>NC_090444.1:779513213-780138213 GCF_031143425.1 Pleurodeles waltl
TGCTGTTCTACCCTGAGGATAGGTATATTCCGAATTGTGATTATTATGCATATTTGCTTTTTCTTTCTAGGTACCAACTGCGCTATTTTGATAGAACCACAGTTTTCCCAAATTTGTGTTACTAAATGAAGCCCAACATGCTGATGCTAATTTGATGATAGTTAGGTATTCTCACTAATGACTACCGTAACAGGGACTAATGCTTGACAAATTTCTTTGCTGAATTCCATGTATGTTATAACGTTGACACAGTTGACTTTGCTATTGATTTGTACTATAACTTTAGAATGTGTTCTAGTTCAAGCTTTGATTAGATTGCGTTTCTTCTGCCGCTTTGGACAACCAATGATGTTTCTGTATGTGTTTCATCTGATTTTGAGAATAATCTACATGACCTTAGCATTGTTAATATAGGGAAATAAACATTCTAAACTTTTCCTAAAGGTGTGGTTATTCATGACTGAAAGGTCATGGTGTGTGACAATTACTGATTCAATTGACTATTTTGAGTACTAATGATTATTGATTATTGTGTATTGATTATTGATTGTGTACGGGAGCAATGGTAAGAACATCTTAATTGCGAGTCAAAAGGTTCATTGACCTATCCGCGTCCCCTTTTAAGTTTACTTATTAAGGTCAGAAGCGCTAATGAAGGATATGTTGTAGTCTTTGGGTAGAATCTTATGTTAAAAGCCTATTGAATCTAGTATGACTAGACAAATGACAAAGTATTGAGAAAGTCTGATGGCGGTACACTCTGTTCTATACACTTCCCTAGAATTTATGTATCCCTAATACTTTGTCAATCGTTTAACACTTTGTCATTGATGCTAATCCAGACAGACATGTGATACAGAAGCTAGTTAGTTTTATTTAAAGACACCATGCGCTAGCTCGTATTATATTGTTTTCACTTCTTTGATGGTAATACTTTAATTCTGGTTTTCTTTCAAAATATTCTTGCAGGGTGATACTGAATATACTAAGTGTGTATCAGTGCTATTAATGTATTGGTTGTGAATGTTTTATAAAGGACAAAAGAGCAAATGAAAGCAAAGAAAGGATGGAGTGATTGTATGCAGAGGTAGAAGCAGTGGAAACATTTTTTTTTTTCATGCTGAAGATTCGTACAACATTAGATAAGTCAGATATTCAGACAGGTCGGCTTGATTTAAAAAAATTACAGTTCCTGGGAAGGTTTGTCAATATTTATTTCAAATCGTGCATGGATTTAACAGTGGACTTAAGCAGAAAATGGATGGAAATCACCTTTTGAACTTGCAAATGTGAGGACCATTGTTCGGGATGTTAGTGATTTTATTTCTGTTAGCGACCTATCCTCTGCATATTATCAGGTGAGACTTCTTTCAGAATTCAAGCCATTACGATATTTCAATATATCTTTTGGAACATATAGCTTTTGTTAAATTCCTATTAATTTTATTGTCTTCTCTGTCTATTTTCAGAATCTCTTGTAAAGATTTTTGATGGGCTAAAGATGATCATGTTCTTCTTGGACAACATTCTTATCTATGCGAAGTGGAAGTAAAGAAGTGGAAGTGTTGATGAATGCTCTGGAAACTGTTAAATGGAGATCATTTGTAGCACTTACAATGTTTTGTTGTTTGGAAGAAATGTAGGACTATTCAACCAAATGATGGAGGAATTAGTGTTTTTTAGTTGCTCACTTGAAAGTACAAAGCATTCAATTAGTTAAGGAGTGTAATGAATTTGACACCATCTCTGGGCACATTTGAAGCCAGCAGAAAACTCTTGTGATAGAAGGGAGCAAAAGAGATTCAGCTTCAGTGCTAGTTCAGAGGTTGGATGGTAAGGAATGGGGAGTAGCATTTGACTGTTTAATTTTGAAACGGTCTCAGCCAGGAAACGTCCTATTTTTCTCTAGAATGTGTTTATCATAGGATACACTGCTTGTGGTGAGTCTATTGTAATCACTGGTACGTGCCTGTACATGCAAAGGCTCTAAAACAACCATCTTTATGTTTGCAATATCAATGATTGGAGTCAAGAAGTTCAATTTCTAATTAGTATTTTTGCCAGGATTGAAATATGAGACAGCACATTGTCTTCCCTAGTTACAACTGAGTATGGTCATGGCAGGAAATGTTTAAAATAAGCCTGTCTTGGATGGGGTTGGTGGAGCTTTATGAGCTTTATGGAAAAACGAATGGCCTAGGACATTTGGAGAGTATGTAGTTCTAAAGAATATCTATGAATTTATTGTGTGTGACAGATTTTGACAAACATTAGATAGGGGATGTAAAGTATATGTTGTACTTTACTATTATTTCTGACAATGTGCAGAAGTGTGCTAATTTGGTTCCCTTGAGGGAGTTTAAGGAAAAATTGCCAAAACGTGGAAAAATACAGAACAAATCATTGTAAATGTAAATGAGGGGCAATTGGGAATTTAGTGCATAATTCAAAGAATGATAGAGATGTGAATGGTTGATGGTGAAGTCTCCTAGATATATGATGAAGAGCTTTTCCTCACAGGGTGCCATTCAATTGGACACTTTATCAGGATAGGCCAATTCAGAACAATGGGTCTATCTTGTGCCCTCACAATGATGGAGATTCTTGTGCAGTCATGTAAATAGTCCTCTAGGAACTGCCCCTCCTCAACAGATCTTGGTGAGATCCATTAGAACCCCCACAGCCCAGAATTAGAACAGCAGAATGCTGTTTCAATTAAAGTACTTCCCCCTTTTGGATAGAGCAATGTAATAAATAAATTACATAATGCTCTCGAGATTGGAGGATGGACCCTTCCGCCTGCTGGAGCTAAGCATGATACAAAGCTCAACTGACTGGGTATCTTTTAATGCACGACAATTACCAAAGGGTGTTAATTGTGTGTAACCCCAGTTAACTGCATACTGTTAAATACCTTATTTAATAGGGAACTAATGCATCAAAATACTGTTCAAGCAGCAGATCTGAGTTATAGCCTAATACAAGTCTGGGAAGATTTTATTGTAGAAATTTAGTATGTTTTGTACAGAACCAACATGAAAAATGTATCTGACTACATCAATTGTTCAAAAAAATAATGGCCTAATGAGAAATATGTATTTTTCTGTGATATGGACTATATTCAAAACTTTCTAGAAGCAGGTAGGGTCTCTTTCTGCCATTAAACCACCATAGTATCACCATCTAGCTGTCAATTACAAGGCAGAGGCAGGATAGTGTCAAAAGGTGTTACGCTGCTGCCAAAAGGCCTGTCATATAAGAATCGGCACTGGTATTGAACATCCATTTTTCATGGATTAATGGGGCAGAAGTATGGTTGTAGTGTGATGCTGAGAGTTGCCCATTTAGGGCCTCTGGTATCTTATCATCTCTCCCTTCCTGGGTCACAGGGAATCCCTCTACATTCCCTGTGGTACAGGGAGAGAGGCACAGTTCTATTACCACTGCACTCAAAGGCACCTTCAGAGTTCCAAGTACTAACTGATAACATTCATTTAAAAAGAGGAATGAAGAGGAATTCCATGCTCATACTACACCAAAACAGAAGTGGAATCCCTGGATTCCTACTTTCATATGGCTAGCAGTGCATGTGGAATGTAGGCGTATGCCCAATGGTGAGGCTTGGATCTGTTTCCACTAGGTGGCTCTGCGCGATCCCAGACAGAACATAATCCTGAGCATGCAACTATTTGTATCACCATGCTGATGCCCACCACTGACCCTCCATTCACCCATATGGCTCAGACCTGTAATAAAGACGAATGACCACCAATAGGTATGGACGTCAATTCACCAAAATGCCAGGGATAGCGGAAGTGACATCACTCGACATTCCAACTTTACTTTCACTCACACACATGCTTACATATACACACACACATTCACTCATACACACACTCCCTCTCTTTCACATAAACACACTCACAACCCACATGCATGCACACAACATACATTGTGCTAGACAGAAGCAGTACGTTTAGCAAAGTCTAAGGCAGGTCTTCTAATCTCAGAGACAGAATTTACCTACTTACAATGAAATGTATGGCATTGGATCATGTCTCCATGTTATTTGTCTCGTATAATTTTAGGCCTTCATAGCCTCAGTGGAACACCAAGGGGCTATTTTAAGAAAAGTGGCACTGCACCCAGTGCAGCGCCACTTTCCTTGTGCCCCCCTACTGCCACCATGTGTGCGCCATATTTAAAATACAGTGCACCATGGTGCAGGGTAGGGGCAATAGCATCAGAATTCCTTAAGCTATTGATGTACTCTGCAGGAGTAGCACCAAACATATTCAATGGCATGCCCCCTTTTAAAAAAAAGTGCTGAAAAAATGGTACAAGGAAATCTCTTAATTTCGAGCAACATTTTTTCGGCCCCCATAATGGGGAAACGCCCCCCTTGCATACGTTATGCCTGGCACAGGCATAATGTGGTGCAAGTGTTTACAAAGTGGCGCAATGCATGCATTGCGCCACTTTGTAAATATGGCACATGTAAAAAGCCAATTTAGCGCTGCCTTAGCGTCAAACAAATGCTGCTATGTCGGCACTATGGCCTAAATGAGGCCCCAAGTCCCTTTGATTTTACTGTTCTCTTCAACACTTTTTGCCTAATGACTGGCATATCCATTCCATTACAGAAGATAGCAAGTGGTCTTTCAATCTGGTGGATGAATTAACTCTGCGGCAGCTGCCTGGATTTATTGAAATGACGAATAATTTGCCAGATTTTCTTTGGGTGTTTTAATCTTTCCAATTCTTGATTGTTCCAAGATATAGACATTCTGAATACATTTTTGGAACCCCTTCAAACTTTTCATTATCAGCAAACTGTCACTCTACATACTCATCAGCAAGATAACATACTAGATTTTCTCCCGGTTCATCCTGTGGCTTTTTCAACACTTGACCCAGGAAACGGTCATTGTCCAAACACCTTAATCTTTCAACGTTTCACAAATAACTTTGCAAACGGATAGCCAACAATAGAAAAAAAACTCCCTTATTGCTTCTTGAAAATAATGTACCTCTTCTAAGAATTTGCTACCTACAGTTCATGTGAGCTCCAGTTGCTCAACCTTTCATGATTCTGACTTTTGTTATTTGTGTAACCCCAATTCAATATATTTTTAACTATTCTAAAATATTAAGGGCCTGATTTAGATATTGAAGGAGGGAGTACTCTGTCACAATGGAGTTCCCTCCCTGCCAAATTTGGTGGTCCACCTACCGCATTTATATGCGGGCAGACCTTAGGGTTAATTATGGCGGAGACTACTTTGCCTCCGCCCTGATTAATCACCTCCAATGGCCCTGGCGAGTGAGAGCCGTCAAAGAAATGGCTACATGCCCGCTCTCCTAATTTAGATGAGCGAACATGTAGTAATTTTTTACTGCTCCCTACTACCAGATACAACTTAGCAGTAAGGAACAGTAAAACCATTTTAATGCTGCCCTCGCCAGGGGAGAACTCTCCCATGGCGAAGGATGCATTACTTTTTTCTTTTTAAGAAGAAAATCCCTTTTCAGGATTTTCTTTCTGAAAGGAAAACAAATATACTGTTTGCTGCAGGACTCCATCCTTTTGACTCACCCCTGCAGAAAACAGTACAATGGATAGACAGAAACCCCTGAGAATGCAGTTCCTGCCAATGCCTTTATAAATGACCACCTTCTAGTGGGTAATTTATAAATCTAGTGGGCAAAGTAGTCTCAACCTGATGGATGTAAAGTCCCCCGTCAGGCCAACGGAGAATACTCCCTCCACCAGAATATAAATCAGGCCCTAAGTCCTAGTACCCTACAATAAAACAGGTGTTATATTAGTGGAGCCCAAAAAACGTGGCGATGTTCCTTCGATACTTCTATTCTGGACAAACCTAAGGCTATCAGACAAGATCTCAGAGATCTGGTCAAAAACATAAATTCCACATATTACAACCAATAGATTACCTCTATGAAAAATTACACTGCAACTTTTTTGTACTATCTGTCATTCCATCAAATTTTGCCTTCTACATCCACCATCTCATTCCCTTGATGTTTCTACTAAATTCAGTTAGTAATGTGTTCATAAAATAGGGACAATGTTTTTTTATTTTATTCCAATCACAGATATAAACACTGATTTCAAGACCAAAAAGAGAAGGAGAAAGAGAAAGAAAAATCTGATTTCTACGTTCAACAACGAGGGAGTCCAAAATAGAGATAAGAGATATGTATGCATTCATTTGCTGATCCATCCCTTGTTCACCCTGTCTGAAGTCACACACTTTCCCCTGATCCATAATAATTATACATGGCAGATCTCAATATCACTAAGAACATATTCCTCGCTTTTTTTATTTTTGAGAATAGACTCATATCTATATAATAGCATCTCTACAAAGCCGCTATATTTTGAGTCTCTCTGATCCATTCATAACAACGTGTGTGCGCTTTTTTCCATCTGTTAGCTACTAGCTGCTTCACTGCCAAGAGACCGAATAGTTTCAAATGGTCTTGTAGTTTCTAAGCTACTACATGCTGGGATTGGAAACAAACTGTTATAACTGCAATCTCTGCACAGTCGTCTGCATTCACTAGCAAAAAAGTTGTAAATGTTATTTAGACCTCTGCAGTTATGGACTTTGACCTGATGCTATCCTCAGAAATCAAGTAAATGAATAAAACATATCAAATATTCCAGTTGTTGCCAGCAATTATTTATTATTGTTCATGTTTCGAACATCACTGCATGAATGTGAAGATTATTGTACAACACTATAAATTAAAGTCTCCTTATAATTAGAGGTAAGAGAGCCCTTGAAAGCTAAAGCCTGTTTTGAGACAGATAACTGGCTTTGACTCAGCTCAGTTTCTGTAACACGATCCAAGCCCAACCCCTCCCTCTTAGTAAGGAACTGTGACTGTGAAAACCAGCATTGTAAAACGCCAGCACAGATGGATTGCCTCGGACCAATAGACTATGCTCTTGTCTTTTGTAGAGATTTACCACACTATTGGCTTTTGCTGACTGTGAAAACAAACATTGTGTTAAAACTCCACAAAAAACACATAGGCACACCTGACTAATAAACAATGCATGCCTGTTGGTGTTTCCTAGTGGTTTAACACAATATTTGTTTTTTTCAGGCTGTGAAAACCATCATTGTGTCAAAACTGTGAAAACACCAACATGGACGGGAAGACAATATTTGAATTAGGGTCAGAGGTGCAGAATTTCAATATTAGGGACTCATTTACGAGGCCCTAGCAGCACACTGCGCCACTGGAGCATCATTTTCTTTGATGCTCCGGTGGCGCAGTGTGCCAGACGATATTTACAAGGCCACCCACAGTCACCTTGTGTGGCTTTTCGTGGCCTTGTAAATATGGACCCCTTTAACGCATAACACTGCGTGAAAGGGACATTCCATGGGTGTTGTTCTAGTTGAATCTTGCGCATTCCCAGGTTTACACCTCAGGGTGGCATTAAAGTGGCGCAACTTGGAAAAATAACATTATTTCTCCCCGTTTTTCTCTCTTTCTATGTGTTCTGCATTGGCGCTAAGCAGCAATTTGTGCACCATCGCAGGGGACAAGGACAGTAAGGTGCTGTATCTTATAAATACGGCGCATTCCTGCCCTTTTGTTTTGATGCAGGATAGCGCAGCAAAAAGGCTTGCAGTACTGCCCTGCACCAAAGCTTAGTAAATGAGGCCCTGGGAACCATGCTGGAGTCTCAGTGTCTGTTCACAATTTGTGATTTTGGGCAAATCACTTAATTTCCTAGTACCTAAAAATAAATATGACATTCTTGGATTCTGGGCAGATCACTTAATCTCCCTGTGCCTGGAAAAATGAATGTGACCTTGTCTAATGTAACTTGTGGTCATGTAAAGTGCCCCATCACTTTTTAGTCACATTCATGCTGCATATGCTAAAAAAAAAAAAAAAACATTAAAATCAGAGGGCGATTAGGGCAAGGGATGGCCAAACGGTGTGAAAGCAGAAATCGTCCCCCCTTATTAGTATGTACTTTAAACAGATAATCTAAGAAGAAAGTATTGTAAAAATCATCTCAAGCTGACTAATTGTCTCTAAAATATGCAGTGGTCCTTTGAATTTTCAATTACTCCCCTTGATCCCCACCCTCTCAGGTCTGGACAGTGTGAAAATTGTCGGTGATGGGCCTTAATGTGCCAATTAGATTTTCCCTAAAGAAACTGGCAAGCAAAAGAAATACTCTCTTCTGCAGAGCACTTCCAGGAAACTATAAGCGGGTGTTAACATGCCAGCAGCTTCCTTGATTTCCCCACGACTATACATATGAGAACCCTCCTGAAGTGGGAGAGAGTAGAAGGAGGTTGGGGGTGGGGGCAAGAACTGGGCTAAAAGTGCATTGTCCATTTATCCCTCCACATTTCCCCTGGTCACTCTTCATTATATCTGACGTGGTGGCTGCTGATGTTTTTTATCTTTTTTTTGCAGGCGTGACTCTCTGGCACTCCCATCTCTATTTATAATGTTTTATTTTGTGAACTAAGGTTGAAGCATTAACTCATGATGCTTGAAAAGCAAAAGCAGCCATAATAGTCTCTAAAGAAACCAATCAGAACTCCAATCAGGTTATTTTTGATGCTGCTGTAAGTGGGAAAGCAGGCAATGATCTGAAAGTCCAATTGCAATCCCTTGGAAGATTAAAGAAGAAATACTATAATAAGCAGTTGGAAGAAGCAGCAGAACTGCGTTAATAATATTATAAATCTAAGAAAAGTATGAATAGTGCTGATTCCTTATTTTACATATGCTCACTCTGATTTAATTTCATAGGAATTTGATTTAAGAGAGTCTTCTTACATCTTTATAAGCCACTTGCAAAATATATCACACTGGTTAGTGAGAAACTTCTTATATAAATTGGTAACTTACTATTTAAGAGGCTTTATAACAAAAATGAGAAACTCAAGAGTTCCACAGTAAAGTGCATTGCTATCTGAAAAAAATATTACGACGTGGGCTTTATTTGGAAGTAGAACGAATTTGACAGAGACAAAAGACAGTATTAATGTGAGAGATTTTACACGTTGTAGAAAACATATGAACATCTGTGGAAACATGAACGATTAGTGTAAAAATCCACTTTTTTAGATCTGACATTCAAAATTCATCAGATGTATACTTTGAAAGCAATGAGGATGACCAGACATTCAATAGAAAGATCAATTAATTTGACAAGAAACGAGAGTGGGTCTACAGCATCCATTTTATGACATACTAATTCTTCACTCATCATCCCTACTTCTGATCCATTATCCCTACTTATCTTCCATCAGTCCTACTTCTCATCCCTTCTTTTCATCCCTACTTCTCATCCATTATCCCTACCTCTCACCCATCAACTCTACATCTCTTCTATCATCCTTGCTTCTCATCCCTCATACTCATCAAGCAGTCCTACTTCTCATTCCTACTTCTCATCCATTATCTCTACTTTTTATCCTTGATCCCTGCTTCCCATCCCTACTACTCATCCATCATCCCTACATCTCATGTAACCCCTCTTATGGCCAATGCTTTCCATAATGATGCAGAGACTGGAATGGGACTAGTAAATTTAATCCCTCTGAAGTCCAATGCTTTCCCTACTGTTGCACATACTGGAGTGGGAATAGAAAATGAAACCTGTTTCCCACCATGGCCAGTTTCCTCATCAATAATTTTATTTCAAATGCTGCAACGATAATATCAATGATGCCTCAGAAGATGTCATGATTGGTGTAATACATTGGGTAATTAACTGTTCATGGTGAGGGCACGAGATATAGTTACCTTAGGGCACGAGTTATAGTTCCATGAAATAACGTTAAGTATAACAGTTGAATTTCTATGTTTTTGGGTGTGTAAGTTCAGAAAATACCTATAACTTCCCTGTAACCTTTCTTTTTTTCAGTGAGTTTTTAAGGTTTTTTAAATGCTTATTACTAACTATAATATCCCTGAAAATCTTAAGCTTTTTCAGAGAATTTCTATCTTTTTTTATGCCACAGAGGGTTGGCCAACCACCTGTATGCATCTAACCCCATACCACACGAGCAGAGGAAGATGGCTGCCATGCCTGGCCTATGTCTTGGCCCTGCAGCCAACCCGCCACAGTCATTCAATGCTATGCCACAAACGGCCTTTTGCTGTGCACTGTAGCGTTGGCCACAGGGCCTGGCCTGCAACCAGGCCCTACGGCTAACAACCCATAGGCATCCAACCCTGTACCACGTGTGACCTTTGCCCATGAGCAGCAGGGGTTGGCCACATAGGGCCTAGCATGGGACCAGGCCCTGTGGCTAACCCCTCTCATACACCTAATCCCACATCACGCATGGTCTTTAGTTGTTTGCCGTGGGGGTGACCCCAGGCATCCAACCCTTCACCTTGCATGGCCTTTAGTAGTGAGCAGTGAGGGTTGGCCTCAGGGCCTGGAACAGGCTGAACCCTGCGGACAACCCCCCAACAGGCATCCAACCCCACCCCATACACGAGTTTCGGCCGTTCATGGTGGAGGTTGGCCACAGGGCCCGGGCTGTGACCAGGCCTTGCAGCCAACCCGAGGCATCCAACGCCATGCCACTCATGGCCTTTGGCCATGCAAATCAGGGGTTGGCCACAGGGCCCAGCATGCGACCAGGCCCTTTGGCCTACCCACACATGCATCTAATCCCATACCACGCCTGGTCTTTGGCCATGCACCATGAATGTTGGCCATAGGCATCCTACCCCATGCTTCACATGGCCTTTGGCTGTGAATGGAGGGAGTTGGCCACAGGGCCTGGCAGCAGGTCAGGCCCTGTGGACAAACCCGACATGCATCCAACCCCGCCCTATGCTTTGCCTTTTGCCATATGTGGCAGGGGTTTGTTGCAGTGCTTGGCTGTGGCCAGGCCTTTGGGCTACCCCCCAGGAATCCAACCCTGAGCCACGCATGACCTTTTGCCATGCGGGGGTTTGGTCGCAGGGCGTGGCCACAGGCCAGGCCCAGCAGACCAACCCCCACATGCATCCAATCCCACCAAATGGTCAGCCTTTGACCAGGCCCTTCTGCCAAACCCTTCTAGACACCTTGGGGGGATTGAGGTATAGTTTCTCTAAAATGAGCACCAGTGCCAGAATGCATCCTACCCTGCTTAATTATCCAAGAAGAGGCCACAGTTTTGCTCAAAGTGTCTACCCAACTGGAGTACTTTCTACTGGCTAATTAGTAAGTGATACCTCATTGGGTAAAAGTATAGTGCAGGTTCCACAATACAGCTGTGTAAAGGACCTTAGGTAATATCTCCAGTGAACTTCTGTGTCCCTAATTTTGTCAATGTGATTCTTCCAAGAGCGTCTTCATACTATTAACATGAATCCTGTATGCAAAAAGATGACAAGACTACAAAGAGTTGAATCTCCACCAAACAAGTGTACTTCCTCATAACTGAATGCAGTAATTGCTTCTTTTGTTGGTGGAGATGGTCTACTCTGATTCACTTTTGTGTGCTTGGCCAAGGACTCACCAGGATTGCTCATGGATGCAGGAAGCAGGTAAAAAGCTGCTTCCTGCTGCAGGAGCAATCGTCTCATCTGTTTTGAAACAGCTGAAAAGTCCAGTCCCAGCGATCAAGAACAGTTTTCCTGCTACCACTCACTGTGAGTGGACTTACAGTTTGCTCTTGCTTGGCGGGAGCTGTCAAAGCTCCCAACAAATGAAAGGAAACTGCTATCTCCCGCGGAAGCGCACCTCGTGAGATAGGGAGCTGGCTGTGGGAAGTGGCGGTCCCCAGGGCCATTAGTGGCTTCAGGAGGGAGGCTGCATGACCCCTCCTTTTTAGTTTGCATAGGGCTGAACCCGAGGAGGTGGTGGTCATGGGGGCTGTAAACAGGGCCCCTCTCCCACTTAGTATATTAGCTATGCCCCAGGGAGGTGGTGGTGCCCGGGGCAAAATATGGCCTGGGAAGGGTTCCCTGTGGCCCCTCCCCCTTTTTACTCTTTCTGTGCCCTGGGGAGGTGGTGGTCCCCGGGACAAATGCCCTATAAAGAGGGGTCCATGCAGCCCCCCTCTAATATATATGCCTAGGCCCAGGAAGGTGGTGGTTCCAGGGCATTTAAAGGCCTACAAAGGGGGCGGCGTGGCCTCCCTCCTTGTGTTTTAGTAGATGTAAGTCCTGGGGCGGGTCGGTCCCCTGGGCACACAGTGCCCTTAGGAATGGGGGCCGCTTGCCAACCCTCCCAATACGTAATTTTAACATAAGCCCCCGGGACCTGGCTCACCCGGGGACTCTTAAAAAAACACTAGCACTGGAACCTGTGCTTGTTTTTTTTTTTTTTTTCATTCTTCAGTGGATCCACCGCAATTTCTGATGAAAATGTTTTTTAAAAAATGTGTTTTTTTGCCCTGGTGGGTTAAAAATGCTTTTCAGCTGAAGTGAGTAGCATACTAATTTTGTGAAGATTCATCATTCATATCAAAGTTATTAGCAAAACAATAAAAAATTATTTGTCTATGAAAAATGTATTCTAACTATAACTACCTGCTAACGAAATTTAGCAGTTCTGGTTATACTTCTAGTTGTACTTATGTTGAGAAACTATACCTTTTGGCCCAAAGCTACTTATTGGCACAAGTTATAGTTTCTTCAGATAAATATAACTAGAAGTACAACTATACCTGCCGAATTTCAATAGTTTTGTGTGTGTAAAATGTCATCTTACCTATAATGTCCCTGTAAACGTTTTTTTTTACTGAGTTTCTATTTTTTTTAAATGTAAAGTAATAGATAATTACCTACATTAACACAACCACTGCCATGCACGGCTATGGCCATGGTGGGGTTGGCCACTTGTACTCAAGCCCAGGCTGTACACAGCCTCGGCCATGCACTTTGGGGTATGGTGTGTGAGAGAGTGAGTTTTCTTTACACTGGGGATCTTGCTGTGTGAAAAACAAAAAAATTGATTGCAACATAACTGTATATATAATAATAATAAAAACAACATACATGTTTTTTTTAGTTTCCATAATATTTTAGCAAATGTGTTTTTGGGGGTTTAAAGTTTTTTTAAATATTTAATCAATTTGGTCTATAATTATTGTTTTGCAGTTGATTAGTTAACACTTTTTAATATTCTATCTATCTATCTATCTATCTATCTATCTATTTATCTATCTAACTATAAATATGTATGTGCTTTTTTAGTAGTACATTTAAAAAATAACCATAAAAAGTAATATAATGCAAACAAGATATTTTTAAAAATAGAGTTACATTATATATACATATAAACATACACACACACATATATCTATGCACGTGTTTATATAACTGTGTATTGCCAAATAGTATCAAATATTATTTAAATGTATTTCATTTACTGTATATTTATGTTATACATAAAACTATTTAAGATTTGCGATTTTAAACTGTATATATTTATTAAGCAATTATATGTATGATTGCTTTGTAATAATGTTAGTGTCAAACAATATTGATTCTCTGATATTTTTATAACTGCAGGACAACAATATTTTTGTAATCATTATTTGTGACACAATATTTTTGTTGCACAATATTGTTGGTTCAATATTATGTCAGTGTCCTATAAATCTTAAAAACACATGGCCTACATTTTAAATACCAGGCACTCAGCCCTGGGAGCTATTAGAGCCCACCTTAGGGGTGACTTATATGTCTAGAAAAGGTTTAGACCTGCAAAAAAGGTTGATTTTGTCAGGTTGAAATGGCAGTTTTAAAAGTGCTCTATTGGCTACAACTATAGTTCAGAGAATTGTTTTAAAATGCTACTTTTGTGGGTGGCACAATGAGTGCTGAAGGCCTGTCAGTAGCATTTAATTTACAGGGCCTATGTACATGTAGTTCCATTCATCATGGATGTACAATAAAATGAATGTGCAATTAGGTATAGGCTAATTTTACTGTGTTTTAGGGAGAAAGCGCAAACACTTTAGCACTAGGTAGCAGAGGAAAGTGCACAACATCCTAAAGCCAAGGAAACAAATTCAGCAAGGCTGGTGAGATGAAGGCAAAATGTTTGGGGACTAACACCCAAAGGTGTCAGGTCTAACACACACCCATTAGTAATTTGAACAATATTGTTTTTAAATCTAGTGAGTCATGGAATCAATGATGTTATTTAACATGTCAGAAGTGATGCGATACGTGAGGTCATAAGCGTGCAAGAAGGCGTCACAATTTATAGTTAATTGACTGTAAGTGGCGTGTTTCCATTGTTTTGGGTTGTGTAACATTAGTCATTGCCTCATTTCCATACCTAACTATAACATCACTTTAAACTTTGTTTTTATCAATGACTGTCTGCATTTGTTCATCATATTCTCAATCAGCCCATCACCCAATACTCCATGAGTGACCAAACCCTGCTGTGCAAGACCTTAGCCCATGCACAGTATCAGTTGGCCGCAGGGGCTGTCCTGTCACTAGCTGTAGCAGCCTGCAGGGGTATTCCTGTTCCCCCTTTAAAGTGATGGCAGCTATTGCCTGAACTACGAAACACAGAGGGACTTGCAAGTAGCTGCTTTATCTTTCATTGACTGAGCTGCCACCAGGGAAGCCATTTGAGAGATGTATCCAAGGCATACTGGGGCACTGTGCCAGTTCTGTTATTGTGGCCCTGGAAGTCACTCTCCTCAAGGTACAAAGACAGTTATACTGCAGGAGGCTGATGACCTGCTAGGGGCAACTTTTGGTAGGGACTTTTGCCTGCTCCTGCTGCTGGATATTGCAGTCTCGGGGTACTCCAGACTATTCTTTCATTTTAAATTGGAAATGGTGAGGGATTCCTGGAATGTTTTCTATAATATTTTCACAGGACAATTCCAATGCATCCTAATGTGTATTTCCATCTTATAACAACCGTCCTGGCTGTAAAACCTAACATTTCTGGATGGCTGTGTGTCACTCACAAAAAGCTTCCTGTGGAACTATTTTGGTCCTCAATATTTGGTACATGATATCCTCGTAGCATGATATTCTATATCTGATATTAAGGTGGAGTGACCCCACACCAAGGCATCCCTACACATACACAGGTCGCTTGCAAGCGACCACCTGAACCCACTGGCATATCCAAACTATGAATCTCCAAATGTTGCACACCAATTGCACTCTCAACCTGCTGTTTGAAGCACAGCACTGTGGGCAGTAGTGGAGGCCTACAAAAATACACCAATCAGGTAATGAAGAACCAAAATAAAAGTGCCTGGAAATTGAAGTCCAAAAAGACCAAAAGGGACCAGAGTAGGAAATGTTTCAACAGAATTCTTGGAAAATGGACCAATAGCTCCAGTGTTTGCCCCCATGCGAGCCTTGTAAGGGGCTGATCTGATGTGAACATCCCACCACAGTTTGTAATGAAAGGTAAAAAACTCAACCAGTACATTGCATTTCAGACATTCACTGTCCATTGGCTAAAAGGGCTTGAGCCTCAAGCCCACCACCCCACCACTATTCATGTATTTTAGCAAAGGGTGCTGTAGCTTCCAGGGCACACACAATTATTGAGCTGATAGTTGTTGATCTGCTCTGGAGATGTGGCCTCAATGACAGCCTAGTACAAAGGATTTCACAAATCATCCAGAGGCTGCAGTGTGTAAAAAAGTATAGGAACTGTGATGCTTCCTGAATGCAGTGGGGGCAGGACAAGAGACGTAGTTAAAAAAGAAAAAAATATTCTGTAACTGTTTTGACTTTTACCTTCAGGTAAATAAATACATACAAAATACAACCCACAACATTTGATGGCCAATTATTGCAAGGCAACATAATTACTGGGAAGTGTAAGCTTTTATGTTATGAACACTCATTTATATTATGCGATCACTACAGGTGCTTGTGTTTGTAACCAGACAGCCACAGGACTGAATCCTGGTTGGTGCACTGGGGAATAGTGATGTCTATCGATAGTGCTAACGATGTCCCAGCCTGCAACACAAAACACTATGGATATGCTGGTCATTATTTTAAAATTGTATTACACACAGTGTAAGATAGGCTGCAATAAAATGTACAAGCAGACTTGGGATCTGATTTAGAGTTTGGTGGGTGGAGTAAAGTCAGTCAGGGTATAAAAACATGTTATATCCACCATCCTGACAGACTACTGCCTGCTGGCCCATTGGTCACCTCATTGAAGAGAACTGTCACAACAATGGTTCTTTTCAATGTACTAAAAAATTTGTGGATGGCCACCTTCATTTGTGACAGCCATCCACCAAACTTAGGGCCTCATTTACAAGGCCTTTGTGCCACCGCTGTGGCTTTTTTTATGCAACAATGGCGCAAGCAGTGTTCTATACTGCTCCACATATACAAACTGACGCATTGGGCCCAAAGCATCAGTTTGTAAAGCCTCGTGCCACATTAAACCTGTACCAAGTATAATGTATGCAAGGTAAGCGTTCCCATGGAAAAAGCAATGCAGAACTGAGCAGAGCAGGCGTAAAACTGATGCAGGGCTTTTCTCAATGGGGGGCCTTCTGGCATTGCTGGGGTATGCATGACTTTAGCACCACAGATACATCAGAATTTCTGATACATCTGTGAAAACGTGTGCCATGGAGTTCTGTATTGTAAATACAGCGCATCCATGGCATCTTTAGGGGGTTGAAGGGCAGTGCAAGAAATCCAACGCATCGGAGCCAATGCATCATATCCTTGTAAATGAGGCACTATTTTTTTTTTTTTAAACAAACTGGGACTTTGTTTTTGAAAAACAGAAACTGGTGACTCCAGCACCCATGGTGTTAGGGTCATTGTTGATTTGTCCTGTTCCTCACTACCAGGTTTTTCCTGGTGGTGAAAGACAGGATAAAAAAGACATTACACTGCCCATCCTAAATAGGGTAGGCACTGTAAGGTCCTTCTTTCAATGGGGCTTGCTTTGTTTGCCCATCAGGGGAACTATTCCATAGATGGAGCCAACAGTGGCTCTGTCGATTGAATACTTAAGTTCTGCCCATCTCTAACTGAGGCAGACAGACAAAGGTTTGTTAGGCATGGTACTTTGTCACTTTTGCAATTAAGTACTCAGTCTGCCAAACTGTAAATCAGGCCCCAAGTGATCAAGATTAAACAAGTACATTAGAAAAATATAATCTTAGAAATATGCAATCGGGCTGTACCTAGTGCAAATCTTTTTTTCATACATTTCTATTGGAGGGAAACACTCCAGAACTCAGTTGATAACACCCTTACATTACCCCTCATAAATAATACATATTTGTCACCATTACATTTTTCCTCCTGCCAGCCAACATTCTCTACTCCCTGCTTCACCCTCCTCACCCCATCCCTACATCCCCACCTTGCCATAGTTCTCTGCATACTTTTACCTTGGCCGCCAGCTACTCAGGGCAGGTAACAAATGAGTGCAGTAAACTCAGATGTAAGAGAATACTGGGTCATGGCAAAATGTAAATTACGCTGGTACAAATTGCATAATTTTGTGAATTCCTTCTTATGCTTGTTACGTGCAATTCTCAAAATTATTACGTACCACTTTGCATAATTACACACAATTCATTGTAAAAATTTACTGCACTGTAAAAATTGACCACAAATGCAAGAGAAGAACAGAACGCGAGCAGCTGATGGTCGCTGAGCTTGTGTGTTTTTTGCATTTTATTAACATGAATTCTGGTGTCATAAATTGACATGAAGACACACATTGCACTAAAATATAGTGATAAATGACGTAGCTGCCTTTCAGGCAATTATGCCTCACTTTGCTTTGCTTCACCAAAATGTCACGTACTTTATAAGAAAGCAAATTATGTGAGTTTTACACACCCTTTGGGAATACCATGAGGAATACTGAGCAATAATTACACCTTTTGTGGGGTTAAAATTATAATTGCAATGTACTACAATTATGCAAATACAAGTTGCCTGCAATTATGCAATTACAAGTTACCTGAACCATGCACCTTGTAACTGGAGCCATGATGGGCTACTTAAATTGAGAATAGATCAACAGGGACGAACGGCACAATTATGACATGCCATCACATTTAAATATACACAGCAGAGATTCTTCATCACACTGTAACTTCAACAAAAGTCTGTGAATGCAAGACTTGATCAGAATGTAATAGAGAGAACTGATACTTTTGCACAGTATTGTTATTTGTATAGCACTTTCCTAACCCTTGAGTGTACTAGTGTGCAGATCAGGCAGAAATGTTGTTTTGTTTTATTTTCTTAATGCTTTGAACCAACAGATGCCTTTTAAATAGAAACTGAAAGTAAACTTCTAAATGACTTTATCAGGTTATATAAATGTCTCTGATTATTGCCCTCCAAAGCCTGTAAGCTTTACTGATCGTAGGTAATAGTTGCCGTTCACAAAGTGTATTGTGAGTACTGTAGGTGCGATTGTACTATGAAGTTTATCTGGCTTTTTTCTCCTACAGAAATTGTTCTGAGATTTATCAGAACAACATTGGGCCTTGTAATTGCCTCAACCCCTATGTTTGCACCTTCCAAGTGTGGATCCCAACATCTCTGTGTACTTTCCTAGCCCTGTGTTCTATTCCTTGTGCATCCACATCTATCCTCACACTTTTCCCCCCACAACCATGAGTAAGCCGATACTACCACACCCAAAAATACTTCAGACTTAGGCAAGACTACGTTCACACACTTCTGTACATTCAGTAGAACTCAATGAATAAGCAACCTATATCCAACTCATTTTCTATTCAAATTCACGCAGTGGCATAGCAACAAAACTTATGAAGACGGTGGTTTTGATGTATGACATCAAAAAAGTCCCCACATTGGCCTCACAACAAACATGCAATGGTACACCTATGGCCCTCCACCGAGTATCATGCTACCATTTCACAAATGCACTTTTGTGCTTCTTTAGGAGTATGAAGAACTGTAGTAATACAATAACAACACAATACAACAGTGGTTCTTATCATTTTGATTTCTAAGGACCCCCACTTAATCATTACTGCAACCCATGGACCACCACTGAATCATTATTGTAATCCGATGTGATAGATATACCACCCGCCGAAATATAAATCCCATTATTTCCTATAGGATTTATATTTTGGCAAATGGGATATCTGTCACCGTTGTGAAATGGTAACCCGTCAGTCGAAGTCCAAATCAGGCCCTAAGTCATTTCTGGACGTGGAGAAACCGGTCTACGCATTTACAATGATGTTTACCGCAAAAACAATACACAATAAAATAGAAGCAAGCATCCATAAACAAACACACAAGTGATTAAATTCTTTATTTAATTCATAAGCAAAAATAAAGATAAATTTAAATTTAACAGGAAGTTTGGAACATTTCTAAATTAATTTGGCGCCTTTCATGGTCTATACTATATTCTGTTTGAAACACTAGCACTGTTCTCATGAATCTATCCGAGGATACTTTTTTAGCCTTCAATTTTAAATGCCTTCACTTTTACAGGACTTTTAAAAATTTACAATTGTACATTTTGCCAGTTTATTTATATACACTTTATTGATCTGTTAATATTATTTAATTTTCCAAGCAGTTGTGGACCTCTAGAGTAGGCTTTGCAGAGCCCATGAGGTCTCCAGACCCCAGGCTTAGAACCACTGCAATACAACATACTCAAAGCCTTCAGCACTGCTAGACCAGAATAATGACTATACAGAGCTAGGCAAATCTCCTTTGACATAACTAATTCTTGACTTCTGTAAACATATAGGCTTTACTTAAACCCTGATTCGAAATTGTGTTTTAAATTTGGACCCATTTGCAAACAGATCAGAAATCCAACTTGCGCATCAATTGCCTCGTCCTTCAATTTTCTCCTGTTAGATTTTACCAGAAAAAGCCTGAGGAAATGTTTCAGGATAAAATGCTAAGACATAAATGCAGAGCAGTACTAAGTGTGGTAATTACTGATTCCATGTGATAGGTTTCATTCTGTTGTGGGGAACTCATGAGAAGTTATGTTACCCTTTCAACACCCCATACAAGGGTAGCAGTATTTAGAGAGTGCACTAATTAGCACCAAAATCCTACATAGCTTTGAATCATGGCCTTAAACTTCAAATCTGTCTTTGTACATTTATCATGATGATATCCTTAAAGATATTGCTCAAGATATATTAGTCTGAGCTGGGTGTCATCAAGTTCACCTAGTTTGTCCATTTTGTACCTGCTGTAACCTCATTGTCTATAATAAATCTCCACCTCTGTTTTTGACGTTGCAATTCAATTGTATATTATAATTTGAGGTGGGGTAGTGGGTGGTGGGGTGTGCATAAGTGTGTATGGGAGGAGGAGGGGAATAAGAGGACCCATCTGTTCTGTCGATTTTCCTGCAGTCACCAGCTCTGTCTTTTCTAATGCACTATGATTACATCATTATATACAGCAGATAGCTAAACAGATAATCAGGATACTGCATAAGCTTATTGGTCCATAAAAACCACCAGACTCACTTGATCTATCAAAATTTCTCCCTACTTTAGCCTTGTGGACCATGGCTAGGGAGTCATTTAGAACCTTGCAGATAGTAGTAGATCTGCCAGGGAGCATAAGCCCATGCACCCCTCCACTCAGTCAACGGACTGTCTGCCCTATTATCTAGGGCCAGATGCACGTAGCATTTATTTGGTCAACAAAGAAAAAGCATTTTCCAATGTACAAATGCAATTTTGTGATTCAGTAATCTATTTCCCGAATTGGAAAATGGGTTTGCGAGTCGCTATTAGGAAGAAGAGTGCCTAGGTCCTCCCTTCCTAATAACAAGTCTCAGTGGTTGGTATGGACGATTGTTTTGTGACCGTGAATGCAGTCATAAAAGAATTTAAAACAGTTTTAAATTGCTGGTAACCCATTCACATGCAGGAAGGGGTTCCTAAAGGACCCCCTTTGTGAATGGGGGGCCCTAATGTGTTTTCAGAGCAGGCAATGGTCCCACAGACCACTGCCTACTTTGAAAAAAATGGAACGGGAATGTTTTTTGTTTTTTTGCAAGGCATCCTGTTTTCCTTTAAGAAAAATGGGCTGCATTACAAAAAAAACAGCTTTATTTAAAAAGCAGTCACAGCCATGGTGGTCAGCTGACCCCAGCAGGTCACCATCTCTGTGAGTGCAGCCGTCCCCAAATAGATTGCGATTTGCGACCTGCCCCATGAATATTATTGAGGGAGGTCCCTCGCGACCCATTTGGGAATTGCTAACAGTGTCTGAGACACTGTTGTACATCGTGTTTTTTGCAATTTAAGAGTCACAAAACCTGACCTTCGTACATCCTGCCTGAATGGTCAAAGCAAAATGCATCTATGATCATTTTTCCGAGTGCATTGAAAGGCATATGTAAATATTGTTTTAATGTATGCCTTGTGCTGTTTTTCATTTAACTGGTGCCTGTTGCAAGGCAGTACACCTGCACTCTCCTTGAGTGGGCATTATGTAATTGTATACTGACACTTCAAAACATTTGTAGATTGGCAGCATAATGAATGTGACAGCATATTCTGCTGTCAGACTAAGCCTGGGTTTGTCAACAGCAGCATAACACTGATATTGTTAGAAGAACGTTACCAACATAAAAGCACTGCACAATTAAAAACAATGTTTGTACTACTTGTTCCAGTGTTAAAATAACAAATGTGCAAACATGTTGTCTGCCTGGTGTCTCTCTTTTGCCCCATTCAGGGTTGTTCCTTTCCTGGCCCAGGTCAGGCAAAAGGCTAAAATACGTATAACACCTATTTCTGTCTCTGTAGATGTGACCTCTTTGTAGGACGGAGGCCCACATTACCTGAACGCCAACCTCGCTGTGGTGATCTAACCGCCACGGACCCGGCAGCAAAGACCACCACATTACAAGTTGTGGGGTTTGGCATAAGCCAAACCCTCACAACGCTGCCTGGCCCACTGGTGCGGCCACACAGACGCGGCCGGCGGTGAGCTCCTCCAGCCGGGTGGCAGGCCTCTGCCTGCCAGCTGGATTACAAGACTGCAGACTGGCAGGCTTTCCAGGGCAGTCACCCCACCACGAAAACCCTGGCGGTAATGCACCTAGTGACAGGAATCCCCATTCCTGTCACTGGCACACGCACCCCCACACGCCCACACACATGCAGACACCCCCCCACCTGTCCACACACTTAAAAACACCCCTCAACCGTACATATCAATTCTAACACCCCCACCCGCTCACACACTGACATACACACACCCCCACTCACACATATGCACCCCCCTCCTCGAACATTCACACCCTTACCCACTCCGCACTCATCCACACAGCCACCCCCTTCACGACTGCATACATTCACATACACACCCCTCCACATATGCATACATTCACACACACACTCCTCTGCAAACGCATACATTCACACACACACACACCACCTGTCTCTGGTATACTTGCACACATTCACCCCCACTCGCATGCATCCTAATACGTACACCTACTCACTCGCACCCTGACACACCCCCCTCCGCATACATATAGACACACACTCCTAACTGCACACATACACCCAGACACTCCCACTCGCTTGCTCACAAACACGCACTAAGACACCCCCATTTGTACACCCACACGCACTCACACACACCCATTTTCACACATACACGGACTCACACACCCCCATTTGCACACATACACACACCTCCATTTGCACACATACACAGACTCATACACCCCCATTTGAAACCTACATACACAGACACACCAACCACATACACCCCAACACTCCCCCCCTTTCGGACGATCAACATACCTTTTCCGGTGACCTGGTCATTCGGGAAGCGATGGTCCTGGTGATTTTGCACCACCAGCACCACCACGCCACCAAGACTCCACCAAGCCGTATTACGGCTCGTAATACAGCGGGTGGAATCTTGCTGGTGTGGTGGTACTGGTGATGCAACTGCCTCTTCAACTCCGCCGGCCAGGCTGATGGAGTTGGACTTCCGCCCTTAAATGGGTGGAAGTCCAAACACAACTTCAAATATGGCGGTCAACATACTGCCAGCACTGGCGGTATGCTGGCTGCAGCGGCTTCGGCTGTCTCTGAAAATGACCGCCGAAGTCATACTGAGGGCCTGAGTCTGCAACCCCATATGCCAGTGGGAGCTACAGTGAACTTAACATGGGAGCGTGGTGGGGGGAAATCACTCCCCACTCCGTTTGGGCCTTTGTCCATGTGCTGAAGTGAATTGGCAACTCTGTATGTTTGGAGGGGCCGTCGTGGAGTGAATTATGGAGTGCAGGGAAGAAACCAATTTCTGCACCTATCAGGCCATCACACATACACACACGCCATTTGAGTGGTCATCGCATCACTGTGTCCCAACTCCTCAACAAATTGAAGATTGGCAGAAAAATGCCTGTGCAACTATCAAACTAAGACTGGGTTTCTCAACAGCAGCATAACTTTGATATTGTGTGCAGTAGGTTACTAATTTAAAAGCAATGTACAGTTAAAACATGTTTGCATTACTAGTTCCAGTGTTACAATAACAAACTTGTAAACATGTTGTCTGCCTGATGTCTCTCTTTTGACACATTCAAGGTTGTTCCTTTCTCTACCCAGGCCAGGCAAACTGTTACAATACATATAGACACTTAGGAGCATCCATTATAAAGAATATAGTAATTCTTCACAAAGGAATATTTGAGTGACAAATGTTACAATTTCTAATGCATTTTGTGATACTTTGGCCATCATTATGACATTGGCAGTGAGTGATAAAGTGGTAGTAATACCGCCAACAGGCTGGCGGTAAGTACCGCCAAATTATGACCATGGCGGTGAGAACTCCCATAGACAGCCAATGTACCACACCAACTGCCAGGGCGCGAACAACACTCACCACGGCGGTAGTCAAAAACAGCCAGGCGGAAGACAAAGTACTGCCCACCATATTAAGACACATCACTCCGCCACCTTTTCTGGGTTGGCACCAACACCATCAAAAGCCAGGCGGAAACTCATCACTGAAGCCCCCTAGCACACAAGGGAGAGAGGAAAACGAGAGTGACACACACATGCACGACACACACCCAACACACACACCATACACACAACCAACTGCACACGAAAAACAATTTCTCCCCGAAAAACAGCTGAATAATGCAAGGACAACAGGAATGGACTAAAGTGATTGTAAACAGATTATAATCAAACTTAATTATTTGATTTGTCAATGAAACAGATATGTACACATGTACACAAAGGGGCACTGCCCAGTCCAATGTTCAAAGGGCCAACATGGCCACAAGGAACAGTCTAAGGCCCAAATCAAATCCTGACCACATCCGGATAGTGCACTGCAGGGGCATCAGTTTGCAAATAGGCAGGCACCTCAGGGGGGGCACCGCAGCCGGGCACCTCAGCCGGATTCGGGAACAAGCCCACTGATTCTGGAGGGGCCTCCATGTCCATTTCTCTGTCGTGGGGAGTGAAAGGCCACAGTCTCTCATGTGGGTGACTAGCCCACTGGTTCTGGAGGGGGCTCCATGCCCATTTCTCTGTCCTGGGGAGTGCAAGGCCACAGTCTCTCAGGTGGGGACTACCCCACTGGTTCTGGAGGGGGCAACTCGCACAGCAGCACCTGGAGTGTGGCCTACATGGCATCTGCTGGCGGTGGCTGCTGCAGTGTGGTGGTAGATGGAGGAGCCTCCTGGGCCGCCGCTGCACTTTCTGACTGCTGCAGTGTGGTGGTGGATGGAGGAGCCTCCTGGGCAGTCTCTGCACTGTCTGATGGCTGCAGTGTGGTGGTGGATGGAAGAGCCTCCTGGGCAGCCTCGGCACTTTCTGATGGCTGCAATTCATCAGCTGGTGGTGAGGGGCACGTGACAGCTGGTGGTGGTGAAGGTGCTACCCCAACAGCCTCCGCTGGAGTAGAGGGCTTCGTCTCCTCCAATACATGGCACATGAATCTCCTACCCTTCCCAGCAGGGGTGGATGGGCTCTTACCCTTCCTGCCTGGTGGTGCAGGCTCCTTCCCCTTCTTTCCTGGTGGTGCTGTCTCCTTCCCCTTCTTCGATGAATGTGTGGTATCCTTACCACTACGAGTAGGTGCTGCTACCACCGTCCCCGTGGACTGTTTAGCTGAGGTGCTGGGCTGTGTCCTTGGTACCCTGCTCATTTGGGCAGGACGGGGGAAGGGGCAGGGAAGCGGTCAATTTGGGAGAGGAAAAGCTTTTAAGGGACGTTGGGGTGGAAGGAGGGAGGAGTAATGGGATTTGAGGTTGAGGAAGTGGTTGTTGGAGGTGTATGGCTGATGGACTTGGGTGAAGGTGTAAGGGCTGTATGCTGATGTGAGGTGGATGGCTGTTGGGTGTGTGCGTGCTTGCGTTTGTGTCCTTTAGGAGGGGGGACAGACAGGGTGGGAGAGGACAGAGGGTACGCGTGCATTTCTGTTGTGGAGATGTCTGCCAGTAAGGTGTGTGTTCTGCTTGGTGCGGTGATGCTGGTAGTGGATGTTGATGTAGTGCATGCAGGTGTGAGTGTGGACCTGACTGGGGGGAGGTTGTGGTGGAGAAGGAGGAAGGGGAGACAGAGGAGGCAGTGGATGTTGTCGTGTCTGCAACTGTATGGTGTTTGTGTGATCGCTTGTGGGATGAAGTGTGGTGCATGTGTTTGCCTGTGACACTCTTGGGTGTTGTCTTGTGTGCATGCTCGTCTGCATGTGTGCCTGGGATGGGTTGGAGTTGAGGAGAATGGGACTGGGAAGTGGATGTTGGAGGGGGATGACAGAAACAGGTACAATGGCTGCCATCAGAGAGGAGGCCAGAGCCTGAATTGATTTCTGTCGGGCCGCCAATCCACTGTGAAAGCCCTCCAGGAACGATTGCATTGCTGCATCTGGGATGCCAGCCCCTGGATAGCATTCACAATGGCTGACTGTCCTATAGAGATGTGTTAGACCTGACATGCTTTAGGGTGGTCACCCCTAACTTTTTGCCTGCCTCCCTCCACTTTTTGGACTCTGTTTTTGCTGGCTCTTAGACTCTGCGCACTTTACCACTGTTAACCAGTGATAAAGTGCATATGCTCTCTCCCTTTAAACATGGTAACTTGGATCATACCCAACTGGACTATTTAATATACTTATAAGTCCCTAGCAATGTGCACTGTATGTGCCTAGGGCCTGTAGATTAAATGCTACTAGTCTGCAGCACTGGTTGTGCCACCCACTCAAGTAGCCCCTTTGCCTTGTCCCAGGCCTGCCATGGCAAGGCCTGTGTGTGCAGTTTCCCTGCCACTTCAACTTGGCATTTAAAAGTACTTGCCAAGCCTCAAGCTCCCCTTTGTCTACACATAAGTCACCTCTAATGTGTGCCCTAGGTAGACCCTAGAGCAGGATGCTGTGTGGGTAAAAGGCAGGACATGTACCTGTGTAGTTTACATGTCCTGGTAGTGTAAAACTCCTAAATTCGTTTTTACACTACTGTGAGGCCTGCTCC
Organism: Pleurodeles waltl; assembly: GCF_031143425.1. Taxonomy (NCBI): domain Eukaryota; kingdom Metazoa; phylum Chordata; class Amphibia; order Caudata; family Salamandridae; genus Pleurodeles; species Pleurodeles waltl. The sequence continues at coordinate 779,539,708 of NC_090444.1, forward strand.
CTTCATAGGCTAACATTGGGGCTGCCCTCACACATTGTTCAAGTGGCAGCTGCTGATCTGAAGGGAGTAGGAAGGTCATATTTAGTATGGCCAGAATGGTAATACAAAATCCTGCTGACTGGTGAAGTTGGATTTAATATTACTATTTTAGAAATGCTACTTTTAGAAAGTGAGCATTCCTCTGCACTTAAATCTTTCTGTGCCTTACAATTCACGTCTGGCTAGGTTTAGTTGACAGCTCCTTGTGCATTCACTCAGACACACCCCAAACACAGGGTACTCAGCATCGCTTGCATATATCTGCATTTTGAATGGGTCTTCCTGGGCTGGGAGGGTGGAGGGCCTGCTCTGACACAAAGGACTGCCACACCCCCTACTGGGACCCTGGCGGACAGGATTGAACTGAAAGGGGACCTGGTGCACTTCTAAGCCACTCTTTGAAGTCTCCCCCACTTCAAAGGCACATTTGGGTATAAAACAGGGCCTCTACCCTACCACCTCAGACACTTGCTGGAGAAGAAACCTGAACCAGAAAATACATCCTGCCAAGCAGAACTGCCTGGCTGCTCAAAGGACTCACCTGTCTGCTTTCTACAAAGGACTGCTGCCTTGCTGTTGGCCTGCTGCCTTGCTGAACTCTTGTCTGGCTGCAAAAGTGCTCTCCAAGGGCTTCGATAGAGCTTGCCTTCTGTTTTCTGAAGTCTCAGGCCTAAAAGACTTCTCTTTTTCATTTGGACTCTTCGTGCGCCGAAAATTTCGACGCAAGGAAAATCGCCTCACACCGATGCTAATCGACACGACGCCTTCGGGTGACCGGAACTTCGACGCACGGCCTTGCAAGGACAACGCCGCCCGACTTCCAGAGGGGAAATCGACGCAACGCCTGCCGTGAGAATGAAACTTCGACGCACAGCCTCCCTTCTTCTTCGGCCCTTTGCGCAGATTTTCCACTTTAAACCAGGTACTTTGTGCTTGAAAGAGACTTTGTTTGCTTTTTAAAGACTTAAGACACTTTATATCACTTTTCAGTGATATCTCTACAATTTCACATTGCATCTTTACTCGTTTTGGCCTGCAATTATCCAGATAAATATTATATATTTTTCTAAACCCTGTGTGGTGTATTTTTGTGGTGCTATATTGTGTTATTGTATGATTTATTGCACAAATACTTTACACATTGCCTTCTAAGTTAAGCCTGACTTCTCATGCCAAGCTACCAGAGGGTGGGCACAGGATAATTTTGGATTGTGTGTGACTTACCCTGACTAGAGTGAGGGTTTTTGCTTGGACAGAGGGTAACCTGACTGCCAACCAAAAACCCAATTTCTAACAAGATGGATCTCAGGAAGTCAATATGCGGGGCATCAGGGGGTTAGGGTCCAATGGGCAACCCTTCCTCATTGGGAGGCCATCCCCAGCTGGGCGTCCGTGGTCTTCCGTGCCCAGCGTCTCAGGTCCTCCTACAGTTTCTGACAGTGGGTGCTCTGCCTGCCATAGACCCCTAGGGTCCGCATGTCCTTGGTGATGGCATGCCGTAATCCCTTCTTTTGATGGGCACTGACCTGCAGAGGCAATACTGACAGGACAACACCATTAAACAAACAGTCCAGCCTGTCACACAAATAGCCCACTATACCAGTTTCCATGACCATTGGCACACACATAGGCCAGTGCACAACATGTACACCGCCAACAGTCAATCCCCCCACCTACCCTTACATGATGCTTTCACACACATCACCATGCATCCTTGCCACATGCATTGTGGCCAAAGTGTACTCACCTGTTGGTCTGGAGGCCCACACAGCTGTCCTTACTGGGGTTGGACCCCATCCACCAGTCGCTCCAACTCCTCCAAGTAAAGGCAGGGGCCCTTTCCCTGGTCACACGGACCATGCTAGGTTCCAGACACAGGTCACAGCAGAACACGCAGTGTAGGTCTTCTCCTTTTGACGGTCAGGAAACAAGTGAGGATTGAGATTGAAAATGGCAGTCATGTCTGCGGCAGTGTACACCGTCACCGCCGGAACTGATCTCCATTGGCCACTGTACTCCATAGAGCCCTATATTATCCAATGAGGAATTGCATGGTGGTGCAAGACCGCCTTCCGCCACGACGCCTATCGTAAGCGGAGTTAGCTCACTTCCACCTTTCCCTACACACAGGACAGGTGGTCGCCATTGGGGGAACGGGTACATTGATAATTGCGTATTAGATTGGCACATAATTCTCCATTAACACTGCCCCAATACAAAAGTGCACCATGTGGACTGCTGTTGTGGTTTTGTTGTTCAAATTGTGACAGCCTACTCACTCTTGTGTCCCTTAGATTCCTACTGCTGCGGATGAATAGGAGGTGGAGACATACCCCGTGTACAGAACCTGGTGGACTTAGCTACACAGGAGGACAGGCACATTATACTCACCTATAGACTGGACAGGACCATAATCACAGAGCTGTGTACCCACTTGGAGCCAGACCTGATCTCATTTATCCATCATCCATCATCCAACTGGGATCCCCCCTCTTGTGCAAGGGCTATCAGTGCTCCATTTCCTGGTGACAGGTTCTTTCCAAGTGACAGTGGGCTTGGCAGCAGGAATGTCACAACCAATATTCTCAATTGTACTGGCAGGAGTGTTGTCTGCCCTGGTAAAACACATGTGCAGCTACATAGCTTTCCTCCAGGTACAAGATTTGACCACTGTGAAGGCCGGATTCTATGCAATGGGACATATCCACAATATTATTGGGGCGATTGATGGGACACATATTCCGTTTGTCCCCCCTGCCAGAATGAACAGGTGTACAGGAATCGTAAGAGTTTCCACTCCATGAATGTGCAGATGGTGTGCCTGGCAGACCAGTACATCTCCCATGTCAATACTAAGTATCCTGGGTCGGTGATGATGCCTTTGTCCTGAGGAATAGCAGCATCCCAAATGTGATGGCCCAACTCCAGAGGCACAGGGTGTGGTTAATAGGTGATCCTTGGTCCCCACCCACTGTACATTAGTGTATGCCTCTGGTGTTAACCTCATAGGATAGCGCGTGGCTAAGTGCTGTCCCTCAATACCTGCAGGTGATTCTGGCTACCCAAACCTAACGTGGCTGCTGACCCCTGTGAGGAATGCTAGGACAAGGGCTGAAGAACTTTATAATGAGGCACAAGGGAGAACCAGACGGATCATCGAAAGGACCTTCGGACCTCCTGAAGGCCAGGTTCAGGTGCCTCCATCTGACAGGTAGATCCCTGTGATACTCACCCGAAAAGGTCTGCCAGATAGTAGTGGCATGCTACATGTTGCACAACCTGGCCCTCAGGCACCATGTACCTTTTCTGCAGGAGAAGGAGACAGGAGAGGCCCCTGTGGCTGCAGTAGACACTGATGATAGTGAGGATGAAGAGGCTGGGGATGAGGACCACAGAACATCAGTTATCTGTCAGTACTTCCAATGACACACAGGTGAGACAGTGCAACTTCACATTTCTATGACTATTGGTGTATTCTGTGTGGATGTGGCATGATGGCATTAACCACCTTTGACCTCTACTTACTGTCACCTATAGATTATCATTTTACAGACGTTGGTGCTATGACAACTGTGTACTGGTGTTCTGACTACAGCCAGGTACAGGTCATTATATCTATGCTCTCACAATGTACAGTTCATTTGCAATGGATGTAACTGTTTCCATAAATACACATTTTCAACACATGACATACAAGTATTCGAGTTGTGTTCAAGTGTGTTTATTTTAGTGCTAACAAAATGATGGAAAAGTGCAATGGTATGGGGTGATGATGGAGGAAAGTCCAGGGTATTGGTCCAGTCTGTTTGTAGCACAGGTGCAGTGTCCAAGGGGCCATAAGAAGGGGAGCAAAGGCAGTTCAAAGTGGACAGGGTGACTGAGTAGGACACAAGGGGGACAATCATGTGAGTCTCATTTCCTGGTGGTGGTCTTGGCAAGTGTCACTGGCTTCTGTCTGGTTCGCAGGGAACATTTGCAGGGTGGTTCACCTTCTGCAGGGGGAGGGGTGCTTGTGGCCTGTGGGTCCTGTGGCGGGGCCTCCTGCCCACTAGCGGCAGTGGAAGTAGAGGGCTGGTCAATGGACTGGATAGTGGTAGGGGCCCGCTGCTGTACTGTTGCTTCCCTCATGATGTTGGCCATGTCTGCCAGCACCCCTGCTATGGAGATCTGGGTGGTGTTATTGGCCTGCAAGTCCTCCCTGGTCCCCTTATACTGTGCCAGCCGCCTGTTCTCCTAAACGTTGTCAAGAATCTGCCCCATTGTGTCGTGGTAATGTTGGTTGGCTCCCAGGATTTCAGAGAGTGCCTCCTGGAGGGTCGGTTCCCTGGTCCTGTCCTCTCCCTGGCACACAGCAGTCCTCCCAGTGTCCCTGTTGGGCTGTGTCTGTGTCCTCTGAAAGGTGTGCCCACTGCCACTGACCCCAGGTCCCTGATTGTCTTGGGGGTGAGGTGTGGCCTGGGGTCCCTGTACAGGTGGGCAAACTGCAGATTGTCGAGTCCTGGGGACTTAGGTGTGGGTATGCTGGGTGGGTGCTGTGGTGTTGGATCCTGATGGGGGAAGCTATGTGATGGTCTGTGAGTGGGCTTGGGTAACCGGCTGTACAGTGGTCTCTGATGGGCCAGGTAGGTCATCCAGATCCTGAAGTCCAGAGTTACTGTCATCAAGGGGGGCTTCATCTGTTAGGGGACTGGACAGTCGTGGCACCTCCTCTCCACTGACATTGACTAGGGTACCTGTGGGGATGTAGATGATGTATTATGCCTTGTGTGTATGACATTTGTACATCTCTGGCTTCCCCTCTATCGTTGGTGTTGCCCTGCCACATTGTGCTTGTGTATGGTGATGTATTGTGGGAATATTAGTTTCCCTATGCTGTGCATGCTTTGGTGATGGGTGTCCATGCTGGGCTGGGAGGAGTGTCCATGCATTGGTATACCATGCAGGGCTTGGTGTTGCGGTTAGTTATATGTGTAGGTGCAGTGCATGGGATGTAGTGGAGTAATGGGAGTGAGGGTGAAGGTGTGAGATGGCATGCAGGTATGGGGTTGATAAGTAGTACATATTGACTTACCAGTGTCATGTCCTCCGGCTACTCCAGCTAGTCCCTCAGGATGCAGTATTGACAGTACTTGCTCCTCCAATGCTGTGAGCTGTGGGGGAGGAGGTGGGGTCCACCACCAGACCTCTGTATGGTGAGCTGGTGCCTTGCTGCTATGGAACGTACCTTCCCCCGTAGGTCGTTCCATATCTTCCTGATGTTGTTCCTTGTTCCTGGGAGCTGTTGCACGGCGTTCACCCTGTCCACGATTCTCCGCCATAGCTCCATCTTCCTTGCAATGGATATCTGCTGTACCTGTACTCCAAACAGCTGTGGCTCTACCCTGACAATTTCCCCCACCATGACCCTTAACTTCTCCTCATCGAGAAGGGGGTGCCTTTGAGGTGCAATGGGTGTTGTGGGGTGTGTGATGGTGAAAGTGTGTTTAGTAATGTGATGGGGTGTGTAATGTGGGGTGTGTGAGGGATGTATGGGTGTAAGTGGTGTGTGTCTAGTTGTCCTAGTGTTCTTGGTGTCAGTCTGGTGGCTATGATTTGTAATCGTAAAGGGATGTGGGTAAGCTGGGTGTGTATTTCATAGTGGTGTGGGTGTGGTGTGTGTATGAGTGTCAGGTGTGTGTTTTTGGTATTGGCCAATGTGGTGTTGTTTTGTATGTGGGTGTCCATTCTGAGCACAACAGTATGTACCGCCAATGGTTTACTGCCATTGAATGTCCGCGGTGGTGATTTGAAGGTCATAATGTGGTAGGCGTTATTTTGTTGGCGTAACGGTATGGATTTTGGGGCCGCCACTTTATCACTGACCTTTGGTCTGGAGGATTTGTGTATGTGGCTGTGTTCTGTTGGACTGGTTAGTGTGTGTCATAATATGGTGAACGGATATTCGCCACCACAGCGGTATGTTGGTGGCCGCCAGCGTGGAGGTAGGCGACATTTACCACCAATGTCTTAATGAGGTCCTTTATGTGCTGGGAGCTTTAGAATAGAATTTAAAGTATGATTGTTAATATAACAAATGCTATAGGAACTATTTCAGTTTCTGTAGGAGTAGCCTCATTGCAGGACATTGCACATCAGCCACACAATTTATGTGATATGGACCTTGAAGAGCTACTTGTATCTTTTGCATGCTAGAACACAAGTCGTTGAAAAATGAATAAAAAGGCAACTGTCTTTTTTTCCATGTCTTTAGGCCTGATGGCTTCCTGCTTGGATGTAGCCGAGTTACCTCATATGAGAACTGCTCAGTGTGGGTTTTTAGCAACAAACAATTTAATTTTAATTTGACTTACAGTACCACAGATTGTTGACACACTAATGAACGGAAAGGAATATTGGCAACTGATTGACACTCAATTATTCAACCTTAGGAGGAATTGAAGTTGCATTACAACACTTGACAGTAACACTTCCAAAAATCAGGTGATTTACCCAATAAACTCAATATTCTGAGGCCAGTAAATGTGTGCAGCCTCAAATAAGCATATGCTGCAACGTCCTGATGAGCATACTAAAAACCTACCTTTGATCAGCAGTCACACATGAGCATCTTTCTGAAGAGGAATTTCTGCTCATTGTCATTTCTCAGAAGGAACTTGCAAAAAAGTTCAATCCTCTTGCAGTAACTGTGAAAAATGATCTATAGTGCTTTGTAATGCAATATGTGGAAGCTGATTTTTAGTTGTCAACTTACGCATTGCCTTCCTTAAAGATCCCTGTCAGTACTACATTGCCAAATCCACTAAAGCATGTTTGTTGTAATGGCATAAGAGTTTGACCAATATTTTTCAATAAAATCGCACTATAAACAATACATTTATGAAAATATACAATTGCAGTTTAAACTCTCTGTACACTCTGGAAGCAATTTATTGCTATCAAGAAAGGAACTGACTGCCTAGCAACAAACAAATGTAGTCCATTTATACACCAAATAACAACCGCAGCACAAAAGAGTCAACCCAACCCGCCTACACAGAAACCACGTGTAAGTCATTTTCAAATGCAAAATGCATATATATGAATCTTAGTTTTCATCTCACTTCCTGGCAGATGTTTTTAAAGATGGCAGTTTAGTCTCATACATGTATTGTTTTCTCTCTGTAGTTGCTCAAGATGAAGTAAGTTGCCATGTTACTTGCAAAATGGCTTATTTGAAGGACCGGTAGGGAAATGTGGTATGTTCATTACAACAGCAGAGGGAACATGAGCGATTGCATCAGCACGTGCCATGCCAAGGCTTAAGCATCCCAGTAAATCTCCCTCAACTATTAAGCTGCAGTAAAAAAAAAATACAAAACTCAAGGCGGTCGAATTCACATGTTTGGACAGTAACAATTGTTCCCACCCAGGAACACAGATGGCAATGTGGGCTGAGGAAAATAACTACCAGAGCATATGAAAAATTCTATTCAATTGCGAGATCAGATCATTAAAAACGATTCTGAAAATTCTTGTTGCAGGTTGTTTTACAGAGAGAGGCATTGACCAATCTTAAGAAGCGCTGACTTCCTTTTGCAGGGAAGAACGAACTCGCGACTACATACGGAGAGGTTCAAAAATAGAAATGACAGAGCTGCAGAGGGGCTTGGAGGTTTGTGTTGGTAATAATATGAGTAGGAACGCTGAGAAACAATAACGAGGCGGGCGTGGGAGGACTTCTAAATAATTGCAGAGAACTAATTGCTCTTGACCTAATATATGTTTCTTTGGAACAGCCACGTTTTCTGCTACACAAATACGAAACACATGTAACACAACAGAGTGCGGGGACAACGTGACATCCTTAGTTAATGTTGGAAATGGCGTTTCTGGTCCTCCAGGGTATCCACCTAAGCCAGGCAGAACACACCACTCTAGTCAGGGTAAGCTAGATGCACAATTGAGATAACCTGTGCTCACCCTCTGACAGCTTGAAGCAGAGCAGGCAGGCTCATCAGAAGAGGCAATGTGTAAAGTATTTGTGCAACACATACATGCAGTAAAACACTGAATACACCTTGAGTCATAAAATAACTGTTTGTATTATCAGAATATAAATACAATGAATACTTTTTAAGTTAGGAGTTAGAATGCCTACAGGTAAACACAGTGTTACCAAATTCATTGGGTAGGAGGTGTGGGGGATGCACAGCACGTATCTCCCATTATGCACCTGTGAGAACAAAGGGATAGAGGAGAAAAATGAAGATCTAAAGAGTGAACAGAGACCCACTCAGCCTGACACATGCAAGATAGAAGGAAGACTCTATGAAAGTTCACTATTTGCAGGGCACAAGTCAGAGGTACACACCGTCTATCCTGCCAAGAAGTTAGGCTCCAGTAAAGTATGGCAAATTCATCCCGATGTAGTGGGGCACTTTCATAAGCACTTTTCAGGAGAAGAGGAGGGGGCTTTCTGATTTTATATTCCTGCTGTCCAGGGCAAAGGCCTAAATAAAAGGGCCATCAGGCCTCCTTTTGTTTGATTATCCTAGCTGGAATCTTTCTGGAGCCTCATACCTAGCTGCAATGAAGGAAACAAAGGCACACAGCTTGCTATCACTTTATAGGTATGTAAGAGAGACATGGTTTTCACTTTGTTCAGGGTCTACATTTAAGAGATGTGCATGCACTGTACAAATATATGATGTGTTGGTCTGCCCCAGTATTTACACAAATAATATAAATGCCACTACTTTGGTTTTTACCTTTCATAGCACTACTCATTCCAATGCAGGGTGTCCAAGCGCTTTACGTAATACATAAACATTATTATTTTTCCCTGAGATATACTGGGCACAAAAAGGTCTTTTTAGCAGGTGCCTTGACCACACAAGATATTTTGAAATACAGAATTTACAGCCTATTAGGCAGAACTGATTTACTGCCACATTTCTCCTTTATTTCTTTGTGACAGTGCTTCTAAAAAATAAATGTGTAAATTGAGGCCCAGATTTTGTTTCAGGGTTGCGTATCTTCTTTGGCACAACCCCAAAGCTAAATCTCACTTGTTAAATCTCACAGTGCACTGAAATGTAGTCATGGTAGAACTTCTAAACATATGTCTGAGGTGTTAAGATCTGATGCCAATTCCTAAGAGGTCATGGGTTGTGATGCCAAGTGCAATGTCATGTGCCATGATGTTGTGCACTGGGATGTCCCTTTCATACTGTCCAACTTAGTTAGTCCCCACAATTCTTTTTTTAGGACCTGTGCCATGAGTATTTTTAGTTGCCTAGGATCACACCATTTGGTGAAACAGGGAAGGTGAGATTGAGCCCATATTTTACCTTTTCACAGTATACAATTTGGGCACTATAAGGGTATTTCTTACTAACATTTACACATAATGTTTTTGATCCAAGTAATGAAGGGTTAGATTACAGCATGGATAAAAGGAAGAAGCCAAGTTTCAATTTTGGTAGTTTTGCCTAGCATTATTATTTATGTTGTTATCATTAAATACTTAGGCATATTGAAGTATATTAAAGTATATTATCTTTTCTGTTTTAACATTCTCGTTTAATTTGTACTATAATTGTTTTTTTTTAATTTTCAATTTTTATGCGTAGAGACACAAAATAATTAGCAAATAAAGAAGAACAGTTACATGAGGATACGTTGGTGATTGTTAGGGCCACTAGAATTATGCAGCAGGAGAGGGACAAATTATGTGGCAGGGTTGACAAAATTATGCAGCAAGAAGAGGCAAATTATGTGGCATAATGCAATAATTTATTTATAAGTATTTCATTGTTTTATCATTTTTACATGTTAACACTCTATGGGCTTAAGTTGCACCTCATTAATATAAATGTAACACCTAAATAAAGCAACAAGCAAAAGAAAGGTTAGCAGTCAATGTTTGAAAGGGGCCTTACACTGTGCACCAACATGTGTTCCCACACTTTTGGAAACATTTGAGTTAGAAACAATGTTTTTGTTTAAATCTGCAGATTATGCAGCAAATAATGGATTTTGTACAAACACAGCAAATCAATAATTATGCTAAAAATACTGCAGTGCACAATCATATAATTCCAGTGGCCCTAGTGGTAGCCAACCAAGACATCAGCAATACGGTGTTTGTATCAATGCTTTTAAATACATTTACCCACATTCTAAATTGTTACAGTAAAATACAGTGAGTGCAGTCCATGCCCATAAGAGCTTGTGTAAAAGGCCATCACAAGCAAGATACAGTTTGACTGTCACACTGGTTAGATGGCATATTGAATTCTAATCTATCAGATCTCCGAGTAGTTGCAGCATTTCTGTCATTGGCATAGAATCCTTACTCTGATGTGTGGGATAGGCAAGAGGAGGTCAAAGGTTCAACATCCTCATCATCAGCAACATGGAATAAAAAGGTACATAGCAGAGCACATATATCTTTGGGTCCTAAAGAAGACAGTGGTAATTCCACATTCATTTTAGTCTGTGTCACAGAAGACAAGATCTCTTTGTCAAATTTCGAACAGGTATCATAATTGTCTCACCATGAATGTTCCATTTCACATGGTGCCCCTCCAAGTGATCTAGGGGTGGCGGACGGTCACAGATCCGACTTATAGATGGAGGTATGGAGGTTCAGTGTGCAGAGTCACCCAGTTTTGCATGAGGTTATAACTTTAAGTACACAGTTCTTAAGATAAGGGATAAAGTACCCCCTGTCATACATTGTAAGTTTATTGCAAGTCATAGACAAGTTCCATAACCATATAAATGAACAAGGCCGAAGGCTGAGTTCATTAGGTCAGGGCCTACCAGACAGCATGGCTGTCTGGTTTTTGAAGACACTTAGGGGGCATTTGGAAACCTTCCCTGGGAAAGTATTTCACCCATTGCTTACCTTTGGCTTTGTGGTTTGTAACTCACATTTGCTTGGCTTCTATTTGCTAACTTATCTGTTTTAGGCTGCCCAACTTGAGTTTGTCTCTCCTCTAGAGCATTAGAGCATATATTGTTTACTGTATCCTTCCACCAGTGTTCGATTTCTATAAAGGGGCCTTTAAATCTTGTTGCTATCGTGTCTCACTTGCTGTGCATTCACTGACTAAGGCAAATGACATGCTCTGTCCTTCCATGGAACTTGGTGCTTATCTTTCTTTCTCTAGCTTAAAAGTGAGAGGACTTAAATGAAAATCATTCTGGCTACTGTGGGTGTGCTGGAGGAAGGCTTTAAAATGCTATTATTTCTACTACACAACAACATTTAAATATCTGTATATGAAATGTGCAGATATTTAAGAATATAAGTGTGGTGGAAACACATTTTTTAATATGATCAAAAAAAAAAAATTCACTAGATAATGACATTTCCATACATTAAAATGTGTGTGCTTTATACTTTTAACACTAATACTGTATGTCTGTGCAAATGTAATGCCCATTCCGACTGAAGTTGTGTTGTCTGTAATGGCTGTGTGCTACAACACCATGCATATCCCACTCTACGTCACTTCACTCCACTCTGCACCACTCCATGCCACTGCAATCTACTCTGCACCACTCCATTCTGCACCTCTCTACTCTACTCTGTCCCACTCTACTCTATGCCAATGCACTCTACCCACCTCCGTTGAGGCCACCCACTCTGCTCTGCACCACTCCACTCTACACCAGAACACTCCACAACACTGCACTCTCTGCCACTGTACTCTGTGTTAATGCACTCTGCTCTGCACCACTCCATGCCAGTGCACTCTGTGCCAGTACACTCTATGCAACTCTAATCTACTCTGCACCACTCTACTCTACACCACTCTACTCTATGTCACTTCACTCTACCCTGCATCACTCCACAGCACTTCTCTCAACACCGAAACAATCTACTGTACACCACTGCACTCTACACCATTGAAATCCTCACTGTATCACCCCACTCTATGCCACTCTACTCTTCACCAATCTACACTATGCCACTGCACTCTGTGCTGCTCTACTCTAAGCAATGCACACTATGCCACTGCACTCTATGCCAATGCATTCTTAACCACTTTACTCAAAACCAATGCACTCAATGGCAATCTACTCTTCACCACTGCAGTCTGTGACAAAGCACTCTACACCACTCTACTATAAACCACTGTAATGTATAACCCTCTCTATCGCTGAACTCTATGCCACTTCACTCTGCACCACTGCACTCTATGCCACTGAACTCTAACTCACTGCTCTCTTCTCTGCACCCTATGTCACTCTAATATACTCTACACCACTCCAGTCTAGAGCACTTCACTCTACTCTGAAACCATCTACTCGATGCCACTGCACTTTACCCAACTAAACTCTGCTCCACTCCACTCTACTCTTCACCACTCTATGCTATTGCACTCTACATCAATATACTCGGCAATACTGTACTCTTCACCACTATACTCTACTGTGTAGCAGTCTACTCAATGCCACTGCACTCTGTGCCACTCTATACTACTCTGCACCGCTACACTCTATGCCACTGTTCTTTACATCACTGTACACTACTGCATGCTATGACCCTCTTCTCTGCAACACTGCTCACTACACCATTCCATTTTACTTTGCACCACAGTATTCTAGGCCACTCTACACCAATGCATCTGCGCCAATGTACTCCATGCCACTCTATTCTATACCACTGCCCTTTATGACACTCTACTCTGCAACACTGCACACTTTGCCACTGAACTCTACACCACACCACTCTGCACCACTGCACTCTACTCTGCACTGCTCAACTCTATTCCACTTTACTGCACTCTAAACCAATGCACTCTATGCCACTACAGTCTGTGTAACTCTACTCTACATCACTGCACTGTATTCCACTCTACTCTGTCTTATACCACTCCACTCTATCATGTACGACATCACCCTCTGATACAGCACTCTACACCACTGCAATCTATGCTGTGCCACTCCCCTCTGCACCACTCCATTCTTCACTACTCTTTGCTAGGGCACTCAACTATAAACCAGTGCACTCTACACAAATGCACTTTACACAACTTTACTAAAACACAATGCACTCTACGCCAATCTACTCTGCACCATTGTACTGTGTGCCACTTCATTCTAAACCACTCTTTGACACTTAACTCTACCATTTTACCCTCCATGATACTGCACCCTGACACTCTACTCCATTAAACTCTACTCTACTATGTGCCACTCTATGACACTTTACTCCACGCTGTGACTCTCTACACAACTGCCTCAAAAACTCCATGCCATTTTACTCCACTCTATTCTATGACACACTACTCCACTCTATGTCACTCCACAACACTCTATGCCACTTCAGTCTTCAATACTCTACTCAACTCAATGCCACTCCAGTCCATGATAATCAATGTCACTCCACTTAATGACAATGTACACACTCAACAACACTCTATTCAATTCTCTCTACACTACTCCGTGTTACTTTACTCGACTCTATGCCACTCCCCTTTTCGTTATGCTTATCCACTCTATGACACTCTACTCCACTTTTATAACACTGCTCCATGCTATCACACTCTACTCAGTCCGTGACACTCTATGCAACACCAATCGACGATTCTATATGACACATCATTCTAATTTATGTCATTAACTTAAAGCCATGCTGAACAGTAGCCATGCTTGATAACAACATGGCTAGAACACATTGGCAAAGCCAATAGCTCTGCACAGGGGAGATCTATTTGCTTTGTCAATGCTTGTTTACAAAGTATGGAACTCCGAGGTGACTTGCAATATCCTTATCATCTACGCCAGGGGGTACAATAGCCCATATATTATATGGTCACACAATCAACTTTCCCACAAACCACTTAAAACCTTAGTGCGTAATTTCTGTCATAGTAAGCTGTTAAATTGAGTAGAAGAAAGAAAAGCAATGGTCCATTTGTTACTTCAAATAGCTGCATTAATTATGCTATTGTGACCTGACCTGCCTTCCACCTTAGCTGCTGGCTCTGACAGAAGGCATTGTGATGTCAGAACCTGAGTGTAATAACCTTATAATAGTCCAATTCTGATATCTTTTCTTTATAATCGGTGACTTAATGCATCACAAGTAGTTGATTATATATAAATTGATGCCTGACGTTTTTACGGGGATCACAGAATCCCATGTATTATATAGCTTATAACACCAAGAGCTTCTACATTGTAAATGCTCCCAGTTTTGACTGATGTAGAGCTGAGCTGTCCAAGATCGCTCGGTGCATTAAGATGCAAGGTTAATCAACATGTTTTTTTCACATTTGATCTAAATTCATTGTGAATGTAAATAACAATAAAACATACTTTCAAACTGTGACAACATGCCTATCTTTCTCCCTATTTATGTCCAAACTATATGATTGTGTACATTTATTAGAGCCTTCATTTCGCAAAAAATGTTCGATTTGTATAGGGTCAGGTGAAATATCCCCAAGGCGGCTGCTGTTCCCCCCGAAATGTATTGTCTTCTATGCCCCTGACCGAAGTCCTAGGTTACTAGATACAATTGTCATGTCATGACTTAGAATGCATTCAGGTAAACACAGTGCTAATGCAATCACAGACTGCAAGATGAAAAAGTCGACAATCCACGCAGTGGGTTGTTTAGATGGGATTCCGCAGAGACTCCTGCATAGAACAGTGCTCAACAGGTACCCAAGTGAATACTGCACTGGTCTCCAGGTTCCAAAGGGTGCAGGAGAACTCTGCCACTTATGAGGTACACCTTGACTCTACGAACCTTGCAGATCCAGTTGACAGATCACATTGCCTTACTAGAAGGGAACACTGAGGTCGGCAAGCTACAAGACAGGGTTGACATAGATGCCGACCATCTAAGATGTCTGAGTTGAAGACCACGTGCTGCTACAGGGGTTGAGGGGGGTTGGCAAGTCTCGGGAACTTGAATCATAGGCATGCCGCTGGTCACTGGGGCAGAACCATGCTTGAGGGCTGCACAGCAGGTGGAAACAGTGGAACCAATAGATGCGATGATTGTCACAAACAAACACATGCTGGAATTTGCTGCTACTCTGAGTCCGGAGCACTGATGTCGAGCACAATTGAAGCACGCTGTCCGCAGTCAGGTAAAGAGCGAATTGATGAATAGAGCCAACTGATGATCTAGCTCACTCAGCCATGGCTGTAGAGTTCAACTGCTGTAAGCAAAGCAGCTATGAAGTCTTTGATGGCTCTGAGACTTCAGGAACCGGGGGCAAGGCAATATGCCTTTGGAGTACAGTTGAGTAAAGCACAGCAGTAGGCAGAAGGCAGTAGGCCAGTAATCTGAAGCAGGTAGCAAAGTGGCAGTCACTCCTGGAGTACAGCACACAGCAAGCAGCAGCCCAACACAGCAAAGCAGTTATCAAAATGGCTGACCCTCCGTGCAGAGCAGCAGTTCCTCCTGGCAATGTACAGATGTAGAGTCAAAAACTGTCTGATTTGAGGGGGTCATAGATCCAGTACTTATACCCAAAAGTGCCTTTGATGTAGGGGATGACTTCAAAGGAACTCTCTGAAGTGCACAAGGAACCCTTTCAGCCCAGCCCTGTCTTTGAGGCTATCTTTGAGGAGTAATCAGCCCTTAGTAAGTCTTAACCCCTTCCATCCTCCCTGCCCAGCAAGACCCATCAGTATGCAGATGAATACAGATGCAGTTGACTGTGTTGTGGTTGTCTGGAGGGAGTGCACAAAAGTAGCTGTCACTCAATGCTGTAACAAAACTTGAGGGTGTCCCCCTGCAAAGTACAGGGAGGGGCCACACTTTGAACTCACTCAGGAACTCTCAGCTCAGGGCACTGTGATGAGTGGGTCCCCCGGAGCTCAGCCCCCCACACCACAGGGACCTTTGTTACACCACTGTCCAGGCATGTATTGGAGACAGGCTTTCAAGCACACAGAGCAGTTACAGCTGAGAAATGCCCACTTTCTAGAAGTGACATTTCTAAAATAGTAATGTTGAATACATCTTTACCAGTAAAGAGAATTTATCATTACCATTCCAATAATATGAAACATGATGTAACTACTCATTTCCGAATATAGGGAATAGCCAATGATGGCCTATGAGAGGGGTAGGCCTCACAGTAGTGGAAAACAACTTTGGGAGCTTTTCACTACCAGGACATGTAAAACTTAAAAGTACATGGCATGCCTTTTACTTACCTAGCACTCTGCCATGTGGGCTACCTAGGCCCTGCCTTAGAGGTGACATATATGTAATAAAAGGGGATCTTAAGGGTTGGGAAGTAGTTTTAAATGTTAAGTCGAACAGGCAGTGAAACTGCACAGGCACAATCAGTGCTGCAGGCACACTAGCAGCATTTAATTTACAGGACCTGGGTATATCATTTTACTAGGGACATAAAAGTAAATTAAATATACCAAACAGGTATAAACCAATGTTACCATGTTTAAAGAAGAGAGCACATGCAATTTAGCACTGGTCAGCAGTGGTGAGGCCAACAAAAACAAATTTAGCAAAAAGGAGAGAAGGAAGGCAAAAAACGTTTCGGATAACCTTGCAAAAAGAGCCATTTCCAACAGATATTTTAAAATATCTTTTGATAGAAGTGAACAGTCAAAAAAACTAGGGCCATATTTATGACTCTGGTTACATCACACTTGCACCACGCAATATGGTGCATGCGCGATGCTACTCAAAAGTGAGATTTTTTTAAGGTACTCGACCAGTTAAAATGGCCCTGAGTGGCATCATAAATCTCCAGCAAAGCAGTACAGACAAACCACTGCATTAACTTACTTCATGGCAAGAAGGTGTTCCATGGGTGCTCCTACACAACATCCATGGATTCTGATGCATTCCTAGATGTACCAGAAGTGGTAGACCTGGGAATGAGTCAAAAAAGTATGCCTCCTCAGGTGAGGTGTAACAAGGTGAAATATCTTTATTTCTCCCCGGTCTTTTTTTTTTCTTTCTATGTGTGCTGTTTTCCACAGCACACATAGAACAAGGAAAATGCCTCAGGGGATTGTTTTTCTGCAGGAAGGCGCTCCTTCCTCCCCAAAATAAATTCTACAAGCAATGGAGGCACCCTTACTCCATTGTGCAAGGTTGTCCACATTGGCGCTAGGCAGCCCTTTGTGTGCCAGTGCTTGGGAAAGGACAGCAATACATAGTATTGGGATAAATACAGTGCATTCCTGTTCTTTCTCTGTAATGCAGTACAGCAAGGTGACTTGCTGCGTTGCGCCACTTGACCATAAATATGGCCCTTAGTCTAAAGAGTTTGTTAACCCCTTCACTGCTAGGCCTTTTCCCCCCTCAGATGCCAGGCCTTTTTTTGGCTATTTGGGGCAGTTTGCGCTTAGGCCCTCATAGCTTTTTGTCCACATAAGCTACCCACGCCAAATTCGTGTCCTTTTTTTCCAACATCCTAAGGATTCTAGAGGTACCCAGAATTTGTGGGTTCCCCTGAAGGAGACCAAGAAATTTGCAAAAATACAACGAAAATTTAGTTTTTTTTAAAAAAATTGGAAAAAGGGCGGCAGAAGAAGGCTTGTATTATTTTCCCTGAAAATTGCATCAACAAGAGGTTTGCAGTGCTAAAATTACCATCTTTTCAGCTTCCAGGAACAGGCAGACTTGCATCAGAAAACACAATTTTTCAACACAATTTTGGCATTTTACTGGTACATATCCCATTTTTCCGATTTTTTGTGCTTTCAGTCTCCTTCCAGTTAGTGACAGAAATGGGTAAGAAACCAATGCTGGATTCCAGAAAGTTAAACATTTCTGAAAAGTAGACAAAATTAGAAATTCAGCAATGGGTAATTTGTGTAGATCGTACAAGGGTTTCCTACAGAAATCAACAGCAGAAATGAAAAAATATTGAAATTGAGGTGAAAAAAACAGCCATTTTTCTCAACGTTTTACTCTGTAACTTTTTCCTGCGATGTCAGATTTTTGAAAGCAATATACTGTTTAATCTGCAGGACTCTTCCAGTTGTGGAGATATATTGGGCTTGTAGGTTCATCAAGAACCCTAGGTACCCAGAGCCAATAAATGAGCTGCACCTTGCAGTGGGTTTTCATTCTATACCGGGTATACAGCAATTCATTTGCTGAAATATTAAGAGCGAAAAATAGGTATCAAGAAAACCTTTGTATTTCCAAAATGGGCAAAAGATAAGGTGTTGAGAAGCAGTGGTTATTTGCACATCTCTGAATTCTGGGGTGCCCATAGTATCATGTGAATTACAGGGCATTTCTCAAATAGATTTTTTTTTTACACACTGCCTTACATTTGGAAGGAAAAAAACGTAGAGAAAGACAAGGGTCAATAACAGTTGTTTTGCTATTTTGTGTTCCCCCAAGTTTCCCGATAAAAATGGTACCTCACTTGCGTGGGTAGGCATAATGCTTGCGACAGGAAACACAACATAGACACATCACATTTTTACATTGAAATCTGACATGTTTTTTGCAAAGTGCCTAGCTGTAGATTTTGGCCTCTAGCTCAGCTGGGACCTAGGGTAACCTACCAAACCTGCATATTTTAGAAAACCAGACACCGAGGGGAATCCAAGATGTGGACACATCACATTTTCCCAAAGAAAACAGAGTTGTTTTTTGCAAAGTGCCTAGCTGTGGATTTTGGCCTCTCGCTTGGCCGGCACCAAGGGAAACCTAGCAAACCTGCACATTTTTGAAAACTAGACACCTAGGGGACTCCAAGATGCTGTGACTTGTGGGGCTCTGACCAGGTTCTGTTACCCAGAATCCTTTGCAAACCTCAAAATGTGGTGAAAAAAACCCTTTTTCCTCTCATTTCGGTGACAGAAAGTTCTGCAATCTGAGAGGAGCCACACATTTCCTTCCACCCAGCGTTCCCCCAAGTCTCCCGATAAAAGAGGTACCTCACTTGTGTGGGTAGGCCAAAGGCCTGCAACAGGAAATGCCCAAAAACACAACGTGGACACATCACATTTTCCCAAAGAAAACAGAGCTGTTTTTTGCAAAGTGCCTAGCTGTGGATTTTGGCCTCTAGCTCGGCCGGCTCCTAGGTAAACCGAGCAAACCTGCACATTTTTGAAAACTAGACACCTAGAGGAATCCAAGATGGGGTGACTTTTGGGGCTCTCATCAGGTTCTGTTACAAAGAATCCTTTGCAAACCTCAAAATTTGGCCAAAAAAAACACTTTTTCCTCTCATTTCGGTGACAGAAAGTTCTGGAATCTGAGAGGAGACACACATTTCCTTCCACCCATCGTTCCCACAAGTGTCCCGATAAAAATGGTACCTCACTTGTGTGGGTAGGCCTAACGCCCGCAACAGGAAATGCCCCAAAACACAACGTGGACACATCACATTTTCCCAAAGAAAACAGAGCTGTTTTTTGCAAAGTGCCTAGCTGTGGATTTTGGCCTCTAGCTCATCTAGCACCTAGGGAAATCTAGGAACCTGCCCATTTTTGAAAACTAGACCCCTAGGGGAATCCAAGATGGGGTGACTTGTGGGGCTCTGACCAGGTTCTGTTACCCAGAATCCTTTGCAAACCTCAAAATGTGGCGAACAAACCTTTTTCCTCTCATTTCGGTGACAGAAAGTTCTGGAATCTGAGAGGAGCCACAAATTTCCTTCCACCCATCGTTCCCACAAGTCTTTCGATAAAAGAGGTACCTCACTTGTGTGGGTAGGCGTAAGGCCTGCAACAGGAAATGCCCAAAAACACAACGTGGACACATCACATTTTTCCAAAGAAAACAAAGCTGTTTTTTGCAAAGTGCCTAGCTGTGGATTTTGGCCTCTAGCTCGGCCAGCTCCTAGGTAAACCTAGCAAACCTGCACATTTTTGAAAACTAGACACCTAGAGGAATCCAAGATGGGGTGACTTGGGGGGCTCTCACCAGGTTCTGTTACAAAGAATCCTTTGCAAACCTCAAAATTTGGCCAAAAAAAACACTTTTTCCTCTCATTTCGGTGACAGAAATTTCTGGAATCTGAGAGGAGACACAAATTTTCTTCCACCCATCGTTCCCACAAGTGTCCCGATACAAATGGTACCTCACTTCTGTGGGTAGGCCTAGCGCCCGCGACAGGAAATGCCCCAAAACACAACGTGGACACATCACATTTTCCCAAAGAAAACAGAGCTGTTTTTTACAAAGTGCCTAGCTGTGAATTTTGGGCTCTAGCTCAGCCGGCCCCAAAGGATAGCAAACCTGTGCATTTTTTAAAATTAGACACCCAGGGGAATCCAAGATGGGGTGACTTGTGGGGCTCTCTACAGGTTCTGCTACCTAGAATCCTTTGCAAACCTCAAAATATGGCCAAAAAACACTTTTTCCTCTCATTTCGGTGCCAGAAAGTTCTGGAATCTGAGAGGAGCCACAAATTTCCTTCCACCCAGCTTTCCCCCAAGTCTCCCAATAAACATGGTACCTCACTTGTGTGGTTAGGCCTGGTGCTCGCGAAAGGAAATGCCCCAAAACACTATCTTGACACATGAAAAGTATCAAATACAAAACTACCTGTTTTTGAAGGGGGGGCACCTGCGTTTTTGGTCCTGAGCTCAGCTGCCATCAGGGAAACCTACCAAACCCAGACATTTGTAAAACTAGACACCGGAGGGAGTCCAGAGAGGTGTGACTTGCGTGAATCCCCCAATGTTTTCTTACCCAGAATCCTCAGAAAAGCTCAAATTTAGCTAAAAAATCTGTTTTTCACACATTTCTGTTTAGGATCACTGCACCGGGACAAATTTCCTACCACCCAATGTTCCCCTCAGTCTCCCAGTAAAAATTATACCTCACTTGTGTAGGTGGGCCAAGTGCCTGTGACAGGGAAGAGCCAAAAACATGCTGAAATTGAGGGGGAACCAAAGCGGGTCCAAAAGGGCAGTTTGAAAAAAAGCATTTTTAGGCTGACAAGTGCAGCAGAATTTTTGTCTATATAGATGAGACAATGTTGGGTGGTAGGAATTTTGTGGATTACTGTAGATTCCGTAAGGTTCCATCACAAAAATGTGGGGAAAATGTGTGATTTCCAGGAAAGTTGGAGGTTTGCAGGGCATTTTGGGTAAGAAAGTGGTATGGGGTGCATGTGAAGCACACAACCCTAGAATCAACCAGATGTTTAGTTTTCAGATGTGTCGAGGTCTTGTGGATTATTCTACATGGCAGCGTCCCAAAGCCAAAAAAGTGCAGCCCTCACCATTCCTAGTAGGACGATTTTGAGAGTTACCAAGCTCTCATGGCCCAAATGTAAAACCAAAAGCCCAAATAATCAAATTTCCTCTTGCTTGCCGTGGGATAAGATGTTTTAGTGTGCTGGGGGAGAGCTGAAATACTGTTACCCCATTCAGTAGGGGTGGGGGCATAACCAGGCCCATTCTGGTTGGTAGCCACCCCCCCACCATTATTTTTTATTCCATGGCATCTAGTAGACTTTCTGCCTCCTGGGGTGTGGATCGGGGGTAATTGCCCCATCTGCCCACTGGTGGGCAGAACAACTTCGACCCATTTATATTTGGGGTGAGGGTATGGCCATACCCCCACCCTCTTATTTTGAAAAAAAAAACTTCTCCGGTCTCTGGTGAGCTTTCTGCCCCCTTTGGGGCAGATTGGCCTAACAAAAATAAGCTGATCTGCCCCCATGGGGGCAGAAATGGCCTAAATACAATTTGCCCCCCAGGGGAGCGAGGAGCAACCCTTGCCTAAGGGGTCGTGCCCCATACATAAAAACATAACGTAAATAAAAATACATATATATCCCTGGTGTCTAGAGGTTTCTGCCCCCCCTGGAGGCAGGTTGGCTTAATTATATTAGGCCGATGTGCCTCCGGGGGGGGCATAAAAGGCCTCAAAATATTTTGCCCCCCCTGAGGAGCCTCCCTTGCCAAAGGGGCCGCTCCCCTTATGTGTCAGTATCATAAAATAAAAAACTCCCTGGTGTCTAGTGGTTTCAGACCCCCCTGGGGGCAGCCGATCTGCCCCCGGGGGGCAGAAATGGCCTAAACACAATGTGGCCCCCGAGGGAGGGACCCTTGCCTAAGGGGTCGCACCCTACACATAAAAGAAAAAATATTCCTGGTGTTTATTGGCTTTCTGCCTCCACAGAGGCAGATCGGCCTAATTATATTAAGCCGATCTGCCCCTAGGGGGGGGCAGAAAAGGCCCAAAAATATTTTGTCCCCCTGGGGAGCGGCCCTTGCCCAAGAGGCCACTCCCCTTATACGTAACTATAAAAATAAAAAAATTCCCTGGTGTCTATTGGGCATTTTTGATGCCTGATCGCATCACAATCCTGCAGCAGAAATGCTGTGAGAGACAAGAAAGGAAAGGGAAGGTCTTTCCTTTCGTGTCCCCCCCCCCCCAAGCATTTCTCAGCATGATCCGACGTGACCTCTGATGATGTCAGCGCGTGATTTGCGTGCTGATGTTGTCAGACGTCACTGGGAGGTGGGAGGGGATCAGGGGTGGAAGGGGAAGCGATTCCTCTTCAATCCCCGACTGGGGGGTGTGGGTGGGAGGCCGGGTGCAGGACGTGCTGATCTCGTCCTAGGCACACAGCAACCATGTGCCTGGACGTGACCAGCTTGCCCGCGGCACCTACGGGGTTAAAGGCCCATCTGAGAGCCATGTTTTTGTCTTTGCGTACATTTTTATAAACTCTCTTTCCACTACTTTTTTGAGTACATCTATTTCCGTAAATCTGTTTCAAAGTACACAGATGATATTATTATATTTATTTATGATATTATTATGTGTATTTATGTAGCTGGCATGACAAGATATAGTGACCGCTTAAGAATGAGTGTTCCGGGATTATTAAGAGTCATTTCTAATAGGGAGGACAAAGCTGAAATTCCATTTTCAACATCATTTTATGACATGGTTATGAGATACACAATGGTGATAGGATGATAACTCTGCACTTGTAATGGATAGTGGAGAGCAGTAACACTCCACCACAGCTATACAATTATAAGTTAATCTCCAGGGAATGGGGAATATCTGTAATGCCTGGTTTTCAATGAAGTGCCTCCCCACATAAACACATTGCTAAACTGTTTTATATCATTCATAAAGCCAAGTTTTTTAGAAAAAACTCACTACCTTGCCCAACACTGACAAATTCTGGAAGATAACCTATTATACACAATAATGTAAAAACAAAACTCAAGAAAAATCCCACGCCTGTTTAATAAAATAGAGTGAATTTACAATTTACACATTTTAAATTTAACTTACAATTTTGAAAAATAGAGGAAAAATAGAGTACATTTAAATAAATTATTTGACACTAAACCAACAAAAAAACAATCAGTAGAACTGGAGATATGAATTTCAAAGATTTAAGGTAAGTATAGCACAGAGAACCACTCACAGTTATCTCATCGTGCTACACCGTGCTACAAAAGTCACAAGTTGAGGCTGACCATGATGGAGGACATGATGGGGCTTGTCCAACTGAAAACGTTTCCTTCTCAAAGTCCAAAGTGAAATGTCCAAGTCATGGTGGAGGAGACTGCAAGAGCAGGGAGAGCATTGCTGATAGTATTTGGTGTAGCATGAAGAGCAAGCTGGGCATCGTGGATGTTAGTCTTTTTAGTGCAAAGATCCTGTTAGGCTTTGCAGACTTTCACTGCTGGAGCTCCACGTTGGCGGTCTCTGCGGGCTGTTGAATGATTACCAGATTTCACTTAATGTTTGCATTGGTGATTGATGTGGGCAGCAAGACCTTCGCACAAACAGGCCCATTTGTGAATGGGAAAAGCTGAAAACTTCAGGATATCATCTTTTTTCCAGGAGGAGCTCAACTGATGCCACACCAAGGGTTAAGAAACTGGGAGGCACTTCTTGGGGATCAGGAGCTCACTTCATCAGAGGCCAGCAGGGCTCAGGCACATCCAGTTGTAGTTCCAGGCAGATCTTACACAGCCGGTGAGCCGAGGAGTTGAATGGAGGCCTCTAGGACTTGTTATGTCCCTGTAGCTCTGAACAGGAGGCCACATCAGCTGACCCTTGGAGTTACTTCAGGTAGTTTGGGGTGAAGTGAGCTGCCTCCCAGGGCTATCCCTGGATGTCTAGATGCACAAAAGGCTACTGTGAAGCTCTTTGTGTGTAGACTAAGGTACCTATTTTGAAGTGCAAATGGGTCTGTGCACAGCTCTTCCCCATTCTGCCCAGATGCAACCGTTGTGCTGTAGAACATGGCCAAAAAGCATTGACAAACACAGTACCTCACGTAGGTAAGACCTGTTTACTGTGCCAATGCTAGCTTGTGTGACTCATCTTTCATCCTTTATATTGTGTACTGTGATCTGGTGCCAACAGATCAAGTATGTGCTATACAAAGCTATGAAATAATTACTTTATTGGAATTCTTATTCCCTTTTAACATTTTACCATCACATTATCTCCCAGTAACATCCCTTTCTTTTTGTGCACTTTGAACTGTTTTGGCCAGTCCCGTTTGACTAAACACCATTCCATCCTGGCTGCATGTAATAAAAAACTTAAAAATACAAACAGAGGTCCCCTTGCTTGAATGCTACTTGATGAACACTTGGTGAACTCACTAATATAAGCGTGACTAAATCAAATGTATATCATCACTGTCCAGGAAGAAGGAAAATATGTTCAAGCCTAAATAAAAATATTTAAATACTGAAAGATCATAGGGAGGCCTAATACTGAGAGAGTGAGGCACAATACAGAGGAAAAGACCTGCAATATTAAAAGAGAGTTAGTTGTGCACATTGAGATGCTAGAAGTGCGCAATAAGGAGAGTGATGCTAAGGAGAGACACAAGACTGAAATAAGGAGCATGCATCAGGAGATAAAAGGTGACAGAAATGGTAAAAACATTTCCTGGAGTCAGGAGTGAGATTCGTCCCATTAGGCCTCTGAGACTTCTGGCTGACATTGTTAACATTATGGACAAACGACATTGAATACAGGTGTCAATAAGGATAACCGGCATTGGGCTTGAATTATGGGCTGTCCATGTAAATATAGAATGGGTGGTCACTTTTGCAGGCCTAACAGTAGTTAAAAACGAGCTTGTGAAGTTTTCACTACCAGGACATGCAAAACTTAAAATGTTAGCCTATGAGAGGAGTAGGCCTTGCAGTTTGGACAAACTAATTGTTTTTCACTAACAGCACATGGAAAAGTTAAAAGTACATGTCCAATGTTTTAAATGAAATGCAACCCTGCCATACGGGCTCTTTACCGCCTACATTAGAGGTGACATACATCCGTGACTATTGTATTGAATTGCCATTTTCAGTATTTTCTTTCATACAATTTTTTCTAGTACCTGCAATAATAAACACTTGTTCTGTCTATAGTGCTGTCCCCTGCTGGTCTTATCTGCGCAAAATAAAACTACTAGTAACTAAGGGCCAGATGTAGTCAAATTCAGAATTGTGACTCGCAAGGGGGTCGCAAAGGTGCACCTCATTAATATTAATGATGTGGGTCGCAATTTGCGACCCCTTTGAGACTCGCTGCACTCACAGGGATGGTGGCCTGCTGGAGACAGCAGACCCCCAAGTCTGTGACTGCTTTTAAATAAAGCAGTTTTTTGTTTTGTTGTAATGCATCCCGTTTTCCTTAAAGGAAAACGAGATGCATTACAAAACTAAAAAATGTTGTTCATGCCATTCACAAAGGGGTCCTATGGGGACCCCTTCCCTTTTGCAAATGGGTTACCACCAGTATGACACTGGTGGTAACTGCGATTGTTTTGCAACCGTGTTCACGGTCATAAAACAATACAACATTGTGCTGCGACTCACAATTTGGAAGGGGAACACTCCTTCCTAATTGCAACTCGCAGTCCCGTTTTGCGAATCGGTAACCAGGTTACCGACTCGCAAAACGGGAATTGGGCATTGCAATGTGCTTTTTGCTCTTCGCAAACAGCAAAATTCACTGTTTCCGACGTGCAAAAAGTTTTGTACATCTGACCCTAAGTGAATAAATAAATGTATTGGTGAGACAGTTTCCTACTGCCCCTGAATCTCAACCTGCACTCTTCTGGGGGGAAGTCTTATCTCTTGACAAAGGTATCCTTCATGGTCGGATACCTCAGCCATTCTCTCCAATCTAGGGCCAGTAGGGCATCCTTCCCATCACCAAGAATATGCCTCCATAGGACAGACCCCCAATCCTCCACAGGGATCCTGTGTGCTACTAGAGTGACCTCAAACCACCTGTCTATGTCAACCCTTTCCCCAAAACCAGGAACCAAATCTCTGGGTGTGTTGACCTTTTCTTCAGCACTGGAATTGGCAGTTTTGCTGCCATCACTGGACTCTATTTGCAATGCTTTGAAGTCCAGTTCCTTTAGACTCAGTAGTTCATTAGCCAGCAAGATATTTCTTCAGCCTCCTTCAGCCTCAGCTCTCCTTTACTCTATCAGGGCTTTGTCAGCCTCAGCTGTTCTCTCCTCTGTAGCGATCCTGGCCAACTGTAGTCTTAGGTTGCCCACAGCCTATCTGTCCTTCAATTCCTCAGGGGATATGGTGTAGGAGGAGACATTGCTTCCTGCATATGATCCAGCAGGGGGCCCCTCTCTTTGGGCTCCTCTCTGTCCCCTGGAGCCACTGCTAGATCCTTTCCCTCCTCATTATCATTCTGGAGTCAACCCTCTTTTGGTCCTCTGCTGCAACCTTCAGCCTAACGTGCTTCCTCAAAAGCAGCTAGGGAATCCTGCAGGTCTTGCTCTGTGGCCTAGCCTTGTTGTGGGCTTTAATGGGGATAAGGTCCATCTCATTATAGTCTACTGGGAAGTTGCAATTAGGGGTGGGCAGGTGGCTATAGGATATCGATATAGGTATTTTTAACCTTAAGCAGCTAAATAATTTATCCTTCTAAGTAGGGTTACATGCACCTACCAAATTGTATCTTGTGAATGAGACAGTCAGGGGACTGTATGGTAAGGGGAAAAAGGAATAGGAGACAAGTCTCAGCAGTCTTCACCTCTGCTTGGATGAATCTCATTTGAAAGACCCATTTAAAATCAGTCTTAGCAGAAAATATTTGCAAGCCCACTTACTGTGCACTACTGGAGAAAGAAAAGGCCATGTGACAGAGATAAACTATTTCAAATCAAAGTTTATAATCTCCGCAGGTATCAGCAGGCCCAAAGATGTATAACAGAATATAACCTTCTCAGGTTATTTTGAGTAGATCTGGCAGGGAAAAAAGCCTTTCTGTAGGTTTACTGGAAAGCAATGTGTCAATTAATCAGCGGCATGCGAATCAGTGCTTTTAAGTTACCTGTTTTTGCATACAATCTACAATTTTCAAATGTGTTATGTTAGATAAATACTTGCAATAATGATATGGCTAACATCACTGGCTTTTTGGGGGTGGGGGTATGGCTAATATCACTGGTGATTGGGAGAGGGGAAGTGCTAGTCTTGGAAAATACGTGGTTGACCAAGGACGGCACAAGCATGAAAGTAAGTTTTCTCATAGTAGAAGAAAGGTAGCAGTATGAAACATCAGATGGTTCGGAGGTAGTACTTCAATACCATCATAAAATCTGCTCTGGGTTCTTTCCCTGTGATTTAAAAAAAACATTGTGTGCATTGCAGCAAGTTCTTTCTCCTCTGTCTGAATGTTTTCATCCTCGATGTATGCCTCTATTCCTCCCTCTTCCAATTTCTTTAAACCTTGACCGTGGTACAAGAAGCAAGACATGTGCGGTAGCATGGTCTTTCACCCATTAACTAAGACCTTGCTCTCCTTTATACTGGAGGATCCTTCCTCCTTGACACCCCTTACATTCACTAGTAATTTACACTAAGCCATGCCCCTTCTATGGGATCCAGGTGTTTTCTTCCGTGTCCTATCTGTGCACATTCCCCCCTTTTCCCAGCCTTGACGTATGCTCCTCTTCGGTGTTCATATTTTGATTTCTCATTCTCCAAGATGCAGCTATTCATTCCTATCACACCCACTTGCCACGCCACCAGTCTCCTGTGCCATTTATCCCCCTTACACCATGTGCGCCAGCTGATCTCTTCCTTCCCTCTTAGGACCAAGGCATTACCTCCATGTTTCATTGAATTCGATTTTCAATTTCAGGTACCAGTGGTTTTGCCAAACATTTGTAAAATATTTAGGACAGGTCTCCAGTAATCCTGACCCATGCAGAAAATGATGCAGGTGGTTTCCAAAACAGGAAACCAGTCAACACAAGATAACTTTATTCATCATGACTGGTTCCTGTTCATTTGTTTATTCCACCACTCTAGATGACTGATAATCCAATACATGTCAGCATCTTCCTTTGAGATTATGATACTTTCCATGCTACACCTCCAAGGAAAAAATGCTGCTACCAGGCAAACAATCTTTCCACAGCAGAGGCAGCCCAAATTTTCGACAACAGAGGTAAAACTCAAGGTCTCTGCAGGCCAACTTGAGGAGGCTGACAGATTAAAACTTGAAAAAAGTATTTACCGGCAGGGGAATTTAGATGGAAAGATTTGAAATATCCTCAGATATCAACTAAACATATATACAAGACTATTACCTCCATGTCCCTCACATATTCATGTTTTAGGTATGCCAATGTTAAAATATTTACGCTATACTGCTGAATTATGAAACTCTATCTAATGCATAAATAGTTCATGGCCTTAATACTCACACTTGTGCAGAAAAATACGCTAAGAAAATTCCTGTGGGATTTGCTTTTAAATTTTCTAAAAGCCACAGAATTGACGTCTAGGAAAATGCTCAAATGACAGGGGGCTCCTTCTCTTGAAAAGATTACTAAATAGAAAACTTTCTACAAAAACCAACATTCCCTCCAAAATAACAGGGTCACTGACATTATCCATGCCTCTCAAAGATTTATTGATTTTGAAAGTCAGTTGTTAATACTGATTAGCCTTTTCATCATATAAGCAATTCATACCTTCAGGGAAGGGAGACATAGGGCCAGATGTAGCAAGCAGTTTTGCCCATTCTGTTTCTATGGGAAAATGTGTTTGTACATATGGCCCATAATCCCATAATAAATCCTTCCCAATTCTGCCCTTGCTCTATTCCTCCAGCAATGATGACACAATTATCTATTGAATTTATCCTTTGGTGGAGAGGATGTGGTGTAACAGCCAGAGCTAAGTTTGAGTCTTGGCATTACCATCCCCTGATTCTGGGCAAATCACGAACAGCCTGATTTAGAGTGCGGCGGAGGGAGTTACTCCATCCCAAGCATGACAAATATCCTGTCCATTGTATTGCAATCCAATGATAGCCTATGGAGATTGCAATATGGCGGACTGGATATCTGTCATGTTTGTGAGGAGTAACCTGTCGGCAAAACTATAAATAAGGCCCTTGATCTCCCTATGCCTCCCAAAAATTAATGTTGCCTTGTAACTGGTGCTCATGTATAATTCTCTGATTCCTTCGGGTCGAGTTCGCCCCATACAAAAGTACAAAAAAAGTCCATAATAGAGAAATGCATGAAAAACAAATATTTAACATTTCTCAAAAGTCTAAACAAGTATTTGAAATAAATTGGAACTATTTACTATTAAAGGTTATTATGAATTTCCAACACAAATCACCTTGCTCCAAGACTACAAATGGATATCAAAATACATCATGCTTGTTTTTCCACAGTCTAGGAATGTCTGCTCATGGTAGGTAGGATATGGTTTCAGCTATATGAGGAAGCACAGCATCAAGGAAAGTACATCTGGGTTGCACACTGAAAACCTCACAAGAGATCTGCCACAAAATTAAATGAATTGTGTATTTGTATAAAGCAATAAATAAATAAGCAACAAACATATATATATATATATATATATATATATATATATATATACATAGCTAATATGATCAAGTTTGTCTTTCTGAATCAACTTTTAATTCATTTTCAAATTAAGCAAAATAATAGACAATTTTTACCTAAATAAAGCTAACCAAATGTGGTTATGTTCACCAAGAAGCATTGGCTAATGTTATGTTTTCTCTAATATTCAAATAAATGCTCTGGATGTTGCCCTGCTAATATTTTGATATTTTAAATAAATATATATGCTTGCTACAATGCCATGTACCTAGCTGTAGTAAAACAATTATGAATTGAGGAAATAGTACAGTGGCACTAACCTGTGGAGAATTACCTAATACACTTTAATGTCAATATTGGAAAATACAACTAAGATGCAACTACAAAGTAACTACATAAGTAATAGTACAAATAAGACCATGGGAACAGTTGAGTGTGCAGTCATTATACTGCATGCAGTATGTTACATGGTAATAATATGTCATCCACTGCATCAACCTACATTTGCACTTAAGGTGTGTATATGATTACATTTATGAACTCCTTTATTTTTTACCTCCCAAGGTAAATATATTTGGAATTAAGATTAACTATATATTTCCCTTACAAGTAGTAGTAGTTGAATGCAGTGGGTGCATAAATATCATAGGTTCTTATTACTGACCTTGATGTACATGACAGTGAGATATCATACACCTGAGAAAGCAGGGCATACTTTACAGTGGTCATGTTATTGTCCTTACTTACTTCAAAGTGTTCTCAACCTAGACATTTCTTTGCACATTTATATGTGAAAATGTTTTACATGTTCACTTACAGCATTGGCTCATCAAATGCAATAAATATGTTTTTCCAATGATAGTGTATCAAACCAAACGTTCATATCAAATCACACCAAATCGGAAAAATAAGAAAACTGAATTTTATACCACAGTAAAATGTATACTTACAAGTGTATATTATTGATCCAGATTCACTTATGGTTTCACCAGTTTTAATTCTAACCTCTGGTTCACAAAGTTTACCATTTGTGCATGAACAATTTATACATAATATATACAAAAGCTTAACTCATTTGTAACAGTGGATATACATATAAATGATGCAGGTACTTGTCTAAAATACATACACTAGGATTTGAGCTTATGTTGCACTAGTGGGCATTCCTAATGGGGGTCAGAGATTTTACCAGGGGATTCATCTAAAAATCAAACTCAAACAAATACTCTCTCAGTTCTAACTAAGAGGAAAGGTTCTGTGATCTGAAAAGCAGAAATGATTCACAAAAATTCTCAAATGTGTTTTCCAAAAGCTCAGTATACGTAAGATACACCTAGACAATCTAAATGTAGTCCCTGCAATAATCAAGGAAAGTGCAAAAAGCTTACAGTTTTCATCAGGGATAATCAGGAAAAAGATAATTGTAGGATAAAACAATTTACATGGTGGAACAGGAGGAATCCATGTTAAATATGAAAGGTAATAAATGTACTTTGACTTACATGCAATACTACTGTCGAAGGCACATTGTTGTAGCTTATACTCATGTGAGGAAACACCTATGTAAAACATACTATAAGATTTTTTTTTATCAGATCCATACATTTGTTGATCTCTACTAACAATATTGTAGACAATTATATTCTTTAAAAACTATTAATATCAGACAGTCTATGTAGTGTTTACAACTGTAATAATATTTATGTTTTAGCTTTCTTACCTGAGATTTTGGAGCTATCCACTGTGTGTTTATGTTCTGCAAGTTCAAGTCAATAAAAGAGTTGGAATCAGTACAATGTGTGGTGAAATTAGATCCCCTTCAAGATTTAATACCATTCACTTGTTTACCTTTTTTAGACAAGATTTTGGAGGTGTCTTTAGTGTGTCCTTGTTCTGAAATTCCAAGATGATAAACGAGTTAAGAAAGTACATCATTTACAAAAATCAGATCATCAAAAAGCTCTAATAAAATTCACCTCTTTACCTTTTTTAGCTGAGATTCTGGAAATATCTTTAGCATGTTCCTTCACTGTGTATTCAAATTATTACAAGAGTGAAAATGTGTAGTTAGGTTCTTTGGGGAAATTTGTTCACAAATCCTTCAGTTGCAATAGGACTAAATGTATGCTTGACAACTCCCCTGAGCTCAGCCAAGTATCTTTGCTCATAAATCTATCACCTTGTCATTTCAATAATTTTTTAGCTGCATGGTAAATGAATTCTACCTGCGGGGCTTTGTGACTCTAATATCTTTATGACTAAAAGGATACTCTACACACAGGTAAATGAAGATACCCTTGATTTATTGGAGCACCTTTTTACCCGGGATGGCAGTGATGCAGGCTAACAGCAACTGCCTGGTACCTTTCAAGTGTATACATTCCATTACTTACATCATAATGCCCCCCTACGTTCTACCAACACCACCCATCCACCCACACTATTTCAAAGTTAGATCCCAACAATGACATTGCTAATTTGTTTTGTATTTGTAAACCTTTGACAGCCAACAAATGTTATTCTAAGAGGTTCAGTGGTGCATATCATGTTGGAGTATCCCACCACCCGGAAAAAGGACATTTTCATTTCAATCACATTTATATAGATGCAGGGTGTTGGACTTTTGCTTATGCAGGGTCATCCCCAGTCTTTTTGCCTCCTGCCTCCTATTTTTTTTTCTGACTTGTTGCTGTTGGCTTTTCAACTCTGAGCACTTTACCACTGCTAACCAGTGCTAAAGTGCATATGCTCTCTGTGTAAATTGTATGTAATTGGTTTATCCATGATTGGCATATTTGATTTACTAGTAAGTCCCTAGTAAGGTGCACTAGAGGTGCCAGGGCCTGTAAATCAAATGCTACTAGTGGGCCTGCAGCACTGGTTGTGCCACCCACATAAGTAGCTCTGTAATCATGTCTCAGACCTGCCACTGCAGTGTCTTGTAAGTGTATTTTTACACTGTAAATTCGACTTGGCAAGTGTACCCACTTGCCAGGCCTAAAGCTTCCCTTTTCTTACATGTAAGGCACCCCTAAGGTAGGCCCTAGGTAGCCCCAAGGGAAGGGTGCAGTGTATGGATAAGGTAGGACATATAGTAATGTGGTTTATATGTCCTGACAGTGAAATACTGCCAATTTCGTTTTTCACTGTTGCAAGGCCTATCTCTCTCATAGGATAATATGGGGGCTACCTTTAAATATGATTAAAGTGTAGATTCCCCTAGAGAGTAGATGGACATGTGGAGTTTGGGGTCCCTGAACTCACAATTTAAAAATACATCTTTTAGTAAAGTTGATTTTAAGATTGTGCGTTTGAAAATGCCACTTTTAAAAAGTGCGCATTTTCTTGCTTAAACCATTCTGTGACTCTGCCTTGTTTGTGGATTCCCTGTCTGGGTCAGTTTGACAGTTGGGTTGTTTTTCACCTCGCACTAGACAGTGACACAAAGGGGGCTGGGGTGTAACCTGCATTTCCTGATTAGCCATCTCTGCTAGGAGGGAGGGGTGGAGTGGTCACTCTCATCTGAAAGGACTGTGCCTGCCTCTGACAATGCCGGCTCCAACCCCCTGGTGTGTGTCTGAGGCCTTGCCTGGACAAGGCAGAATTTCACAAGTAGTTGTGAGTCCCCTTTGAAGAAAGGTGACTTCAAAGACTAAAATGGGTATAAGAAGGGCACCCAAATCTACTGACTTTAGAAACCCTTCTGGAACCAAGAGGAACCTCTGCCTGGAGAAGAGCTGATAGCTGAGGAAGAAGTGCTGCCCTGCCTGTGACTGTGCTTTGTGGAGCTTTCCTGCAGTGCTGCTTCTGCCACAGTAAGAGGGCAAAGACTGGACTTTGTGTGCCTTCCATCTTGTGAAGAAATCTCCAAGGGCTTGAGTTAGAGCTTGCCTCCTGTTGTTTGAAGTCTCAGGGACAGTAAAGACTTCTCTCTGCCAGCACCTGGAGTCTCTGGAGAGAGTCCTGCCCCGACAAGTGGTGCCCTATCCAGTCGCTGGGCCCTTGAAAGGAAA
This sequence comes from Pleurodeles waltl, assembly GCF_031143425.1. Classification (NCBI taxonomy): domain Eukaryota; kingdom Metazoa; phylum Chordata; class Amphibia; order Caudata; family Salamandridae; genus Pleurodeles; species Pleurodeles waltl. The sequence continues at coordinate 779,573,567 of NC_090444.1, forward strand.
GCTGGTGGAATCCAAGGAAATCGACTTCGGACGACTTCGGACCGACGCCGCTGCTGAATCCGGTAACGCCACCTGCACCTGACACCGTGACCTTCGCTGGAACGCGACGCTCTTCGCAGGCCCGACGCCGCAGCAGCCCCGCTGAAGTCCGTGACTCCGTGGAAGTCGCCGCACCACGTCGTGACCGACGCCGCTCGAAGTGCGTGGACTCAACGTTTCGCACAGACGCCGCTATCCCCGACTTCGCGCATCGGCTTGTTTTCACTCTTCACCAAAGGTACTGTACTTGGGGGTCTACACGACTCCGTGTCCGGTGCCGCTGGTGTCGGCTTGTTGGGAACAACTCGGTCACGACGCCGTGTTAACATCTCATCGAAGCATTTTTGTTTCTAAGCGCTATTTTTGAGTTTAATCTTTAAAAATTTATAACTTGACTTGTGTATGTCGGATTTTTGTCGTTTTGGTCCTGTTTTGTTTAGATAAATATTTCCTATTTTTCTAAACTGGTGTTGTGTCATTTTGTAGTGTTTTTCATTAAGTTACTGTGTGTGTTGGTACAAATACTTTACACCTAGCACTCTGAAGTTAAGCCTACTGCTCTGCCAAGCTACCAAGGGGGTAAGCAGGGGTTAGCGGAGGGTGATTCTCTTTTACCCTGACTAGAGTGAGGGTCCTTGCTTGAACAGGGGGTAACCTGACTGTCAACCAAAGACCCCATTTCTAACACAGGGATTGTCCTGCTTAGCATTAAAGATATGTTAATATTAGGTGGTTGATTAATACTTCCATTGTCAACAAGATCGTTTTTTGGTAATTTTCCCAGGTTACTCAATAACTATTTCTAGTCCTGCATAACTATTCTTCATGACAGTAATTAGCTTCCATCTAACCTTTATGCATATTTTCTGTGGGTGATATCGCAGACATCTATGTATTGAAGTAATAATACAAAACATTTTAAGCTACCTTACAATTTTAAACATTTGATTGTTGAAAATACCTAATGGCATGACCACTTTGACTACCTCATACTTTAACAATTGGATAGGTGGACAGTCTATTATCCCATTTAGCATCTGCATGCTGAAACATCCTTATTTTAGCTTCGCAGTATTCAGTTTGTTTTGTTTTCATTCTTTTTAATGAAGTTTTTCAGACAAAACAAAGGAGAACAACAAGGAAAACAACAAACAGTTCAATACATAGTTCAGCATTGCAGTGTGATGTTCCGACAAATAACAACTCAAGTAGATGTATTACACAACAATGGGAAAGGGGCAGGGTGAGAAAAAAGGAAGAGCAACAGAGGAGCTCCATGGTACACACCAGGATGAGTGCCAGGAGTCTCATTGCACAGAGATCTGGCTTCGGTGTCTAAATCACCAGATTCACATAGGTAAAAGACACCGACTAATCAGCCACCTCTAGTTCCATAGCGACCACACTTTCCCCTTCCTCAACTTAAGATGCAACTCCAGTGGGGACCATATATCTTTGGGGGGGATTTTGCAGTCATCAGTTTACAATAGGCAGTCAGTTGTGCCTGAGAATATGCCACGTCCTGAAGCCAGCCAGCTCTCCGCTGCGTTGGACGCTGACCCCAGTGCATTGCCACCTGATGCTTCGCTAACAATAGAAGGATAGCTGTCAATTTGCACACATCTGGGGCAACATCCTTATGATAGTCCAGCGGTGCCACCCAGGGCGAGCGCTAGAGGATGTGCACTTCAGGGCAGTCCCATGCAAGATGGAGGAAGTCAGCACAAGGCGCAGCGCACGCACAGCGCATCCCCAATCGGCCCATTCTATGCAACTTCTCCAGGGAACTGTATAATCTATGCAGGTATTTGAAGTGCACTAAGCACAGTCTATAATTGGAGGGGAGTGCCCAGGATTGAGTGCAGCAATACTTCCACTAGTCATCAGTGAGGGGTCTGCTAAGTTCACCACCCACTCCTGTGGGCACAAGGGACACACAACAGCGCAGTCTCCTGCATCTCAGCATAAAGTATTGTGACTAGCCTGCATAGGGAACAGGATGTGAGAGTTGTTTCAATTATCTGGAATGTGGGAGGGACCACTGGAAAAGAGTTCCGTATCATCCAAATGGTGGCTCGCAGTCGATAGAATGTAAGTGTGTCCAGTAGAGTCAAGTCAGGACCCTACAGGGCCCATTGTGGGGCAATAAATGTGTCCCCTGGGTGCAGCGTTCCCATGGACATCAGGCACAGATATCATAGCCAAGTGAAAGTGCCAGCGTCAACAGCGACAGGAAGAGTGTCCAGTAATGGGCACTGTAGGGCAAAAAGGCAGCTTAGCCAAGTCCACCATCGTAGTGTATTCCATCCCCATAACGTACAAGCTACCATGCCTATCTGTGCCCTCGGGTGCGTGGGGTTCAAGTACAGTGCTGTCTGAATGGGACATGGCACCGCGTGGTCATGTTCAGGTGTTGTGTTTGCCTGGAACTATGTTGGGTAAAGCAGTAATGTACAAATTGAGCTTGAGCACTGAAACACTGCAAACCCATATCCAGAGGTCTCAGCTCACTCTCCCAGCTGAAGCATCAGTAACTCCCATAGGATTCAAGGTTGTCCATCTGCCCACGCAAGGGTCACTCTGTAAGACTGAAGCTGTCAGCAGAAATACAGCTGCAGCAGGAGTGGCAGGTTAGTAAAAAAAAACAAATTAGGGTGAACCACCATCTTAGCGATGGCCAAACTCCCAGTAAATGGCAGTGGGAGCTTCAGACAGCTTTCCACTCTCTCCTTCCTCCAAACATGTCATCAGGCGTCCATAATTAGCTTTCCACAAGTCGTCCAGGTCCCTAATTAACGCAATTCCCAAGTATTTCACTGGCTCTCTCACCCACGGCAGCAGGAACTCCGAGAAGAATTTCTCGGTCACATCTGTCAAGGGGAGAAAGATCAATTTTGCCCAATTAATAGCGATACCCGATATGCCACCAAATCTGTTGAACTATCTGATCTTTGGGTCTAAATTATCTCATGGGTTTACAGTGTAACGTCATCTGCATACATGGAGACAAGAATCCTATGAAGCATGAAAGCCAAGCCCCTGTGAGAATGATGCGGTCGTAAATGAGCTGCTAGCAGCTCCATAGCTATGGCAAATAAGATGGGCGATGGGGGCACCCATCTGGTACCTCTTGACAATGGAAAGGAGGGCGCAATTATTCCATTGATCTGTAGGTGAGCAGCATGTTAAGCATATAAGAGGCCAGTTAATCTAATAAACCTGGGACTCACTCTGAGGAGCAAGAGCAGCACAAAGAGGTAAGGCTATTCAAGTATCAAACGCCTTAGTGGCTTCTAGAAAACTACAACTGCACGGAGGTCAGGATCAATGGTATGTACCAGGGAGAATAAGGTACGTAGATTGTGGGTCATCGACCTCCCGGGTTCAAAACCCGGCTGGTTCAGTCTAGCAAAATGCAGCAAAGTGGGAGTAACCATGAGGCTATCAGCTTTATGAAAGCTTTATTGTCCATGTTAATCACTGATAAGGGTTGATATGACTCGAAATGCAGGGGATTCTTGTTAGGCTTGAGTATTGTCACAATCAGCACCTCTCGCAGGGAGGGGGGAGAATGCCAGCAGCCAGGGACTCCTCATACAAGGCAAGGAGATATGGTGCCAGGATCTGGGTGTACTTTTTGTAGAATGCAGCGGTTAGGCCGTCCAGGCAGCACATTGATGATCTGGACAACCTCCTCCACTGAGAAGGGATCATCCAAGAATCATGTATGGCCTCCTCAAGCCATAGCAGCTGCACTGAATCAAAATAGGGTGTGAAGTCTGTGGGGGGCGCGGACTGCATAGTTGTGTAGAAGGAGGAGAAAAAAGTAGTCATCTCACTCTTTATGGTTTCATTACCAACACGCTTGTGTAGTTGGACATCTTGTAATTTGACCATCTAATTGGTCAACCATAGTTTGCACAGCAGATTGTCTAGTGTATTACCATTCCTATCATCCCCACCATGGCACTGAGCCCATGCTTTCTTCCCCAAATAATAGGTTTCCATTTGTGCCATTTCTTCATATTCAGTGAGTTTGTCTTGAATCGCCGGCCATGTGGATGAACTACAGGTTTCAAAATATTGGAGCTCCAAAGCAACAATCTCCTCCTCTAGGTGTGAAAACTAGCTACGCAATGCTTGCAGCACACATACCTGTTTGATATTTAAACTCCCCTTATAACAATCCTGAAGACCTCCCATTGGGTTGATTGCGACAACAGTGAGTGTCATTGTGCTCAAAGAATTCCACTGAAACAGGCAGAACTTCATCCCTGAACATCTGGTCCTGAAAAGTCCCTCCCAGGAGGCTCCAAGCAGAGGTGCCAAGTAGCGCAACCTGCTAAGCTCATCTCTAACAAAACTGAAGCATGATCTAGCAAAGACCACAGCAAATGTTCGATCTTAGAAGTCCAGGTGTCAATATCGCACACTGCCAGCCAGTTAATCCTTGACCATTTGGTGTGCGTAGCAGCTATACATGTACCCTCCACACTATCAGCATGTCTAGAGCACCATAGATAAGTGAGGTGATTGTCAGTCATTACCAAATGCAACTGCTCAGCTGCGCAAGAGTGCAGGTGCTAGGATTCGCTAGATCAGTCAGATTTGGGATCCATGAAGGGAATGCACTGGGTGCTAATCTGGGATGACTCTTACCCTTCTCAGCACTCTAGATATAATCCCACCATCGCACCTGCTAAATCAGGAAGTTCAGTAGGTCTCAATCACTCCATGCAGGCTGCCCAGGGTCTAGCAGTCTGCCCACAACTAAGACTTAGTTCTCTCTCCCAAGGCATCTCACATTCAGCTGGACGATCACAGATCAGGTGCCCCCTTGGGAATTCTCACAGGGCAGCTCTCACCTGCCTGCATCCCCTGTCCTGGGCTGCCGCAAATATCCTCCTGTGACTTCCCTCCAGGTTCAGCATCTCTGCCACTGGTCATCCAACAGCTGGCCAACCACTGGCTGAAAATCACTCACCTGGCTTGGTTTTGGGTGTCACTGCTTCCTGCTCTCTGTAACCCACTAGAGTGCAGCACTCTCTAGGTGGTCCTGTCTCAGGGCACATGTCTCTTTGAGAAATCATGCAGGGTAGGCCTCTGCTCAGTTATGCCTCAGTTCCGAGACACTGTAAACGGCTGTCCGCTGCTCCCAAGCATAGGTTAGCCGGCCACAGCCACATCTCCGCCAGTTGTCCAAAAGCCATGCAGCCCCTCTGCCTAATATCCCCTACCTCGCACAGTTGTGATCATCCCTGCCCAACAGCTTCTCACTTCACTGGAGTGTAGCACTCTTCAGGTGTTCAGTTCTCGCTCAATCACACTGCAACAACCCACCATGAGGAGCTACAGAAGTGGGTCTCACTCTCACTTCAGGCCTGGTGCAGGCCCATCATCTTCACTCCATATGTCAGCTTTACACATATTCTCCAAGCAGAAATTCAGGGTTTCTACAATGCAGCTATGCAAGAGGCATGCAGGCACCCCCGGGCAAGCTCTAGTGCCCCAGTCAAATTAGGATTAAATACCGGATAGGTCTCACCTACAGGCATGGTCTCACTGTGTGGCAGCCATCTTCCTGTTTTGCTCTCTAGCGCCTCTGCAAAGGTCATATTGGTAGCATCAGTGGCCACCACTTGCCTCCTGTCCACTTGGCAGGTAAAACTAGATGCAAGGCAAATCACTATTTAGGTGTCTTGGCGATTTACCTCAATTATCCACACAAGCTGCACAAACTATTCTTCCTCCTTTTTTTACCTATTCACAGGCTAAAGGAGTATTCTCAGCACTTTATACCTTTCTTCATTTGTCTTTTACTTGTAGTTCTAATATCTTTTTGTAGGCTGCTCATCCCTCCAGTTCAAAGAAAGGAAATTGTGAGTGAATAAACTAAGACAGCTATAGGACTAATACTCTTGTATCTCAAATCTGAGTGTGTGATAATCTTATAAGATTAAATTTTTGACTAACACATGCTTCAATGACAGGTAAGACTTATAAGTACATGTCCTGCCTTTTACAAACATAGCGCCCTGCCCTAGGGCCATCTAGAGCCTACTTTAGGGGTGACTTATACTTACTAAGAGGGGAGTTTAAGGCTTAGCGAGTAGTTTTAAATGCCAAATCAAAGTGTCAGTGAAAGTGCAAACACATGCCTGGCAATAGCAAGCCTGAGACATGGTTAAGGGGCTCCTTATATGGTTGACACAACCAGTGATGCAGGCCCACTAGCAGCATTTAATTTACATGACCTGGGTACATGTAGTGCACTCTACTAGGGACTTAGAAGTAAATTAAATATGCCAGTGGGGGATGAGCCAATGTTACCATGTTTTAGGGACAGAGCACACACATTTTAACACAGGTTAGCAGTGGTAAAGTGGTAAAGTCCTAAAGCCAACAAAAATGAGATCAGAAAAAGTGGGGTGGAATGCAAAATGTTTGAGGTGACCCTTCAGAGAGGGCCATTTTCCAACAGTGGGTTTCGGGGAACAGGCCCCAGCTTGGGGGACCCACTGGGGCAACCAACTGGTATGTCACAAATGTGGGGTGCTCGGGATGTATGTGCACCTTTGGTTCTCTTCATGAGGGCCCAGGGGTGAAGGATGTAGGGGTGTTCTTTGGCATTGGGTTTTCTTGTCCTGGAGCACTCGTGGTTGGGGGTCCTCAGGTCTCAGGCCACAGGTGTTGTATGGGAGTCCAGGAGGGGAGGGGTGAAACTACAGTGGACATGAGGTGAGGCAAGATGGGGGACATTGTTGACATCACAGGTCTACTTCAACTGACGACAGCAGCGACGGGTGCAGTGGTTACTTTAGGTGGTGGGTTCTCTCACTGTAGTGGCTGCAGGAGAAGGGGGCCTGCATGCTGAGGCTGCAGGCGACTTCAGGGAGCCCAGGAGGGATGGACTTGGACTCTGGACAGCTGGGAGACATTGCTGACACCCGAGGTCGACTCCCACTTAAGTCGGTCATGGCGGGTGCAGTGGTGACTTCAGGAGTCTTGTGGTTCTAGAGGCTGCAGAGTCTTTTCTTTTGAGTTGGTTGGAGGGCAGATCTGCTGCAGATCCTCTGCTTACAGGAGACATGAGTCTTTTTCGAAGGCAGGCAGTCTTCCCAGGCTTCTGGAAGGTGTCCTTTGATTCAGAGTTTGTGAAGGAGTGCAGCCAGGCCGGCGGGGTTGGTACCAGGTCAGCTGCTCCTTCCCTTCTGCTGGTGCATCTCTTTTTCGTCCTTTTCTTCTTAGGCCATCAGGATCGTAGGTCTAGGTTTCAGGGGTGCCACCTAAATACTCATTTTAGGGGCATTACAGGGACTGGCAGGTGGTAGCCAATGGGCGGATCACCCTTAGCGTAACTATACCCTTTTCATGGCCACTTCAGCTGGGTAGTGGGCATAACACTAACCCTAGTGGCCCAATTCCTCCAAACAAAGATGGGGAATTTAAAAAGTGGTGTCTACTGCAACTCGTCCACCTTAGGGCTCAGACTGGCATGAAGTGGGCACACTTCCTAATCTGCCTAGTTTTCCTGGCTGTTCTGCCACCAAACGTGGTGTCAGGACCGAGGGTTGGTCATTGCCACCATCTGGTGAGAACTGGGTTGCATTGCAAATGCAGCTAGGCCTTTGTCACTTCCTGCCCTAGAATACCAATGTTGCCTGGGTAGGGGGCTTGCACCCCTGCCAAGTGAAGGCTTTTGTCTCTAGCCCTCAAGAGCACTGGCTCTCATCTCGGGGGTCAGAAATGTGACTAAGGTTGCTGATCTAGTCAGGGCCAGTCGGTTAACACACTAGTAGTTGATAGGTGTTCAGGGGGCATCTCTAAGGTGCCCTCTGGGTGCATTTATTATTAAATCCCTCACTGAAATCAGTGAGGGTTTCTTAATATTAGATGTTTGTTACCATGCATTCCTGGGTTCAGAGAAGCCACCACGTAGCTGAGAAACTCATAGTGACCAGTGTCTAGCACTGTATTTAAAATGGCTTCCCTGTTCACTTACTATGTCTAAGAATCGACAGAGACATAGCAAGGGCATACGTGTTCATGCATATATGCTTCACATGTGTCAAGACAAACTTTACCTATGCAAATGTGACAGAATATACAAATCATTTGCCATTTATACAGCAAAGTCTTTAAGCATAGGTTTGACACAGTGTCAACCTTGCCGAGCTGTAAAATGGCAAAAGCCATTTACCATTCCAGGCACAGTATTACAGCTTTGGACTGGTAAAATACCATCCAAGCCAAACTGGAATGAGCAAAAGCAGCCCCTGACACATGCTCTATAAATGGCAAAAGACTTTGTCACTATCTAGCTCGGCGTGGATAGCACTGTGCTGATCCAATGCTTAAAAACTTTGCTAGATAAACAGACATTTAAGGTGAGCAAATCTGGAGTGTCGCTGGTGTTGCAGAGTGCTCCTTACTAGACCTGCTCTCCGCCTAAACTTGGGAACTACCCAGAGTTCTCTATTCTCTTTTTTGCATTTATATATATATATATATGTGTGTGTGTGTGTATTTCTTTGTACAAATACACATAATAAATATTTTATCTTAAAATATATACATACTATTTAGGCATGTTTTTAACAAATGTGAATGTTGCTTATAGTTAAATGTATATATGTATGTGTATATATGTGTATGTAATGTTATACATATATGTAAATGTGTATGTACATTTATGTATATCATTCTATGCTTAATATTTTCTTAGGTCATTGCAGAATTTCTATATAAGTTGTTTGGTTAGATGCTTATGAGTCTCTGTTTTATTTTATCGATCATAATATGTCAATATTATCTTAGCTATTTATCTACAAGCATTTCACTATTGAAATATTGAGGAAAGATAAAATAATGTTATATAAGTACACAAATAAATTAACTTCAAATACTGCAACACTGGAACATCTGTTTAGACAATACAACGTTAAATCTCAGTATATTATATATTCCTTGAACAGATATTCCCTTACTATGTAATCATGTATCCATAGATTTATTACTTTAGTCCTACTGTACAAGAGAGAAAAAATACTCTCTTGAAAGCTTTACTCTGCCTCATCATCACCCTATACCTTTACCAATCTATCCTCTACCTCCACTCTCCGACTCATCCCAAACCTGTTCTACTACTATGATCTCCAAAATAAGCCTGCATAGACTATTCCCTCTTCTACCCCACCTGGCTCACCCCAAACCTCAGTTTACTACTATGATCTCCCAAACAACCCTACTCTATTCTCCCTCATGCATCTCTCCTTTGACTCACCCCAAACCTTATTTTACTACTATGATCTCCATAATCCTTTTCTACAGAATCTTCCCTCCTCCATCTCTTCTTTATTCATCCGAAACCTCATCTTACTACTATGATCTCCCAAATAACACTTCTGGATTCTTCCCTCTTCTATCTCTCCATTATTCTATTTAATCCAACTAATAGACTTACATTTCCTCCACTCAAATTAACTCATATCTCTGTATACTAATACTAATATTATACTCATATTTCACTATACTAATCCACCACTAACCCTTAGGGTTCTAGAGTAGAATGCTACTCATCAAGAAGTGCTTTGATGCATCTTCAAGGGTAGTAAGCACTATGTAAATACAATTACCCTTAGAATAAGTGATAACTTGTGCTTGGGAACAGGTATAAATATCACGTTTGCACTCTTAAGCATTGTAATTTTATCCTCTTCTTTATGATAAATTTGTATTTTAGGCCACAGTTCTGAAATTGGCACTTTAAGAAAGTTGCATTTTCTGGTCCTAACCATTTGGTGCCTGTGGGCCTGATTACGCATTTGGCGGTTGGACTGCCAGATCGCCAAGGCAGCGGTCCCAAAACGACCACCGAGTTGACGGTCTCTCGCCTGCTGTATTACAATGTTACCGCTGGCCCATCACTGGCATACTTGCCACCGGTGGCCTGGCAAGGGACAAGGTCAGCAATTCAAGGTATATTTTTACATTTGTGTCCATGCCGGTGTGTACATTTTGACTAAAAGGTACACAAAAGTCCACATATGCTTGACACATGTGTAAAAATAGTTTGTGCGTATACCATTCCACTGCTGTGACTGGGCCATTTATGCCCAGTCCAGTCAATGGCAGAAAAATGCTAATTGTACTTACCTGTATTTTCTTTTTTTTCCAGGGGTGAAGAAGGTGCCATGAAGGGGGGGCTGGGTGAAGGGGACCTCGTTGGAGACTGAAGGGCAAAGAAGTATATGGGGAGCTAGCACCCCATTTCCTTCAGTTCTGCCATCTTGTAGCAGGTGGTTTCTCCTGGCACAGTCAGCTCTGTGGAACAGCACATCATAATGTGCATGTCAGTATCCTTTCCTATACCACCCTGTGATGGCTGCTTTTACTCTGCCGCCGTCAAGGTGGTCTGCGGATGGCTGGCAGAGTCGGTGGAACTCTGGCGGTCCCTAGTTCAGGAAACCACCAACATCGTAATACGGCGGTGGGAACGTCAACACTGTGGCAGTTGGACCGCTGCGACCGCCATGGCAGTCCCTGGACCACCAAATTCTTAGTCTGGGGTCATATGACTGGGTGTTGTTGGCAGTTACCCATTGTGTATTCCTCCCAGACTGTGGGGGTCATTCCTAAGCGGGAACCGCCAGAAGACCGTACCGCGGTCAAAAGACCGCAGCGGTCATTCTGAGTTTCCCGCTGGGCTGGCGGGTGACCGCCCGCCCAGCGGGAAACCCCCTTCCACGAGGATGCCGGCTCCGAATGGAGCCGGCGGAGTGGAAGGGGTGCGACGGGTGCAGTTGCACCCGTCGCGATTTTCAGTGTCTGCCACGCAGACACTGAAAATCTATGTGGGGCCCTGTTAGGGGGCCCCTGCAGTGCCCATGCCAGTGGCATGGGCACTGCAGGCGCCCCCAGGGGCCCCACGACACCCGTTCCCGCCAGCCAGGTTCTGGCGGTGAAAACCGCCAGAACCAGGCTGGCAGGAAGGGGGTCGGAATCCCCATGGCGGCGTTGCTTGCAGCACCGCCGTGGAGGATTCCCTGGGGCAGCGGGAAGCCGGCGGGAAACCGCCGGCTTCCCTTTTCTGACCGCGGCGGTCAGAATGCCCCCGGAAGCACCGCCAGCCTGTTGGCGGTGCTTCCTCCGTCACCTACCCTGGCGGTCATAGACCGCCAGGGTAGGAATGACCCCCTGTGTCTTTTGAAGGAAAGGGAAATAGAGTGTTGGCAGGTTGGTCCCTCCTGACAGAATGAATGGAGTGGATTTGTCACCTACCGTACTTGCATTTCAAAGGGTCTGCATTATGCCCTCACAAAGAACTTCATACTAGCCTTTTTCACCCCAGGCATCTTGGGGCCAGGGCAGGAAAAGGAAGAAAATTACATAAAGAGATGTGGTGGGAAGTCTAGTAGTTTCCACCACTTCAAAGCTGGCACCAAGTATAAATATTGGACTTTGAGACCTCCCTGTTCAGAAAAACTCCTGGACCTATGGAGTCATCAAAAAGAAGAAATGCCCAGCAGCCTGAACACGGGCCAGCTGTTTGAGGACTGCCTGCTGCCTGAGACCTGCCTTTATTCTTGAACCCAGGACTACCTAAGTGTCACTATGGTCAGTCGACTGATCTCCTGTTCTGAACTACAGGGACACAACAGGCTCCTGACCGATTGCTTCACCAGAACTGACACAGCGCAACACACCTTGACGCAAGTCCTTGCACCACCTGCTCCTGGCCGTCCACTTCACCAGCACTGACCCAGCACGCTGCCTCTTGACACAAGTCACCGCGACACAGCCTTAGACTGGTGGCTTCATCAGCCAATGCACTGCGACACCAGCACATGAGCTCCTTTGACAGCACCACACTAGCGAGATGCATTTTATGCAGGACCATGCATTGCAGTTCCTGCTTGACGACCCCCCGAATCAACATGGTGCAGGCTGATTCAAACTTCCCATCTTGATTCTAAAGGATGCAAGATACTACCTCAGCATGTCAAACTTCATCTTGTGCCCGGTCTGCACCCCATTTTGTTCTGCCTGATATTGTGGCTTTGTCCCTGTCCAGAGTGGACAGATGACCGTGATCTGTGCTATTTGCTTCTAAATACTATTTTCCCTAAACTCTTTGAAACTGCATTACTCGTGTTCAACTGCTTGGATTTTTGTCATTTTGGTGTAATTTCATGTATTAAAGATTACCCTATTTGTATAGATGTGTGTGGGATTTTTCTTATGATGTGTTTTCACTTTATTTCTCTTTACATATTGCCTCTAAGTTAAGCCTGACTGCTTTTGTGCCAAGCTTTCGGAGGGTTGAGCACAGGTTAATTTAATGACTTTGGATGGTTCACCCTGAAAAGCATTGAGGTTGTTGCTTAAGAAGGATATTCACACTCATCAACCAAAAACCTAATTTTTCACAGTGTCGATAAAGTTAAGACTTAGGTAGTTTTAACTGTTTTTCAAATATTTGTCCATCATGCCCTTCAAAGTTATTGGATGAGTTTGTGACACTGTGTACAGATACACATAATTATCATTGCCAACAGACATGATAATAGTTCTAAACACTCTCATGGGGCAAGCTCTATGATGAAGCATGCCAGTTCAGAGTGGGCAGGATCTCAGCATCCTTTTAACAGAAACACCAATATTACTGATTAGATGTGGGTCAAGAGGGAGTATTAGATTACCTCTAGAGACAGTTTTCTGCTGTCTTGACTTCTTTCCCCAAGCAACATAATGAGTCATAGATCAGTGAGTTCAGAGCCATGTGGTCAAGCTGGTGTCTTGACAGTTGATTGTCTCCTTTTTAAGCAACTGTGACATCTGGCATCGTTTGTAAGACATTCAGATATCTGGGAGTTTAATATACTAATTTGTGAGATACTTGAATAAGGTCAATTAGCCCATTTCAAACGGTTATATGGCGGAACACCGAATCTTAAACTACTACTAACCTTAACAACGAGGTCGGAACACCGACCTCGTCTTTACTACTAATGATTTTACCACGAATGCCTTAACAACGATATTTCGTTGTAAAGGCATTCCTGATAAAATCATTAGCAATAGGCACCATTCACCCTACATCCCTCACCCCACCCCCCAACCCCACCCCAAAACCTAAAACCCCCTGACCCCCCACCCACTCTCCAAAACCAAAAACGCCCCACCCCCCCAACCCCACCCTAAAACCTAAAACCCCCTGACCCCCACCCACTCCCCAAAACCAAAAACGCCCCACCCCCCAACCCCAACCCAAAACCTAAAACCCCCTGACCCCCCCACCCACTCCCCAAAACCAAAAATGCCCCACCCCCCCAACCCCACCCTAAAACCAAAAAACCCCCGACCCCCCCCTCCCCAAAACCAAAAACGCCCCACACCCCCAACCCCACCCCAAAACCTAAAACCCCCGACCCCCACCCCCTCCCCAAAACCAAAAACGCCCCACCCCCCCAAACCCCACCCCAAAACCTAAAACCCCCTGACCTCCCACCCCCTCCCCAAAACCTAAAACCCCCCACTTACCTGAGTCGTCACCTTGTCATCTGCGTCATCCTCCTCAGCCGACTCCCTTGTTTTTACCTTAACCATGCATGTTCGTTGTTCAGGACATGCGTGGTTAAGGCACAAAATAATGAAGTCGTGGTTAAAGAAAGCGTTGTTCCGCTTTCGTTAACCCGGACTTCGTTATAAAAAATTCGGCATAAAGGATGTTTACCATTTCAAACACGTTGTGTTGTGTTTTCCATATCTATGTTCAGGTTTTTTCTTTGCTAAAGGCACCAATAAATGTGATAATCAGTCCTGCCATCCTGGCTTCTAAGTCTATCCCCACAGTGCAAATGTTTCCAGAAGTGCCACCCTTAAAACCATTGTATCTTTTTCAATTAGTGACCATGGATAAATGGTGATCTAGGAAAGGGAAGTCCCAGCAATACTATTCCCAGATCACTAGTGATATATTTGTATCATGTAGCCTGTTGCTGGTGGCCATCTACCCAGAAACTTTGTGATTTTGTGCAGTGCCAAAGAAGATGTGCCAAAATACCACCACTTTGCAGTCTCTGTCTGATAAATTCCATTGCCAATTGGTGAGGTACCAATAAGGGGATATCTTGCAGAAGTATCCTGTGCTGTTGGCATTCCTCGTGGTTATGATAGCTTCTGGAAAAATCTTATCCCATTCCTTGTTGTCCAAAATCATGCCAAGTTTTTCTTACCATCTGCAATGTCCTGGAGCTTTTTGTTTTGACCTCCTCAGCAGGAGGAAATTATAGATTGTGGATACAACATTTTGTCATCTTTATACCCCTTTACCCATTTTTCAAATAATGTGAGTTCCTTCGAGGCTCCTGCCTTTATCAATGGTTATAAAATCCTGATTTAGATCTGTAGATAATGAAAGCATTTTGATTCGGGAATTTTTAATTTAGCTTTAAGTTCTTCAAAGGATTTGACCTTGTCATTCCTAAAGAAGAAGCAACCATGGAGGTGACCTGTTCTCACAAAGGTGCTAGTTACCAAGACAGGGTTTAAAATCCTTGTTAAAGCTTGCAGGTGCGAAAGGTGATGAGAACATCACAGTGGGTTTCCCTTTACGAGCCTTATCCCTTATTGAACAAGAGTGTAGTATTCAGAATATGAAGCTTCCAATTTAGCCTGTTATCAACCAATAAGCCATCCAGCTATTACATGGGTTATGAAGAATAAATACTTCTCTATTTATCTCTTACCTCCTTCTGTGAGATATCATAACTGGGCTGTCTGATAATCACAGAAGGACTGTCACACCTCCCATGTTTGCTAGTGCTGTGTGTTACACAGGACTTCTTGCTTCTCCAAATTATGTTGTCTATAACGGATTGAAATTGCCAGTAGGGTACATTGACAATGCCATTGGCAGATGTTTGAGAGAGGTAAAGCACTTTTTACAAAATAGCCATTTTATTCACTGCCACTCTTCCAATCCAGGAAAATGACCTCATATGCCAAACCTGCACCACTACCTGACCACTCACAAAAGAGGGAGACAGTAAAGTTAGCCAATTTGCACTAAGGCGTATGTAACCTGTACCCCTATGTAGGTCACAGCTTTAGAAGCTCACTTCAGCTAGAAGAAGAAGGGTCTCAACCTAATTTTGTTGGTTTAAAGCTATTAATTGTGAAAACTTTAAGTTTTTGAAGGTTGGTTTCAAAACCATTGACCTGCTGGATATCCTCCAGTTCCCTTATTATTGGTGGAAGGGATTACCAGCATTATATCATTCACAAACATAGTTAGCTTAAACATGGCATGTCACTGCCTAACTTAAACCCATGAATGTCCATAATACTAGCAAAAGCCCCCTTGAACAGGACAATGAGGTGCAGTGAGAAGGCACCTCTTTCTTGTATCCCTTTGACTTTCTATGTTCTGAAATGTGACCCCATTGACTTTAATATTTGCTCTTGGATTTTGATAGTTAGCCCACAATCAGGTCAGAAGCAAGTTAGCAAATACATCTTCTGCAGCATCTTATTCAGAAAGCACCAGTTCACTCCGATAATGGCTTTTTCTACATCTGTGCAGAGCATTAAGATATTCTTCCTTACCCTTTCTTCACTAGATGCAGAACCATTTTTGTATTGTCAGCACACTGCCATCCATTACAGATTCAGACTAGTCAGTTCCATTACACTTGGTCCTCAAGCAAGTCATCTAGATCTGGGTTAACAGTTGTGTCTTTATGTTTAATAAGGAACTAACTCTATACAATCCATGTTCTACCCCTGTCTTGTTTCTATTGGGCATTTCAGATACAATGCTGTTATCACATCTGTAAAGGGCATATAGCCATGACAATGAGAGTCGGTGTGTTGGTACATATAATACATACTATCCCTGTCTTGTTTTTTGATGATAGTAATTGCTTCCTTTACCATAGAGGGGATTAAGTGCCGCATTTCTCTAAAAGCATAGAACAGACAAGTCACGATTTGTGTCAGCTCAGTTACAAATGTTTACTCAAAAAATAGATGTGAAGCCATTCAGCATGAGTGATTTCTCTATTTTCAGGCTCACTACTCTCTTTTTACATCCTCAATCAGAATCAGGACTTTTAATCCCTCCATACATTAAGAAAGGATGTGCAGATGCTCTGCTTGATTGAACTAGGCATCAGTCTTATCATCTTATACTATTTCCTCACTATGTAGGTTCACCTAAAACACTCTGAAGGCTTCTATGATCTCTTCACCTTTTCTAGCAGGGTCAGCTGTTGTTCTGTATATTCTCTTAAATCGTATATTGATCACTTTGGGTAACAGCTTATTTTCAAATGTTTTTTTTGCTTTACTACACATGGCATACCATTTTTGTTTTATTCTTGTCACAGAGTATTGCACGTTCTCTGAGTCAAGAGCACTCTCTCAAGAGCTTGATCTTGCACCAGACTTTGGGGCACTGCATGGTTTTAATCATCTCCTATAGCCATAGTAGTTGGGCTTTTAAATTGTCCCTGATTCCCCATCTCATTTTGTCACCCTTGAGAATTCACTGAGAAAGCCTTTGATCAATTCCTTTATGGTGTCCCAAAGAGTAGCTCCCTCAGTCCCATCTATACCATTTTCACAAAATGTTTATATATTCCTTTACCTCCTCTTTAACTGCAGCATCAAATCGTATATTATTGTTGTATCTCCAATACTTAAATTCCATCTCAATCAAGCCTATCTCCAACTCATTGAATATCAGAGAATGGTCCAAGAGTGCTATATTCACTATTTTGAGCTTATGATGTGGGATGTAATGTCCTACGAAAACACAGTCCAGTGTGGCATCTGTTTTGTGTACCAGCTTCATTGGTCTTAGGGTCATAGATAGATGAAACAGTATAAGTACAAAATCCTAGAGCTACAATAAGCCTCAGCAACCCCCATCCCTCAATTGCTCTCACCATTTTTACTGTGCCTTGGACGTTTTCTGAGCAGAATATGGACACCCTTGCCTTTCTTAGCATTCACACTGAAAGTACTGTTGCAGGAACCAAATATATCTGATTCTATGCCAGTCCCTTCTCAATAAATGGATGTCATGCAATAGGCAGCAATCACTTTGAGTATACCTCAGCAGGTTTAGGGCTTCTAGTATCTTGCATGGTGTGTTCAAATCTCTAACATTAAAGCTGACTATCTTTATCCCCACTCATATATTGGTTAACGGCTGTACTTAATACCCACTTCCAACCTCTAGTAATTGATTGGAGCTTGTATTTAAACTGTAGTTCTGCCTACTGTCCTGGATGTAGTCCAGATCCCTATCCTCGACCTTAGCGTCTCAAAGGCCAGCCCAGACCTTTCATCCTCAACAATAAAAATAATAAACTAGGATACCTACCAATTACCTTTCTTGTTGCTAAAGACAATACCTATCTTGTTCAAGGCTTTATACCATTCATGCTTCCACAAACAATTAATTATTAAAGGTCTGTGCATTAACTGTACGTTCACTTATGGAAGTCACCTTACTAACCCTGCGATTCGGGTTGAGAGTTGTCATGCTTCATTCAATGTTCCATGAGATGCTTAGTTTCTGTAGCTGTTGTATGATGTCTGGTCTGGCTTTCACTATATTCTTTGGTAACGATGCCTTGATAAATAGGAGTACATGATTTTTAAAAGCAGCACGTGTAAATGTTTAATGGTAAACATGCCCCTACAGTGGCAGTGCCTTAAAAGCTGTTTGCACTGAAAAAAGGTTATCATTTGAATGCTTTATTAATGTTAGTGTAGTTATCTCTAACTAGGAGCAAAATAAAACAAAAGTACTTTTAAAAAGTTACTTTTAGCTTTCCTAAAGAATAAGAAGCCAGTTTGCCTGCATTTCCAACTGTCACCATTGAGCTGAAATTGTTGATTAGCTGTGAATAGGTTTGCAGAGCTGAGACAAATTATTTGGGTGTGAGGAGGTGTTCTGATCTTCTGACAGGATGATCATCTGAGCAGTGCTGAGGAACTTAATTATCTTCAAAGGTGTCTTTCTTGTCATAGGCAGTTATAGCTCACACTTGGGTCTGACCCTCTTTTGTCCTTCTACCCAGATAGGCACCAATCCCAGTGGGAAAGGAGCTGCATCCAGAGCTGGTTTTGAGTGATCACAGTGGAGGGTATGTTCATTTCCATCGCCGCACCTCTAGGGTTGGCACAGGAGCTCGGCACAGGTGAAGAAATGTCCTGCCATCTTGGTTTTAGGTAGAAAGCTTCACTGTGGGGTTGTTTGCCGTATGGCACACAGGAACTGTTACTAAAGTGGAATTGTCTTGAATATTGCTCAGGGAGGAGGCAGGAGTTACCCACCAACAGGGTACTGCCAGTCATACATGTGGCACACCTGCCCACCCTCTTCAGAGCACTACTGGACCTGTGGAAGACAGAAGAAGGATTGCACATGGTGTTGTGATCTGTGAGGAAAGCACTAAGGGCTGGAACTGCTCCACTTGTACCAAAGACTAAGAAGTAGACTCAAAAGGTCAGTTGGTTGACCTTCTGTTTAGCACAGGGACACAAAAGCTGAAAGAAGCCCACTTTCCTGAGAGAACCCAGCTGACCAGTTTCAACTGAATCTGCCCTAGACTCTGCTGATGGTTGCGTGAACGTTTAAATGTGGGCTTAAGAACCTAAAAAACAGTTGGATACTGCTATAAACTGTTGTTTTGCCTCTTTTCTAGATAGCATGCTAGGTTGCCTAGACAAAAAAAAATCTGAAACAACATGATTTTGTGTGCACGCTAAGGCGAAACCAGAAAGAAGTAAACTAAACATAGAAAACTGAGTCACCATACAGTAAAATATCTTAAAAGGCCGCTGGTGCCACCTGGTGACCATTTCAGGGAATCGACGATCAGAATAGGTGATTTTGAAGTGACACATCATTTATTTATAACAACGAAACTGTAAGTTATTGCAGTTATTTTGCATTCTAGTAAGGAGGCTTGCTCTTCACCGAACAGGATTTCATATTACGTACTGAAATTAACGAAATATTTCAGACCTGGGGTAACTGGGAGATGGCAAAGAGTGTTCCTTTACTTCAACTCATAGGATTGGTTAAAAAGAATGACATGGACAAAAAGAGGGCTCGCACTGGTCATTATCAAATGTCTAAGTAATTGAAAATGGAAAAACATTACAGGCGCGGAAAGTAGGAGTGCGTGTTTTGCCGCAGCAACCCAAAAATGACAGTGCTGGAATTCAAAAGGTGATCGGGGAATAAATATGCCTTTAAATTCTGAGTTTTTCTGGTTATATTTGCTGCGCGTTCAAAGACAAATGTCAAATTTCAGTCTATGTCTTCTAACAAATTGCTGTTCAATTGGAAACTGGCTTTTACTTTTATTTATTCGACTGCAAAGGTAGGAGATTAGGAAAAGGTGACACAGGGGGAAATGGTACTGGGGGAAAAGGTAGTGAAATGAAAGGCCATACATAGGATGTCTATTTTTCCCCACACACAATAACTTGTACATACATACAAACGAAATAATAATAAATACAAATATAATAATAGGATCAAAATAAATGAAGACACTCTTCTTGGTGATACACAAATGGTAAATATTATGCGCTATTTAGTTTTACCAGTAAAATTGCATGTTTATGCACATTTATTGAAATTTCGATGGAAAATGTGCTGTGTGTAATTGACTGCTACCCCAATAGTCCTCCAAGCAAGAGTGGCACGTCTGGTGCTGAAGGGGCAGGGCGGAACAGGGGGGGAGTAAACATTACATTTATTTAAATAAAATAAAAAACACCTACTTACCTTCTCCCTCACCGTGCCTCTCCTCGCAGGAAGGCACACACTCCCAGCCTGCCCTGCGGCCAATCCTGATGCTGCTTCGAGCAGCGTCAGGATTGGCTGGGAGTTCTCAGCCAGAGTGCTCCCAAACAGACTGGAATCCTGTGCAGGCTCTCTCCAGCCTGGCAACTGTGTCTCCAGAGCCTACTGCGCATGTGTTTTTGGCTGGCCCGAAACGGCCGACCAAACATACATGTGCAGTGAGGGGAAGTACTGTGCACTCCCCCTTACTGCTCGTCACCACCGTGGCCCTGCCCCTTTAAAAGAAAACGATAATAAAGATTATTATAATTTTCTTTTAAAGGTTTTGCAGCTGGCGCTGCTGGCAGGGGGTGACACTCCTCCGCCCTAACGAAGGAGCCGCCCCTTCCTCCAAAATGCACTACGTGCTACATACCACGCGGCTGTCACTTTCCTGCTGACTAGGCATGGCACACGTGCTACGCTTGTTTTTTGTGTGACACTAGGACTTTTCAAACCCTATGACTTTGCTGATATAACATTGACAGTCCTGAAAATAGTTCCAGCACTACTGAAATACAGTAGTTTTTATATTTGCTGGTACTTCGGAACACCAAGGAACTGGACTCCTGCACTGTCACTGTAATAATGCTATGGGAAAGTGGGTAAACACTCGATTGAACATGATATCTCAGTGTTTTAATGCACCTGTTGTCAAACTATATGTGTAATTTAAGTGAAATCTAATTCTATCAGACCCGTCTCTCCCTGAGGTTGCAAAACAGTGCATAACATAAAAAGGGTGTGTGGGTGTGTGAGTGAGTGCGTGAAAGTATTGATGGATGGATGGGTTTCTGATTGAAAAGGTGGATGGATGGGTGAGTGAAAGGGTTGATGTAAACATGTAAAAGTGAAACAATGGATGGATGACAGAAAGAGAAGAAGGGGTGGATGGAGGGATAAGTGGAAGAATTGATGAATGAATAAAAGGGAGGGTGGATGGATGGGTGGGTGAGTGAAACAGTGAATGGATGATGAGAGAAAGTATGGCTGCATGAATGAGTGAAAATATGGATGGCTAATTGAAAGGATGGATGGATGGATGGGTGGAGTAACAGGGTGGATGGATAGATAAAGTGAAAGAGTGGATAGAAGGATGAGCAAAAGAGTAGATGGATGAATAAAAGGATGCTTGGATAGATGCTTGTGTGAAAGAGACAAGAGAGCTCTTCTGGGGAGTATCATGATGACTTGCTTCATTTGCTTAGTGCCATAAGAGTATCTGTTTTGTTTGTGGAATGCATAGTACAAGAGGAGGGGTGAACTCAGCAACAATAAACTGTTAAATTGCATGATGTGTCAGTGTTATATAGTCTCTGGTTCTGGAAGTAGAAATCCATTGGCCTAATCCAGGAGGGGATGAAGAACAGCGTGGTAGCCTGGATCTCAAAATCCTCAATGTGTAGGAAACAGTGTTTGTTACCTAGTTTACTTCAGTTTTTAGGGAGAGTTAGGAATCCACAATTGATCCAAGGTTCTGTAACTTTCTGGAAGTGGTCAGGGAGGTCTGAGTAGCAACTGAATGCTATTTTCCACAGGTAAGGATCTCTGTTTTTTAAACTTGGAGTTTCACGTAATAATGATACATTTATCAGTCCAATTCAGGGAGGCTAAGGTTGACAGCTCAAGGGTCTGCAGACCAAATTTTTAAGGGCTTGTGTTGCCCTTGCATCACACAAGGCAACACAAGGGCAACGCAAGCCGATACAAGAGATTTACTATGCTACGCAGAGCCACCTTATGTTCTACATTGCAGAGTAAATTTGGAGTAACACAAGGCAGCTCTAGTTGCTGCCTAGTGTTACTCTGCCCTGGTAAAGTGTTCAATGTGTGAAGCTTGGTGTGCCTACGCATACTACCATTGTTTTTGGAACATTCCCAGATCTGCTAACAATTGTAGACCTGGGAATGCGTCAAAATGCTGTGCTTTCCCAGGGAAGGCGTACACAGAAGAAATATGTTGAGCCTGCCTCAATATTTCCTCTTTCAATGTGCGCTGCATTCTGCAAAAAGTCTGGGAAAAGGTTTCAGAGGATTGCTAGGGTGCAGGAATGTGTTCCTTTCTCCATAAAAACAATCCTGCCTGCAATGCAAGCACCCTTGCACCATGGCAGGCCTCAGACATGTTTGAAAGGTTACTTAAGTAGGTGGCTCAATTAGTGCTGGAGGCATTTCATTCACAGACCCTGGGTACATGTAGTCTCACTTTACTACAGAACTACAAGTAAATTAAATGTACCAATTGGGAGTAAGCCAATTTTATCATGTTTAGAGGAGAAGGCACTTGCACTTTAACACTGGTGAGCAGTGGTAAAACATACAGTCCTAAAGCCAACAAAAACAAGATCAGCAATAGTGGAGGAGTAAGGCAAAACGTTTGGGTTAAGACCACGCTTAGGCTATCTATTCTAACAATCGGTGGTAGAGAAATCTTGACCTGGTTGTAGCATGATACCTCTGCAATATGGTACACAACTAGCCCATTTGAAAAGCCAACCCCAGATGAGGCACCACTGAGGCAGAGTGTCTACTTTGAGCTCTACATTCTGCATCTCTATGGGAGATTATTTTCTCACTTGGGTATCATGTTTGGTAGCCATAGGTAGCAGTTACTGCTTCTGGCTTTCTTTGTGGTATATTAGCGTCAACTTTGCTGCACCCTTTTTAGACTTGGCATCCTTGGCGTGGTCTCCCCTAACGTCTTGCCTCTGTTTCCCAGGTTGTTGATGTGTGCTGGACTCTGTTTTTGCTGTTTTTGTTACTCCGGGCACTTTACCACTGCTATCAAGTGCTAAAGTGCAAGTGCTCCTATATAAAATGTGTATGTAATTGGCTTTCCATGATTGCCATACTTGATTTACTGGTAAGTCCCTAGTACAGGGCACTAGAGGTGCCCAGGACCTGTAAATCAAATGCATTAGTGGGCCTGCAGCACTGGTTGTGATACCCACATGAGTAGCCCTGTAATCACGTCACAGACCTGCCACTCCAGTGTCTGTGTGTGCAGTTTTAAACTGCCAATTCGACTTGGCAAGTGTACCCACTTGCCAGGCCTAAACCTTCCCTTTTCTTACATGTAAGTCACCCCTAAAGTAGGCCCTAGGTAGCTCCATGGGCAGGCTACAGTGTATGTTTAAGGCAGGACACATACTAATGTGTTTAATATGTCCTGACAATGAAATAGTGCCAAATTCGGTTTTCACTGTTGCAAGGCCTATCTCTCTCGTAGTTTAACATGGGGGCTGCCTTTAAAAATTATTAAAGCGTAGAGTCCCTTTGGGAGCAGACAGACATGTGGAGTTTGGGGTCTCTGAGCTCACAATTTAAAAATACATCATTTAGTAAACTTGGTTTTGAGATACTGTGTTTGAAAATGCCACTTTTAGAAAGTGGGCATTTTCTTGCTTAAGCCATTCTGTGACTCTGCCTGTTTGTGGATTCCCTGTCTGGGTCCGTTTGACAGTTGGGCTGTTTGCATCTCTCTCTAGACAGTGACACAAATGGAGCTGGGGTGTAGCCTGCATATCCTGATGAGCCATCTGTGCTAGGAGGGAGGGGAAGAGTGGTCACTTACACCTGAAAGGGCTGTGCCTGCCCTCACACATTGGAGTCTCCAACCCTCTGGTGTGTGTCTGGGGCCTGGCGTGGGCTAGGCAGGATTTCACAAACAAGAGAAACCTTCCTTTGAAGTAGGCCTACTTCAAAGGCCAAAATGGGTATAAGAAGAGCACCCACACCCCTGAAAGATTAGATCACTTCTGGAAATCAAGAAGAACCTCTGAAGAGCTGAGAAGTGCTGCCCTCCTGGTGACTGTGCTTTGTGGAGCTATCCTGCAGTTGCTGCTTCTGCCTGTGCAAGGGGACAAAGACTGGACTTTGTTGTGCATTTCTGCTTGTGAAGAAATCTCCAAGGGCTTGTCCTGAGCTTGCCTCCTGTTGTTGAAGTCTCAGGGCCATCAAAGACTTCCCCTGCCAGCACCTGGACTGTCTGCTGAGACTCCTGCCCTGCCAAGTGGTGCCCTATCCAGTTCCTGGGGTCATGGAAGGTGAAGCTGGCAGACCAAGACTGAAAATCCACACACAGACTGCTGTGTAGGGAAAATTTTGACGCACCTTCCGAGACGCGGCTGAGAAACGACGTGCCGCCGGCTTCACGGCTGAAATTTACGCTCCACCTGCATCGCAGCTGGTAGATAGACGTATGCAGCTGGAGAAATGACGCACAACACCCGCTGATGGAGGCTGACAACGTCGCAACCCACGTAGCGTGGTTTTGCTTATCCCATGCGGCAGGATTTTCGACACAAACATCGCTGGCCACGGAAAAACGATGCAAAGCCTGCCCGGACCCAAGGTGCCTGTCCAGATCGACGCATCGCTCTCCTGTGGAGAGGAAAAATGATGCATGCCGACCTGACGGGAGGAGGAATGATGCACGGTCTCACTTGCTAGAGAGAAATCAGCAAATCGCTGGCTTTTTCCGATGCACACTCGCCCGTGTGGTGTTATTTCAGCACAACCCAGGTACTTTTTCATGCTAACAGTGTTAGCACTGTTTTCTAAGGATTTAAGACTCTTTTTGCTTTTTAATTCAATACGTTGACTTGTGTATGGTTGATTTTTGTTGTTCTGGTCTTGTTTTGTTTAGATAAATATTACCTATTTTCTAAACCTGTGTCGTGTCATTTTGTATATTGTTTTCACTGAGTTACTGTGTGTGTTGGTACAAATACTTTACACCTAGACTCTGAAGTTAAGCCTGCCTGCTTGTGCCAAGCTACCAAGGGGGAGAGCAGGGGTTAACTGAGAGTGATTCTAATTTACCCTGACTAGAGTGAGGGTACTTGCTTGGACAGGGGGTAACCTGACTGCCAACCAAAGACCCCATTTCTAACACCCCTGGTCTAAGGATTTATGAAGACAGATACATTTTTGCATCTAGGCAGTTTCTGTAATGCTCTAGTGAACTTTTTGCATCTGTTTGATAACAATGCGCTGTACTCTTATTTGAATAATGCAATTAGGAAAAGCCATTGTCTCTGTCTCTGTGCTGTGTAACCAACATGGACATAGGAGCAAACTCACTATTTGGATCAGCACTAGCTGTGTGCATAGGGAGTTGCACCCAATCAGTTTGCCTACAAGAAGCCATGCTGTGAGAGAGGGCACTGGGTTTCTAGGGCCCTCCCAGGCAACCTCTACATGCATGCAACACCTGCTAGTGGGTGATCCAATCTCCATTCCTCAAAATCGTCAGTCCACCATGATGAGTGGCAGACAGATTGTTAGGATTAAAACTGACATCTGCCTGCCACTACAGACCTGTCCCTAGCACAGGTTCAAACTTACCTGAGCTTGAGAAGCCTTTTCATTTAAAATAGCGGGGCCACAGTCATATGCTGGGTTTACCCGATACAGTAGGCCACAGCAAAAACTGTGACAATGCTTTTTAAATATCAAGCATATTTTACACGTCTATGCCAGGTGGACACAATGAGAGTGCACTGCAGCAGTGATCAGGTGAGCACTCCTCTTATTTTTCTGACCCTGTTTGTGTTGGCTTTAGGACTCTGGACACTTTACCACTGCTAATCAGTGCTAATGTGCATGGTCTCTTTCCCCTAAAACATGGTATGGTTAGCTTTCACCCCATTGGCATATTTTATTGACCTGTAATTCCCTTGTAAAGTAGTATAGCATATACCCAGAACCTCTTAATTAATTAAATGCTACTAGTGGGCCTGCAGCGCTGATTGCGACACCTACAGAAGTAGCCTTTCAAACCTGTCTTAGTCCTCCCATTGCAGGGCCTGCACACACAGTTTACTATCACCTGGACTTGACATTTCAAACTACTTGTCAAAGCCTAAACTCCCCTTTT
This sequence comes from Pleurodeles waltl, assembly GCF_031143425.1. Classification (NCBI taxonomy): domain Eukaryota; kingdom Metazoa; phylum Chordata; class Amphibia; order Caudata; family Salamandridae; genus Pleurodeles; species Pleurodeles waltl. The sequence goes on from NC_090444.1 coordinate 779,599,360, forward strand.
ATTACACCTAAGTCACTCCTAAGGTGGGTCTTAGGTAGCCCTATGGGCAGGGTGCTGTGTAAGTAAATGGGAGGACATATACTTTAGTGTTTTGCATGTCCTAGTAGTGACAAACAGCCTATTTTGTTTTTCACTACTGTGAGGGCTGTTCCTCTCAAAGGTTAGCATTGGGAATTTCCTTATATAGTTTTAAGTGGCAATTCCTGATCAGAAAGGAGGAGTGCTTCCCTCTTTGGAATGTTTGGAATGGTGATAAGAAATCCTGCTTACTGGTGTAGTTACATATTTCCATTACTATTTTAGAAATGCCACTTTTAGAAAGTGACCATTTCTCTGTGCTTAAATCTCTATGGGGCACATTTAAAAGCCCCTGCCGCCTCCTTGTGCCACATTAGTGTCATTTTTTTATGCTAATGTGGCCCAACAAGGCCAAAATCGCCACGCCAAATATACAAAGTAGTGCAATGCATGTATTGCATCACTTTGTAACCCTTTGCGCTAAAGTATACCTGCGCCACACATAACATATGCAAAGGGGGAGTTCCCCCATTAGGGGGGGGGCGAAAAAATGGCGCAAAGAAATTTAAAAGATAACCCCACTAGTAGAAGGGCAGGGTTACCTGTATTTAAATGGGCTCACCAATTTGGGTCCACTAATGGTGATACTTGGTGATTTAAGGACATATTAAGGTAATTGGTCATTGATGTGTGTGTTTTAACCAAACTGCTGCATTTAATGCCCTGATGCTGTCATGTATGATGTTGTGATTTTCTTTTGCGTTATCAGGACACAAAATACTATTTCAACATTGGCATTATATGCAAAATATATCTAATTTATGTCATTTTGGTCTTTTGATGTATACAGTATAGAGAAGCATATTTTTATGTAACCATGTCTCTTTTGTAGCGTATTCATTGTGTTACTGGTGTAGTGTGTTGCGCAAATGCTTTACACATTGCCTGGGATGATAAGCCTGCGTGTTCTGCGTCAAGCTACCAGAGGGTGAGCACAGGTTATCTTTGGTGTGTAACTTACTTGGCCTGACCAGAATGGTGGGATCTGCCTGGCTTAGGTGCATACCCTAGAATCCATATTTCTAACAATTTTCAAAGCATATCCAGCAAAAGACGGTGGCTTAGCGGTGACTGTATAAAACTAGGAATATTACAGCTTTTGTTGAGTGAATTTGCTTTGCAAGATGTATAAAACAATGACAGCATTATGTGTGGATGTCACCTAATTCACCATGCCTGCAAAAGAAAATAGTGGCAAGCAAGCTTCCACAATCTGATTGGCTAAAGTTAAACCCCACTGTTGTGAACATTCTTTGAAAGAGAAAGCATATTCATATGAGATTTGCCCAGATAACTCTCAAGATTCAATCATTGTTCCACAATAAAATGCGCTTGTGTTTCTGTGCCATATATTGAAAATATGTTTTACCTGCAATTATGAACCTAATATTTGTTGCATTACTGCTTCTCACACATATGCAAGACTAGAATTTGAAAACATACTTTTGGAGTTCTTACTGTAGTCATTTTTATTTGTTCACTCAGGAATGTGCAAGCGCAAATGTGCAATTTTGCATGCAAATGCAGACCACAAATGACTATTATTAGACCGTTTTTTCAGGGTTTATATTTTGTGCATCAATAATGACAACTAATACAACTGTTCACATTTGATTCTGCATATGTAGGTTGAATTAACTTGAGCCATTGGAATGAATTGTATACAGTGTATAGAAGTGGGCTTATGAATGTGGTATACTTATGCCACATTTTCTGTTAAACCTTTTTTTGGACAAGATGAATGCCATCTCTGTCCCCGGCTTCATGCAACCTTTCCCCTCAGGCTCCACAAGACACAGTCAGAATGATTTGTATTGGTTTAATTCCACTGTTTGATTACATTGCTTAAGATTAATTTAAGATGCCCTATAATTTCAAACATTAACAAGGTCTCTTCTGCTGCCTTCTGCAGTAAATACTAGTTCATTCATTTACTGAAAGTTTCATTATTTAAATGTTTCATATTAGTTAGAACAAGGCTGGATTGTATATCATGGACGGTGCTGAATAGTTTTTTTTAAAAGCGATGGTGCTTATGTGCTCAGGTAATGACATGTATTTTTCCTTAAATTCTGATTTGTCAAAGAGGTGATGTTTTTCACTCAGAACGTAAGGACCCCTGGATTTTGGGGTACGCCAGGAGACTTGTTCCTGTTCTACTAGGAATGCTGTCCAAATTCTGATTTTGCAAACTCTGTACAGTTCTGCATCTGGGCTCCTTTATAGCATTATTGCAGTATCACTTGATTTTTAAATAAATCCCTTTAGCTTGTTATTGGTGTAGAACTCAATTATTGAGTTGCCTCATTACTTATTTGAACTGTTTTACCATGTGAATTCACGTTTAAGGGGTGTCCTAATGCACAACTCAACCTTTGGGAGAAATGGATGAGGTAACATTTTGGGCTGTCACAATTTCGGGGTGTCCAAAACTTTAAGTATGTTTTTTGCTCTCACAGTATGCACCTATGTATTATTTCTGGTACTCATTTGTCCAAGAGCTCTAAGGTGAAAATGACATGTGGTATTCATAAATTTATCACCAATTCCACTGCGCATCAACAAGTGCACTCATAAGACTTTATTAATTGCCGTAGTAATAACTCTGACGATACAGCACTGTTGAAAGCTTTTGGGGTGTGGAGTATGAAATTAGTTTTATCCATTCTGTGTCTAAGGAGAAATGCATTGATATTAAGGCCCTACATATGCCAGTTTGAGCCTGTTAATTACTGAGTTCCCACTGCTGTTTTATAACTATCACATTATTAATTGATTTAAGAAGTTGGACAAATAATCATCATTTCTGAATTAGTTTATTTTTTCTAATCTCCACTGTGTGGATCAATGTCTAATTTCTTACTGCTAATCTTCATTACTACTGGTCCTGTAGTTCTTCGCCGATTCATTACTAATGAAGTCCCCTGCCCTCAGGCTGTCCTTCCAGGGGAATGCTTTGTTTGGGGCTGAACTGGAGGATAAGCTTCACAAGCTGTTCAAAGAGAAAAAGCATTCCTCATCCTAAAGTCAGCCTCTGGAGACAGGGAGCCTTTGAAGCGCAAACCTAATTTTCGCCAGCCACCCAGGAGTCAGTTTGTCCGTTCCTAAGGGAGGTTTCTTGTAGAGAGGGGTTGTGATAGGAAACCCAAGTCTCCTCCCCCTCCTAAGCCTCGTTCCTGACTATATGGTGGAGCAGGACTTTGTGGTAGGGATTCGGCTGCAGCATTTCCTAAAGGCCTGGGATGAGTCAACTTCAGACACCTGGGTGTTGGATATTTTGAGGCATATCTACAGGACCTTATTTGGGGAAGTCGCTTCTGCTTCGGGGGTTCGCCCAACTCCCTGGCTCTCCAAGTCAGTGAAACGGGTGGCTTTGTCTCACAGGATTTGTTCTCTGCTGCAGAAGCATTCTGGAGGTTATAGAGTGGTAGGGGGTACTGCTCCATCTTTTTCCTGTTGGCGAAATCTACTGGAGGCTTCCGACTGGTTTTGGACTTGAAGGCTTTGAACAAGTTTGAAGAGTGTAAAGGAGTACAGTGCACCCATATGATAGTCTGATCTGTGGAATAACAAAATATAGATTCCAAAACTAATGGTATTACAACTTTCTCTGCTATAACTGTCAGATGTGCAACTATATATATGGAAGTTAAAGGGCCTAAAGAGTGGCTCAAGAGGTTATTTCAGGATTAGGATGAAAGCCCATTAGGTAAAACACTCAGACCAGGGTATATCATCGTTTAGCCAACAGTCCTGGGTGGGAACATTTTCATTGTTTATTGCATTTTTCTGCTATCTGATACTTGCCCACTTAACATGATAATCGCTTTATCTGTATCCCAGGCTGAAGCATTTTATTTCTCCACGTACCCACTCCTCCATATAAGCCATTGTTTACCACTACATGTTGGGATGGCTTGTGTTTCTTGACATCTCAAGGTGGTAAAATGCTACGCACACACATTCATCTATATGTTGTGCTGTCATAAAGTTTGTATTCTCCTCATCAATATATCTATATTTACAAAACACTATGCCAACTCCAGATTTGCAGGATCAGTATCATCCACAATATCCCAAGGGGCCAATACCTGAGTCTAGGAGGGTAAGACGTCTCCACTGCTAGATAAGGAAAAGTGTGAGTGATGCGTTTAAATTGTGTTCCTTTGTGAATAGGGACCTGTTTAGTAAATTTAAGATGTTTGCACTTTTCTTTGTGAAGTAAGAATGTGTTTTTATTTATACGTGTTAAACGACCTCTGGAATATTTTGACATTCTCTTTCCACTATCTCGACAAGGGTGTCTCTATTTAAAATTACAAAATAAAATTGACAGAGAAAGGAGCATGTAAAAAGTATTAGTAGCGCTTTGTCAAACCAGATTGCATGTTTGGACTGGATCCCACAGTGCTCCAAGACTAATATTGCTAATTCTCCATCTGAACTTTAACATGGATATCTGGGGATTCTCCTTCACCTCCTGCACTCATAGGTCCACCAGCACCGGGTTTTCGCATGAGCGAGCGTATCACACACCTTCATGAAGGCTTTTGCGGATGAATTATACATTTCACATGCCTAGGCCGTGCACCTTTCCATGATTACGTTCCATTTTCAAGTAGAAACATTGTTAGTACTTTTTGTGACTGGGGTCTAGCCACCATTATGTGCAAGCCGAGCCAGGCATTATGACTCAAGCTATCCATAAAACAGTACAATTTTGTAATTTGCAGTCACGAAGCCGCCTTTTAACAGTAAACAAGAAAATATAAATTGTATTTAGTTTTAAAGGCAAACATCTCGACATTTCAACAAAGTGTTTATACTGCAATACATTTTCAAATACCTAGATTTAAATTTGGTAGCTAGAGAGGCAAACAACATGGGACGCATTGTTGTGGATGAAATTGAACGTCAAAAAAGTCTGAACTCTTGTCTCCTCTGCCCCGTCTAATGATGGCCCACAACCACCTCAGCATTGTCTACTGATGGCCCACAACCACCTCAGCATTGTCTAAATGTAGTCTGCATCCTTGTCTAAACCCCTGCAAAACGCCACGCTCGAGTTTGCAATGGAGCAATCCAAGTTCATAATGTACTGATTTGAAAAATATTCAACTAATGAGATGTTAGGTACAACGTTTCTCCGTGCTGACAGTTCTCCATACGGACACGTTTCGAGCAGTGACAGCCTTACTAATACCAGCAAATATTCAATCACCCAGCGTCACAATTTTTAATACAGCCAAATAAAAATGCATTTTCAACGTACTTGTTTTCTTTTCTGTGATAACTTTAGCTGTCGAGAACATGGAATAATTTTAGGTAACAGAGAAGTTCTGACCTAACTACTCACTTAGACTTAGTTGTCATATTTGTTGTATATTACTAAGGTTATGTGTCCTTTTCGTTGTTGACACAAGTGTTTTTTAATTGTTTTGGTATAAGTAGATACTAACAAGCAAATTAAAGTTGAACACGTTTTTCTTGACACATTAATATTATGGCATGGACACAGTGCCACATTTCCGTGCTGCTGCATTCTTTATCCAGGGTCTATTTCTTTAAACTATATTAGGAGAAACTTGGTTAAATAGTGAGTTAAAACATGATGACACATTTGCGCATGAAATCACAATGTTTTGGGATTGAAAAGATTGCTGAAATTGTTAGTGAAATCATTGCTAACCTCTTTCGTCACTAAAAGCCATTACTTATCCCTGTAAGGTTTGTTTCACTCTTGTGCAGGTAATGCGAAACACAGTTGGGAGTGTATTTTTTTTGTGACTCAGGACTCATAAACAAATGCTCTGATAATCTGCAATAACGCACAAGGCCTCTAAGTTACTCACACACAGGTACTCTTTTGAAACAGGGCATGCGTATTTGGCGTTTTCTGTCACTTATGCAAGTGTAGTAGGAACGCAAGTGGGAAACAAAATAGAGGGATTCAAATAATTACACAATATATCCATCAGACCTTTAATTGTGAAAAGCTTCTGTAAGTACACCTTGTGGTCCTTTTCCTACATTATTGACATTACTTTTTTCAAGTTTATCCTTTTACATTATTGCATGATTGAGCTCAGCTAAAAACAGAACAAGGCCCTCATAGGTGACAGGTTTACTAGGGAAGGTCTTAGGAACGTTTATTGCAACAGAAATGTATTAAAATATATCATAATTTCCATAGGTGTGAGATCAATAGATAGAAGGATATAATAATTTTACAAGATTCCAGTTTGCACCTTCAGGGATATCAAGCAATTTGATAATCATATACTGCGATTGATACTTAAGAATACCTTATCAATCTTATAACATTAACTAGGTTTCAGGGATTTCTAGAGCAGATAATGTGCTATAGTTGTAGCTTTCACAGAAACCCTCTTCTGAGTTTCCATTCATTTTTATTACATTGTTTTTAGACCTGTAAACCGAAGTCCTTGGCCAAAAATTAACTTAATGACAAATACCAAACGCCCTATTATGTAGTTGCACGTTCCTGTACATCTAGCCTTTTCCGAAAGAGTGTGTCTGTAGTTTACAGAATTCAGTGCAAGCTCTGGCAGTCCCCAAGTCCTTTCTATCTTCTACTGATGCCATATTTGAGGGTTGAACTATGCATAGGTTCTGGGACTTCAGCATTCCTAAAAGCATCTACGTCTTTAACCAGATGTGCCAACGTTTAAATGTTTCTGTGCCAAAAAGAGAGAGAAGCTCGGATCTTAATTACTTCTGTCTGTAGTGGAAAATATTTTCAACTGTATGCCGAATACCCCACAACCACAGATTGGATCCAATAAGTGTGTGGGGAAGCTGAAAATAATCATTCTTAATCCAAGCTATGGTGTGTGCCTTTTCTGCCTTTTATATTCTTCTATTGTTTGGTTGATTTTCAATGTTGAATTGATCCATGGGGTCGAAGGGAATGTACTGAGCTACTTAGCAGTCACACTGTGCTGAGGTGACCCTTTTGAGGTTTGAAGTCTCTTGAAATGTTTGATAACCTCACTAGAGGAAGAGCACAAATGATCCTCACACTTTATTACTTTGGTAAGGCCCACTTAAACCTTAGTTGTTTCTGGAGATGGCACAGGATCACCCTCTTCTCTAAGTTTTGTGTTAACTCTACTAACTTTGACTGGTGAAGGTATGGCCTGGTAAATATCTACTTTGGCTCCTCCGTGTGTGTATTCATCTATCTATGTTGTGGGCACTGACAGTGAACTTGTATCTTGTGATGCCATGAATAGACTGACAGTGGGGGTAGGCTGGCCACCTTCCTGCACAGAAACAATCCTGAGAGGCATTTCCCTGTTTCTATGTGTGCTGCAGAATGCTGGTGAACTTTCAGAGATATAAATTTAGGGAAAATGGGAAATTACTAAGGCGAGAGCAGTGCCATTTTGGAAGTTACGAGCCTTTTAAAAATGTACATGTAACAATAAGAATTACAGTGTTATAAATACTGATGAACATGATATTTTACCTTCTGACATTACAGGAACAAAAGGCAGCAGATTTGGTGGGTTTACAGGTGCTGAGAAAATGACAGTACTCAAAATAACAGTGGTTCCTCCAGCCTATTTTACAAACTTAAGGTATGTAATGGAAGGATTCTAGTCAAGATAAGAAGCTATATCCAGGAAGCGTAAAGAGAAAATATTGTATTTACTAGATTTATTTATTCTGTGAGTAACACAAATCAAACTACGAAAAAACTTTACAAAATGAATGTACTTAATTGAAGAAATGTAGGCAAGATGAGCAGTTATATTCAGGAAGCATAAAGAGAAAAAAATGTATTCACTCATTTGGAATTTTATCAGTAAGGGATAGTGAATTACAAAATAAACTCCTGTCTATGAAGTTAGTGTTTGCAATGGATTCATGTTTTATTATTAAACAACAATAGTGTATAAGGTCATGGCATGAAGCTAACAATATGAGAAAAGTGATGCTGGAATAGTGACAATTGATTAGGACAACAGAGATAGCTGGAAATTGAATGTGCATTAATTGGTCAGAATAAAATAATCTACTCCAAAATACCATAAAGTATCAGTCTGCCCTGAGCAAGCATGCATATTAGACAACACTTTGACCTATGACTGTAATGAATCTTGAGGTCTTCATCAGTACAGTAGTCTAGTAGCCGTTGTGTAGCTCTTTACAACCACAATGTGTTTTGAAAAACTTGTGCAAATGTACATTGTGTGTAAATACCTGTGTCAAATAACCAATCATCACAAGGCTAAACCTGCTATACAAAGTGATTGATATTACAAAAAGAGCATAGTAAGTGAAGCAATAAAGAACCAACTATATTCCTTTTTTGTACTGCAGGCTTCATTAGTGAGTACCAAAGAGGAGAGGCAAGTGTGCAAATGCAGTTCAACAAGTTGTTTACACCCAGTATAAGCAGAAATCTCTTCTTAGGGATAGACTTAAGAGTTATGCTGTGAAGGATCTCTATGGGAACTCAATTGTCGTGTTACAGGAATCCCCAAACTTCTCCATCAATGAACTGTCACTTCTGGAGCACAACAGACATTACAATTTCACAGTAGCTGTTGACCAAGAAGTTTATTCTTTGATCATTTTTCAAAAGTGAAAAAGTGAAGGACTTTGATATTCTAATCGCAGTTGTCAACCAAGTAGGGTAAAAACACTCCTCATCGAACAATTGTCAGTCACACATTTTTACTTTTGATGTATTACAAACAGTCCCAAAAACAAAGTAGTGATTGGGTAAGACTCATATCAATCATGCATTGGGCAAAAGAGTCTTCTTCTTGATGTGTTCCTTTCCAATTTCACAATCTGGGTTAATAGGGAGCAATACCTTGGCAACCTCGCATTGAATTGTTCCTATACCAAACACAAGAGAAACTCATTATCTTGCTTCCATAGTCTGTAGTTCACTAGGCCAACAGGGTCTAGAGTCCTATTCTAACGAGAGGGTCTCCCTTACAATGGCATCACCTCAACCCAGTTTTCATGCTGGTAGGGGGAGAAGACACAGACACAGCCCCAGAATGTTTTAGATCCCAACAGTCCTGAGCATACCCTAAAAGTGCTCTCCTGGAACATACTCCTGCTGACTATCCGCCCTATTAAAATCTGGTCTCCCACTTGAAATCAATACCCTTACCTTGAATCAGGGCCTGCAGACAGCCAATGGCAGAACTACCTCTGATAGGGAGAGTTAGCATACCTTCAACTGCCCCCAGAGTACCAGTCTCATCAATTATATCCCGGTGGATGCGAGGGTCTGGACACATCTTGGGAATATGTTGGTATTGCTGGGGCAAGATTGTGGCCACAATACCCTAGTCCTCGGTGTAGGTTTCCTCCTACAGCAAAATAACCAGTTCCAATTAACATTTTGATCAGATAATGATGCCCTTTGATAATATGCACAGAATAAAGTGGAGTCAGCTGGCCCATTCCCAAGAGATGGTTGAGGCAATTTACAAACTTGTAGCAGCAAGTATGGATTGCCTTTTAGTCCTCGATGGGTCGTTAGACCTTGGAGTAACTAGGGAAAAGATTATCACCATCCACAGTACCATGTTCAAGGTCCTTGGGAAGCATTTATAAGTTGAAACCAAAAGGTCTGTTGACGGCTTATCCCTCCCTTTATGGTATAATCAAACTTGTATGAGCAAAGAGCCGGCCTGATGACTGCCATCAGGCAACAAGATAGGGGCATGATAAAGACTGGCAGGTTACCTTTAAAAAGTTATAAACGCAGCAAAAAGGGAGTGGGAGGTTGAGAAGTGGAAGGGCCTGTTAGAAGTGGTAAGACAAGGTGGCCAGCGAGCTTTTAGAACTTTGTCTGTACTGGTTACAACAAGGGTTAACACACAATCTAAACCTCTATTCCAGCAGAGGAATGGGTTGCTCATTTCTCTAGCCTTTACTCCACATTCGAAGTAGACAATGCCCATTTGACTGATCTTAGCAGTGCCAACTTTGATAACAGGGCACTTGAGAGAGAGAACGGGAGGAGACCCCTTCCATCGCGTTCCAGGAGGTGAGGTCGGCAATTCTTAAGATCATTTCTAACAAAGCTCTGGGGCCTGACAAAATCCCCGGTGACTTGTTCTTAAGTGGGGTATATATAGGTAGTGCATACTTTTCTCTGCTTTTTAATGCCATCTTAAAGGTGGCACCCATACCTTTAAGTTGGCAGGTGCACGAAATTATTCCAATGTACAAAAAGGGTCCCCCTACACTATATCCAATAACAGACTGGTCACACCTGCGCTATTCATCCGATCTTCCACTTCCAACTCCTCATTTGGAAAATAGTGACCCTGGGGGGGCGGTCGGCTATATGTAATATTTGTAGACCTCTCGTCGGCCTTCAACTTGGTCCCCAGATCCTTGCTTTGGCAAGTCCTGTCGGAAATAGGAGTCCCTGCTTATCTCCTGGCTACTATAATAAGGCTCCATGAACACAACTATGCCCACGTGAGATGTAGCAAATTGGGTGAGATGACAGAGAAGATCCCAGTCACTAGAGGGGTTAGGCAGGGCTGTGTTCTTGCCCCTTCCCTTTTTACTCTATGTCAATGGGCTAGTGGGTTAGCTGAATCAATGTGAGGGTGATATCCCAACCTGGCAGGCACCAAGGTTCAGACACTGAGGTATGCAGAAGACACTCTTTTACTCTCTAAGTCGACCATGGAACTGCAGAGGATTCTGGATAGTTTTGACATCTTTTGTGAGGCCCCAGGAGTTGGAAATAAATGTGGCAAAAACTAAATATATGGCCTTCAATCCCTGCCGCTCCACCAGATCCAATCCTAGGCTTAATGTTGTGCCCCAAATAGTCTGTGCACACTTTTGAGCACCTCGGGCTGATTCTAATAGAGTGGCTGGATTTGCACAACCATATCAACAAATGTAGGCTTAAATTAGAACAACACACTAGGGGGGTTGGTGAAAATGCACAGTAGATCTCAATTTTGTCCAGTCCTCTCAGCGTTACAGATATACAAACTGCAAGCTCAAGGTGCTGCCTGTTATGGTGTTGAGCTTTGGGGTCATAAGGATTCTGCAGCCCTACTTGCAAAGGAAAATCGTTTTATAAGCTGTTAGAACCCTTTTACTCCATCTTAGACTAGACATGCGGTGGAGGCCAATTTCTGAAGGGATAGACATAAGACCAATCCTTTAATGGAGGAGGATTTGGGCCACTCCTGAGCTACTTCCTTTCGTCAGGGGTAGAAAGAAATTCTGGGCCTTTCTGGCTCCAGTAATATACTGTGGATCAAGCATGTCAGAGAAACCCTCACACAGTCAGGCAACAGGAATTTGTGGGACGACTCGTCATCGGTCCAGTCTATTAGCAAGTTAACCATCAAGGGGATCTTTTGCTAGTATAGACAGAGCCTACTGCAAGCACAATCTTCTTTTAGGCTTCTCACTGATGCCTTTCTTCTTGAGAAGTAAGACATCCGAGCAGAGCAGTTTTAGGATGAGATCTAACCGGTAGCCAGTTTCTTGTAAATCTTGTCCAATGTGTTTTGGCTAAGAATTTAAAACAAACCAAATCTAATTGTGGCCACACAAATGCCACAAGGGCTAAATTGTCCCACATCATTGAATAGTGCAGTGAGAGACGAAGTGGCAGTATAGCATGGTATGGCTAACCTGGCCTCAAATCAGCCAATGGTATACATATCTGTCATTTGCCTTGCAGTGTGCTAGAGTGCAGAGGAGGCTTCATTAGAAACTGCTATCACTGTCTTTTTATCATTGGTAAAATACCATTCTTGAAATAAAAAATATCTGCTTGACGTAGCAGCAACAACCCTTTCATGAAAACTGTAGAACTCTCTGATTGCTGCACAATACACCAATTAGCCTCAGGGGGAAATTGACTAACTTTTGGTGCAATACAGCCCATCAACCAAAGTTCCTGTGCTGCTTTGAGTGAAAGAGAGAGAGGTTTTGTCCCGGAATATACACTTCAAGTACAAAAGCCATGATTTAATACTTTTCCAACATTGTATATGTGCTGTACAGTGCAGCATACATGCAAAGTAGAATATTTTTAGGTAGTTTGAAAACTAGCTACAATGGTGTGCCTGCCTCGAGTAGACTATTATTTTTGCCACCAATCAATGTCTAACAATGTTATCAAAAAGGGATTTGCATCCCAAACCATGGGTTGTTGCATTAGAAAAAGAATTCACGTTGGAAAGTAAATCCCAACACAATATTTTGCACTGGCCTTCTGTCGCTTTTTTTGATGCAAACCTGTCACAAAATGTTAGCAAATCTGAGTTCTCGGGCTCTAATTGAGTTCTGGGATGAAGCCCCAGTAAATGTCTGCTCAAACTGAGCTCTTCTGGTTGCTAATGCTTAGACTGGGAAAGAGGAAAAGCACAGTTTGCTGTAGTGGGAAATTAAGTTGAAACTGATTTTATGTAATGTGAGAATGAAAGACTTTACTTTCACTCACCACATTTTAAAATACTCTCAAAGATAAAGTTATAAATATTATGCGTCGCATTTACAATAAAATGATGCAACGTGATGCTGGAAGCCAGCTTGATGTGCGATGTCATTCTGAAAGTGCAGGGATGTGATATACTTACAGAAATATGATGCATCCATGGACTTTCCTCTGCACTGGCACACAAACTGCTGTCTAGCACCATTGCAGGCACTTTTGCACCATGGTGCAAGTGTGCTTCCATTGCTTAGATTATCATTTATGTGCAGGAAGGGACACCTTCCTGCATATAAACAATCATTAATGGCATTTTCCTCTTCCTAAGTGTGCTGCAGACTGAGACACACATAGAAAGAGGAAAACAAAGGAAAAAGAATGTTATCTCTCCCCTTTGTACCACTTTAATGAGCCCCTGAAGAGGAGTGGGACTCTGAAGCATTTCCAGACTTGTAGATCTGAGAATGTATCAGATTCTGTCAAGTTTGATGGTTGTTGCATGGAAACACCCACAGCAACACCCATGGAAAACCCCTTTCACGCAGAGTTATGCATGAAAGGGGGCCATAGTTGCAAGACCATGAAAAGCCAAGCATGGCTTTGTAAATATGTGCTGGTAAAATGTGCCACCGGAGAATCAAAGAAACTGATGGCCCTATGTCCTAAGGCTAGAGCTAACAACAATGTGAATTGGGGGCCAGGTACTACATTTCTTGTAATTTTACTTCAAGTGCCCACTACTGTTTGTCAAAGATGGATGCTAGTGGTTGCCAAGCCAATTTTGGGTACACCTGGGTGCTTCACCATTATGCACAGCTTGTTTGAGCCCTCAAGTTTTCCGTATATTTTGTGGTATATGTCTTTTAGGATGCCCATAACACGCAAATGCTCATTTGCTCTGGATATGTAGGTATTTACATGTGCAAAAGCTGATGCATTTATTTGCATTTTTTTGTGTCACAATCTGCATGAAATGAAATATATTAATCATGTGTTTTAAGAGTTTGGGGCTTATTTGCAAGTCCCTTGTGCTGCTGGTGCGTCACTTTTTATGTGGGAAGAATTGAGGCACTGGCGGTGCAGGGGGTTTGTAAATAAGCCCCTTTGTTTCTAGTTCAAATATTTGTGTATTCATTTGAGTATATGGTGCTTAGTACTAAGCAGAATAGATGTAGAGTTCCACATGACTGAACAATGCTATTTGTATAAAACTTCCCATTCAACCAATTTAAATGCTTTATCCATGTCGAGCATAATAGCAACGGCAGGGGTGTTCTGATTGGAGAAACAATCAATCGCTTCCACCAAAAAGTTGGTGTTATGTGGGATATTCCTCTCAGGAAGAAAGCTATTTTAGTCCTTGTGGATAATTAGCTAGGCAGCTAACATCATAAATAAGTGGAGCTCTCTGCCAATACTTTTTCTGTGCATAAGTGACTGTCTCCGATACTGATTGAACGCACCAGCGAAAATAAATGGGGAGTAAATTGGAGGAGGGGAAGGAAGGTGAGGCAGTTACTTATACACAACAAAGGCAGAAGGTCTTTTGGTCCTGACTAACTGCGCGCCCAGGGAGGTGGCAATAAGCTTCTCACTGGGCGGGGGCTATACGTGGGGTTGTCACAGAAGTGGCCTATGTTGTCACAGGTGCAGCTTCTGATCCCGTCCACGGTACAACTAGTGCGGCTAGTCCAGCATAATGAAGCAAATTGCACAGGATTCCCAATTTAAAGTACGTGTCTCCACCAAAACAGCTTGCAATTTGAAGCATGGTTGTCACAACTCACATGATAATGTACGTGACAAGGAGTCAGGACTGGGCCCTACAAAAACCTCAATACATGCTGCTCTGCTGTTCAACCAATGCACTCCGCTACCTGTCACAAGCAGGAGAAGGAGGTGGCATCAGTAATCGGCTCATTGGCACAAGCGCAACTATAGGATCCATGGAAGCAAGCGGAAAGCTTCTCTCCGCTATAAGTAAGCCGCAGCAGGGTTCCGATCTTGTGGATGGCAGCTGCACAGGGATGCCAGGGGGGAAGTACTTACTGATAGTTCTTTAATAACTAAGTGTCGTCAAACATACCCATTGTTCTCACTGGCGGGGCCTAAGGAGTTTTTAAAGGTGATTGGAGTTGCAAAAAGCTCAGTAAAAAAGAATCAAGTCAGGTGCAATTCACTGCCTACCACACAAGATTGCAGGACCAATGCATGGCACGAAACGAGCAGACTGGCCCCTCCTACAGTCTCACTGATTGAGTTGTCTTTAAGGCTGGCAGTAGATCAACAGAGAACCCCTAGCACGCCAATATCTCATTCTTCTGAATTAGGGCATCCCTTATCCCCTGCAAAAGTGAAAGAGACAGATGAAAGGTGCATCCCCACCCACAGAAGCTCTTCTCCGTCAGATATTCAGAGAACTTAAAACAATCAAAATCTCACAGGATGAGGAGCATCTTAGGACAGAAGCATTGTTAATCCTCATCAATAATAATGTGCAGCAGCTCAATACACTCATTACTGAGGTCGAGCAGCGTGTTTCGAATCTGGAGGATGAGGTTCCCTGGTAGATACCTCAGTTGCCAAGGTTCAAGCCAAACTCACTGACTTATAGATCAAAATTGGCGATGCCAAAAACAGACCACTCCGCTCAAACCCAAGGTTCACGGGGATACCAGAGGGGTGGGAGAATGGACAGACAACTGCTAAATTAATCACAGACCTCATTCCTAAATATGTCTGCCTGGAAGTTGCAGCTCAAAAACAGGATCTCACTATTATGCAAATCCATCAAGTCCCTGCAGCTCAGCCTCCTAACACTAAATTCCCAAGGACGATATTGGATAACTTTGGAGATGATCGAATAAAGGAGCATATCCTCTCTATGGCAATCAAATCAAAACGTTATCAGACTCCACGGGATTTCTCCTTAAAATCTTTTCTGATATGTTAGCCCTTCCAGTTCGATATTAATTCAGAGGACTGATCAATGGCTTTCAAAATGCCGGCACACCAGCAGGCATTGTACAAAGCTAAAAGTTCTTTTCAACGGACAGTCAGATATATTCCATACTGTGGAACAAGCAAGAGACTTTTTGTATTCAATTCAACAGCTGGGCGGGAGTCGGGGGAGGGTAGAAAGATGGGCGGATGGGAGGCCGCGATTTAATATCCCACTCATTCTCATGGGCTAACGCTACCATATTAACAAAAGCCTTTTCGGAACATGCGTTAACCACTTTTGAAGTCGCTTTGTCAGCACTATCAACTAAGAGAGGTGGATGGAGCTTTAATAAAGTGCTACTCAGAGATGAGCGCTGGCTCACAAAGAGGAGGGGCAGCTTAGAGGAATTTTTAAGCCTTAACATCGATATTGCCTCCGTTTTCTTGGCATGGGAATCTTTAAAAGTGTTTTTTAGAGGCCAGGCTATTTCCTTTCAGGTCGCACAAAAACAGGAAGAAAAAACCCTATGTTCTAAGCTACAAGACAGATTGGAAACTGCAATTGCAGTACATCCACGTACCCACAACAAAAACAGACAGGCAATTAACCCTAGCTTAAACCAGCTTTCAATCCTTTTTTACATCTTAAGAAATAGTAAACCATCAATCTCATCTTCAGAAACAATATGAAGAGAGTGAATTCATAGGTAAATACTTAGCCTGGTTATCTAAATATAGTGCCAAAGCTAACATTATTGAGTCTATTTGGGACCCACAGACAGATGTAATTGACACACAGCCTTCTGAAGTAGCCCAGAAGTTTCGAGACCATTACACCAGACTTTACTCTGAATCACATAACCCCTCCACAGAGGTTATCAAATCGTTGTTAAGCAACATAAAGCTTCCCACGGTACTAAGCGCAGCCATAACTACCCCCATAGGTTTAGCAGAAATATTGCGAGCAATAGCGACATCGCCCAACTCTAAATCTACCGGCAAGAATGCCATACCAGCAGAAGTATATAGAGCCTTTTCTTTGCAGTTACCCCTACTTCTTGTTTCTCTTTTTAATGAGATCATAAAGAGGGGTCCTATTCCCAGCACCTGTACTGAATCTGTAATCATTCGTTTTTTTTTTTTAAAGATGAACCTATATTTGACCCTGGTTCCTGCCATCCTATAAGCCTCCTAAACAGTGTTTATAAACTCTTTACAAAGATAATGACACAGTTAATTCCTGAGAGACATTTTGTCACACAAAGCCTACAGTTTCAAAGTGGCCTCTTCCTAAAAAATGTAATAACACAATAAATCCATCAGAATTTTCAAAATGAAAAGCTTTTTGTGGGTACAAATTGAGATCCTTTTCCTGCATTCTTGGTGTGACATTTTTCAAGTTTATCCTTTTACATTATTGCATGATTGAGCTCAGCTAAAAAACAGAACAAGGCCCTCATAAGTGACAGACTTACCAGGAAAGGCCTGTCTTAGCAACCTTTATTGCAACAAAAATGTATTAAAATATATCATAATTTCCATAGGTTTTAGAAGTGTGATATCGATAGATAGAAGGATATGATGCTTTTTCAAGATTCCACTTTGCAACTTCAGGGATGTCAAGCAATTTGATAATCATATACTGGGATTGATATGTAAGACTACCTTATCGGATTTCTAGAGCAGATAAATGTGCTATGGTTGTAGTTTCTACAGAAATCTTCTTCTGAGTTTTCATTATATTTTAATAAATTGATTTTAGATGTGTAACCCGAAGTCCGTGGCCAAACATTCACTTAATGACAGAGAATGCCTTACTATGTAGATGCACGTTCCTGAAAATCTAACCTATCAGAGAGAGCTTGTCTGTAGTTTACAAAATTCAGTGATAGCTCTGACAATCCCCAAGTCCTTTCAATCTTCTGCTGCTGCCACATTTGAGGGTTGATCTGTGCATAGGTTCCAGCACTTCAGGATTCCTAAAAGAATCTATGGTCCTCATTTTGACCTCGGCGGTCTTTTTTCAAGACCGCCAAGGTACCGCCGTGCAGAAGACCGCCAGTGCAGGCGGTTTTCCGCGCAGCGGATTATGACTGCTGGCAGCCCTCCGTCCTTTTTCGGACGGAGAGCCGCCATACTGGCGGTCGGAAGGGAAGTGGAGGCTGCTCCACCTCCACCGCCCTGTCATCAGAACACCGCCCACCGAATTACGTTCCATGATTCGGCATGGCGGTATTCTGGTGACGGGGTGCTGGCGGCGGAGCAGCCCCCATGGATCCTGTTCCCTCCTGGAGGATCAACGGACAAGGTAAGTTGATCATCCGTTAGGGGAGGGGAGTGGGTGGGTGTTGTTTGTTGTGTGCGTGCATGGGGGTGTGCGTGTGAGTATGTAGAGGAGGTGTGTGAGTGCGTGTATGCATGCAGGGGGTGTTGTGTGTATGGGAAATGTGTGCGTATATGTCCGTGTGCATGTGTACGTGTATGTGTGCGGGTATGTGTTGTTGTAGTGTATGTGTGAGTGTAGGGGTGTGTGTATGTGCATGTTGGGGGTGGGGGTGGGGAGGGGATTCCTGCCACCTTTGAGGGCTGGCAGGGGGGTGGGGGGTGGGTTGGAGACCCCTATCAGTGCCAGGGAAGGAATTTCCTGGCACTGATAGTGCCTACTGCCATGGATTTTGTGGCGGTTGCAAACCACCCGAAATCCATGGCGGTATGCAAGATCGTGATACCGCCGGCGGTCTGGTGACGGCCGCCGGGCTGGAGACTGAAGTCTCCAGCCCAGCGGTCGGAGTGGAGAAGTGGCGGATGACACCACCATGGTCATAATTCCATTTTTTTTTTGCCGGCCTGTTGGTGTTTTACCGCCACTTCTCTCCCGTCCACCAGGGTCATAATGAGGGCCTACGTCTTTAACCAGAGGTGCCAAAGTTTAAATGTTTCTGTGCTAAAAAAGATAGCTGAGATCTTGATCACTTCATTTTTGTAGTGGAAAATATTTTCACCCATGTTCTAGGATACCCCGCAAGCAAAGATTGGATCCAACAAGTGTGCATGGAAGCTGGAAAAATCATTCTTTAAACCAAGATATTTGTGTGCCTTTTCTGCCCTTTATATTCTTATATTGCTTGGTTGATTTTCAAAGCTGAATTGATCCATGGGGTCGAAGGGCATGGACTGATCTACATAGCAGTCACACTGTGGTGAGGTGACCCTCTTGAGGTTTCATGTCTCTTGAAATGTTTGACAACCTTACTAGGGGCAGAGCACATATTATACACACATTTTAATCCTTTCATATTTTAGAAAGGCCCACTTAACCCTCAGTTGTTTCTGGAGATGGGACAGGATCATCCTCTTCTCTAAGTCTTGTGCTGACTGTACTAACTTTGACTGGTGAAGATATGACCTGCTAAATATCTACTTTAGCATATCTGTCTGTAGATTCATCTCTCTGTGCTGCAGGCACTCTCACTGACTGTGACCTTATATCTCTTGATACCATAGATAGATCGACAGTGGGAGTAGGCTGGTCACCTTCCTGCACAAAACAAACCTATGAGACGTTTTCCTCTTTCCATGTCTGCAGCAGAATGCAGCACACATGGAAAGAGGAAAAAATGTGGAGAAATACAAATATTTCTCCTTGTTATCCCTCACCTTGGGAGGCGTAAGGTTTTGGCGCATCCCCAGGTTTACATGGTTTTGTAAATCTGGGGAATCATCAAAATCCATGGGTGTTACGTAGGACCACCCACCACAACGCCCATGGAACACCTCCTGCGCACATACTAAGGCAACACAGCGGTTTGCGCTGCCTTGTCTCACTTCACATTTATGAACCCATTCAAAGTCACACAAAGTGGCTTTGCATGGCCTCTTAGATATGATTTTGTAGTATGCACCGCCAGAGCATCACAAAAAGTGATGCTCTGGTGGCACAAGGGGCTCATAAATATTCCCCTAAATTCCAAGTTCAATGAAAAAAATACCCCAGGTCCGTAACTGACATTAGAAGCCACTTTGGTCTTCACTAGACAGTCACATAGTCACGTATTTTTGCTTCAACATTTAATGCAGAAGGAGAAGTTGTTATCACAGCTATATAATCTGTAAAAAACCACCAGCGCCCCTGTGACCTCTATCATGCCACCACAGTGGCCAGAGTGAGTACATATCAATGTTTATGCCCACACAATGTCAGTACTTCTGATATTTTTGGAGCTGGATACATATTCTTGATGTCATTTACTAATTTTTGTTTTATGCAAAAAAGGTTAGAAAATGATATTTCACTCATACTACTCGGAATACACTTTTCTCTGATTGGGACTATATAAAAGAAATCCAATCTGTACATTAATGGAATTTCCTTGGAATCTCCTGTCATGGGATGATCCGTACGATGATCCGTCTAGCTGCTTTGAGGTCCACATGGCAGATGCTGTTTTCTTCCCAAGAAACTACAATAGACTGGACTCTCCAATGTTTCTGCCCATTCTCTGCATGCATGTTAACCTGCTTTTCACCTAGCAAAGCAGAAAGGTAGTGAATAAAGTCTTTAGTGATGCTGACTTTCAAAATAAGCATGGCATGTGAACTCAGAAGTTCCAAACCAAATTCTGTTTAGATCAGGAAATAGGACACTGCAAGAAAAGTGGACTGGCTTGAAGAAATATTAGTATTAGTCTTTCACAGACTTGAAAATGCTCTAGACCATATAAGGGTTTCCCTTTAGAAAGGTTAACATATTCTCACAATCTTGGCAGCAGTGTTGGAAAAGGAAGAACACATGAGTCCCAGAGCAAGAGGAGCTGCTCTGGCTTGTACTGGTGTCCTCCATGAACCGTGCAGTTGCGTTCCAGAGATGAGAAGCCAGCTTCGTGATTAAGCAACAAAACAGTGGAGATACGTTGCTTTCTGTTGGTACCTTTGGTGAAGGGTCAAAGAGCGAAAAAACAGCCATCGCAGCAATGTTCAAACCATTCTCTCGTCTCTTCCTGTTTCTCTTGTTCCCATCTATTAATTCAAATCCCTCTCTCTCACATTCTCGCTTTCTCGGTCTTGTCTTTCTCTTCCCCTCACTTTTTCCCTGCTGTGCCGGCTGCCGTAATCTCCAAGGGATGAACACAAAGGCAGCTTTTGCTGACACTCGAAAACTGGCATACAGAGACTGCTGTCCATTGGGAAAATGTCTGATGAATAAATGGCCAATAAGAAAGTACTAGACATCTTCAAATGCAATAAATCAAGAAGGTGTCATTATTGTGAATAAACTATTGGAGTTGTCATTTCTTTTGCACATATACTTGGGAACGAGTGATTGACAAAGAGAAACCCCGTCTTACATTTTCATGTAAGGACCACTGGGTGAATGTATTCCTATCCACCATGGAAATTAGTTATTATAGCTATACAGTCGAAGAGGGCAAAAGCAGTCAGAACGATTTGCAGGGACAGTTATATGAAGCGTATAGACTGCTAAACGGCCTCTTCTACACGTCCATTCAGAATGAGTGAGATATTGGCATGCGTTTTCTTTTACTGGTTAAAGTTTTACTGCAGATTTGTTCGCAAAACAGCATGTCTGTGGATTTCCCTGAAGGCCCCTTTATTGCAAACTCGCGTAAGCCCAAAGAAAGCCTAGTAAAAGCTGTTCAGCCTCAACTCTATACTGGACAGAATAGCTTATCCAGCTATGCTGCCCAGAAGACTTGATGATTTTGCATCCTGCAGTGACCACCAAAGATATCTCTCATCAGCTCATCTATTTGGAGCTTCATCTTGTCACTCAACTACAATGAATACATGCTTGAGACATCTACCGTTGTGAAGGAATGAGCTACAATAAATCTATGTGCAATCCTTTTCCACTAAACACCTGCAGACTAAACAATGTTCTCCCTTTTCCATAATTTCCAAGAGATGTGCCATAGTTACCATTGGCTTCTTTGTTAACTGGTACCTGGGGTAGGCGGCTATTTGTCACACACTTGGATTCATTGCCTACACAGGGATGGTGGCCTGCTGGGGTCACCAGACCACCATGTATGTGGTTGCTTTTAAATAATGCAATCTTTTTAGAAATATAGCCTGTCTTCCTTAAAGGAAAACAGAATACCGTTAAAAATAAAAAATTTAAAGATTCATTTTTATTTTTTAAGACTAGGCAGTGGGACCACTGCCTGCTCTTAAAAGATATTTCTTCAACCATTCTCAAAGGGACCCCTTCCCATTTGCAAATGGCTTACCACCAACTATGAATTGGCAGTAAAGTGTGAATGTTTTGCAATCCCATTTCAATTGCAAAACATTCATACATACCTATACTAAATGGTGTTTAAAAGGGGTGCCCCAAAAACGCCCCTTTAAAATACTGATTCACAAAATCAAAGATTTGCCAATAGGTTACTGAATTGCAATATGGGCTTTGTACATCAGAAGGCCTTTTTGCATTCACAAATTTCCCAGTTCTGTGAATAGGGACATTTGCAAGCACACAAATGTTTTGTGCATCAAGCCATAAATGTCTGGTGCTTTAACAGTAAACTAGTGCACCAAGACATAAGCAATGAGAACATCCTTCATACAAGGAAACACTCTCTATCCATTCCAAATGTGTTTGAAACTAGGGTTGCTAGTTCTTTTAATGCAAATACTCATGCTTTCATTTTGACTTACTAGTAAGCCTAAATATTCCTTTATCTAGGAAATTACACAGGTACCGCACCCAATGTGATATGAATTATAAATGTTATTTCTGTTTTTATGCGTGACACCATTATATAGTTGTGATTTTTATTTAGCACTGAAATAGGAGGCTGCTTCAGAACACAAGAAAAAACATGCCATCAGTACTCTAATTTGCCAAGCCACCCATTTTTAACAATTTCATGCAATTAGTTGAAAAGTTTTAAATAGAAATGAAAACAACTTAAAACACGTAGGCCCATATTTATACTTTTTTTAGCGCCGCATTTGCGCTGCTTTTTGACGCAAAAGTGGCGCAAACTTACAAAATACAATTGTATTTTGTAGGTTTGCGCCACTTTTGTGTCAAAAAATTACGTAAATGCAGCTCTAAAAAAGTATAAATATGGGCCATAGCTTTTTAAAGCAGGCCCTTTAGTTCTTTATGTGTGTTTCTTAAGTTAATTGCACACATAGCCATGGGAATAAGAATGTCTGCTCTCCTATGTGCTTGGGTATGTTTATGTAGAGGCGTAAAATCTGTTAGCATCTCTCAAACTGGATTGTCGCTAATGGTACTGGATAAATGTGCATCATAAACATTCACCGACCCCTGAAATAGGATTGCAAATGGATACTGTTCAGAATTGGGAAGAGGCGTGTTTTGGGCAACCATTTCAAATTGCAAATCGGCTTGAGATGTAGCTATGTTTTGCAACCATAATCAAGTCACAAAACACTGAAAAATTACTTCTCCCGAGTCAGGGTGTCAACCCATTTACAAGAGGGAAAAGAGTCCTTTGAATAAAAACAAAAAAATGCTGAATAATAGGCAGACGCCCAGGGTACCAAATCTCAAACAAACAAGCATATTGTAACTCTGTTTCCTTTAATGGAAATGGGCTGCATTTTTTTAAGTTTACTTTATTTATAGGCCACCAAAGACTTGGTGGTCTGTTGACTCTAGCAAGCCACCATCCCTGTGATGGTCACCAATCAGAGTGACTCTCAGTTTACGATCTGACTCATGAATTTATTGAGGTGGGAGAAGCTGTGATCTTCTCCTAGTTCATATTTTGTGAACTGACCTATTTGTACGTATTAGCCAAACTGTAGTAACACATTCTAATAAATAGGCACTAGATGGCGATGCTTGATAAGTTATACAGATAAAGTCTTTAGGCGCATGGATGGTTACCTGATGCTGTGACGTTTGTTGCTGCAATTTTAACCGCAGGAGCTTTTATAGGTTCTGAAAATAAAGCAAAGTTAATACATCGTTGATGAGAGTCGAAGTGCAAACAGCCTATAAATTACACTTTTTTATTTATCTTTTTTTAAACAAGGATTGCCAAACTTGTCATTTTAATTGTAACATTTTCACACGTTTTCATTTTTATAAAATAGGCACATACACAGTGGGACGAGTCTGTTTCCACGAACCCTGAAATATTTCTCATGAAAGAATTACAAATCCAGAGTGGAATACCTATCATTTTGCCAAAACTTTAAACATATGATAAAAGTTTAACTTGAAGCATTGTTAAAACGAACTTAAGGTCTGATTTGGTATTGATTTCCGTGCACACTTATGCAAAGCTAAGGGCCATATTTATACTTTTTGACGCACAACTGCGCCAACGCAGTTGTGCGTCAAAAATTTTAATGCCGGCTAACGCCATTCCAAAGCGCCATGCGGGCGCCTTATTTATGGAATGCTGTTAGCCAGCGCAGTTGACTGGTGTGCGTAAAAAAAAATGACCCACCCCAGGCAGCGCCGGCGTAGGGGAAAATGGAGCTTGGGCGTCAAAAAATGGGGCAAGTCATGTCTGAGGCAAAATATTGGCCTCAACCCGATTTGCGCAATTTGTTTTGACTCCCAACCCCCATTGAAATGACTCCTGTCTTAGCACAGACAGGAGTCATGCCCCCTTGCCCAATGGCCATGCCCAGGGGACTTAAGTCCCCTGGGCATGGTCATTGGGCATAGTGGCATGTAAGGGGGCACAAATAAGGCCCCCCTATGCCACAATTTTTTAAAAAAAAAATACTTACCTGAACTTACCTTAAGTTCCCTGGGATGAGTCCCTCTATCCTTGGGCGTCCTCCTGGGGTGGGCAAGGGTGGCAGGGGGTGTCCTTGGGGGCATGGGAGGGCACCTCTGGGCTCCTTCCGAGCCCACAGGTCCCTTAACACCTGCCCTGACTAGGCATTAAAAAATTACGCAAAAGCGGCTGGACGTCATTTTTTTTGACCCGCCCACTCCCGTGTGTCATTTTTGCACGGGAGTTTAAATAAGGCGCACATGCCTTGGAGTCATTTTTTAGATGGGAAAGCCTACCTGGCATATCATTAACGCAAGGTAGGTGTCCACGCTAAAAAATGACGCAAACTCCAAGATCTTTGGCGCTAGACGGGTCTAACGCCAAAGTATAAATATGGAGTTAGCTTTGTGTCGGATTTGCGTAAAAAAAAAAACGACGCAATTCCGGCACAAACAGAGTATAAATATGCCCCTTAGCGCTAATGCATCCACCCTTGAAATACGATGCAAGGGTGCCTGCATTGTGGTCCGAATAGTTTTGTGCGGGAAAGGATACGTTCCTTCATCAAAACATTTCTTATTGGTTTATTCCTCTTTATATGTGCTGCATTTAATTAATATGGGTTTGAGTCAAAATCTATGGGTTAATACAGGGGAACGCCCATTCTCCACATATGGGACACTTCCCTGACGGAAGGTAATGCAAGCCAGGGTTATGCGCTGTGTTTGTTACTTTATTTTTACTAAGCCAAGCAACACCACATAAATCAGACTTTGTTTGGTGTAAATCCGAAATGCATTTTGTGTCCAGCTGTGTCAAAAAACTGACTCAGCCCTGTTGGAAATGGCTCTCCCTCCAGGGTGAACCCCAACCTTTTTGCCTTTTTCCCTCCACTTTTTGTTGAATGTGTCTCTGTTAGCCTTAGGACTCTGTGCATTTTATCACTGCTAACCACTGTTAAAGTACTTGTGCTCCCTTTATGAAATATGGTTAATTTGGCATATACCCAATTGGTATTTTAATATACTTATTAGTCCTTAGCAAAGTGCAATACATGAGAGCAGGGCCTGTAAACTAAATGCTACTAGTAGACCTTAAGCACTGATTTTTAAAACCCCTTGCCATGCCATAACCTCCCCTTTTATTACACATCAGTCAGACCTAAGGTAACCTCAAAGGAGACCATAGGGCAGGGTGCCATTTATTAAAAGGCAGGACATGTACATCTAGGTTTTACCCATCCTGATAGTGAAAAGCCCACAAATTTGTTTTTCAGCACTGATGTCTACCCCTCTTAGAGGATAACATTTGGGATTCCTTACTACATTTAATAAGCTGTAATTCCTGATTAGGAGGAGGTGGATCTCTCATGTTTAGTATCTATGGAATTGTAATGCTAAATCGATTTTAATGGTAAAGTCAGATTTGTTGCTACAAATTTCAAAATTGCACTTTTAGAAAGTTGGCACTTCCCTTCTCTTAGTCCTGTGTGACTGCAGCCTGTCTCTGATCACTTGTCTGGAGTGGGTGACAGTCGGGCTTTGTGTATTTCATCTAGACAGCAACACATAATGGGAGCTTAGGTGTGACTTGATGGACCTTGATGGGCCATCATGGTAGGATGGGAGGAAGGAGCTGGCCCCAGCCTCATACCTACACCTGAATGGGGGTGTCCTGTCCCATGCAAAGAACCTCATGCTTCTTGTAATGTGTTTGAACCCAGGGCCGGAAGGAACTACCTCTGTGCACTTTAAAGACTCATTTGAAGTCTCCTCCACTTCAGAGACACGACTGGATATAGGAACTGGAACTCAGACCCTACCACTTCAGTACACTTTCGGACCTGTGGATAGCCTGTCAGGAAGGACAGCCATTACGCCGGACTGCTGCTCTGGACAAACTGCAGCCTAGCTGTGCTGACCTCCTGCCCTTCTTGTTGGGGTGAGAAGAACTGAACCTCCACTTCCATCTTGCACCCAAATCCCCACAGTGATTACAAGAGCTGATTCGCTGGCCTCCAGACCTCAGCCTCAGGAACAAAACAGGCTCCCCACAGCTCCTTGTCTCGTCTTCAATGAGTTCATGACCTCCAAGAGGTGCCGCTCAGATCCTGGGCCCTTGGAAGAGGTTTTTCAGCTCTTTAAGTCAAGGTTTTGGGCTCTTAGTGAATGTGAAGGGGTTCATTCACTCCGGAACTTAGTCACTAGTCCAAAAACCCAGCATGAGCAGCTAAGCGTTTGCCTCTTTGCACAGCATATATTGCTGCTCCCAACTTCTAGGCTCCAGTCCGTTCCAATCTTGTATTGTTTATTAAATCAAGTTCTATTTTTTGAACCAGGTGCAGTATCTTTTTGTTTGGTGTTTTCATTGTTTTCTGTTTGAAGTGTTGACCAAATACTTTACTTATTGCCTTAAGTTAAGCCTGACTGCTCTGTACTAAACTACCAGGGGGTGAGTACAGATTACTTTAGGGTGCGTTTGTGGCTCACCCTGACTAGGATTGTGGTTTCTGCTTGATCAGGGTGCATGCCTCTGTTAACCAGAAATCCAATTTCTAACAAGCCCTGACACAAAATGTTAGTAAATCTTGGACTAGATGTGAGACTGCGCCAAATTCCTTTGCATCACACAGTGCCAAACCTAAAATTGTGGAAATGTATTGAAAGGGTTTATAAAAGGTTGGAACAGAGCAAAGAAGTTCTAGGATTCAACTGAAAGCCATATCTGATTTGTATGCAATCCTAACCCTATAGATATCCTAAAGCTAATTAGCCAGGCACAAATAATGAGCAAGTGGAATAGAGGGTCAACCTAAAGTCCAGTTTTCTTTTTTTTTAAATAAACAATTCTATTGAGTTTTAGCACAAGAATGAAACACTCAGATAGTACATCATAGTACATAGCAGGTAGACTACAGTACAGGCTTATTAAATATTGTAGGACGAGTACCCAAAGAAGATACATGGATACAAAATGCAAAAAGGCAGAAGGCTCATTTCATCCACCCCAGCCATTTCCCTCATAGTTGTTCATGCTCGAAGGGCATTCCTGGGCTTCATATATGGGCCTCTCTTGTTGTGCACACCAGCTGCCACTGCAGCGGCATGGAGGGAGCAGGATTCTTCCATCGGGTTGCTATGTCATGCTTAGCCACCATAGTAGCCGTTCCCATGAACATCTGGTCTGCTCTTGAGCCCCCAGAGGCCTCCAGGATTCCAAGCTGCAGTATTAAAGGTAAGAGAGACACTTTCTAAACCAAGATATCTGTCAACTCCGTCACCATGGCAGTCCAGTATCTCTGAATCACTGGGCACAGCCAGACCATGTTATAAAAGTCAGCAGAGGGGTGTGCACAGCGAGGACAGGTAGAAACAGGGAGGAGGCCTGCACGATGCAGTCTGGTCAGTGTGAGATAGGCACATTAAATATAGTAGGTCTGGATCAGGTGCAACCTAGAGGAAATTATGATGACATATTCCCCCCACTACAGCCCTGGAGGACCTCCTTCAGGATCTCTCCAAGGTCCTGCTAACCTTTCCTGTGGGCTCACAGCGGTTCGTGTTGACTTCAATGTGGCACCTGCCCCAGATATAGATGACACAGGCCCCCTTTCTGTTTCTTGCCAGTCTGGTGCTCATCGTCTCTTGGATTGGTCCTCCACTCCTGGTCTTTGTGACGTATGGAGGATATGAATATCTCAACATTGTCAATACACTCATACCTTTGCAGCACACCAACCCCAGTCCTTCATAAACCTATCTTCATTCCAGCCCTAGGCTGCTGAGCAGTGTCTCCAATTTAGATTCTTCCACAGGGTGTCTCGGACCATGCTAATTTTCTTCTCCACCTTGACTCCCCCTGAGTGACCCACGTCCTGTGTGGTGTCTTAATGATTGTTATCTCCAGGATGAGTCCTACAAGCAAGCTCTTGGGGATGAACTGAAAACCTATTTCCAACTTAATGAGGGTTCAGTCTATTCTGCTAGCATCCTATGGGCAGTCAGTGAAGCTACTATCAGGGGAAATGCCAGGGGCTGAATCCACAAGATGGAGCAAGCTCGCTCCTAACACATCACTCAACTGGAGGACCGTATCTTCCGCTTAGAGGTAATTCTTGCTGCTGACCACAGGGAGGTGGACCCTGGCAACTGGACCTAGTACTTGAGGAAATCTGCCTCCTGTCACTTGAGGCTGTGAAACAATTGTGGTGCACCTCAACAACCAGGGTCCTAAGTGAAGGGATAAGAACAGCAAGCTCCTATATTGGCTGGCCTCTTGCCCACAACAAACAGAATTATCTCCAAAATCACAGATTAGCATGGTAATAACCACCTCACCCTCTAAGACATTGCACAAACATGTGCTGATTATTACAGCAGACTATATGCAACACCCTTAAACTTCAACCCGATTCTTACCCTCACTTTCTGCATGAAGTACTCTTTCCTCGACTGTCTTATTCAGAGGATCATATTTTAGACCAACCATTATCAGCTGAAAAAGTGGGAGCAGTCATATCTGTGGTAGCCTCCAGGAAAAACCCAGGCCCCGGCGGGTTACCCACAGAATATTATACAACATTCCAGGAAACCCACACTCCCTGGCTCCTTGCTCTCCATACTGAAGAATGGGCTGGGAACAGGAGGCTGTAGGAGAGGCCTAACGCCTGGAGCTTATGCTTGACCACCGCATATGAGCGCCTCTCTGGGGTAGTACCAACTCAAGCACAAACCAAGGGGACAGCTAATCCAGTGGCATCCACAATGTAACCCAGGTTTCGGGGAGATCAGTAACCTGTGGGGGTTCCATGCCTTCAGTGATTCTCACAAAGCACAGGTTGTTTTGCCAGGAGAGATTTTTAGCATCTTCTGTCCGGCAATGGAGCTTTGCTAAGCACAAGAGGAGTTGGGAGACCTACAATTTCAATTTCTCGTCTTCCACTGTGGACAGTCAGGTTTTGGCCTTGGTGACCCTGTTTGCAGCCTTGCGCTAGTCTTGGTGCAAAAGAGCTACATCAATGTGGAACTCCCCAATCTTGGTTTCCAAGGCATCTTAGGAGGCATTCAAGTCCTGGAGGATTGTGTCCAGGTCACCTTCTGACAACACTATTTTTTCCACAGTGCTGCTCCCGGTGCATCTCCGACCTGTTGCGCATTGGTCCATTCGGGACTTGGAGGCCTCTGGATGGATGGGTCTGTCTTTGCCCATGTCGGTCAGGAGCGAAGGCATTGTAATGAGCCTCCAGGCTTCCCTCAGAAGCGCAGCAGCATGAGCAACTGCACCCTGGGGAAGGCACCCATTGCCAGTACAGACCCAGAAATAGGCTGTCATCTCCATCGCCAGATAGGTAAGCAGGCTCTTCTGATGCAAAACTGGGTCTCAGGCAGCCAGCGAATCCAATTCTACCGGCAACGCCAAACATGTTTCAGGGATGGAGGCTAGGCGGTTAGCAGCGATGCATCCTTGCAGAGTGGAGAGCAGGCCCTGGTGGAACCTGGATCAGGGTGGACAATGGCAGCAGGATCTGAGGCTCTCCCTCAGTTACTGTAGGCAGGGTTCGGACCTAGTACCCCTATTGAGGAGCGACCAAGATCACTCCAGGCCACCAGCCCTTCTGGACCTCAAGGTCCGGCCCAGGCAGTCAGGCTAGTCAGTGTTCCATTGGGGCTTGTAAATAAGGAGGGAGCATATGGCAGTTTCTGGAAGAGCAAACCAGGGTGCACAGCAGTGCCCAAGGTGGGGAAAACAGGCGGGTGAGATGTACAAAGTTTTAGGCATAAACAACTGGGTGCATCAAAGCATTGCCTTTTAGGAAGTGACTGTAGTGTTTTGGGGAGTTAAGTTTATTCCCTGGATCACTGGGCCACAAAACATCCTGACCTCAGCACCGTTGCCACAAGGAGGGGAGGAGATTAAATGCCATCAAAGGACTTAGGGCAGCAGAGAGGCCTCCCTTAAATCCACCCCATAGGCTCAGTGTTTATATGGCCCGTAGAGGGCCCACCACATGTCCTGATGTACCTGCGGTCCAGAGAGCAGTGCTGAATCCGGGGACAGCATCCAGGAGGCAGAGCACCAGCTCACTGTCCACACAAGCAGGTGCTTGCCACCAGGGCCGGCTCTGTCACACAGGCAGTCCAGGTCTCTGAGGCCAATCAAAGGTCTCATAGGCCAGAGGCCCAAATGGGCCACCATGGCAGGGGGCCCAGCGGGAAACCGCGGCACAGGCAATGATCCTGCACCTCACATCAGGTGATTTCTGGAGCAGTTAGGGGACAGGCTCTGGTGTGCATGTAAGGACCGTAGGAGGGCTGTCTTTTGTCAACCGGTTCCTCAGCTTTCCCTCACAGCCATGTGGGCTGCAGGGCTTCCTCTTATATGTGTGCAGGCCCCAGGGTGGGGATACAGGAGGGCGCCAACAAGCGGGGAGTGAACTTACGGGCAGTCAGCAGCAGAAATGTCCTGGCCCGACCATTGCTCCATGAATGGCACCTCAGGGAGAGTCGCTTGTCAGGGCCCAGGGGGCAGCAGTGCTTGGCCTGCAAGGCCCACCATGTTGGGAGAAGTGGGGTCTTCACAGCCTGGCAGACAGACAGGACCTTGACACCCATTTATGAGTGAGTAGTGCCTAGGGCAACTCCAGAGGCAGTATGATGCACTTTTGTGGTAGAAGAGGCATCCTGATGGCTCGTGGATGGTTGCAGGTGACAGAGGGGGCCAAAGCATCCTGAGAGTGCAACCGCCCACTTGATGCTTCAAGCCATGCCAAGTCCAAATTTCATTGAAGACATCATTAGCACACATTTGTCCTGTGTGTCTTGCTGAAACAGCCAATTGTAGCCAATTACATCATTGTGAAACGGACACTGCACTCTTTTTTCTTTAGAGAAACACATCACTGTTGATTTTCACACAGATCTGCTCTGGATGAAGGTTAGTATATACACGCCATAATTAATTATTAGAGCCTTGCATTTTTTCACTTGAATGTGCCATCTCTGCACTCTAAAGCTGACTTGGTAGCTTGTTGGCACTCGATAAGTTCTAGAGAGCATAAAGCACCAAACAGCACAACCAGAAAGTTAAATACAACACTTTGTGAACATTTTAAGGCACAGATTGTGGAAAGTGAGTGGGGTATTGGTGGAGAATCAGTATTATCAGGGGGAATAACAATTAAAGAAAAAAGGCCAAATTAACAACTGTCTTACTGCCTGTGACTTACTCTTGTAATTCTCCCAATTTACTGCTGCATTCAAGAGTAGGTCTGAAGAACTCCTTGTGTACTCTTGGGATTCTTTAGTGTGTCGAGAGTAACTACACCACTTAGGGCCAGATGTACGTACCATTTTTCTTGTCACAGCCCGATTCCCAGAAAACTTTTCATTTTTGTTTTTGAAATGCAGCCCGTTTTCCTTTCAGATAAACGAGCTGCATTTTAGCAGTCACAGACATGGTTGTCCCCACGGTTGTCCCCAGTAGGCCACCATCCCTGTGAGGGCAGCCATTCCCAATGGGGTCGCAATTGTGACCTACTTCATGAATATTTATGAGGTAGGTCATTTGCGACCCCCATTGGGAATCGCAAAGAAGGTCATTGACACTGTTGTACATCAGGTTGCAAAACCTAACATTCGTACATGTGACCCTATATGACATCTACTCACAGTAATGTATTTATAAACCAGGCTCAGAGACAGTTAACATAAAAATAATATGGTTGGAATCTCACCATTACTGCCAACGGACCACAGAATGTGTTTAACGATTATAAAATAATATTTGTTTGAGTTGGCGACAATATAGTTCTCATAGCATTTTCATCAATAAGCTGAAATTAGGGGACTGCAGAGCTAAGAAAAACCCGTGCCGTCTGTCTTTCTTTCTTAAGCCAAAATAATGACCATGTAGTATTTGTTCTATGAATGCATTTCTGTCAGCTGTTTAAATACCCTCTTATTATTATTACATTTCTCTAAGTAGATTTTATTTTACATATTTTTGAAATAATGACATTATAGGGGAGATTTATAAACATTTTGCGCTGGGTTAGCATCACAAAAGTGACGATAAGCAGCACAAAATGCTTTTTTCCTAATTTACTTTCCAGTGCAACACTTGTATTGCGCTGGATAGTACCCTAAAATTAATGTAAAGCAACACAAAGCACTGCTTTGCATTACTGAGCACGAGAGGGCATTACATGGGTGGTACATGGGCATTCCCATGCAACCACCCATGCCTTTTGATGCAAAACCATATCTACAAACAATAGTAGACAGGGGTTTGCAGCAAAAGTTAAAGCCATTTGAAAGCAGGTGTTTAAAGGAGAAATGTTTCCATTTCTCCTTTCTTTTCCGACTTTGCTTGCATGCTGCACTGTGCAGTGCACATACAATGTAGGAAAAGTTTTGAAGTGTGTCTGAGCATAGTATTTTGCACTGTAAGGGTACTGTTCCAGTACAAAACTTATGCTACACTCACACACACCCTTGCACTTTGGCACAAAGGTGTGTGCGTGGTGCATGGCCGCTGAAATCAGCACCGGTGCTAGACAGAGAGGAGGAGAGTGCCATTTCAATGTAAACATGGTGCTGGCCTTCTCCCTCCCTCTCACACAAGCAGCATTTTACATTGCTGCGCTGGGTGACAGTTTTTTAAATCTGCCCCTCTGTGTCTGTGTAGTTTCCTATTTTTTATTCAATAGTGGTTATATCATGGCTTGTGAACTCCTGTTCGAGCCTGGCCCGGCCCTTGCTGCCTGAAAGGGATCATAATTCATAATGTTTTACACATTCATTTTTTCTGAGGCGAAAGCACAGATACAAAGTAGGCCATTGACTAATTTAAAATGTATTGCCACTTATCAAGTTCTCATTTTGGTGTTTAATTATGACAGTCCCTCTGCTGTACAATGCCCCTAAGGACCTTACTTACAAGCGGCCTGCGCTGCATTACTTTTTTTTGATGCACCGGCAGCACAGGTTGCAGGGCCATATCTACAAGGCCATGCAAAGCCACTTTACATAGCCTTGTGTAAATGCCCCCCTTTCATGGATTACTCTGTGTGAAAGGGGCATTCCATGGGTGTTGCTGAGGGTGTTGCCACGCATCACCCATGGAATCTGACTCATTCCCAGATTTACAAGGTTTCAAAAACCTGGGAATACATCCGTTTTCTACGCCACCTCAGGGGTGGCGCAATGGGGAGAAATATCTTTATTTCTCCCTTTTTTATTCCTCTTCCTATGTGTGCTGTGTTCCGCAGCACACATACTAGAAGGAAAATGCCTCTTGTGATTGTTTTTTTTGCAGGAAGGTGTTCCTTCCTGCAGAAAAACAATCATACCCACAATGCAGGCATCCTTGCAACATGGTGAAAGGGTGTCTGCATTGGTGCATGGCAGCAATTTGTGCACCAGAGCAGAGGACAAGGACAGGAATGTGCTGTATCTTGTAGGTACAGCACATTCCTTCACTTTTGTTTTGACACAGGGTAGTGCAAATGCTTGCGATGCTGCCCTGCACCAAAACTTTGTAAATGAGATGCTAAGGGGCATATTTATACTCTGCTTGCGCCGAATGTGCGTCAAACATTTTGACGCACATTCGGCCCAAACCCTGCCCCATATTTATACTTTGATGCCCGACCCCGCGACTGCCTTGCGTTAATTATATGCAGGAAGGAAAGGTAAGTTCTGGTAAGTATATATATATTTTTTTTTTAAGTGGCATGGGGGCCTGATTTCGGCCCCCCTACATGCCACTATGCCCACCCTGGGCATGGCCATTGGACAAGGGGGCATGACTCCTGTCTTTGCTATGACAGGAGACATGTCTATGGAGGTTGGGCGTAAAAAAAAAATGGCACAAGTCCGGTGTGAGGCCTGATTTTTGCCTCAGACCTGACTTGCACCATTTTTTGATGCACAACCCCCATTTTCCCATACG
Organism: Pleurodeles waltl; assembly: GCF_031143425.1. Classification (NCBI taxonomy): domain Eukaryota; kingdom Metazoa; phylum Chordata; class Amphibia; order Caudata; family Salamandridae; genus Pleurodeles; species Pleurodeles waltl. The sequence goes on from NC_090444.1 coordinate 779,633,536, forward strand.
CCGGCACATTGGGATGGCGTTAGCCGGCGTTAAAACTTTTAACGCACAACTGCGTTGGCGCAGTTGTGCGTCAAAAATTATAAATATGGCCCTAAGTGTTGTGTCTTTACGGTTCTGCAAGAGTGTCTGATTGGCATATAAAATAATCTTGTAATGCTGATAATAAGATAATAATAATAGGATAATATTTACCTGGCTTTTAATTAGGGGTGGTCTAACTTGCAGAGTTCTACTCCAGGAAATTCCACAAAGTTATATAAAAACCTCTGTGACATTTTTCGGAGTTATGCCTTTGGCAGAATGCCACAACCCGGTCCTATGTTGCAGAAACTTAACCATATCAAGTAATGTTAGTGAGTGCTTTTGGGTGATTTTAAATAGCTGCTGCTTCCAATAGCTGCTAGAGAGTGCAAATGTCTTGTTGATTGCCATGTATAGAGTCCTCAAGTTGTACGTTTGAAATTAGTTCACAAGCATGAAACATGCTTAACCACTAAATAGGTTAAGGTACAGGTGCAGTCTATAAACAGAATAATCAATTCAACGCAATCTTGGTACTGCACCACTTATGTGTTTCTTGCTCAAATACACAACAACTGTTGAACTTCCACCCGTTTTAAGATTCCTCTCAACAGTCGACATTGATTCCTCAAAATGCTTGGGATAATGGTAGTGACATCACATGTTTTTTGCTATACCAGGCGGGGAGTGCTTTTCTGTAAAAGTGTTCATATGCAGTGTGCCCCAGCCCTTGCAAAAATTACCAGCCATTACTGGGCTTCAGAGGATCTTCTTTATATAGAAAAGGCAAAGCCTCTATGGAGGAAATACATCCTTGTGAAATTGAACTCCATCACCACTGCAAAGGCAAATGTGCCTTTTTACTGAACTGTACCAACCATTCTGAAATCCACCTGGCACATATGTTAAATCCTTTTGCAGCAGTTTAAAGTGACATTCTTTCTCATATGACCCACAAAGGGGTACCTCCTGTGGCATATCAAGGATGTCAAAGACCCCAAGTTAGATGAGGAAAATCGATCCCACCTCGCCCGTGGTTATATAACAAGGCAGTCTTGATTTGTTATCAATGGACACTGCATGTTACTCAGCCCTTTGCTAAGGTACTTGCTGCACCTATGACAGCTAAAGCCAATGTAATATCCCAGGAAATTCAATCATTACTTCAAAAAAGTGCTATCCAACTTTGTCTTCCAGATCCATCAGGCTTCTTCAGTTCCATTTTTTTAGTACAAATGAAGAACAAAAAGATGAGACTGGTCATCAACCATTGTGTATTCAATCAATTTGTAGCGTACCACCACTTCAAAATGGAGATAATTCTCCATCTCAGAGATTCTCTTCTACAGGATGATTGGATGGTGAGACTAGTGATGCAGCAGATATGTTCATTAAGAAATTTACTAATGATGTATGTGTGTTTATTAATGAGAAAAATGAATAGAGAAATTAATTGTAGGAAATAATGTGTGCACTTGAAAATGTGCCCTCAGGGAGTGATCACCATATGTACTGACATAATTAAAAGATTCAAAATAATGAAAAAGAAGAAGAAAGAAAATGTACTAATATGTCATAATGAAATGTATAACCTATGTTTTCTATTAATTCATATTCTTAAATTAGCCGGACTAAAGGCCTGATTTCACTGGGCCTTGCTTGCTCTAAATGTGGAGAATTCAGCTGCTTCGCAAAGGACTGTTAACTGTCAGGAGAGGCCTTGAACCGCTCAGAGTTCAGACGGCTCAGCTAGAATATTCTGCAAATGCAGATGATGAAGACACTTTGATACAATTGTGTGTAGTATAGACTAAATGTTCTTTTCCAGGACTTGAACAATAGAGGCACTGATTAAAGACTTGTATGCAACAATTTCGTTAACTGAAGAGCCAGGTGATGTTCTCATCGCAAGAAGAACCAATCAGTTTTATGGAACATAAGACTTATGCAAAATTAAAGATTCGGTAAACAAAAACTATAGGTTAAAGTCATAACTTCCGATGGACTGACCAATTAGCAATTAGTGGGATGGACTGGGAGACCCTAATAAAAAGTCATGACAGGGAACGGGAAATCAGAACTGCAAGGAGAAAGTTGATGATGTCAGGAGACGCCGTCCGAGGTACTGACATCGGGCTTATACTTTATGAGCCTGATCCGTAGCTGACCATTGATGACCTGTGGACGAAAACTGACTGTTTGCTGATCCATCCTGGATAGGTAGCTAAGAAAATGTGACTGACAAATTTTGTGCCTTTTCTTCTAGGTACCAACTGCGCTGTTTTGTAGATTTTCTCTTTAGGTAGATTTTTTTCCAAATGAATGTTTTCTCTAAATAGTTTTCACATGAAGACCCACATGCTAATGCTAATCTTGTTTAGGTAGGCTGACAGGGGAGACGTTGATGGTGACAAACGACTGATGAATTACTTTGCTGAATTGCATCATTAGTGCTGATATTCATTGACTTATGATTTGCATGTTGCTTATGTCTTTCCTTGGATAGAAATGATTCGTTGATGAACTAATAAAGATTGTGTAATAAAAATATAATTAACAATTGATTAGAATTGTAATCGATAGGGAATAAAAGTTGTTAACCTTTTCCATGTATGATGGTTTTTTCTGATTAGTATGGTTTTCTTAGATTTCTTAAGTGTTTGATCTTGATTTATTGATGTTGATTATTGGTTTAGTGATTACTACATAACTAGGATACTCCATGCGATTTAAAAGGTTCATCGACCTATACGCGTCCCTTTGTAAGTTTACCTACTAAGGACTGGGCGTGCTAGCAGTTTTTGGTATCTGCTTGATGGTTAGTTTCCTTGAGGAACTGGTTATGTGGTGATTATTGGTTATGGTAGCGGGTTAAGTTAGGGTTAGTTGTTGTATTTTTTGAGGTTTGAATTTTGTTTTCTGAAATGGCAATTGTAGCAAAGATGATGTCCCCCAAAGCCCAGAAATGACTTTCCCAGATCCTGGATCCTGCTAGTAAAGTTGGGTATGTTCTCGGTGTGTTTTGTGATAGTGCGAAAGTGATAGGTTGCGCTTGCACAGGCTTAAGCAAATCACAGGTGAATTGCGGGGTATGTAAGGTGTAGTAGGGAGTTTGCGTACTCCAGTTGAGGCTAGTAGGAGTGTGCATACTCCATAGTATGAGAGTAGGGAAGTCATCGAACTTCACAGGTGTGTGGTGCTTTGTGCTAAAAATGTATCCACATGGTTGTTGGTAAAGGACGGACCCTGCGTGGTCTAAGACTCCGGAGTATATTGACAAGTGTAGGAGACACTTGGTTATATGTTGTAATCTGTTTGGTTTAATAGGTTGATTGGGCGTGGTCAACAAGTTGGTGTGTGTGATAATTGGGTAAGAGGAATTTTGACTGAGATTTGACGAGTCCTATGTGCACCAGGACAGACCCATTGATCAGTTGAGAGTAAAATTTGCAGGTCAAATTTTGCTTCCGAATGTGGGAGACTGAGAAAGAGGAATAGCTATATGAGCCAAGAGAGCCATTAGTGAAAATCCGTAATGTTCTGAAGCGATTGTGTTCCTTCCTGTAATAAACCAGCAGGTTTGTTTTAGTTATTGGGTTTTGGTAAATGCTCCCAATAATTTGGATTATTTGCGTGAAATTAGTCAAGGAGGACGAGCCGCAAGACTTTGTCAGCCTCTGTGTGTGAGTGTGATGTCAGAGTGTGCCGCGCTGGGATAGGTCAGCTAGTAAGAAGAGCTGCAAGCGGATTGACACCTGTCCGTAATAGGCCATTGGTTGAGTAAGCGAGTGCAGGGAATTTTGGGAGTAAACGTCATTTCATTATTGAATTAAAAATGAAAAAGGCAGGAAAAATTAAGTTTTTCAAGGGTGGGATGAAGGGTGATACATTAAGGCATCAGTGGGGGAGCCATGTTTATGGTTGAAGCAATGGTGCAAGTTAACTAAAAACCAAGGGTCTTTAGCATTTCTCGGGCATGGAATGTTTAATTCAAGAATTTTAGATCAGTTGCGAATGTCATTGTATGATAGAAGCCATTACCGAGACCAGCACAGTTTGAAGCTTTGGCAATTTGGGAGCTAGTGACCAGACAGCAACAGAAGATGAAGTTCAAGAGAAGGATGAAGCGAGTAGAAAAAATCATCAGCTGAAGCTAGATGGGATTGGGAGCAAAAGCGATGGAGAATGGCGACTTTACAGGAAGTAAAATTGTTCCCTGCTATTACAGAGGGAGATGAGGCAGAGAAGGAAGATAGTGCCAAAGATGATGAGAGTGGAGGGAGAAAGAAAAAGAAAGTCCTATGTGGATGATGATGATTCTGATGTTGAGGATCTCATTACGCAGTTGTTAAGAGATTGACCTCCACCGTCAACAACCTATGCGGGGGGTCCAGGCACTAATGCTACTGCTCCTACAGCTGTTCCGGCACAAGCCCAGGGAGCTGAGGGAGCTGTACAGGCAGAAGGCGCACAATTACCAGGGTTAGTACAGAGTACACCTAATGCAGGAACTACTACTGTAGGTCAAGCGCAGATACATCCACCTTCAGTGCAGAGAATTTATCCAGATGTGCCAGTTCTTGAAACAGTCTTGAACATCATGGTGCCAAGGGAGCAGGTGCGTCCGAAGCCAGTGCTGATTCAGACAGACCCGACACCAATGTTATTGCCTTCAGCACAGACACAGGGCCTTCTGAAGTTCACACCATTGACAGGAACACAGTCAGATATCACACCAGTTATGAATCAGGCAATGGGGGTAACAGTCCCGCAAGGTGCAGGTGTTAGGGCAGGTCTGGATGCAATATCGCTACCAATTACTATTGGTCCAGTGATACCTCTATTTGCACAGGAGAAATCAGATGCAGGGGAGCAGATTGAAATGTCACAGAGTATTGTGAGGAGGGGAGTGAGTGATCCTATGCATTTGATGTCATCTGCAGGACAGACATACAATGGACCGAGACCTTTAATGGATCTTAGTCCGCGTGTAGCGCTTCCATATGCAGTGAATGGCCCAAATGCGAGTCAGAGTTTGAGACTTTTGACACCGCAAGCTTCAGGTGCAGTGGTGCAGCAGCTACCCATGCCAAATGCAAATAACATTTCATTATGGGGATTATCAGCTCAGAAATCAAGTGACTGGTTGGACGGTCTAAATACACCTCAGAGTATATCTAAGGGAGAGGATCAGATAAATCGAGTGAGGTTGAACATACAAGCAACGGAATTAGTCGAGGGGACAATGGTTGTCAACAGATTAGAATCTTACTCTGAAGAAGAGGTGAGGTACTTATGCCTAAAGATTACAAGAGAAGTGAGTAATATACATCAGAAACTAGCAGAGTTAGCAGAAAAATATGACATTGACATTGAGAAAACCAAGCATTTGAAACGCAGCTACTGATTAGATTTTGAGGCAAAGGATTTCGAACATATGGGATCAGCAGGAATAAAGGCACACTTGAGAGAATTGCTGCAGAGCGCACTGATTTGGGGAGCATTAGAGAAGTGGGAAGGTAGATGGACAAAGAAAAAAGACAAAGGAAAACGGGATTCACAAGAAGGGACTGAAAGTGTCAACAAGGGAGAATCAGTCAAGATGCTTCCAATGAGAGAAATCCCAGGGGGTCAGTTTGTTCATGTTCCATGGCACAGGAGTGACATATTGTCGTTTACAAACGATTATCCAAAATTGAGGGGGAAGCCGGTTGAGTGGTACCAACAGACAGAGAGATTTGTGAAGCTTTACAAATGTTTGTGGGAAGACTTGAACACGCTATTGGAGACAGTGGTGCCAGCAGACTTGTGGGTCGAATGTAAGAGGGCTGTAGATTGGCCAACAAGTGAACCGGAAAGGGATGAAGTAACAGGTGCACCTTCACCTGAGGTAATGAAAAATTATTATAAGGTGATTGAGTTCCTGAAGACAAGGATTTCTCCCAAAAACATTGATTGGCAGAGGATTGATAGAACGGATTGATAGAACGGTCCAAGAGTCTAAAGAGTCAATACATACCTATTATGAAAGATTGTTGAAAGCATTCAAGGAGTACAGTGGAAAGGAAGCAATTGAGCAAAAAGACATGTTGCATTTTGTGTTCAGGTTTGTTGACGGTCTGAGACCAGAAGTAGGGCAGATGATTAAGAGCCATTTAATTTGCTGGCAAGCAAAGCCGATTGATGAGGTGTTGCAGTATGCAAAATATTGTAGTGATGAAATTGAATTGAAACAGAAAAAGTTGAAAGAGAAAGCGATGGTGATGCAAATAAAGGCAGCTCAAACAGGAGTGCAGGGAGTTATAGTACCACCTATGCCGCCGCAACAGAGAGCTGTTATGTTCCAGCCTCAAGTGAGAGGTAGAGGGCGTGGAATGGACATGATTCCTGGACAGGACTTAGGGACTGTTGTTTTTCAGAATGACATGCAAGGTATGAAAAGTATGTTACCTTGTCATTTGTGCGGAAACGTGGGACACTGGAAGCGGGAGTGTCCATTGATGGCGCAGGATGGTGTTGTTCAGCAAGGCGACATCAGTACATTTTAAATTGTGAAAGTCCCAAAAATTAAAGGATTCATTCCTAATGTTCAAAGTCGAGGACAGAATTTCCTACCGGTGCAGCAAATGCAGGTGCCGCACACACAATTTGCTCCATTACAGCCAGTACAGAAGCAGGTTCCTATGGTACCATGGACAGCAAATGCAAATACCTCAAGCCCTGATGGAACAGCACCAGGTGATGCTTACTCAGCAGGTCACAGGTCAAAGACAAGACAATAGTAATAACACAGTGCATCAGTTTCCATTTGAGAGTGAGGATGAAATAAACGAAGAATGAATGAGTGACAGTTCAGATGAAGGAGCTTGTATGCTTGCCGCTTCACTAGACGTAGATCAGAGAGGGCCTTTTGTGAAGGGAACAGTGATGGGTTCCAAGGTCTCATTGTTGGTTGATACAGGAGCTATGCGCTCTACAGTAAGAAGCATCAAAGTCCCAAATCTACCTTTTTCGGGCAGGACAGTTCAAGTTGTGGGTGTGGAAAGCAGACAGTTGACAAATCCAATCACAGAACCAGTGCAGGTTGAAACTGGAAATTATCAGGGACTGCATAGATTTGTGGTGTGCGATTCAAGTCCTGTATCCTTATTGGGTAGAGACTTAGGCCCTCATTCTAACCCCGGCGGTCTCAGACAGCCGGGGCCAGGGTCGGCGGGAGCACCGCCGACAGACCGGCGGTGCCCCGCAGGGCATTCTGACCGCGGCGGTTTGGCCGCGGTCAGAAAGGGTAAACCGGCGGTCTCCCGCCGGTTTACCGCTGCCCTTAGAATACCCCATGGCGGCGCAGCTTGCTGCGCCGCCATGGGTGATTCTGACACCCCCTACCGCCATCCTGTTCCTGGCATGGGCACGGCAGGGGCCCCCGTAAGAGGGCCCCACAAAGTATTTCAGTGTCTGCCTAGCAGACACTGAAATACGCGACGGGTGCAACTGCACCCGTCGCACCTTCCCACTCCGCCGGCTCAATTCTGAGCCGGCATCTTAGTGGGAAGGTTGATTTGCCCTGGGCTGGCGGGCAGCCTTTTGGCGGCCGCCCGCCAGCCCAGGGCAAATCCCAAAATACCCTCAGCGGTCTTTCGACCGCGGAGCGGTATTTTGGTGGGGGAACTTCGGCGGGCGGCCTCCGCCGCCCGCCGAAGTTAGAATCACCCCCTTACTGTGTAAGAGAAAATGTTCCATCAAGCTTTCTTTCCTGTGCCTCTTCATGAGGATGGTCAGTTTCTTTTTAGTTTCAAAGTCCTGGACAGAGTCTACAGCTGGTGTAGGCTTCAACAAGGGTATATGGAGTCACCATCACTGTTTAATCTGATCCTGAAAAAGAACCTGGAGTTGTTGGAATTGCCATGCCAATCGACTTTAGTGCAGTACATTGATGATTTGCTAATCGCATCCAGAACAAGGGATGAGTATAAACATGACTCGATTGCCCTGTTGAATCATTTGGGAATCATTTGGGAGAGTTTGGACATAAAGGGGGTCATTCTGACCTCGGCGGTCATGGACCGCCGGGGCCAGGGTTGGCGGGAGCACCGCCAACAGGCTGGCGGTGCCCTGCAGGGCATTCTGACCGCGGCGGTTTGGCCGCAGTCAGATGCGGAAAACCGGCGGTCTCCCGCCGGTTTTCCGCTGCCCATTAGATTCCTCCATGGCGGCACAGCTCGCTGCGCCGCCATGGGGATTCTGACAGCCCATACCGCCATCCTGTTCCTGGCGGTTCTCCCGCCAGGAACAGGATGGCGGTATGGGTTGTCGTGGGGCCCCTGGGGGCCCCTGCAGTGCCCATGCCAATGGCATGGGCACTGCAGGGGCCCCCGTAAGAGTGCCCGACTTTGTATTTCAGTGTCTGCTTTGCAGACACTGAAATACGCGACGGGTGCCACTGCACCCGTCGCACCTTCCCACTCCGCCGGCTCAATTCTGAGCCGGCGTCCTCGTGGGAAGGGTGGTTTGCACTGGGCTGGGGGGCGGCCTTTTGGCAGTCGCCCGCCAGCCCAGTGCAAAAGCCAAAATACCCTCAGCGGTCTTTCGACCGCGGAGCGGTATTTTGGAGGGGTAACTCTGGCGGGCGGCCTCCGCCGCCCGCCAGGGTGAGAATCACCCCCAAAGTCTCACCTGTGAAATTACAGTTTTGCCAAAAGTTAGTGAAATATTTGGGACACCAGATTGAGAAGGGATTGAGGAGAATTTCTAGGGAGAGGATTACTATGATTCTGCAGAGAAGTCCTCCGACTTCACAGAGAGATGTCAGAATGTGTCTGGGAATGGTGGGGTACTGCAGACAGTGGATTCAAAATTTTGCTGAAATTGCCAAACCCTTACAGCAATTGACACATAAAGGAGTTACAGATCCCATTACCCTAGATGAGGACCAGATGAAAGCATTCACTGAATTGAGAGAAAGTTTGTGCAGAGCCCCAGCGTTGGGAATGCCTGATTACACAAAGCCTTTTATATTGTTTTGTCATGAACGTGATGCTTGTTCTTTGTCTGTCTTGACACAGGTCCATGGAGGTGCTTATCGCACATGAGCTTATTTTTCAGCTACCTTGGAACCGGTTACAGCAGCTTTACCAGGTTGTTTGCGCGCTGTAGCCGCAGTTGGTCAAAGTCTTTCCCAATGTGAGGGGGTAGTCATGGGATACCCTTTGACGGTAATGATACCACACTCTGTTGAGATTTTACTAACAAGGACGAAAACGCAATATTTGACAGGTGCAAGACTGACAAGGTATGAGACGAGCATATTTGGTTCTCCAAATGTAACATTGAAAAGATGTACGGTGCTAAACCCAGCAACATTACTTCCAAGTGACACTGTTGAAATTGAAAAAGAGGAAGATATTGAACATGATTGTCTTGAGGTAACTGAGCTATGTACAAAACCGAGGGTGACATTATAGACACGCGTTTAGAAGAAAATGACCAAATTGTCTTTGTTTATGGTTCGTGTCTCAGAGATGGAACAGGCACATTGAGAGCAGGATATGCTGTGCGCACAATTACAGGCACATTAGAAGCTTCATGGCTTCCAGGTGTGTATTCTGCACAAGTGGCAGAACTATTAGCTCTTAATAGGGCTTGCTATGTCTGCAAGGTTAAGAGTCACAATCAATACTTATAGTCAATATGGATTTGGAATTGTTCATGATTTTGGCCAGTTGTGGTCGCAGCGAGGTTTTATGACCTCAACTGGAACTCCAGTGAGAAATGGCAACCGGATAAAAGAGTTGTTGTACCCAATTCAGTTACCTGAAGAAATTGCTGTGGTAAAAAAGCAGTGCACATCAAAAGACACAGGATTACATTTTCTTGGGAAATGGATATGCGGATCAAGTCACAAGGTTTTGCGCATTGAACTGTATATCATTTAAGGACAAGTGGGAACTAATGCCTGAAGAAGAAAATAATTGTGCAAGTTTTGCTTTGAAAATAATTGACACCCTAGAGGAATTAAAAACGTTACAGGAAAATGCAGACAAGGAAAGGAAAAGGCTTTGGGTGAAATTTAAATGTATTCAAAGACCAGATGAGATTTGGGTTTCTGAGAAGGGCCAGATGGTACTGCCAAACAGTTTGTTGACTCAGATGGCCTGCTACTACCATGGCCAAGCTCATATTGGAAGAGATGCCATGGTTAGATTGTTCAAGGTTAATTGGTTTAATCCAAAATTCAGACAAGCAGCAGAGGCAGTATGTCTTCTCAAAGAACAGAGGCAGCTGGTGCCCCGGGGGCGCTCCAGGGAGCGGACGGTACCCCGGGGGCACTGAAGAGTGCACAAGGCTCGCACTCTGTAAATATCGGGTGCCCGGGCTGCAGTGGTGATTCGGGGCATCAAAAAGAGCACTTTTCAAAGCGCCAAAGCCACTGTTGAAGCCCGGGCTGCGGCGGTGATCATTTTTAAAGGGGCACAATGCAGCAAGGAGCCTACGAGCTCCCAAGGCTCCCTAAGCGCGATGCAATCAGCGCTATGGCAGCCTCAACCACGGAGAAGCACCCATTGTGAAGAAATGGATGCAGGGGTCAGGGGCCACAGCACCCTGACCCTGTGGAGCAGAATCTTAAGACAAGGTCCTCAGGTGGAGGGCCCAGCTACAGGCCAGCACAAGGGAAAGGCAGCAAGTGGCAAGTCCTTCACAGTGACCAGGCAGGTCACAGGTCAGCACAGCAGCAGCAGTCCATGGCGGTTTCTGGTGAGTCCTTTCAGCCTTTGGTGTCCAGTTCCAAGATGATTCCAAGAGTCTCCAAATTGTGGGGAAAATTCCCCAACACTTATACTCAGTCCTTACAATGTTTTGCAATGGTAGGGAGAGGAGGTTCCAGCCAGTTACAACTGGTTCTGGGAGTGCCCCCTCTCTCCTTTCAGCACAGGCTCCAAACATCAGTGGGGGGTTACCGACCCTATTGTGTGAGGCCAGGGCACAGCCTTTACAAATGGAGGTGTGCCCCTTCTATCCCTTCTCTCAGCCCAGGAAGACTATTCAGTATGCAGATGCACCTCTGTGACACCTCCACCCTCCCTTTGTACAGGCTGTCTGAAAAGTATGCACAAAGCCCCAACTGCCACTCTGCCCCGACGTGGATTGGAGTCAAGCTGCAAAATACCAGAGTCATAAACACAGATAAATGCACACTTTCTAGAAGTGGCATTTCTGTGATAGTAATAAAAAACACACCCACACTAGTAAGCAGCATTTATTATCACCATTACAACCATACCAAACACGCCTACGCTACCCCTCATAATTCAGACAATACCCCTTACACATAAGGCAGGGCATTTCTAATGCAGTCTTATGAGAAGGCAGCACTCACAGCAGTGAGACACCAAGTTGGGCTGTTTTTCACTACCAGGACAGGCCACGCAACCTGGCACATGTCCTGCCTCTCTACATACATGGCACCCTGCCCATAGGGCTAGCTAGGGCGTACCTTAGGGGTGACTTACATGTAGTAAAAGGGGAGTTCTGGGCCTGGAAAGTAAGTTTAGATGCCAGGTCCCTGTGGCAGAAAACTACGCACACAGGCCCTGCGCTAGCAGGCCTGAGAAAGGTTTGAAAGTCTACTTCAGTGGGTGGCGCAAGCAGCGCTGCAGCCCCACTAGTAGTATTTAATTTACAGGCCCTGGGTATAGAGATACCACTGTACAAGGGACTTATAGGTAAATTAAATATGCCAATTAGGTATAAGCCAATCATACCAACTTTAGATGGGAGAGCACCTGCACTTTAGCACTGGTCAGCAGTGATAAAGTGCTCAGAGTCTTAGAGCCAACAGCGAGAGGTCAGAAAAACCAGGAGGAAGGAAGCAAAAAGACTGGGGATGACCCTGCGTAAGGCAAAAAGCCCAACATTTCCATATTAGGATTATGGGGTACATGCAAATTATGGCAGAAAATGTGATTAAGACAATCTAAGAATGATCAGAGGAGGGAAGAACCACCTAGGAGACACATTTATAGAGAAAACACAAGGAGAAGGCAAAATACATCTGAGACAAATTTGTAAAGTGTTGACAAGAAAGGTGTGATGACATATTTATCCATCAGAGGAGGGAAATTTACTAACGATTTATGTGTGTTTATTAATGAGAAAAATGAATAGAGAAATTAATTGTAGGAAATAATGTGTGCGCTCAAAAATGTGCCCTCGGGGAGTGATCACTATTTGTACTGACATAATTAAAACATTAAAAATAATGAAAAAGAAGAAGAAAAATGTTTTACTAATATGTCATAACGAAATGTATAACCTATGTTTTATATTAATAAATATTCTTAAATTAGCCGGACTAAAGGCCTGGTTTCAATGGGCCTCGCTTGCTCTGAACGTGGAGAAATCAACTGCTTTGCAAAGGACTGGCAACTGGAAGGAGAGGCCATGAACCACTCAGAGTTCAGACGGCTCAGCTAGAATATTCTGCAAATGTACCAACGAACAGGAGATGATGAAGACAATTTGATACAATAATGTGTAGTGTAGGCTAAATGTACTTTCCCAGGACATGAACAATAGAGGCACTGACTAAAGGCTCATATGCAACAAATTTGTTACGTGAAGAGCCAGATGATGTTCTCATCACAAGAAGAACCAGTCAGTTTTATGGAACATAAGAATTATGCAAAATTAAAGATTTGGTAAACAAAAACTATAGATTAAAGTCATAACTTCCGACGGACTGACCAATTAGCAATTACTGGGATGGACTGGGAGACCCTAGTAAAAAGTAATGACAGGGGAAGGGAAATCAGAACTACAAGGAGAAAGTTGATGACGTCAGGAGACGCCGTCCGATGTGCTGACATTGGGCTTATACTTTGTGAGCCTGATCCATAGCTGACCATTGATGACCTGAGGACGAAGACTGACTGGTTGCTGATCCATCCTGGATAGGTAGCTATGAAAATGTGACTGACACATTTTGTGCCTTTTCTTCTAGGTACCAACTGCGCTGTTTTGTAGATTTTCTCTTTAGGTAGATTTTTTCCAAATTGATATTTTCTCTAAATTGTTTTCGCGTGAAGACTCACGTGCTAATGCTAATCTTGGTTAGGTAGGCTCACAGGGGAGATGTTGAAGATGACAAATGACTGACGAATTACTTTGCTGAATTGCATCATTAATGCTGATATTCATTGACTTATGATTTGCATGTTGGTTATGTCTTTCCTTGGATAGAAATGATACATTGATGAACTAATAAAGATTGCGTAGTAAAAATATAATTAACAATTGATTAGAATTGTAACCAATAGGGAATAAAACTTGTTAACCTTTTCCATAAGTGATGGTTATTTCTGATTAGTATTTTTTTCTTGGATTTCTGAAGTGTTTGATCTTGATTTATTGATGTTGATTATTGGTTCATTGATCACTACATAACTAGGATACTCCATGCGATTCAAAAGGTTCATCGACCTATACGCGTCCCCTTGTAAGTTTACTTACTAAGGACCGGGCGTGCTAGCACTAGATCTCTAAGATGCCTACCTGACAATTCCCATACATTACAAATTCAAAACATTCTTTCAGTTTCAATGGTCAGGTTTAACTTATTATTTTTCCTCCCTTCCATTCGGTCTCTCCTCAGAGCCTTGGTGCTTTACAAAGATAATGAAACCAGTAGTTGCTTTCCTCAGGTCCAAAGGAATATGTCTTATCATTTATATAGACAACATTCTTATTATGGGTCAAAACATTATTTTTCTTCAAGAACATCTACAGATCACTTGTTCCCTTCTCTCAGATTTGGGATCTCTTATCAACAAAAAAATCAATTCTTACTCTATCCAAACAGATAGAAATCCTAGGTTTCATAATCAACTCTTCAAGGGTGTCTCTTCATCTTCCTTCAACAAAGGTCAAAGCCATCACGTCAGAGATTTATCAAACTCTTCAGAGCTCTTGAATTTCTCTATGATCTCTTGCAAGAATAGTTGGTCTCCTATCATCTTCCATACAGGCAATCTTTCCCAGTTCTCGACACTATCAAGCTCTGAAAAGATTAAAAATGTGCCATTTACGCAAAGGTCTAACTTATTCAGATGTAATTTTCTCCAGACTCAGAAGCTTGAACAGAACTCCAATGGTGGATAGACCATTTAGAAGCCTGGAATGGAAGGACTATCTTCTCATCAGCCCCAGATCTTGTATTAGAGTCAGATGAAAGTCTGACAAGGTGGGGCGTGATGTGTGGTTTGATCTCGAGTGGAGGTATATGGTTCTCACAGGAATGAAAATTGCATATCAATGGTTTAGAGACGCTTGCGGGCTCCTTTGCAATAGAAAGCCTGCAAAGGATTGAGTACAATGTTCCATTTGACTGTGTATGGACAATGTTTTAGCAATCCAGTACATCAATCACCTAGGAGGCACCAAATCCAAACCCCTAGCAGAATTGACAAAGAGCTTTTGGGAGTATTGTTTCCTCAACAAAATCTCAGTACGAGCAGAATACTTGCCAGGAGATCTCAAAACAATAGCAGATTGGCACTCCTATCACTTAAGATTGGAGGATTCATCCCTCAGTCTTTGACTCTCTTTTTCAAAAATGGCGTCCTTTCCATGTAGATTTATTTGCCTCCAGACTAAATACTCATCTTCCCTGTTTTTTCACTTGGTGTCCAGATCCTTTAGCCTTAGCAACAGACGCCTTCTCTCAAGACTGGACCCAATTAAAAAATTATGGATTGACCCCGTTTCTCATGATCAACGGGGTCCTAGCTCAGATCAGATCGCAATTAGCCACTCTAGTCCTAGTGGTCCCATTCTTGCAATCTCAAGTCTGATTTCCTCCCCTTGTAGAGCTAGCTGTGGACTTCCCAGTGCTCATTCCAACCTTTCCAAATCTTCTTCTAAACTCCCTTGGTCACCCTCACAACCTGATTGCAGACAAAACTCTCACGTTTTCAGCTTGGAAAGTTTTGGGATCCTACAATCTTCAACTGTCATTTTGACAGAAGCTGCCGAATTCATTAACATTCCTGGGCCCCAGGCACTACCAAGGTATACAAATCAGCCTGCCCTTTCTGGACAAGCTGGTGTATAGGAAAATCTATTGATCCCTTTTCAGCAGATATAACACTAATCATACATTTTCTCGCAGCTGAAGCCAGTTTAGGTAAGTCTTCTTGTACAATAAATTTGTATAGATCGGGTATTTCCACGAATCATCCTCTAAACAATGGCAAACTAGTTGAAGTACATCCTCTCATCTGCCGCCTGGTAAAAGGAGTAAAGTTCTCCAATTCACATATTCCTAAATATAGTAAATTGTGGGATGTAAATGTTGTTTTAAAGCGCTTCATTTCATGGCCTGACAATACTGACCTATCATTAAAAATGTTATCTGCCAAATTAACTAATATCCATAAAATGTATTTCTGTTGTTAAAGACCTTGACATTCCTTCATGTCAATTTACTCCTACATGTGTTTTCTTTTCAGTTCACAAAAGGACAAAGACTAACCTAACTTCAGTTTTCTATCCATGTACGTGTCTTTAATAAAATTAAGACTTTCCTTCATAAACTACTAGGAAAATCCACATTTAAGGAGAAGTTAAACACTGGAGTACATGGGCTTTCTAAAACAATCATCATAACGTTCCCTACTTTCAAAGATGAGATTAGTCACCATAAACCTAAACCTGGCATAGACATACTCTTACCTTATTTACCTTTCGCCACCAATGCATCCCCACAGCAAGCCCACCCCCACTTGACAGTCCAGATCGATCAACAGCAATCTGAGGCATGGGTGAGTGATGGGGCAGGTGTCCAATGATCGCAATATGAGCTGTGCAGGATTTCAGCCACTCAATGTTATGGGGCAGGATCGGGGCACAGCAACTTAGGCCCATATTTATACCTTTTTAGCACCGCATTTACGTAATTTTTTGACGCAAAAGAGGCACAAACTTACAACATACAGTTGTATTTTGTAACTTTGCCCCGTTTTTGCGGCAAAAAGCGGCACAAATAGGGCGCTAAAAAGTATAAATATGGACCTTAGTCACTTCCACTTACAAAGGTTCTGGTTTCCTCCTCCTGTCACAGGAGACACTCATCCAGGTACTCTAGGTCCATGTTTCTTTTATTTCCCTCGCAAACTCCAAGTGCCATGGAAGGTGCCATCTCCGCTGTGTACACGCGCTGCATGTCACACAACTGCCTACTCATATTGTTTGTGATAGCGCAACGTCAATCAGCACGAGGGGCCAGGTTAGGCTGTTTTTTGGTTTACCCAATGAGAATTACCAAAAAAGGAGAGGGGGGCTAATAAGGTGCTCAAAGAGGAGCAGTAATCATAACAATCAAACATAGAAGAGGGAACACAGCAGTTGAGCTGTGATAAGGACCTAGAACTCTTACCTCCATTTGTAGTGCTGTCAAGCTTTGGGTGAGTGCTGGCACGCGCCGGTAAACTCCGCTCCGCCAGCAGTTGCGGATTTTAAGCCAATATCCACGCTTCAAGCGTAGCGCATAGTGGCAAAACTCAGCAAACTGTCGGTGGAACAGAGTTCACCGCCCAGCCCTACATTTAATTGGATTTTATAAGTACGAAGTGCTACATTCGTGTCACAAATAGACAGAAGTCGTGAGAGTTCCTTTGGAAGTACAGTTTTAAGAAGAGATGAGTGATCATTGCAGTTACCTTCATCTGCATCTGCATCTGTATAGTTGCATTTTCATTTATCACACTTTTCTTATGTTATTAAAACGTGGCACATTGATCATAGCTGATGAAAAAGCTTATTTTGATGAACAATATATGTAGTGTTATTCAAAAAAGTGCCAGCTGTGCACATAAAATCTGCCTCATGATCCACAAATTTCGAGCCGTGGGATTTTCACACATCCAGATGTCAATTCAAACTATTAAAAATCTTCAGGCTGTGCAGACTTTTCAATAACTGTGACACCTAGGATAAGGGAGTGAGTGTTCATCCATAGGAGAAATGTTTTATGAACACCTTCAGTCATAACGTTGTAGGTATTCAACAGTAATTTATATTGCTTTCCCACTCCAATGGATGTCAAAGTTACTTCTAGAAGCACCAGGAATAATTGATGATGAAAGAATGTATTCTTTACATCCTCATTTGGTATAGGGTGTGAGGGATGGAAATCTTTCAAGTGAACAATTCACATTTCCCTTCTACATTTTCCTACGGATTCTCCAAGTCGTGTAGAAAAAAAAAATGTTCACAGCTGGGGTATCCAACAGGAAGTTAATCAAAATCATCGTTTTTCATAGGCTATCCCTGGTGTTTTTGTAATTTGTTGTCCTTGGACAGGCCTAAATCTGCACCTCAGCATATTATACATTGCTAGGGTGTCTAATAAATGCAGGAAATCAGTTTATAATTCAGTCAAGTGACCAGATGGGTGGAAGACACAATGTCCCATCAAAAGAACTATGTTTTTCGGTTGTTGCAGAACGTTTTGTCATAGTACCAATAGGAAGAGATCAGCATGAGTGTAGGAAATAACCATCTTTTTTTGGTATTTTCCCAAATATCTTTGCCTTCATTATCCTATTTTTTAACAACCTGTTCTATTGGAATTAGGAATCTGCTCACTTTACTCCTGCTAACCAGTGGTAAAGTGTTTGTGCTCTCCCTTCCAAGAATGGTACATTTGGTATATACCGGATTGGCACATTGAATTTCTCTTTAAGTCCCTTGTAAATCATATTACAAGGACCCAGGGCCTGCAATTTAAATGCTACAAATGGGCTACAGCACTCATTGTGCTACTCACTAAAGTAGCACTGTTAAACATGCAGTTTTAAACTGACAGACCTGAAAAACAATAATTTTGCTGGACTCAAACTTTCCTTTTCAGTACTTAGACATTAACCCTAGGGTGGATGCTTACATCTCATAGGACAGAGTGCATGGTATTTAAAAAAGATGACGTGTATTTAAGATTTACATGTCCTGGCAGTGAAAAACCTCCCAAAGTCATTTTTCACTGCAGCAAGGTAGCTCTCACATAGACTAACACTGGGTTACATTATTACACGTAATAATTTTTAACTTCAGACTGGGAGCAGATAGAGAAATACTACTTCCACTCATTTGAATTGCAATTCAAACTCCTATTTAATAGTAAAGTAGGATTTTAAATAACTAGTCTAAAAATGACACTTTTAGACAGTTGGAATTTTCCTTCCTAAACCAAATATCATTTTCACCCACTGTCCAGGGTCTCATGACCATTAATAAGGCTTTTGTGGTATGATGTGTATTTCTTCGAGACAGGAGACAAAAGGGCATTGGCTTTGGGGAGCAGTGTTCTTTTCCTGAGGCTGGTTGCCTGTGGTTTTACTAAGCCCTTCCAGAACTCCAAAGGGTAGCCTGGGGACTATGCCCACCCCATTCCTGACTTCTGAAAATGCCTACCGTGTCACTGGCAAACACAGCTCACACCTGGGCCTCCCTACCCTGTGTGCTCCTTGAAATATTGGAGCCTGTTGGAAATGACCCTTTTTGCAAGGTCATCCCAAAACTTTTTGCCTCCTTCCTAGTTTTTTTTACCTGCTTTTGTTGGCTTTAGGACTCTGGACACTTTACCACTGCTAACCAGTGCTAAAATGCATATGCTGTGTATTAATTGTATTTATGATTGGTTTATCCACGATTGGCATATTTGATTTACTAGTAAGTCCATAGTCAATTGCACTAGAGGTGCCCTGGGCCTCTAAATCAAATGCTACTAGTGGGCCTGCAGCACTGGTTGTGACACTCACATGAGTAGCCCTGTAAACATGGCTTAGACCCGCCACTGCAGTGTGTATGTGTGCAGTTTTAAACTGCCAAATCGACTTGGCAAGTGCATCCACTTGCCAGGCCTAAACCTTGCCTTTTCATACATGTAAGGCACCCCTAAGTTAGGCCCTAGGTAGCCCCATGGGCAGGGTGCAATGTATGTTAAAGGTGGGCAATGTACTGATGTGTGTTACATGTCCTAACAGTGAAATACTGCTAAAATCAGTATTCAATGTTGCAAGGGCTATAGCTCTCATAGGTTAATGTAGGGGCTTCCTTTAAATATATTTAAAGTGCAGGTTCCCTTTGAGAACAGAAAAGAAATATGGAGATTGGGGTCCCTGAACTCACAATTTAAAAATACATCTTTTAGTGAAGTTGGTTTTTAGATTGTTTGAAAGGCATTTTCTTGCTTAAACCATTGTGTGACTCTGCCTGTTTGTGGATTGCCTGTCTGGGTCAGTTTGACAGTTGGGATGTTTGCAAATCCCCTCTAGGTGGTGAGACAATGGGAGCTGATGTGTGTTTGGGGCCTGACCTGAGCAACGCAGGATCTTGCAAACAACGGAGACTTCCCTCTGTACTTTACCAACAAGAGGAACCTCTGCCAAGGAGAAGAACTGAAGAGCTGAGGAGAAGTGCTGACCCTGTCTGTGACCGTGGTTTGTTGGGCTGTCCTGCAGTTGCTGCTTCTGCCTGAGAAAGGAAACAAAGACTGGACTTTGTTGTGCACTCCTGCTTGTGAAGATTCTCCAAGGGCTTGAAGTCAGCTTGACGCCTGCTTTGAAGTCTCAGGGCCATCAAAGACTTCCTCTGCTTACATCTGGAGTCTCTGCTGAGACTCCTGCCCTGCAAAGTGGTGTCCTATCATTTCTCTGGGCCCTTTAAAGGTGAGATTGGCAGACAAGGGCTGAAAATCCATGCACAGAACGCCGTGCAGGAAATTTTTAAACGCACCATCTGCAACGCGGCTGATAAACGACGTGCCGCTGGCCTTGAGACTAACAACAGAAATTGACGCATCGCTCTCTTGCGAGCATGAAGAAACGATGCATTGCCGACCTGACCGGAGAAGAAAACAACACATGGCCTCCCTGGCAAGGAAGGAATGAATGCATCACATCCTCTTCCAACGCACACTCGTCGTGCAGCTTTATTTTTTACGCTAACCAGATACTTTGTGTAACAACAGCATTCTCACTGATTTCTAAGGATTAAGACTCTTATTCTTTTGAAAATTCATTTCTTGACTTATGTATGTTGGGTTTCTGTCAATTTGATCTTGTTTGATTTAGATACATATTACCTATTTTTCTAAACTGGTGTGGTGTCCACTTTGTAGTGTTTTCACTGGCTTACTGTGTGTGTTGGTACAAATACTTTACACATTGCTTCTGAAGTTAAGCCTGCCTGCTCGTGCCAAGCTACCAAGGGAATGAGCGGGGGTTAACTGAGTTTGATTCTCCTTTACCCTGACGAGAGTGAGGGTCCTTGCTTAGACAGGGGGCAACCTGACTGCCAACCAAAGACCTCAATTTCTAACAGAGCCAAACTCATGGAAATGTGAAGAACTGACCAGAACCAGTTTAAAGTTAGTCAAAGGGGGTGACCCCCCACACACAGGCTGGCACTGGGTATAAAATTGGCTCACACAGAACCTTGCATCAGAACACTCCTGAGCTTGTGGAGACTCAGAAGAATGACTGGCCTACTGTCTGATGCATGAATGAAGACTGGACCTGATTACCTTGATCCCAGAACCCTAGTAGTGACTCCAGTTTAAACGACAGGGGCACAACAAGCATCCAGAGCCCTTTCCGAGCAACTGCTCAGCTGACCAGTACCAACTGGATCTGCCTGAACCCTGGCGCTGGCCTCTGCTGAGGTGAGTCCTGACCAACAAGATGTGCCTTCCAGGTCCTGGACCATTGGCTGATGTTAGAGTGTATAATCCAACCCTAACTTTACAAGAACTAGACTACAGATACAAAAATAGAGGTTCTCATCACTTTGCATGCACACAAACCATCCCTGGCCTTCTCATGAAAGCAGGCAGATTTCATTAAAGCCTATGTGGGACCTGCATCACACTGGCAGCATGGCATTTCCGTATAAAGACCCAGAACTCCACCGCATGGAGCATTTCGCTATGACAACTTCCCTGCCTTTCCCACCAATACAAACTTCCAATCATCTACCAACTGTTTGTGTCAACAATGACTGCACTGTCAATACAAAGTACTGACCACAGCCTGAGATTTTAGCAACCTGTCATCAATGAGCCTCTCTATAGCTCCAGCTTACAGCCTTTCTGTGACAACTCATTGACAAATGCTTTGAGAGAGCGTAGCTTATATGTAATCTATATTAACTTGAAATGTTTATGAATTAAGGTGTGATACTACCGCATAGAAACTATGATAATAGTAATTTTGCTTAGATATGTATTTGAATTGTGACCACGATGAGTGGCCACCAATGTATACGCAAACTAATAATGATAATCAAAATGTTTTAATTACGTTTAAATAAGTTTATACTAACATTTGCGTTAATAAATCTGTATTGAAAACCTCATAGGCCTTAAGTTAGCATAAGCCGAAGCTTGGCTGCCTGGCTCTCATAATAAACGCATTTTTCTATTTTCCAGTGTGCTGACTCACAAGGGGCCATGACCCTGTTTATTCTTTTTCTTCGACTTGGAAGATTAATGTTACCATGTTAGATCCGTTCTCACCATCTGCCCTCGTCCACAGACTAAGGGGGTTATTCCAATTTTGGAGGAAGTGGTAATCCGTCCCAAAAGTGACGGTAAAGTGACGGATATACCACCAGCCGTATTACGAGTCCATTATATCCTATGGAACTCGTAATACGGCTGGTGGTAAATCCGTCACATTTGGGACGGTTTACCACCTCCTCCAAAGTTGGAATAACCCCCTAAATGTTAAAAGTGAAATGAAACAATGTAGATTCATGTAATGTAGAAGGTCATTCAAACCGGTGAAGACAATGGAACTGCTGACCAAAAGATGTGCAAGGAATTACAGAAGGATGAAATCACACCGGACGTGCCACCTCATGAAGACGTCAATTACGAAGACCAATCAAAGACTTGTAAAATAATGTGGGGTGAAGATTAGGATTACCTAATGTTTATTTGATAGGTTAAAGATAGTGGGGTATAATGAATGTCCAATAGAATTTTGGGGGAATGTACATCGAAAAAGGGATAAAAACCCATGTCACGGGAAGTCATTTAGAATTAGGTAGGGAATGCTATTGGTTTTATCCAGAAACTCTGTCACTCTGTTTGGTGATTTGGTGGTTTTACTTAAACCATCCTCGCCCTCAGAATTGCCCATTTACACTTTTCCTCCTTATGAGAAAAGTGCCCTTTTGCCCCAGAGCTGAGTTCTGACTGATGGCGATTTGACTGATGTCCTGAAGACGAAGACTGAACCTGTACGCTGACCTAATCCTTGGAGGGTAATTATGACAATGCATTTGTAATTTGTCTGTTTGCTTTTCCTTTCTATTGTAGATACCAACTGCTTGCTTTTGACAGAGACCTTAGCTAGGTGTTTTCCAAATTGGTGTTCTAAATTGTTTTGCATGAAACCCAACATGCGAATGCTAATCAGTGGTTAGGACAGGTGTTCATCAAACTGACGCAAATAGACAAAAAACTATGCTTTGTTGAAACTGACGTGTTATTGACACTGCTAAAATTGATCTATGTTCACGCCGTGTTATGTTCTGATGTTTGTGATTCTCGCCGACATGAAAGCTTATCAAAGTTGCCATATTGTGACTATGCTATTATGTTTCTTGGTGTTGAGATTAACGCATTTGCTATTAGATTGTAATTAATAGGGAATAAAATTCATAAAATTCTATTAAATAAGGTGTGGTTATTCATGGCTGAAAGGTCATGGTAGTGTCTTTGAATTGATTAATGATTTTGACTAAAGTGAAATGCATTGTCATGAAAACTATTGATGATATTATTGATGTATTGATTGATATATTAATTAGCTATCTCGTCCTAAGGTGTCTCTCAACTGGGTCAAAAGATTCATTGGCCTAAAACGAGTCCTGATGTGTAATAAAATATCATAAAGGGACGCGTTATCAGTTCCATATGTGAAATCTGGACATAATTTAGAAGGTACATTGTCCACCAGGGCAAACCAGGTCTTCGCATCCGGCCCGCAATTAATTGCAGTTGGCCTAAACATTTGACTTTGCCACGCCAGCAACACCAGCTGTCTACAATTGGCGCTTGCGGCTTCTTGACAGTATTTTTACTTAGACATTCAAAAATTCATAAATCTGCTTCTACTTATTGGATTTTTCTGGTCTTGGTGTCATTTGATTTATTAAAAAAAATTCTATTTTTCTAAATTCTCTACTGTTTGAGATGCTACATAAGTACTTTGGCCCATATTTATACTTTTTGACGCTAAACTGCGCTAACGCAGTTTAGCGTCAAAAAATTTAGCGCTGTCTAACGCCATTCTGAAGCGCCATGCGGGCGCCGTATTTATGGAATGGCGTTAGCCGGCGCTAGCAGACCGGCGCTGCCTGGTGTGCGTGGAAAAAAACCACGTAGACCAGGCAGCGCAGGCGTAGGGGGAAAATGGCATTAGGGCGTCTTAAAATGGGGCAAGTCGGGTTGAGGCAAAAAAATCGCCTCAACCCGATTTGAGCCATTTTTTTCGACGCCCAGACGCCATTTAAATGACTCCTGTCTTAGTAAAGACAGGAGTCATGCCCCCTTGCCCAATGGCCATGCCCAGGGGACTTGTGTCCCCTGGGCATGGTCATTGGGCATAGTGGCATGTAGGGGGGCACAAATAAGGCCCCCCTATGCCACCAAAAAAAAAAAAAAAATAATAATAATTATACTTACCTGAACTTACCTGAATGTCCCTGGGGTGGGTCCCTCCATCCTTGGGGGTCCTCCTGGGGTGGGCAAGGGTGGCAGGGGGGGTCCCTGGGGGCAGGGGAGGGCACCTGTGGGCTCATTTTGAGCCCACAGGCCCCTTAACGCCTACCCTGACCCAGGCGTTAAAAAGTGGCGCAAATGCAGGGTTTTTTGACCCGACCACTCCCGGGCGTGATTTTTGCCCGGGAGTATATATACGACGCATTTGCGTCGCCGTCATTTTTTTAGACGGGAACGCCTTCCTTGCATTTCATTAACGCAAGGAAGGCGTTCACGCCAAAAAATAACGCTATTTGCCCATACTTTGGCGCTAGACGCGTCTAACGCCAAAGTATAAATATGGCGTTAGTTTTGCGCCGAATTTGCGTCGAAAAAAACGACGCTAATTCGGCGCAAACGGAGTATAAATATGCCCCTTTATACCTTGCCTCTAAGTTAAGCTTGGCTGTTTTTGTACCAAACTACCAGAACATTAAGCAAAGGTTTATTTAGAGACGTTTGTGGTTTATCATGACAAAGATCGTATTTATTATTTGAGTAGGTGTCTCACCCATCTCAACCAGAAACCTACGGGCATATTTATACTCCGTTTGTGCCGAATTTGCGTCGTTTTTTTCGACGCAAATTCGACGCAAAACTAACTCCTTATTTATACTTTGGCGTTAGACGCGTCTAGCGACAAAGTTCATGGAGTTAGCGTCATTTTTTTGCGTGAACACCTTCCTTGCGTTAATGATATGCAAGGTAGGCGTTCCCGTCTTAAAAAATGACTGCGATGCATACGCGTCGTATTTATACTCCCGGGCAAAAATGACGCCCGGGAGTGGGCGGGTCTAAAAAACCCGCATTTGCGCCGGATTTTAGCGCCTGGGTCAGGGCAGGCGTTAAGGGACCTGTGGGCTCAGAATGAGCCCAGAGGTGCCCTCCCCTGCCCCCAGGGACACCCCCTGCCACCCTTGCCCACCCCAGGAGGACACCCAAGGATGGAGGGACCCACCCCAGGGACATTAAGGTAAGTCCAGGTAAGTATTTTTTTTTTTTTTAAATTGTGGCATAGGGGGGCCTGATTTGTGCCCCCCTACATGCCACTATGCCCAATGACCATGCCCAGGGGACAGAAGTCCGCTGGGCATGGCCATTGGGCAAGGGGGCATGACTCCTGTCTTTGCTAAGACAGGAGTCATTTCAATGGGGGATGGGCGTCGTAAAAAAATGGCGCGAATCGGGTTGTGGCGATTTTTTTGCCTCAGCCTGACTTGCACCATTTGTGGACGCCCATACGCCATTTTCCCCCTACGCCGGCGCTGCCTGGTGTACGTCGTCTTTTTTTTAACGCACACCAGGCAGCGCCGGCGGCTAACGCCGCCTAACGTCATTGAATAAATACTGCGCCCGCATGGCGCTTCAGAATGGCGTTAGCCGGCGCTAATTTTTTTGGCGCAAAACTGCATTAGCGCAGTTTTGCATCAAAAAGTATAAATATGGGCCCTAATTTTTTACAATGAGAAACGCCCATTC
The DNA here is from genome assembly GCF_031143425.1 of Pleurodeles waltl. Lineage (NCBI taxonomy): Eukaryota > Metazoa > Chordata > Amphibia > Caudata > Salamandridae > Pleurodeles > Pleurodeles waltl. The sequence continues at coordinate 779,658,857 of NC_090444.1, forward strand.
TTTTTTTCATTGCATGTCCTTGACTGCTACTGAAAAAAAGATTCATTTTAATCAAAATTCTCTTTAAAAGAAACAATATTTTTTTCAGAGAAATTTTAAAATATGCAACTTACTTGTGACGTGCTTTGCTGTGGCGGCAATAGGCTTCTTTTCTGAAAAAGAGTAATATACTATTTTGACAAAAACATTCAGCTATTTATGAAAGCAAAGGCGCAGTTCATTCTGATGCAGAAGATTAGAAACATGCTAAAATGCACATGGTGTTACTGTGGGTAAAGCAGACCTAACCACAGTTTAGAAAATAACATCCATTGCGCTTTGGCACGTTTATTTGTGCTGACAGCAAACTGGGAAAAAACTGGAATTTTTCTTTTTTGTTTATACGACATCTGCTAATTGAGGAACAAATACTTCGCAACCGTTTCACCACTTCATTTTAGCGGGCTAATTGCTGTTTTTATCATTTATATTTAAGTCGTTCTAGAGGGCAGCCATGTTATCTGCTCATGGAAGTCTTCGGGAAGAGCTTTGCTATGTGATAAGATGCAGTGACACAAAGCTGCGCATAACGACAGAATGCCCATTTCTCATAATTATTTGCCTGAACTGAATGAAATGCCGTGTTAGCGCCTTTTACCTTAGTGCTGTAAATTGCAAGGGCTAGAACTCTTGCAGTTTATTTTCTTACGGCTTAGGTTATTGTTCCTCGGGGTTTCCCGGCGACGCACTACAAAGCAATAAGAGGCTAGCTCGTCGATTTAACTTCACCGTCTGGTTAATGATGCTGAGTCATGATGTGCACTACAGTGTTATTGGGTAATAAAAGTTATTTACTGTGAAGTATCAGAAGTGTGATAGGAATTAGTTTACAAAAGCAAGCATTATTATTATTATTATTTTGTATTATTATTATTACTATTATTATTATATGTTTTTATTACTACTACTAATACTAATAATAATAATGTATTAGTGTTATTCTTATTAGTGTTATTATTATCAAACCTTTACTTTTAATATCATGAGAATAGAATAGAAAACACTGGGCCAAATTACGGATATTTGTTCTTGTGAGTGCAGATTTGCCCCCATATATGTAACGACAAACTATGCAAAAATTTATTTTGCATTATCCGCCAGCCCAAAACGTCAATTTTTGCACCCATTGCTGGGTGCACATCATGCATTTCAACTTTGCAGCTGTTTGTCGCTGTAAATGATGATTTGGCACTCATTGGTACATGCTACTTTTGGTAAAGTTTGTCTGCCCTGGGCAAACATATAAAACGGTTCACAGCTGAGAGAGTTCTATCTAGGTAGCCAATCAAGGGATCGCTGCATAGGCAAAATAGGCTTTATTACTGGAGTAATAGTTTCTGACTAAACAATGCCAAACTCAGACGCATTCATAGTGAGTAACTTCCCGTCAGCTGTGAGATGATGTCACAACAGTCACAAACAGATATAAGTGCAGAGGAAAAAAAACATAAGTGGGAAGCCTTCCTAGCATCAAGCCAAGATCTGTTTTTAGGCAAGACTGTTTCAGGTTTGTTAAGGAATGACTCGAGTACAAGCTCAGCAGAGTTAACTAGACGTGGGCATTACGTTTATTTTTTGTTCGATTCAATAATTTAGTATTCCACTGTCAGACATTTTCCATCAGGGGCAACAAATACTGGAGCCACTAAAAACAAAGAAAGAGAGAAAGACTCTCTTCTTAATAATACGCACTTCGATCCATTTTCAGTAGCTATAAATCATCGGCCAAATCCTTCTTTTATTCCTAATCCCAGACTCCTCTTCACTACTCCTCAGTGTGTATTGAAGTAAACAGTGTATGGACATGTGACAATGTAAAGTACAATGCATTTCTATCCTCAGTTCAGCTCAGCTCTGGTTAACTCACCCTATCTCAGCTCTACTCCCAAAGTCTGGAACCCACCATTTCTCCAAAACCAACAAATAAGCATTAGGTAAACCCTATCATCAGGTTTAAAAGTCACATATTGGGTAGCCCAGAGTGCAGCATTTTCATTGTTATCATCAACTATATTATTTTATGTGAACAAATACTAAAGCGTAATGAGATCTAATTACTTATGTGCACCAATAATATCCTGAGCCACAACCAGACAGAAAATAAATCACAGTGGGGTCGAGGCCATCTGATGTACATCAGTCAGCCTAAAATCCCATTAAAAAAGGCTGTAACAAGTGGAAAATCAACTGGACATATTTCTCCATAATTTAAAGAACTAAGGACCATTTTTATGGCCGTGTTTGCAACGCGTTTGCAACATGGTACATGCACAACACAAATCTTAAATCAGATTTATGAAGTCGCGCGAGGCAACTTTGCGTGACACTGAGTGGCTCCAAAAATCTAGAGTAAGGCAACACAGTACAAATTACTGCTGTGCCTTACTCTGCTCTAAAAAGGTGTTCCATTGGTGTTGTGTGAGTGTTTCCACACAACCCCCATGGTTTTTGATGCATTAAAACATTTACCAGAACCTTTAGACCTATGAATGCACCAAAATGCTACGCTTTCTCAGAGGAGGGGTAACAAGGAGAAATATATTTAATTCTCCTTGTCACTTCCTCTTTCTATGTGTGCTGCATTCTGCGGCACACAGAAAGAGGAATATGCCTGCAAGGATTGTGTTTTTGCATGGAGGTGTTCCTTTCTCCACAAAACAATTCTGCTTGCATTGCAGGCACTGATGCACCATGGTGTAAGGGTGTCTGTGTTGGTACTAGGCGGCCAACTGTGCACTAATGTAGGGGACAGGTCAGGAATTGTATTGCTTTAAAAACAGCACATTCCTGCCCTTTACCTGTGATGCAGCACATCACAGTAGGTAACTTGCTGCACTGCAGCACAATTTTATAAATATGTCTCTAAGTCTATGCAAACCTCAAGTTGTAAGCCCTCGTCTATCTCCCAGAGCGGACTTTGCAACCATACAGAAAGCACATAATTATGTGAGCGGTTGTGATTTGTACTTGCTGGTATCTTGCATGAAAAATTGAATGTTAGGGCATACCTTTCATTCAAAAGTCACACGAGAAGCCCAGAGAAGGGTTAAAGGACAGAATGTCTCTTAGCTGTTGGCTACTGTTCTATTAGAGACTTGTTCTGCTCAAACCTGTCTCCCACTGGCAAATATCCTTCAAAATGTATGCCTGTGAAATCTGTTGAAGTTTCCAAATTTCGTGAGATTTCAAACTCATCAAAAAGAGTGTCCTCGGGCCGTTGCACATATAAAAGTGCACATTTGTTGAAAAAGTATAGTCCAAGATAATGATGTCAGGCCGGTTCCAGGTCACACTACTATTACCAATGAGCCTGTACTTTGATTTAAACAACATTTTATTGTTTTCAATTAAAAACATAAAGCAATAGCTGCCAGGATGCATTACAAATGGTGAATAATGCACTACAACAGTACATAGTAAATAGATTAAAAAATGACAAGCATATAAATACATAAAATACATAGGTTAAAAATGACAAGCAAGAACGTATGTAAAATAAATAGTTTAAAATGACAAGCAAGCAAGTACAGTCTAAGTACAAAGACAAGCAAGGATATATTCTATCATTTTATTACTCCACTACAGCTTCTAACTAGTAAACAACAACAACTAACTCCCCCACCTACAGTTACCCCTTGTCAAGCTGTCATATGTAGTGCGCCACAGTGTTCAACATCTTCAAAGTTCACCACAGCACTTCCAAATTCCAACCAAGATGATCCACACAAGGACAGTTATTACCTCCCTCCAGGTATTCCTGAAAAATCATGGAGGTGTTCAACAGGTCTGTGTCATCACTCAGAGCCAAGAAGCAATCCACAAGGTGTTCCCATGCTCTAGCCCTTTCAATCGTTCCCTGCCCTCTTCTCAGCTCTCAAAATAACACAGCACTCTCAAGACCAGTCCATTTAACAATTTCTTCTCTCTATTTAATCATTTGAGGGCCTCGCGTCGACTTAAAATGCAATGTCAATTCTCACTTTGCCAGAATCAATGCTAAGTCAATAAATCTAGTAGTGGTTTTCCTCTTTTTGGGGTGGGGGTATCCCCCAAGCATGCAGGTCAGGGATGTACAAGGGATTGCTTGCAAAGTTATCTCATTAACAAAGTTCATTACCATTCCCAAAACTCCGTCAAGGATGGGCAAGACCATACCATATGAAATATTTCTTACCCTATCTCCCCACATCTTGGACATTTTGCAGCAGCCTTCATTTAAAACCTATTGATCTTACCAGGCATAAGGTAAGCTCTGTGCAGAATATAAAAAATAATTAATTTGAATATGGCATTACGAGAAACAACAGGTATATGTGCTGTTTGGTAAGATATTGAGCTTGACTGATGATTATATCTGGACAAAGTGCATGCAAAATAGAGTCTGATAGAATGTTTCAAGCTTGTTTATTCAAGGCCAGCATTGTACACCACAAAAGACTAAGAGGGCTATTATTAATTTGTCAGCCACATAACCATACCACGGTTCTGGTAATATTCAAATCCTATTACACCAGAAGTGGCCCGTCCACCAAATCTAGAGTTTTACTCTGGGGTAGCTGACATTTTACCCCAAATTTCCCCTGTCTTACTAGAAAGAGCTGCTGTGCTGAGAAAATATCCAAGGCAAAAGATCCACCTTATGAAGACTGCATGGTGGAATTGCATTTACTAACATGGGTCCTAACAGTAGACCCTGAAAATGGATCTTCATTTCCAGAAGTCACATACAAAATGTCCCTGGTTTGCTTCAGATTTAGTACCAGTGCCATTTACACTGATGTGTTAATTGGTTGTCATGCACAGAAGTGACGCAAGTGTAAGCAGCATGAGATGGGTTCACCCTGAGGCATTTCCATCGCTTCAAGGCCTATAAATTCCAAATAGCTTAGCTGCTCTCTTTGCCAATGCTTGTTTTTATTGTGACAAAGGCAGATGAGATATAATGTCAAAACATGATGGATATCAAGTACACTGTATTAAAAGTGCTATATGCAACAATGCACTCGGAATGCAGAGAACAGGATGTCCCTCACGTTTTGCCAAAGTATCCCATCCACCAAACTCTAGCAAGGGCCCTAAGTTCGTTAAGCAGTTGCTGAGTTACTAGAAGACCCATGACTTTCTATCATTGTGACCTTATTATCTACATAAGTTCCCGTCCGGTCTTGTTCCTTTTCATGAAAGTTTGTTAGGGGGAAAATGGAGTTCAATCAGTGTTTCTTATTTTTTAATCATGTTACATTTGCTATTATTTTTTTTTCTTCTTGGTGTTGGAAAGTGCATGCAGGAATGCTATGTACGTGCATAATCCTTACTTTATCTGTTTCGTCATCTTCAATGGCTCCCAATGCCATAATTCCTACCATTATGGAATATTTAAGACTTTGCTTGAAACGTGTGCTATATTCACATGTGTTTACATAGCATCTGTTTAGCTTTCTCTCTTTGTCTTGTACATCAGTATTTAAGGGCTGATTTACAAGCCCCATGTGTCGCTGGAGTGTCACTTTTTATGACGTTCCGGCAGCACAGAAGGCAGACCCATGTCTACAAGGCCAAACAATGCCACTTTATGTGGATTTTAATGGCCTTATGGATATGGTGTAAGTCAACACATTCTGAAGCACACATAGAAAGAGGAAACAGCCTCCATGTATTCGTTTTGTGCAGGAATGTGTCCCTTCCTGCACAAACAGAATCCTACCAACAACGCAGACAACCTTGCACATGGTGCAAGGGTGCCTTTGTTGGCAGTAGACACCAAATTGTGTGCTGGTGCTGGCTGAAAGGACAGGAATGCACCATATCTCATAAATACAGTGCATTCCTGCCCTTTCAAATTGGTGTAGGACAAAGCAGCAAAAAGACTTGCAGCGCTGTCCTACCCCAATTCAATGTAAATTTGCCCCTTGGTTTGGTGATATCACTTTCATTTTTAACTTACATCTCCCTCCATAGCTTTTGTTTCCTGTTCTGTTTTTTGTTTTTTAAATAAAAATGTTTTTATAGGTATGAGCTAACAAACTCCTTACTTTACAGAAATTAGACATGAACAACTTTGGGGCGGGGGGTGTCAAATGTAGCACTCTTTATTCTTATTAGTCAACCCGCTTTAAAGCACATCTGATAAGATTGTCTAACATTATCACATTTCTAGAAAGTTTTGCCTTTTTAACTTCCTAAATAAACTTAGGCCCATATTTATACTTTTTTAGCGCTGCATTTGTGCCGCTTTTTGATGCAAAAGTGTTGCAAACTTAGAAAATACAATTGTATTTTGTAATTTTGCACCGCTTTTGCGTCAAAAAATGACACAAATGCTGCGCTAAAAAAGTATAACTATGGGCATAAGTTCCTTAAAGTACAAGTTCATAAAATACACAAGGCAAAACAAGGCAAAAAAGAAGTACAGCAATAGAGAAAGTCAAGTCAATTTAGAATGCTTAAATGCTGCATGTTGTGTTCTAGTCAGTATGAGAGATCATTGTTAAATTGTGCTATGCCTGTTTTGTTTCTACAGGTTGAAATATAACACAGAGTTCTTCAAGGCATTAGCTGACTGGAAAAATAGTGTAAATGCAGATGGATGATGTTTCTTCAGGAAAATCGTGCAGCATGCATACTTCTTGGGTAAAAATGCTTGAATGGCTTTTTAGTAGTCATTTTCAATAAGGTGCTTGGTGTGGTTATCAGAGGGCACCTTCAATTTTGAACTTGCCGTCAAGATTCTCCTTTCCGAAACATGGATATTCTTCAGCCAATGATCTCATAGATCTTAAAAACACCAATATTAACAGTCATATTTGAAGATATTTGGGACTACTTTCTATATACATTCCACCTCATTGCTAAGGTTTAGAGAAGGCCTGGAACAATTGTGATTAACCCCTTCGCTGCCAGGCCTTTTCCCCCTCAGGTGGCAGGCCTTTTTTTGGCTATTTGGGGCAGGGCGCGCTTTGGCCCTCATAACTTTTTGTCCACATAAGCTACCCACGCCAAATTTGTGTCCTTTTTTCCAACATCCTAGGGATTCTAGTGGTACTCAGATTTTGTGGGTTCCCCTGATGGAGACCGAGAAATTGGCCAAAATACATTGGAAATTTTGTTTAAAAAAAAAAAGAAATGGGATAAAAGGACTGCAGAAGAAGGCTTGGGATTTTTTCCCCGAAATTGGCAACAACAAAGGGTTTACAGTGCTAAAATCACCAGCTGCCCAGCTTTCAGGAACAGGCAGACTTGAATCATAAAACCCAAATCTCCAACACAATTTTGGCATTTTACTGGGACATACGACATTTTTACGATTTTTTTGTGCTTTCAGCCTCGTTCCAGTCAGTGACAGAAATGGGTTTGAAACCAATGCTGGATCCCAGAAACCTAAATATTTCTGAAAAGTAGACAAAGTTCTAAATTCAGCAATGGGTAATTTGTGTAGATCCTACAAGGGTTTATGTTGTATCCAAAAGAAGGGAAAAACAGAGAAGGAATATTCCTGAACACGAAGTTTATTTCCACATCAACACCAACGTCCTCACAGCTCCAAGTACAGCAACTGACTCTGGAGCCGATGAAGTCATCAGAACTCCACGCACCCAGCATTCCATAAAGGTACACTGCCCACCCCCAACGACAAATTACAATTGCACATTTTAAAACACAACACATCTTCCCCCTTAACAAACAGAACAAATACTAACACATATGCTACACATTCCCTTCTATGCTACAATAAAATATACAAAAGATACATTGGAAATGAAAAATCCCAATAAACATTCTAAACCTTCCATACATAAACTAAGAAATGAAAAACAAGTTATACTTAGGCAATAACGGCAAGTTGTACATAAGCAATAAAGGCAATATCCCACTGCCTCCCGAAATACCTAGTACGTCACAAACTGATTTAATTATTTGGGTCTAACAGCATTTCTTTTGGGCCTACCCATCACACCCTCCAGATTAGCACCTTCCTCCAACCTTTCAACTTCACCCTCACCCATCACCCCCACAGTATTTCCTATGCCAAAATTTCCACGACCGTCATGCATGTTATTTTCTCGTATGTCTTCTCCTGACCCTCTTCCTAGATCACTAAATTGCCCAGAAAACACACATCCTCTTTCATGTGGAGAACTACCACACCCCACATTCTCACCTGATCCTCTACCTAAAGCACCGCCATCATAACCACTATCTTTCAACTCAACATCAGCCCAAACACCTGAATGTTTTACCCCAGGGGCTACATCTGTCACTTTCGCCACATTCCTCTTATTCCACCATTTGCCACCCTCAACCATAACAGAATGTTTGGATACTCTGACCACCCTGGCAGTGGGAAAAAAACTTGACAATCCCTTTCCCTTCCCCTTCCCCTGAGGTTTTTTTACTCTAACTACATCACCTATACCAAATTGAACCTCCTTAACTCTTTTCAGATCGTCATATCTCAATTTGCTCTTGACCTGTTGCTTAATCACCTTGTCTTTCACCTGATTGATATCAGAAGCAACAACACCTCCTAAAGTTTCCTGTACAACCCACTCTGGAGACAGTTCATTGCAAGAATGTCTACCCTTCAAAAGTACAAAAGGAGCAACACCAGTAGAAGAATGTGGCGTGTTGTGATAACACCATATCCTTTCTGACACCATCTCCTGTATACTCTTCCCTGACCTGATGGCCAATTGAATAGTTTCCTTGAGTAATCTATTTACTCTCTCCACAAGCCCATTACCCTGCGGACTATACAATGCAGTTGTAAGATGCTTAATATTAAGTCTTCTCAGAAATTCAACCATCTGGTGCGATACAAATTGCACCCCGTTATCTGTGACCAAAAACCTGGGAATACCTTCCCAATGAAAGATCTCTTTTAAAAATCCAATCACATTGGTGGTGTTAGGTTCTCTTAAAAACTTGTACGAAACCCATTTGGAATGATAATCTACTGCAACCAACACATATTTCTTCCCGTCATTATAACCCCCAACTGGACCAATGAAATCCAATCCCAATTTCTGCCAAGGTTTATCAGGAAACGGTACAGGACACAAAGGCACTTCTCTAGTATGCAAACCTTTATCCGCCCCCTTGCAAATGCTACAATTCTTAACTGCAAATTCCACCTCTGTGTCCATACCCGGCCACCAATAATATAAACGCAACCTCTTCCTTGTGCCAGTGATTCCAACATGCCCATCATGAGCCAGCTGTATCAACTTGTGCCTTAATTCATTAGGAGGTACCAAACGTTCCCCCCTCATGACAAGGTCGTCCTCCACATTCAATTCCTCTCTAACCTTACAAAAAGGTTTTATTACCTCTAAAACACCATTCCCTGCCGGCCAACCCTCACAAATATATTTTTTAAGAAGCAATAGAGAATTGTCCTTGTTCATAGCTTCCGCCCAAACCTGCCTGGAAATGACTTCCCCAGAAACAAACACTCCGTCTATGATTCCCACCATGACATCCTCATCCTCCATTTGCTTCCCCTCAATTGGATTGTGAACCGGACACCTGGAAAGAAAATCTGCTCTACCATTGTTCTCCCCAGGAATATGTTTCATTTTCATATTAAACTCATAAAGTTTAGCCAACAACCTGGTCAATCTAGGACTAGTCTTATTGAAAATGTTGTCATTCCATAGATAAACCAATGGCTTGTGATCTGTTACCAAAGTAAATTCTCTCCCCCAAACATACATTGAAAAATGGTTGACACCCCAAACACAAGCTAGTGCCTCCCTCTCGATTGTGCTATAATTCACTTCGGCCTCAGAAAGTCGTCTGGACGCAAAAGCAATGGTAAATTCCTTGCCTCCTATCATTTGACTTAAAACAGCTCCTAAGCCAATCCCACTCGCATCCACAGTAATGACAGAAGGTACGTCTTCATTGAAAGGATGAAGAGCAGGAGCCTCAATTATGAGAGTCTTAAGAGTTAAGAAGGCTTGAGCCTGCTCATCCTGCCACAGAAATTTCTCACCCTTCCTCAACAACTTCCTTAATGGCTCTGTCAGATACGCAAAATTGTGAACAAATCGCGAGTAGTACTCACAAAGACCCAAAAAGGATCTCAACTAGTCTTTATCATTAGGAGATGGAGCATTTCCAATAGCCCCTAATAAGTCCTTCTTGGGTAGGATTCCCTGTGCACAAATTGTGTGACCTAAATATTCAACCGTCTCAACCATGAATTTACATTTCTCTTTTCTCACCGTAATCCCGTGCTCTTCCAGAATTTCAAGGACTTTATCAAGTTTGTGTATGTGTTCCTGAATAGACTCTGAGCCTATCAGAATATCGTCCTGATATGCCAACACTCCGTGTACTTCCCCAAACAATTGATACATTAGCTTCTGAAACACAGATGCTGCGGAAGCTAAACCGAAAGGCATCCGCAAAAATCTGTAAGCCCCAAATGGAGTGACAAATGTTGTAAGAGAACGAGACTCCCTACTCAACTCAACTTGATGATAGGCGGACTTGAGGTCAATTGTGGAGAACACTTTCATACCCCCCAATCGTGCCAATAACTCCTGTATTTTGGGCAGCGGGAAACAATCAACTAGAATATTTTTGTTCAAAGACCTCAAGTCCACACATAATCGCAAATCCCCCGTTTTCTTAACTGCAACCACAATCGGAGAAACCCATTGAGACGAATTAGTCGACTCAATGATTCCATCAGCACATAGCTCACGTAGGTGCTCCTTTAACTTCCCTCTGATGCTCAAGGGCACATTACGCACCTTGTGTACCACAGGTATCGCATCAGGTTTGAGAATTATTTTATGCTCATAACCTTTTACAGAGCCTAGTTTATCCCTGAAAATCACAGTATGCTTGTCTAGGACATCTTTAAGAGTATCAAGTTTTATATCCACTTTCTCAATCAGGGTGATAGGTCGTTCAGTACCCGGTCTCAGAACCATCCCAAATTGTCCTTGATCTTTCCACCCCAGAATATTGTACCCTCTCTTGGCTACATATATTTTTGTACTAATAGTCTTCTGCTGATAACAAATCCTTTCTAAGAAATACCCCATCATATCAATTTCTTGACCATCAAAAGCTACTGTTTTTATGTCAGGAGCTGACAAGGGAAGGTTATTCCAATGTGAATGATAATTTGTATCAGATACAATTGATATAGGTGAGCCTGAATCCACAGTGACTCTTAACTTGACTTCCCCAATTTTAACCTCACATACTGGATCCTTAGAAAATTTGCAATCAGCATTAATATCATCGACAATCAAAACACATCTTTTTGAAAAGTCCACCTCCCCTCCATCTGTCAGCTTGTCAATGGCTTGCTGATGCTCAACTAACATTACTTTTTGCGATTGCTTGCATACACGAGCAAAATGACCAGACTTCCTGCATTTTATGCACACTTTCCCCAGTGCAGGACAATTTGAGGAATTGGCAACATGTGACTTAGAACCACATCTGAAGCATAGTGAACTTTTAACATTATTTTTTTTTAAATCTGGAGTGCCCGACATAACTGTCTTAGACTTCTGTAAAACTATGTTCACATTTTCTGCCTGACTTACTTTCATTTTGCTTAACTCTCTGGAAGCTGTTACTGAACGCTCGATGCCTCTAGCAATTTCTAGTGTTTCACACAAAGATGGATTTCTACAACATAAAAATTTTTCTTGGATTCTAGAATCATAACAATTCACCACTAACTGATCTCTTAGGTACTGATCGAGGGGTCCTAAAAATTCACAAGTGGCTGCTAATACCCTAAGCTCAGCTACAAAATTATCAATCGATTCGTGTTGGAATTGTTTTCGAGTAAAAAATTTGTGTCTTTCAACTATTATACTAAGGTCATCCTTAAAATGATTTTCTAACCTCTTTACAGCTTCAGTAAAAACATCCCAACCATCACTGGATGAAGGTTGCACTTGGGGTTGATGATCAAAAATTCTCTGACCTTCTGTACCAAGGCAATTATACAAAATCGCCCTCTTTCGAACCGCAGAAAAATTTACCCCATCTATCGCCACTAAGTAACTTTCAAAAGACTTGAACCAGTGTTGGCATTTTATCATGGGAATACCGGGTTCAGGCAAAAATGCCAGTGGCAAATTTGCTGTTTGCATACCGAGGAATAGACACTGTATGAACGTGTATATGACTTATAAGACACCACTAAAGATAAAAATTGAATAAGTGTGCGAATCAATGTACAAATCTGCAACCGCCTTCAATGTAGAGTAGTCGTGATACGTGCGTGAAATATTGCAAACAGATTCACAGGTCTGCAGATCCAGAAAAGCAGATGAATGTGCGAATCACTGTGCGCATAACATTTTAAGTCCACATGTCCATACAATTTGTACTTTCACTGTAAATTCACAGTCAGAATAGAAGTGTGCGAATCACTGAAAAGATGCACAATTGCGTAGAAATATCTTCCATTCAATAGCACCAGTGAAATAAATACCAGAATATGTACTAATCCGCAAGGTGCAATTAAAATGAAGAGTGCGCCAATTACTGTGCCCCTGTCCGCGTGATAGTGGATTCTTATTTTCTCGCAGTCAGAATAGAAGTGTGCGAATCACTGAAAAGATCCGCAATTGCGTAGAAATATCCTCCATCCAATAGCAACAGTGAAATAAATACCAGAATATGTACGAATCCACAAGGTGCACTTAAAATGAAGAGTGCGCGAATTACTGTGCACCTGTCCGCATGATAGTGGATTCTTATTTTCTGGTGCAGAAAGTCCAGCACAGGTTTTCTTTGTTTATGTGAATAAACACAGTAGAGGCACAGAGAATTCCTCTGACGATTTGCGGATTTATATATCACTATTTGTAAACCAAAACATACACTACAGTAACCAGAATTTGCTCCACGTTGTTTAAAAATATGTAGATTTCAATCTCTGTAAAGAAAATATTCTTGATGTCTTAACCCAATGTCGCATTAACTACAGCAACAAAGAAGAGTTAAACCGGTTCCTCTGAGTAAAATGTTTGTTGATCAGGCGTAACTAGGCAACAGGAACTGAAACCAGAGGACTTCGCCGGGCGCAAGCAGGCAAAGGCCCTTAACAAAATACCTGAACGAGATTGTAATCTGCTTTAAAATAGATTTAAAAACACCAGCATACTCTGTCAGCTGAAAGATTTCCGCTTAATATAACCATGAAGTAAACGAGTGTGAGGACAAGAAATAAATATCATAACAGTTACGTGGGTCCGGATGGTGTTGATAGAAGCTCGTCGCCAATTTATGTTGTATCCAAAAGAAGGGAAAAACAGAGAAGGAATATTCCTGAACACGAAGTTTATTTCCACATCAACACCAACGTCCTCACAGCTCCAAGTACAGCAACTGACTCTGGAGCCGATGAAGTCATCAGAACTCCACGCACCCAGCATTCCATAAAGGTACACTGCCCACCCCCAACGACAAATTACAATTGCACATTTTAAAACACAACAGTTTCCTACAGAAAATAACAACTGAAATAAAAAAATATTGAAATTGAGGTAAAAAACAGCCATTGTTTTCTACGTTCTACTCTGTAACTTTTTCATGCAATGTCAGATTTTTGAATGCAATATACCATTATGACTGCTGGACTCTTCTGGTTGTGGGGATATATAGGACTTGTAGGTTCATCAAGAAGCCTAGGTACGCAGAGCCAATAAATGAGCTGCACCTTACAGTGGGTTTTCATTCTATACCGGGTATACAGCAATTCATTTGCTGAAATATAGAGTGAAAAATAGGTATCAAGAAAACCTTTGAATTTTGAAAATGGGCACAAGATAAGGTGTTGAGGAGCAGTGGTTATTTGCACATCTCTGAATTCTGGGGTGCCCATACTAGCATGTGAATTACAGGGCATTTCTCAAATAGACAAGGGGCAATAACACTTGTTTTGCTATTCTATGTTCCCCCAAGTCTCCCGATAAAAATGGTACCTCACTTATGTGGGTAGGCCTAGTGCCTGCGACAGGAAATGCCCCAAAACACAAAGTGGACACATCACATATTCTCAAAGAAAACAAAGGTGTTTTTTGCAAAGTACCTACCTGTGGATTTTGGCCTCTAGCTCAGCCGGCACCTAGGGAAACCTACCAAACCTGTGCATTTATGAAAACTAGAGACCTAGGGGAATCCAAGATGGGGGTACTTGTGGGGCTCTCAACAGGTTCTGTTACCTAGAATCCTTTGCAAATCTCAAAATATGGCTAAAAAAACACTTTTTCCTCACATTTCGGTGACAGAAAGTTCTGGAATCTGAGAGGAGCCACACATTTCCTTCCACCCAGCATTCCCCCAAGTCTCCTGATAAAAATGGCACCTCACTTGTGTGGGTAGGCCTACTGCCAGTGACAGGAAATGCCCCAAAACACAAAGTGGATACATCACATTTTCTCAAAGAAAACAGAGTTGTTTTTTGCAAAGTGCCTACCTGTGGATTTTGGCCTCTAGCTCAGCCAGCACCTAGGGAAACATACCAAACCTGTTCATTTCTGAAAACTAGAGACCTAGGGGAATCCAAGATGGGGTGACTTGTGGGGCTCTCTCCAGGTTCTGTTACCCAAAATCCTTTGCAAACCTCAAAAGTTGGCTAAAAAACACTTTTTCCTCATATTTCAGTGACAGAAAGTTTTGGAATCTGAGAGGAGACACAAATTTCCTTCCACCCAGCGTTTCCCCAAGTCTCCTGATAAAAATGGTACCTCACTTGTGTGGGTAGACCTTGTGCTTGCAACAGGAAATGCCCCAAACTCTATCTGGACACATCAAAATTATCAAATAGAAAACTACCTGTTTTTGCGGGGGTACCTGCGTTTTTGGTCCTGGGCTCAGTAGCCATCTAGGGAAATCTACCAAACCCAGACATTTCTGAAAAGTAGACACCTGAGGGAGTCCAGGGAGGTGTGACTTGTGTGGATCCCCCAATGTTTTCTTCCCCAGAATCCTCAGCAAACCTCAAATATAGCTAAAAAAATCACATTTTCCCAACATATCTGTGTGGGATCACTGCACCGGGATGAATTTCCTACCACCCAACGTTCTCCTCAGTCTCCCGGTAAAAATGATACCTCACTTGTGTAGGTGGGCCAAGTGTTTGTGAGAGGGAAGACCCAAAAACACGTTGAAATTGAGGGGGAACCACAGTGGGTCCAAAAGGGCAGTTTGAAAAAAAACATTTTTAGGCTGACAAGTGCAGCAGAAATGTTATCGATAGAGATGAGACAATGCTGGGTGGTAGGAATTTTGTGGATTCCTGCAGATTCCGGAAGGTTCCATCACAAAAATGTTGGAAAAATGTGTGCTTTCCAACAAAGTTGCAGGTTTGCAGGGCATAGTGGGTAAGGAAATTGTTTGGGGTGCATGTGAAGCACACCACCCTGGAATTAACTAGATGTTTAGTTTTCAGATGTGTCAAGGTCTTGTGGATTTTTCTACATGGCAGCGTCCCAAAGTAAAAAAAAGTGCAGCCCTCACCATTCTAAGTGGGACATTTTTGAGAGTTACCAAGCTCTCATGGCCCAAATGTAAAACAAAAACCAAAAATAATCAAATGTCCTCTTGCTTGCCATGGGATAAGATGTTTTAGTGTGCAGGGGAGAGCTGAAAGACTGTTAGCCCCTTCAGTAGGGGTGGGGGCATAACCAGGCCCCTACTGGTTGGTAACCACCACCCCACTATTTTTTTTTATTTTTTTTTATTCCCTGGCATCGAGGAGACTTTCTGTCCCCCCAGGGTGTGGATCGGGTGCAATTACTCAATCTGCCCACTGATGGGCAGAACAACTTTGGCCCCATTTTATTTGGGGTGGGGGTATGGGGGTATTTGAAAACAAAATCTTCCCTGGTCTCTGGAGGGCTTTCTACCCTCCTTGGGAGCAGATGGGCCTTCCAAAAATAGGCCAATCTGCCCCCAAGCAAAACACACACATACACACACACCAATCCATGGTGTCTAGAGGTTTCAGATTGGTCTAAAAAAATAATAGGTCGATCTGCCCCCCTGGGGGGCAGAAATGGCCTAAATACAATTTGCCTCAGGGGAGGAACCCTTGTCTAAGGGGTCGCTCCCCATACATAAAAACATAAAGTAAATAAAAAAATATATATATCCCTGGTGTCTAGAGGTTTCTCCACCCCCCCAGGGGCAGATCCTCCTAATTATATTAGGCCGATCTGCCTCCGGGGGGGCAGAAAAGGCCTAAAAATATTTTGCCCCCCCGGGGAGTGGGCCTTGCCTCAGGGGCCGCTCTCCTTTTGCATTAGTGTAAAAAAACATAAACATTTCCTGGTGTCTTGTGGTTTCTGCCCCCAGGGGGGCCCAAATGGCCTAAAATAATTGCCCCCCCCAGGAGCGACCTTGCCTAAAGGGTCATTCCCCAAACATAAAAAAATAAAAATAAACAAAAATGTTTTGTCCCTGGTGTCTAGTGGTTTTCTGCTCCCCCTCCCGGGGGCAGAAATGGCCTAAAAATCATTTGCTCCCCTGGGGAGTGGCCCTTGCCCAAGGGGCTGCTCCCCTTATGTGCAAGTATGAAAAAAAATAATTATCCCTGGTATCTAGTGGTTAACCCCTTCCCTGCCAGGCCTTTTCCCCCTCCTGTGCCAGGCCTTTTTTTGCCTATTTGGGGCAGCTCGCGCTTAGGCCCTCATAACTTTTTGTCCACATAAGCTAACGAAGCCAAATTTGCGTCCTTTTTTTCCAACATCCTAGGGATTCTAGAGGTACCCAGACTTTGTGGGTTCCCCTGAAGGAGGCCAAGAAATTAGCCAAAATACAGTGAAAATTTAGTTTTTTTCAAAAAAATGGGAAAAAGTGGCTGCAGAAGAAGGCTTGTGGTTTTTCCCCTGAGAATGGCATTAACAAAGGGTTTGCGGTGCTAAACTCACCAGCTTCCCAGCTTTCAGGAACAGGCAGACTTGAATCAGAAAACGCAAGTTTCCAACACAAATTTGGCACTTTACTGGGACATACCCCATTTTTAAAAAATGTTGTGCTTTCAGCCTCCTTCTAGTCAGTGACAGAAATGGGCATGAAACCAAGGCTGGATACCAGAAACCTAAACATTTCTGAAAAGTAGACAAAATTATGAATTCAGAAAGGGGTCGTTGGTGTAGATCCTACAAGGGTTTCCTACAGAAAATTACAACTGAAAAAGAAAAATATTGAAATTGAGGTGAAAAAAACATCAATTTTTCTCTACGTTTTACTCTGTAGCTTTTTCCTGCAATGTCAGATTATCGAAAGCAATATACCGTTACGTCTGCTGGACTCCTCTGGTTGCGGGGATATATAGGGCTTGTAGGTTCATCAAGAACCCTAGGTACCCAGAGCCAATAAATGAGCTGCACCCTGCAGTGCGTTTTCATTCTATATCGGGTATACAGCAATTAATTTGCTGAAATATAAAGAGTAAAAAATTGCTATCAAGAAAACCTTTGTATTTCCAAAAAGGGCACAAGATAAGGTGTTGAGGAGCAGCGGTTATTTGCACATCTCTGAATTCTGGGGTGACCATAGTATCATGTGAATTACAGGGCATTTCTCAAATAGATGTCTTTTTTACACACTCTCCTATATTTGGAAGGAAAAAATGTAGAGAAAGACAAGGGGCAATAACACTTGTTTTGCTAATCTATGTTCCCCCAAGTCTCCCGATACAAATGATACCTCACTTGTGTGGGTAGGCCTAGCTCCCGCGACAGGAAACGCCCCAAAACGCAACGTGGACACATCCCTTATTAAAAAAAAGAAAACAGAGGTGTTTTTTGCGAAGTGCCTACCTGTAGAGCTTCTAGCTCAGCCGGCACCTAGGGAAACATACCAAACCTGTGCATTTTTGAAAACTAGAGACCTAGGGGAATCCAAGATGGGGTGACTTGTGGGGCTCTCTCCAGGTTCTGTTACCCAAAATCCTTTGCAAACCTCAAAAGTTGGCTAAAAAACACTTTTTCCTCATATTTCAGTGACAGAAAGTTCTGTAATCTGAGAGGAGGCATAAATCTCCTTGCACCCAGCGTTCCCCCAAGTCTCCCGATAAAAATGATACCTCACTTGTGTGGGTAGGCCTAGCGTCCGTGACAGGAAATGCCCCAAAGCACAACGTGGACACATCCCACTTTTTGACAGAAAACAGAGCTGTTTTTTGCAAAGTTCCTACCTGTAGATTTTGGCCTCTAGCTCAGCCGGCATATAGGGAAACCTACCAAACCTGTGCATTTCTGAAAACTAGGGACCTAGAGGAATCCAAGATGGGGTGAATTGTGGGGCTCTGACAGGTTCTGTTACCCAGAATCCTTTGCAAACCTCAAATTTTGGCTAAAAAAACACATTTTCCTCACATTTCGGTGACAGAAAGTTCTGGAATCTGAGAGGAGCCACAAATTTCCTTCCACCCAGCGTTCCCCCAAGTCTCCCGATAAAAATGATACCTCACTTGTGTGGGTAGGCCTAGCGCCCGCGACAGGAAATGCCCCAAAACGCAACATGGACACATCCCATTTTTTGAAAGAAAACAGAGGTGTTTTTTGCAAAGTGCCTACCTGTAGATTTTGGCCTCTAGCTCAGCCGGCACCTATGGAAACCTACCAAACCTGTGCATTTTTTAAAACTAGAGACCTAGGGGAATCCAAGATGGGGTGACTTGTGGGGCTCCGACCAGGTTCTGTTACCCAGAATCCTTTGCAAACCTCAAAATTTGGCTAAAAAAACACATTTTCCTCACATTTCGGTGACAGAAAGTTCTGGAATCTGAGAGGAGCCACGAATTTCCTTCCACGCAGCGTTCCCCCAAGTCTCCCGATAAAAATGATACCTCACTTGTGTGGGTAGGCCTAGCGCCCGCGACAGGAAATGCCCCAAAGCACAACGTGGACACATACCATTTTTTGACAGAAAACAGAGCTGTTTTTTGCAAAGTGCCTACCTGTAGATTTTGGCCTCTAGCTCAGCCGGCACCCAGGGAAACCTACCCAACCTGTGCATTTCTGAAAACTAGAGACCTATGGGAATCCAAGATGGGGTGACTTGTGAGGCTCTGACCAGGTTCTGTTACCCAGAATCCTTTGCAAACCTCAAAATTTGGCTAAAAAAACACATGTTCCTCACATTTCTGTGGCAGAAAGTTCTGGAATCTGAGAGGAGACACAAATTTCCTTGCACTCAGCGTTCCCCCAAGTCTCCCGATAAAAATGATACCTCACTTGTGTGGGTAGGCCTAGCGCCCACGAAAGGAAATGGCCCAAAACACAACGTGGACACAACATATTTTTCCACAGAAAAAAAGAGGTGTTTTTTGCAAAGTGCCTACCTGTGGATTTTGGCCTCTAACTCAGCCGGCCCCAGGGGGGGGGCAGAAATGGTCTAAAATAAATTTTACCCCCCACCCCAAGCCCTCCCCGGGAGCTCTGCGTGACATTGGCGCCAAAAAACAAATCCCCAGTGCCTAGTGGTTTCTGCCCCCTTGGGGGCAGATTGACCTAAAATCGCCCCATCTGCCCCCAAGGGGGGCAGAAATGGACTAAATACAATTTGCCCCCCAGGGCACAGTCCCTTGCCTGATGGGTCGCTACCCATCTCTAAAAAAACAAAAACAAAAAAAAAAAACACACAAAAAAAAATTGCCCTTCCGCCTAGAGGTTTCTGCCCCGCCTGGGGCAGATCGGCCTAATAATAGGGGGGGCAGAAATGGCCTAAAATAATTCCCCCCCCCTCAGGGAGCGACCCTTGCCTAAGGGATCGCTCCCCTTGCGTGAAATTCACGCAAAGAAAAAAAACTCCCTGGTGTCTAGTGGTTTCTGCCCCCCTTGGGGGCAGATTAGCCTCATCAAAATAGGCCAATCTGCCCCCAAGGCGGGCAGAAATGGCCTAAATATAATTTGCCCCCTAGGGGAGCGACCCTTGCCTAAGGGGTCGCTCCCCAACTAAAAAAAAAAAAAACATAACAAAAAAAAAACAAAAAAAAAAAAGATCCCTGGTGCCTAGATGTTTCTGCCCCCAGGGAGGGCAGAAAAGGCCTTCCCGAAAAATGCCCCCCCCGGGAGCGACCCTTGCCCAAGGGGTCGCTCCCTTTTGTCACTTTCTTCTTCCAAAAAAAAAAATCGCTGGTGTCTAGTGGGGTTTCAAAAGCCGGATTGCAAGCAATCCGGCTGCTGAAACCCTGGGAAAGACTTCAAAGGGAAGGAAATACATTTCCTTCCCTTTGAAGCCCCTCCGGGCCTCCCCCACGTGATTGAAAGAGAAATGCTGAGCATTTCTCTTTCAATCGCGCTGGAAGCAGAGCTTCCAGCGCAATGCGGGAGGCCCTTGTGACAAATCAGCGTGCACTCGTGCGCTGATGTCACAGGGGGGGGTGGGGAGGGTCGGGGGTGGAAGGGGAAGGTCTTCCCCTTCCATCCCCCCCTTGTGGGGGGCGGGGGTGCACAGGGGGGTAGCGCTAGCGCTCCCCCAAGTTCCTGTGCTTTGGACGAGGTGACCTCGTCCAAAGCACACAGGAACTGTAGCCTTGGACGAGGTCACCTCGTCCAAGGCACAGAAGGGGTTAATGGCCCAATAATAATTCTCCCCGCTCCCCCCCGGGAGCCACCCTTGCCCCAAACATAAAAACATTAAAAAAAATATATATATATCCCTGGTGTCTAGTGGTTTTCTGCCCCCCCAGGGCAGAAATGCACCATATCTCTCAAAATATGGATAATTCCTGCTCTCTGCCTGATGTGGCTGAACTGTTGCCTAGCACCAACACAGGCAGGATATTTTTGGGGGGGAAAGGGCACCTACCTGCACCAATACAATCCTCTAAGGTTTTTTTCCCCCCTCTACGTGTACTGCAGAATGCAGCACATACACAAAGAGGAAAAACAAGCAAAAATGAAAATATTTCTTTTCAATACACCTCCTCTGGGTAGGCATAGCATTCTGACGCATTTGCTGGTCTACCTGTGTTAGACCTGACAGCCTTTTGGTGGTCACCCTCAAATTGTTTGCCTGCCTCCATCCACTTTTTGACATTGTTATTGTTGGTTTTAGGACTCTGCACACTTTACCACTGCTAACCAGTGCTAAAGTGCATATGCTCTCTCCCTGAAAACATGGTGACATTGGCTCAGACCCAATTGGCTTATTTAATTTACTTAAAAGTCCCTAGTAAAAGTGCACTACATGTGCCCAGGGCCTGTTGATTAAATGCTAATAGTGAGCTTGCAGCACTGATTGTGCCACCCACATAAGTAGCCCCCTAACCGTGTCTCAGGCCTTCCATTGCAAGGCCTGTGTGTGCAGTTTCACTGCCAATTCGAGTTGGCATTTAAAATACCTGCCAATCCTTAAACTCCCCTTTTTCTACATATACGTCACCCCTAAGGTAGGTCCTAGGTAACTCACAGGGCAGGGTGCTATGTAGGGAAAAGGCAGGACATGTACCTGTGTAGTTTATATGACCTTTTAGTGTGAAACTCCTAAAATCATTTTACTCCGCTGTGAGGTCTGCTCCTTTCATAGGCTAACATCAGGTCTACCCTCACATACTGTTTGAGTGGTAGATTATGATCTGAAAGGAGTAACAAGGTCATATTTAGTATGGCCAGAATGGTAATACAAAATCCTGCTGACTGGTGAAGTTGGATTTAATATTACTATTTTAGAAATGCCACTTTTAGAAAATGAGCATTTCTCTGCCCTTAAATCCTTATGTGCCTTACAATCCACGTCTGGCTGGGTTAGTTGACAGGTCTTTTGTGCATTTCACTCAGACAACCCGAAACACAGGATGCTCAGTTACACCGGCACACATCTGCATACTGAATAGGTCTTCCTGGGCTGGGAGGGCCTAACACTTACATGTCAAAGGACAGTGGCCTGCCCTCACACAATGGACTGTCAAACCCCCTACTGGGACCCTGGCAGACAGGATGGAACTGAAATGGGACCTTGTGCACCTGTAAGCCACTCTTCAACGTCTCCCCCACTTCAAAGGCACATTTAGGTTTTTAAACAAGGCCTCTGACCCTACCAACTCAGACACGTCATGACAAGATACCTACTGGGAAAGGAACTCTGAACCAAAACCTGCAACCTGCTAGGAGAAGCTACCTGACTGCCCAAATGACTCACCTGACTTCTTTGCTGTAAAGGACTGCTGCCTTGCTGTTGCCCTGCTGCCTCGCAGCCCTCCGGCTCAACTGAGAAGTGCTCTCCAAGAGCTTGGATTGAGCTTGCCTCCTGTTTCCTGAATTCTCCGGGGCAAAAAGACATCATCTCTGCAAAGAACTCCTTGTGCAGTGAAAATGAATGCACAGCCTGCCGGAATTGATTCACAGCCTGCCTTGCGGTGAGAAAATCTCTGCAACGCCGAAATGGAACGACACAGCCCGGCTCCCTGAGTGGCAGCACCAGCGTTGCAACCAGGACATCGACACATGGCCCACTGGATCGACGCATAGCCAAGCCGGAAGAATGCAGCCCGACTTCCTGCAAGAGGAATAGATTCAGCACCTGCCGTGCAACAGAAATGTCCCCACGTCGTACACCAAATCGACACAGCTCCTGTGACTTCGCCCTGCATGCCCAGAATTTCTCTGCGTCATCCCCGGGCTTCCAAATACCCCGCAACCCGAAGAGGATCCAAGTCTGCGCACCGGAAATCGATGCAAAGCCCTTGTTGCGTGGAAAAGCATTGACGCATTGTCTGTGTGTGCCAAGAGAAACTGACGCACACATCCCCGTTTTCCAAGCACCTCCTCCTCTGCAGTCCCGTGTGGATAATTTAGGCGCAAACCAGGTACTTTGTGCTTGCAAGAGACACTTATTGCTTTTTAAGAACTAAAGACTCTATTGATCATTACAAAAGTGATATTTCAACTTGTACTTATCAAATCTTGATAGTTTTGACCTTAATCTATTCAGATAAATAGTTTATATTTTTCTAAACCTGTGTGGTGTATTTCTGTGGTGTTTATACTGTGTTATTACTTGATTTATTACACAAATACTTTACACATTGCCTTCTAAGTTAAACCTGACTGCTCAGTGCCAAGCTACCAGAGGGTGGGCACAGGATAATTTGGACTGTGTGTGACTTACCCTGACTAGAGTGAGGGTCCTTGCTTGGACAGGGGGTAACCTGACTGCCAACCAAAGACCCCATTTCTAACAAACAGTATTAGTAAATCTGGGAATGATTCAGAATCCATGGGTGGATATGTGGAAACACCCACGCTCCACCCATGGAATGCCTCCCTGGGGCAGAGTAACCCAAGTCATCAAATTACACAGCCTGGCATTACTTCAGATTTACCAAGCCACTCAGGGACACACAATTTGGCCTTTAGTGGCTTGGTAAATATCATTATAGAATGACGTTAAACTCTTGATAAACATGCCCCTAGGTATTCCATAGTGTAATTTCATGCCATGTTCCTTTCATTTTTTTCAAAAATCAGTTTATTGTTATTTTCAGCGTACTGTAACATTTTGGCTTGCATCAACATTAGGATAACAAATTTGTGCAATTACTAGTTGATCGTGTAGGCACATCAGAAGGAGGTAGGCGTCGAATCAGCTGACAGCTAGACCTCCATTCGGGGTATTGAACCACATACTGCTAGAACTTACATAATTCAGGATTAATTGGCATGCGAATTCTAAGGAGAAAGTTCGTACACTAGAATCTTGAGGCCTACAAATAATTTGAAGAACAGTAAATACTCCAGTGTCTCTGTAAACCGCACCGGAAAATCAGTGTGTTTGTACAACATTATGTTTGCAGGTATTTCACTTAAGCAAAGCACAGATAACAATTAGAACATGAACAACCTTTGGAGTACTATTTATACAGTCAATAGATTGTGATTGAAGCGCGTCGCCATGGGTGCGGGAACCTCCCTGTTCTATCCATTCATACCAATATAGGACGGGAATGCATGCTAGCCACGGACACCTGCCGCCTAGATAGGACCCAGCCACATCCCTATAACTGAGGCTGGAACGGTTACCCAAGCTCCGGCACCCTCCACCCCACGCTCCGACGTCGGGAGCAGATGCTTGTCCATCTCGGCAGTTAGACTAATTCCTCCGCATCCGGCCCTGTCCCAAACTCTGCAGACATGCCATCATCTCTTCCCAGCTGTCTGTTAACGGATACTTGCGCAACCCTAGCGCATCTTCCCTTCCTAACGCCACTCCCTCTGCATTTGCCCAAACCTCAAATGAATATTTCCAGGCCTGCTCAGCTGGTGGGTTGGCTCACTTCCACCTGCGGGTTATCAGCCTCTTAGCCGTTATCAAACCCAGATCCAGAAATCTCACAGCAGCCCTATGCCGCGCGCCCCTGGGAAAGAGGCCAGCACACAAACCTCCCAGGTGAATGGAATTGAACTCGACGTGCACTCCGATAGGCAACTTACTACCGCCCTTCAGAAGCGATGAAAGGATGGCCAGGACCATAGCATGTGTATCATGTCTGCATCAATGTAGGAACAACGGGGCAGTCTGCATCGCGACGAGCAAAATATCTGTTCACTCGAGCTGGAGTGAGGTATGCCCTATGAATGATGTAGAATTGGATCAAGCAAAATCTGGAGTTGCGGGGTATATTAACGTGGCAGGAGAGAGCAGACTTCCACTGCGCATCTGTGACTGAGGTGGTCGCATCCGCGTCCCAGGCCGCACGCAGTGTATCGCACTCTAGGGCTGTGTGTAAGCGCAGCGCGTCAGTGAACCATCTAACCAGGTGTCGTCCCTGCCCCCTCACATGTATGTACTATACCAACAGATGTGTGGAAGGAGCAATTGACATGTCGCCCCACTTAGATGTTAAAGACCTCAACAGTGAATTATATAGCAGGAACTGTCCTGCAGGCAGGCCCAATTCCTGAACCAGTGTGGAAAACGAAATCAGCTTGCCATCATCATAGAGGCCACGCATGCAGCTCGGGACCCGACGTGACCCTAGGGCCACAGGGAGTACCCAGCAACGGCAAGGCTGGAGCAAATGGGACTATCCCCCCGGTAAGGCGCAGGGACCTACGATAACAGCTATAAGCTACCTTAAGCAATATCTGTCCCAGCAACGCCACACGTGTGAGTGGGTGAAATAGATGCCACACTTGCATGAGGGACCAAGGGCCCTCCGTGGTCGCCGTATCTGTGAGATGAAGGCCCGCCA
Organism: Pleurodeles waltl; assembly: GCF_031143425.1. Classification (NCBI taxonomy): domain Eukaryota; kingdom Metazoa; phylum Chordata; class Amphibia; order Caudata; family Salamandridae; genus Pleurodeles; species Pleurodeles waltl. The sequence continues at coordinate 779,684,085 of NC_090444.1, forward strand.
GCCACTTGGACACCCACTGGAACTGAGAGGCCAAATAGTAGTGCTCCAGATTAGGGACTGACAGGCCGCCCCTCTCCAGCGTCAAATACAATTTTTTCAGCGCAACTCTGCAGCGTCCCCCATTCCAAATAAATTCCCTCAACCGAGACTCCAGGCTCCTGAAGAAACTGGGAGGGATATAGTACGGGAGGTTAGAGAAGTAATATAATAGACGCGGTAAGACTATAATTTTTAGCAGCGATATCCTACCTGCCATCGACAGCAGCAGCGTCTGCCAGAAAGCCATCTGGGACTTGATTGAAGACACTGCTCTCTTAAGATTCCCATTAATTAGGTCTCCGTCATGGTGATAAATATGGATGCCTAAATATCTGAATGCGTGTGGTTGCCATGGAACAGCGCTCCCCGAGAGGCAAACAACGGGTCGAAAGGGAAGAGGCATGATTAAGACCAATTAACCTTGAGGCCAGATAACAAGGCAAATTGTTGCAACAGGGCCCCAACCTCTGAGGGGATTCGCGTAATATCCCTAAAATACAAGTAAGAGGTCATTAGCGTACAGCGATGCCATGTGTAGGCCATCCCCCAGGGCAATACCCAAACCAGAACCCCTGTCTTCTCAAAACCGCCGCCAATGGATCCATGGCAAGGGAAAACAGCAATGGGGAAAGGGAGCAACCTTGCCTTGTACCCCTGCACACATTAACTGACTCTGATATGATGCCCCCCATCTTGACCCGGACCTGAGGGTTAGTGTATAGCAGCTTAACCATACGAGTGAAGAGGGGCCCAATGCCAAACCGCTGCAAGACCCTGAAAAGATAAGGCCACTCTAAGGAATCAAAGGCTTCTCCTGGTCAAGCACAAGACATCCCTCCCGTGGCCAGCCTTGTCTTGCGTTTTGCATGACACGGAACAGCCACCTGATGTTATGCGACGTATCCCTCGGCGGCACAAACCCGTTTTGGTCCAGGCGCACCAGGCCCGGCGTTATAGGTGCTAGACGCATTGCTAATGTTTTGGCCTGTATTTTATAGTCCGTTTTGAGCATTGCTAGCGGTCGGTACGAGCCCAACTCTGCCGGATCTTTGCAAGGCTTGGGGAGGGACACGAGCATCGCCTCTCTCTGAGATGTTGTCAAGTATCCCCTCTGTACTGCTTCCTCATAGACATGGAGCAGCTTGGGTGCAAGAATTAAAGCAAATGCCTTGTAAAAGTCAGCCGGTAGACCATCCGGACCCGGCGTCTTGCCAGACCCCAGCTCATGAATACTGGCCTGTATCTCAGCGAGATCAAGAGGCTCCTCCAGCGCACTCCTCTGGTCCGCCGTCAGACATGGGAGTTCCACTCCAGAGAGAAACTCGTCGCAGGACCGTTCAGGGGAAATCACAACTGAAGCATACAGTGTCTTGTAATGCTGCATAAACGCAGAATGTATTTCCCCAGACGTATGCAACAGACGACCAAACTCCAAGCGAACCTCCATAAATGGTCCGTGGTCACAATCACCCCTAATCAACCAGGCCAGAAGTCTGCCTGACTTGTCTGCTGAGGCGTGCGTTCTCACTGAGTGAGCAACATAATTCAGGCGACGCAGCCGTTCAAGTAGCAACAAGCACTCAGCACGGGCCTTGGATAACAAGGCCACCTCTGTGGGGTTCCAAGCGGCCTCCCTCTCTGGGCGCAACGAGTCTCGCTCTATACAAGCAAGATCATGCTCGATAAAGCGGCGCAAATTCCACTGAGTCCCCATAGAGTGATCACGGATGAAGACCTTAAAGGCATCCCACTCCAGCAGGCCCGCAGAGGTAGTACCATCATTATGCTAAAAAATTTGGGGATCGCCGCATCCAACAATGCTTTAAAGGCAGCATCCTCCAGGAGCTCAGGCCTGAGTTTCCAGGTAGGGACAGCTGAGGGGGAGACATCCCAACCCAAACGCACAATCTGTGGGTTGTGGTCTGAGTGAGTGCGTCCCAAATAATCCACGCCTACAACCGCAGAGGTCAAGTTCTGCGTGCAGAGTATTCTATCGAGTCGCACATGCAGGGTGTGCGGGGCAGAATAATACGAGTAAACTCTGTCTGTTCCGTTCCGCTGCCGCCATACATCTATCAAGTGCCAGTGTTGGGTCCAATTGACCAACCCACGTGCAGCTGCCACACTAGGTGACGTAGACAGTGGGGGGAAGGAACGATCTAAGTCAGTATCTAGTACACTGTTGAAATCCCCTCCCAGTAACCAGGGGTAGTCGCTCCAACCCGATAATTGATGGGACAGAATGTGCAGAAAGGAAGTCTGATCTACATTTGGGGCGTATATAGAGCCCAGCACTATGGCCCGGCCCGTAAGCCGTCCACAGACCAGGGCGAATCTCCCTTGTGCATCTATGATCTGATCCTCTGCTACAAAGGAGACACCCGACTTAATCCAGATCAGGGCTCCCCTAGCAGAAGTGGAGTGACCTGTTGCATATAATTGCCCTCTCCAGCACTGCTGCAAACGAGGGCGCTCTGAGAGCGCCAAATGGGACTCCTGCAAAAAAGCGAGGTGGACTGAGTGCCTTTTGAGATAAGAATATATGGAGTACCTGAGCCTAGGCGTGCGTATGCCGCGCACATTCCCAGTGATCACAATATATGGATTCATGGCAGCATCAGTTTAGCGTGCCCACATCCCGCCCGTCTCAACCTTAATCGCAATACTAAATGCACAGTGGCAGATTCCCAGCACCCGGCCAGACATCCCGTGTAGAGCCTCAAACATAACCAGAACAAAACCAATACCATCAGAGCAGATAAACAACCGGTCTCCGCTCAAACCCAACAACCTGGATATTCAACAACATAATCACACATGCTAATTCTCTAATAGCAGGAGAGTGGGGTAGACCAGATCACACAAGGAAGTAAGCGCGCACTAAGCCAGTCATCCCGGCTAGAGTGGATAACAGAGGGGGGGGGCAGAGGCCAGCTGCATTGTTAAACAGTGATCGGACACAATTACAATATCAGTGAAAACTGCACAGTCTACCCATAAAAACATCCTATGCCTGGCAATCGGGCCATCAATTGGCACATATTAAATAATATGCCATCTCTGTAGCCCAGGCGCCCCGTTTACATCAAGCAAAAAGTTACAGAATTTCCGGGCCATCCAAATAGGGCCCTGCAGGGCCTAGACCAGTTCATCCACAGTGGCAGGAGTCACAGCCGGGCACTCCAGAAAGCTCAACTCTGAGAGCCGGTCTAGTGTGGCAGGGTGGTCGCTGGGAGGCTGTGAAATTTCAGTTTCCGATTCCGATGCCGCCGGAGAGGCACTGATACCCGCAGCCGATTTTAACGCCTCACGCCGCTCCTGTATGAGCTGTTTCAGGTCAGGAGCATGGGTTGCGGCCTCGGTGGTCACACCGCCCCCCTTACGGCCACGTCTCACCCGGCTGCGCCTGCTCTTCGATGAAGGCGGGTTTCTCTCCACTTCAAAACCCAAAGCGCGGCCCGTTGATTCCAGCCACTCCCACGTCGCTTCTGGCGTGGTGAAGAAATGAGATTTATTCTCAGCTATGATGCAGAGCTTGGCTGGGAACAGTAGAGAGTACTCCAGGCGCAGGAAACAGCATTATTTGCGCATCGTCCACTCGAGGCGGCGGGGAGGATCTCACAGTTTTGAGTATAATATCTTGATCCGCATAGTGGAGCAACCAAATTATAAAGGGGCGAGGGCCACTTCCTGGAAGCCTTGGTCGTGTGGGGATTCGATGAGCCTGCTCCACCGAAAAAAATGGGGTTAGTGAACCATCCGCCACCAGCCCCCCAAGCCAGTTCTCAGAGTAGGCCACCGCATCACGGCCCTCCGCACCTTCCGGTAGTCCAACCACCCGTATCTTATTTTGCCTGGTGTGGCCCTCGACGTCTTCCGCACGGCACTCCAACTCCACCACACGTGCCAGAACATCCCCCATCGTGGTCACCAAGCGAGACGTCACCGGTGTCAACTCATCCACTCGCGCCTCTATCATACCTGTCTTATCCGCGAGGTTGCAGTGGTCAGCGTGTAGCAAGACAAGGTCACTGGCCACCTTGTTGATTTTGGCTTTCAGAGATGTGCGCGCCCACTCCAGCGAGTCGCCGATGCGTTCCACCGCAGCCAGCACAGCATGCAGCTTTTGGCTGTAATGTGCAGCTGCGTCCTGCGACCTCCCAGCTCCAGTGCCAGAGCGAAGGCGGCCCGCCATGATCAAAGTCTATGTGGACTCTAGCTTGTGCCACTCCATTCACCGGCCGATACACCACCAGCGTTGTTAGCCAAGAGCCCGCCAGCACGCCCAACCACAGCAGGAGGACCAGGCCAGGAGATCAATGCAGCAAATGTGGCAGTCGCGTGGCGAAACGGCCCTCCAGGTCAGGCTCTGTCTCCTCTCAGTCAGCCACCTCGATGTCCTGATCCCTCAGCTCTGTGAACCAGTGGGGACCGACTCCCCGCCACCAGCTCCATAGCCTACAGTAAATCCGCCTCCGATTCGCTTCTGGCGCCCACCGGACCAGCATCTCACCAGCCCACCGAAAGGCTGGGCCCACTTGTTTGCGCCCCCAGGACGGCGCCGGGCAGCAGCACGAGCAGCCCAACCTATGGTTGTCTTGCAGCCTTCCTCCTTCCACCTGTCTCCAGGCCACCGATCAGCCACTCCGGGCCCCTGAGACCTCAGGCAGACTTCATAGTCAGGGGCAGACAGCGCGATGTAGGCCACACGGCCGGCAGGCCCGGCCCTCTCCCTCAGTGCTTTGGCGTCCTATTCAAGAGGCCAGTTCCCCCCACTGTGCGCCTCCGAATTCCTCAGGCTCCGTTTCACTCCTAATGGAGCACTGACCTCCCAGGCGCCCCCTCTAAGCAGGCCCCGGCAGTCGCTACGATCACACGCCTCTGTGAGTCCGCACCCGTTGCTCACCTGAGCCCGGCAGGCCGTGGACCCCACGTGGGGCCGGCCCGACACTGCTCCGCTCCGCCTTTGGGAGCGGGCGTCTAGGTTCGCCATGGCCCAGGGCTCCTCAGCAGCCCAGCACCCCTTTCGACTGGGTGCCGCCAGCCCCCAAACTCCTGCTTGCCGCCGGAGGAGCCGGGTGAGACGCGGAGCTCATTCAGCTCACGTCCGCCATTATCCCCGGCTTGGCCACGCCCCCATGCCATGTTCCTTTAATATTAAGTGAATAGCTCTACAAATAGTAATTTCGCTTGTCCCAGAATTGAATTGTGCTCTATTTTGCAGGAACTTTATTGAAATGTACAAATTAGTACAAAATGTGCCACTGGCTTTAGCTAGCAGATGACCCCAGTGCCTGTGTTTTATAACTGCAGCATGCTAGCAAGTCTTCAATGTACTAGGAGTTGCTGAAGACAAAGTATAAGAGCAACACAGCTCTGAAGAGAAGATGCCTTTGGTGTTGTGAAATTTTGGACTTCTCTCATTCAGAGGAGTAAAATTCAACGGTTTATCAAACACAACAGAACCCAGCTTCTGAAACCTGTCATCAAACACAGCGCAGCAACCAAAAATGCTGCGCTGGATGACATGGAGAGAGCAGGAGAGTGCCATACTCACATATAAATGGCACTCTCCTCCCCTCTCCCCAGCTCTGGCTCTGATGTCAGGAGCCGTGTGCCATGCACACACCTAAGTGCCATAGTGCTAGGGGGTGTGCGTGAGTCTAGCATAGGTTTTGTACAGGCAGGGAATCCTTTCTGTACAAAATACTATGCCTAAACAAGTGGAAATGCTTTTCCTACTTTGTAGGTGTGCTGTATAGTGCAGCACACATGCAAAGTCGGAAAAAATAAAGAAATAAAAACATTTTTCAGTTTAATGCCTGCTTTTCAGAGGTGTTAATTTTTGGCACTAAACCCTTTCCAATGACATTTCAGAATAGGGTTTAGCACCAAAAAGCATGTGTGGTAGCAAGGGTACTCCCATATACCACCCATGTAATGCTCCCTTGACACAAACTAATGCAAAGCAATGTGTCAAGCTGCTTTGCATTACTTTGCCACACAAACCAACGCAAATACCAATTTGCGTTGCTTTGTGAATTCCCCAAAAAGTTTCGCGTTGGTTTAGTGTTACAAAAATAACTCTAACCGGACGCTAAAGCTTTGAGAATCGGGGCTCAGGAATTTTTGTACAAGAGTGCCAGAAGGAGGCTGGGTCACTGCTGGGTTCCATAGAGTCAGGGAAGTGAGCATTGTCACCATAAGGACATCCCACATAAATGGGTATTACGGACAGAGACTTGCTTATAATGGTATATTTTATGATTGATTTCTTCTTACCTGTTTTATTCACGTCTGGTGCAGTTTTCTTATTTTCCGAAATTCTCTTCTTTTCTTCTGATGCTTCTTTAAAATAAATATAAATATTTAGTAATTCTAGATCCGAAAGAACTAATCAAACTTTACAATGGATTTTCCAGCTAAATGGTTCTAATGTAAAAAAAACATCCTTTAGCACAACATATATTGTAACATGAATGGAAGCTGAACAAGCATTTGAAATGCAACTGGTCTCGCATTTACTCGAGTTAGAGCTATTAGCGTTGTAAACTCCTAACCAGACTTTTCTTGCCACACAAATTGTAAGAAAAAGAATGCAGAGCAATCGTACTGAAATTGAAAACCAAGAAAACGAGCGCAACCGTGCTATGTAAAACCCAGCGTGATCGCACTGCATGGAAAATAACAAGATAAAGTAGTCTGGAAACCATGCTGAAAACATGGAGCCTTGTATGTTTTCAGTAGTTGGCCAGTACGCTCAAGGAAAGCTAAACATCGGAAAAGGCATGAAGTATGCATGACTTTCACTAATGAAATCAAGCTGATTTTAAAAGGCAAGCCCACAAGCCAATGAAAGTGACAGGTATGACATGGGTGTGGTCAAAAGCCCAAAGAGAGATTACAACAGGGATTGAGCACTTGTGCGCTTGACCCTAAAAAGCACCTATCTCTAATGGGGGAACAGAAAGGAATGTAGGAAGACGAGAGTGAGAGGTATTCTCGAGGTATTGAAGGAGTTGGAGAAATTTATTCCTAACTATGTCCTGAATTTCCAGAAGTATGTCACAACTAATCACGAAGAAAAGGTTTGTGACCACAACCAGCAAGGAGCAGATTACGAGGAGAAGTACAATAAAACGGTGAGGACGGCAAAGTATACATATTATCAAATTATACCGGGGGTTACGTGTTTTTTATGAAGAGATTTTATTAGCATGCTTCTGAAAGACGAGTAGATTTTTTTTAAACCACATGTTTATAAGCATTTTGTTATTCACAAATGCATGACACACAGGTTCATACCTCTGCCATTGCGTTCAACTTACAAATAATGAGTCTGTGCAACAAAGACATAGCAGGGTAAATAAACAAGCATCAATCAAAGTGCCTCAGGAGCAACCCCACAAGGTTCCAACAGAACTCAACCTGCTTTGAATGGCCAAAAGTATCAATCGGTGCCGGCTTGTAACAGGGTCGCCAATTCACCTGAGGCAGAGCCACTATAATGGTTTAAAAGTTGCTATGTTCCATGTGGCCCCATAAGGCTTTGGGTCAGGTGGAAGGGGGATCATTGAACGGAACATAAGGAAAAAGAAAACTGAACTGTTTCAGGGTGTTTGTGTTCTACATGTAAGAAGTAATATCAGAGAAGGTGCTGGTAAACGGCTATTTGTAGGCCGAGAGCTGTGGAGCATATAAGGTTATTCCCACCACATCTAGGGCTAAGGGAAGGGGCAGCTCAGGGGTGGTCAGAGATCACAACAGGTTGGGGGGTAAGACCCCAAAAAATAAGGGGGATTGTTTTCCTCTTTGTGCACTCACTCATACTCCAGAAGCTGCTCCCTGCCCTGATCTCTGTCAACTGGCTCATCTTGCTTCCCAGGCTTTGACCCTATATCGCCCTCTGGGTGTTCCCAGCCCTCTAACACCTCTGTCCACAGTATGAGTATTAGGCATCTTTTCACCCCACACTGCGTCTTTACTAAGCAGAAGTCTTTCTTCAGCTCTAGCCCACATGGTAACTTCCCTCATTCAGGTCTACAGAACTGGACCCACCACCGACTTCCACACCATTGCAATTCATCTCTTGGCCAATATCCGGGCCAGATCCAAAAAACTGGTATCCACCTTGGGTCTGAGGAACTCCCCCAGGAGGCAAGTCTCAATTCTGCATGGCAGAGCACAACTCAGTGTAGTGCCTAACCTAAGGATTACCACACTCCAAAACAGTTGTTGTGTGTGGCAGCTCCAAGGCATGTGACAAAAGTCTGCATCAGAGTGTTTACACCTAGAACAGGCACGTGGCTCACGTCATAAATGGCCTGAAGCCTCTGAGGTGCCAGGAAGGTCATGTGGACATAGTTAAAATGGATATATTTCATTCTCATGTTTCTGGAGACTTTCTTGGGAAAGGCCAGTATCCTACTCCATTTCCAGTTAGTGATGGCATGATCTAACACTCCACCCTACCTGATCCTAAGCACCATCAACGGTTTCTGCACCATTTCATTTAGGACTCTGTAAAACCAGGTCACTAGCAGCTGAGTGGACCCTATAGACAGCAGGAGCTGGAGTACTGCATGGGGCACTGGTTCCTCCCAGCCCCACCTCCCAGAGATCTTCAAATGTCCATACCAGGGCTTCATAGGTCAGAAAATGTCCCTGGGGCAAGGCTGGTTGGACTGACAGCTCTTTCAAAGAGATGAGGGCACCCAGATGGTAACAGTCACCAACCAACAAAAGCCCAATCTCCATCCAGTCTAAGAGTTGCGGGGCCCGAAACGCAGCAGTATTGCCCCAGGGGGACAAACATGATCACCTTCAGTTCCTTGAAGTTAGTTGATGGCAGCTTCTCAAGTCAGGTCTGATGAGCCAAGCTAGGAGCCTCCCTGACCTTTCCTCCTCCTCATGAGCCCAGGCCACATAGTTCCTATAGTCATGACAGCACAAAAACTTTAGAGTAGTGTTATACCTTTCCTTCACCTCAAGGAGCATACAGCGGCCTACGGGTCCGTCCCTAAGGCATTATCTAAGGCATGGAGCGTGGCGTCTATAGCATGCAACTTCCAATATAATCACCTTCAAGCTTCCACCGATTAACCCAAACAGTGCCCTTGGACTACCACTTTAAATGCATCCCACTCTACCACACCAGTGGATGCAGAGCTCTGGTAAGATTCAAAGTACCAAGCGATGGTTGTTTGGAGGGAATCCCTATAGCAGGCATCTTCAAGCACCAAGGGGTTAAGCCTCCACGTGGGGATCACCGGGCGTTCATCAATCAGCCGGACCCCTAGAAGCAAAGGGCTGTGGTCAGAAAAGGTGCGGACAAGGTATTGGGAGTAAGTTGCATATCGAATCATCCTGGTGGAACACATAAACCTGTCCAATCCAGTATAGTGCATAAATGTGGGAATAACAAGAGTAATCTCATTCTACCCCAAAGTGGGTGCGCCAGATGTCAGCCAGCTCCCAGAGTCATATCCATTCACGGAGGCCCACTGCTGTTCTATGGGCCCGTGCTCCAGGCAGAGGGGGTTGGAGCGATCCAACAACATGTCTGTGACACAATTAAAGTCTCTCTCCAGGAGCAGATCATCACTCGCTAGGTGTCCCAAGGGTGCTGAGAGGGACTGGAAGACCAGCACCTGGTCCTGATTCGATGCATATATCTTCCCTTGTATGATTTCATTACCCACTAGCCAGCCCTTGACCAAGACATATCTCCCTTTTATATGTAGGAGTGTTCTTGCTCAAAAGGGGTCCCAGACCTAATCCACACCAAGGCCCCCCGGGCAAAGACAGAGTGAGAGGTAGCATATAATTGGCCTTGCCACCTCTGCTCAACTTGGATACCCATTAGGTGAGTCTCTTGCAGCATAGCAATGTGCACCCCACTGAGTCTAAGGTACCTATGAATGCAGTGTCGCCTGGATGCAGGCTCCATCCCCCAGATGTTCCTTGTCATAAATGTGAGACCTGCGTGTTGAGAAGTTGAGAAGCCATACATCCAAATGGAACAGGAGGCCCATACAGTCGACCCTAATCCAACCCATGCCACACCCTCTCCACAGTATTCCTGCATTCCTTGAAACAAACAACAAATATCCCAAGATTTAACTCCCCAACTCGGGAGCAGTCCAGCAACATATAGCTAAATGACAGCTAAAGATTGTCATAAGTAATACACCACCAAATTCTTGGTGAGGGCCAAGTGGTGAGAAGCAAGAGTAGACTGCCTCGACCATTCCTGCTCCAGTCCCGGTAGTGCATGTCACCCAGGAACAAACAGTGGCCCTGATCAGCCACTTGGGTGCTCTGCATCCAAGCATCCAGGGTCCATCAACAGAGACAGCCACTGTATCTCTCACAATCATTGTAGTGACTGGTAGGCCAGGCTACCACCAAAAGGCTGGCTAAAAGGGCAAAGGCCCCCATCACCCCATTTTCCATAGGGGGTGAATTGCAGGAGAAGGGGAAGACCCTGCAAACAAACACCTCCAAGCTGCTTCAGGTCAGATCAGGTCCACTACAGATCGTGGGTAACCTCTGGGAGACCCCCACCATCGATTGTTGACCATCTGATTCTGATTCTGTGGACTGTCGCTCTGATGGGGAACCAGTCTCTGAGTGGGCCATATGTAGCACTGTGATCTTCGCCGTAGCCTGAAGTGCAGCCACCCAATCCATCTCTGTTTTGGACCTAATCAGTTTCTTCAGAGTCTACCTGCGACTTGTTCCCCAATAGCATTTCCGGGGCCTGCACCTGACCTCACCCCTGCGGACCAGGGCACCAGAGGGACAAACCCGCTTCTGTAAGCGTCAATGACCATTTTGAGGACTTCACAGAAGTGCATTGCACGATTTAGAATTATTTTCTGTTTGACCAGGAACATTAATGAGTATTAGAGGCCCTCTTACCAATACGTTCTCTTCACCTCTCCAAAAAGGAGGCCTTTTTGGCTTGCACAGCAGCGGAGAAGTATGGGAGCACAATGCTCTCCCATTTCCGTGGGTGTATGGGTCCCCCACCCATGCCCTTTGCAGTATCACATCCCGGTCTCTGAAATAAAGTAAGCTGTCCATCATTGGTTGGGGCAAGGGGCCCAGTGCTGGTGGCTGGGAGTCACCCTGTGAGCATGCTCCAGGGTGAAGTATGGCGACAGATGATTTGGAGCGACCTCCATCCACGACCATTGCTCACCATTGGCCTGATTTAGTTCTTGGCGGACGGGTTACTCTAGCACAACGGTGACAGATTTTCCATCTGCCAAAATATAAATTCCTTTATATCCTATGGGATTTATATTTTGTCAGATGGGAAATCTGGCACTGTAATGACGGATTATCTTGTTCATCAAGAACTAAATCAGGACCTATGGCTCCACCCTCTGTTACTTCAAGAAGTCCCAAAGTGCAAACATTGGTCTGATGATTTTGGCTTCAGCATCTTCTGCACAATGTTCTAGGGTGTGTACCCTATTGCTCAGGTTTGTAACTGGTCAGTGCCAGATGGTCTGGGTGCAACTCACCCATCATTGCCACCACATCTTTCATTTTATCCGCCAATCTGTGGTGGTCAGCTCTGAAAAGTCCCAGTCCTTCCGAGACATCACTGATGTCTTGCTGGAGGGTGGATTTGTGTCAGCAATGTGGGCAGGGATCTTGTCTAGTTGGAGCTGTAGGGGGTGTGGTATAGGTTCAGCCCCATTCATGTCGACCCATGTAGGCTGGGAAGAGTCTCATGCTCCTGCCTGTGCACCTGACGATTTAGTCTTTAGCTTCCCCATGGTCGTAAAGGGGATCTCTGTTGACAATGGAGGTCCAGAAGATTGCGCAAGGCTTACAGAGACTGGGATGCCAATCCAGTACTCAATGGACCCAGTACCAACCATTATTGTCTAAAAGTAGCATCAGACCTTGTCAGGGCAGTGTATAATCAGGTGCACCTGGAGCATAGAGTTGTACCGTCATGCATGGCACATGCGCCAATTGTCTCACCAGGCAAGGTGTCAGACACTGGCAACCTTCTTGCGGGTACAGAGGAACTGCCCCGCAGCGCAGGTTAAGTGTGGCCTAATAAAATGCCTACCAGGCCAGGCCCCAGTTGCGCAACACTCTGACACCCAAAAGGAGTATAAGGCCAGTATATGTTTATCAGGATTATGAATTACACTATCTAGAACATCTTTGCCAATAACTAGGACAGGGCTTTCTGACCCCAGTGCACCAAGTTCATAACATGGACCCCCACTGGATGCCGGCATGTGCCCAACACCTTTGGTCACTCCCTACAGTTCACTTAGGCAGGGCCACAGAGACACACCAACACTGCTAGTTCGAGAGTAAGTTGGTCACCAAACAGCAGGGGTAAAGCACAGGGACCAGTAGGTCCAGGCTGTCTACTCCCTTGGTGTAAGCTGGCACTGAGCAACTGCTGCCTTGTGTGAGGGGGGCACACCCCCTAAGAGAGAGCTCCACACAACAAGCCTAGTCTCGTTGATCCAGGGACAGGGGGAGTAAGCCTCCAGCACTGGTCCACAATTGGATGTAAGTGGGCAGCGCAGGATTGACCAGAGCCCCAGTCACCCAGAGGGGGAATCAGATGACCTCCAGGCCAGGTCCAGGCACCTTATTCCTCAGCATAGAGCACAGATTCACATATCAGTCATGGGAGGCAGAGACAGAGACCCCACTCACACAAGTGCTGCAGGGCCCCCCTAGATCTGCGGCCAGCTGCCTCTGGCAGCAGGGGCTGTGGCCCACACCCATCATGTCTGCAAGCATGGCAGCCACCACTCAGCACTGCAAGGGTCTTCATCGGCTGGGGCCCAGCTGTATCCAACAGCCATGGGGTGGGGCTCAAAGAGGATGCCCTGACTTCTTCAGAGGTGCAGCCGCACCAGGTTCCGAGACAGAGGCCTCCATCAGCAATATGGGTGTTGGCTTGCTGCTGCCATTGATGCGGGCCAAGTGGCCATGATTCTGTCAATTCAGGGTCTCAAGGAGCTGCAAAAGAAACCCCAAACATCTGGGGGCTGGTTCCAGTGGGCCGCAGTTGAAACCCACACAAATCTGGGGCCAGGTGGCCCCCCAGGCGACAGATGGGTCAGGATGAAGAAAACAGGCTGGAGTGGAGGTTGCAAAGACAATATTTTTGTTGGGATATTCTCTCTCAGTCTAGAGTGGAGTCAGTTAGGTGCCATGCAAGTCTCACGGAGTTCTCAGAACCTGTGGCCAGTTGTCCCATATGACATTTCCTTTCTATACTTCCCTAGCTTTTTTGCTCATAAATGAGTTTAGTCTGGGATTTTGACAGTGGGAGAGACTAATGCGTAATGTTCAGATCACAATCTGAATCTCATGTAGACAGCTCATTGGGATAATAAGCATTCTTTACAAGACCTTTTAGACAACAATAGAAAACTCAATATGTACCAAGCGGAATAGAGATCTATGGGCCTGATTCTAACTTCGGCGGGCGGAGGAGGCCGCCCGCCGAAGTTCCCCCACCAAAATACCGCTCCGCGGTCTAAAGACCGCTGAGGGTATTGCCCAGGGCAAATCAACCTTCCCACGAGGACGCCGGCTCAGAATTGAGCCGGCGTAGTGGGAAGGTGCGACGGGTGCAGTGGCACCCGTCGCGTATTTCAGTGTCTGCATAGCAGACACTGAAATACTTTGTGGGGCCTTCTTACGGGGGCCCCTGCAGTGCCCATGCCATGGGCATGGGCACTGCAGGGGCCCCCAGGGGCCCCGCGGCACCCCTTACCGCCATCCTGTTCCTGGCGGGAGACCCGCCAGGAACAGGATGGCGGTAGGGGGTGTCAGAATCCCCATGGCTGCGGAGCACGCTCCGCAGCCATGGAGGATTCTGTAGGGCAGCGGAAAACCGGCAGGAGACCGCCGGTTTTCCTTGTCTGACCGCGGCCGAACCGCCGCGGTCAGAATGCCCTGCGGGGCACCGCCGGTCTGTCGGCGGTGCTCCCGCCGACCCTGGCCCCGGCGGTCTGAGACCGCCGGGGTCAGAATGACCCCCTATGTCTGTGTTTCAAACTACATGTTCCAAGCCAGGCAGGACCAACTCTGTTTTTCACCTTTCTGAGGCAGGTAATATGGGTACACCTGAGTAATGAAAAGACAGTAGAGAAATCACTCAAGAGTCTATGGGTGAAGGAGGCCTCCCTAGTTAATGAGTTAAATACATAAGCGCAAACCAGTCATTCACTTTAGGGTAAGCTTTGGGATAATCGACCTAAACAAAAGGCTAGCCTTTTGATACGTAAATGGATTAAGTAAACAACACAACAAACAATAATACAGTAAATGAATTAAAAAACATAATAGTACAAAACAAAATGTGATAAATAGGGTAAAACATGTAGTAGAAAAAGGAAGGAAATTGGATACTGGACAAAGTTTATTAGAGAAACAAAAATTCAAGGACATAATGGAAAAGGTGTTCCATGAAAGCAAACGGCAAACAACAAAAGTCTTGTAAATTATTGTTTATGTGATTGAAGTTGATGTTTGGGCCAGTCAGCATTTTACCATTGTATCTATAAAATGGTATAAATGAAAGAACCAGTGTGATGGGCTGAAACTGAAATCTGTATCTAATAAGAGCTGCACCTGGTACAAATTTACAAGGTTAAATTTGATTTGAAATGTAACTTTATCACCATATTTAACCTTTTCGTTAACCAGGACTTTACTAAGGGATTAGTATAAGGACCTATAAGCATTCTAAAGTGCCGATTTCTCAGCCACAAGTGCGCCTAAGCCCCACTCGAAGGGTGGAAAATGGGCTTCACAGGTGTGATTTGCTTTGGAAGGTTCGGAGTCCCCATAAACCTGCAGGTTTGTTGGTGTGAGGTACCTCTAGAAAACCTTTACTCCTCAATGGCACACCCAAGAGTTGTGGGGTTCGGAGATGGTGTTAACCACAAATCATGAGGCTATATGTCCCAGAGACAAGGTTCAAAACAGCACTTCAAAATTCAGTTAATAGAGTAAAGGGATGACTCAAAAAGTGAGCGCTAAACCGGAATTTAGAAAAACATGAAGGTTTACTACACAAAAGCTCCAACAATTTCCCCCTCTGATGATTCTACCATTACTAAATCCCATCCTATTTAAAATATAGCCTGCTTTCCTTTTCTTGCATCTCGTTTTCCCCCAAATTTTTGAGCTACTCATAGACTTGTTTTATGGCTTCATTCATCACCGTCTTGCACCTTTTCCTCTTTTTCCTTCTTTTTACATCGACATCAACATTTTGAAATTAATTCAGAAAATGTGAACAAGAGAAACAGAACGATTGCACAAATTAAGAAAATAATTTCAGATGTTAGTAGAACCCTTAGCTTCTCCCTGCCCAAAGTATCAAACCGCTCACCGGCCTTTTTAAAGCCCTTTCCAATTTTACGAAACCAGGCAACCCACTGATTCTCTCAAGTCATACTCTACAAAAGCTTTGACTTTACAATAAATATGAGTTATGGTAATAACATATGTGTTAATACACATACTGTTATCAGGGGCGCAGCACTCTCTCCCTTCTACAACTCTGCAAAAGCCATCCTTTTTTGTGAGAAGGGTCTATCCTTTCTCTGGAGAAGGATGTCTAGTGCAAGGCAGCTTCACGTTATCTTTTCACGTATTGTGATAAACTCAGTATTGATCTGGTTTAATGCTCTGGCAAAGTTGGAAGCAAGGCTATCTACAAGGGTAGATAATTTTCAAATTCTCACTCCAATAGATGGAATCAAAGCTCCTCATAAACAAATCTAATAGTATTTATCCAAATCCTCGTTTCATACTTTTCAAACCAACAACATCACTCATCTCACTCACGTGGTTAACCCTTGTGATTTCCAAAGCAAGGTAGCAACTGTCCATCCAGTTATGGGGCAGGCTAAAATAGACAGTCTCTCCACACACATAATAAATTCCCCTTCATATTGGCTTCTGCCAATCAGAAATGTTACACTGAACCTTTCCAACGCAATCTTTTATCCTATCTCCTGAAGGCCTCAGATGCACTAAACGTAATCCACCCTTTATTTTAGCCTCTTTCTAAAATCTTGGATTCAAATTCCTAAATTTCTCTTCAACCTCAAGCTGCTCTCTAATTTTGCTCCAAATTTTTCAGTCCCCTTTTATTACATTCCATGATAAACTCATTCTCTTCTTTATTATAACTGCACAGATACTTCGATTTAGTCATATTAATATTTCACTTACATTATGCAGTCATTTATATTTAGAATAAGTTACTGATTTCCTTGAATTTTCATAAACTGGTGCTTTTTCCAGCGAAGCACTGAAGTCCGAAAGCTACGACAACAGAAACTCTTGATTGTTAAATATGGTAACAAAACTTTAAAAAAAATAGGCTATATGATATCACCAGTTTATAATATGAAGAGCCTGCACCTGCAGAACATGGGAGAAAAGTGTATTTGAAAGAATTTTCAACACCCATACTTCACTGATCTAATAAATTAGCATAGATAATATATCCATAACTACTAATTTATCCCTAGCTGTTACTGTTAACTGTAGTACTTCGTTATGTAATGTAGTTGAATCAACTGTGAGGAAGAGTCATATCTAACTGGAGAAATTAGACACATTAGGCCAATTAAACACTATTAGTATTACTATTAATAAAGCCATGCTTAGAATTTTACAGCGTTTGCTGTATACCATCTTCGTCTATGGAAAAAACTAAAACAAAACGCAAATATCAGGAATCAAAAAATCAGGATTTAGGAGCTTCTTTAAAAAAAAAAGAAAACAATTTTCCTCTTTATTTTCAAAGCAATGATTAAAAATCCAAGTCACAATTAAACTTTTTTTTTCAAAATCAATTCATATAGATTCAGATAGAGTTCAACGTTGGAGCTTTAATGTCAAAACTCATGGGGATTAGGCAGAGATTTAAGGATGGTCTTTCTTCATCTGGTTTGTCTTTGAAGATGAATTTGCAACTGTTTGTAAAGCTGTAGATTTCCACATCTGATTATTGTTCCAAATGCTAGTTAGTATCATGAGGTGATGTATACACTGTGAATGGGATCCAACGTTGGGTGTGTCTCTTAGCAACAGGTGACTCCACAGTCACTACTCTCAGAACTGATTTCAATTATCCTAAGGGGACCATTTTTCATATCTAGTCTCGGCTTTGTACACTTTTCTGTTACATTAATGCAATCGTGGTCTTCATCATCATCATCACAATCATTATTTGGAATTGGTAGTGGCATTGCAGGAGTTAAGACATTGCATATTCTAATTGAAATGTTCTTGGCTGCCAGTATTGTTTTCTCATACTTTGTGCGGCAACTGTTTTTCAAGTCTGAGTGCCTGTCAGCAAAATTGCAATTGAACGAGGGTCAAATGCAATAAGTCTTTGACCCAAGCCAACTCCTTCACTCAGCTCTACCGCAAGGCAAACAGCTGCAACCATTTTCAAACAACCAGTAACAGCTACAGCCATTGGATCTAATGCAGCAGAGAAGTAAACAACAGGCCACATTACTCCACCATGCATCTAAACCAACAGCGAGAATGAAAAGACATCCTTTTTCTACTAGTATAGATAGACTACTTTCTCATAATCAGGCATTCCAAGAGTATGTGTACTACAAAGACTATCTCTGTTTCCCAGAAGGCTTTAATGCATTCACCATATTCACCATCAAAAGGTACTAGATCCGTGATGTCACTGTGAGTACGCCTCAGTAAAGGCTTCTCAATTAGGGAAAAGTGTGGAATCCACTGACGACAATAGTCAACTATACCCAGAAACATTTTCACTTACCTCCGGATATTTGGAGGATTTATCTTCAGGTGTGAAGAAACGCATTTCTTGGATGTATTCCTTGCCCCTTTCGCAATATGCATGTTTGGTGGAATTCCAAAACTCCTCATCATCCACTTTGTATCACAGAAATAGTCATATATTGACACAGATCAAATTTTAGAGTAAACCCCTTTCCAAGCTGAGAAGTGGAACGGATCATCCCCCCGCTTGTTGGGGGCTGGGGAAGGGCCCAAGGCAAGGGGAATATGTATTCCCTGCAAAAAAAGAGTACCCTTGCACAGGAGGCGGCTCATTCACTCTGTGCAGAGTTCTCCATTATGGAGAAGTCTGCACGGGGATTAGGTGCATTTTAAAAACATTACAGGGAATTCCGAGAAGAACGCCTGGAATCCTGCAGCTAGTGCAGCTTTCCAGTCATGCTTTCAAGAATGTGTGTGAACACAAAAAATTGAAAAGTATGCTCGTGCAGAGACAGGAATATCAAAACAATGGTGAGCTACCCGCTCAGCCTATCTACATTACTTCAAGAAATGATGGGATTGATTCCTTGAAGTAATGTAGATTGGTTGAGCAGGTAGCTTATGATTGTTTTATTGCTTTCCCCCTTTCCCATACCTAACAATTATTATTTGGGGGTACATTTTTGTGTATATAGATGTGTAAATATCTGCACAAACGTTTCTGGTTTTTTTTGTGTAGAGGGCCCACTGAATGGAAACCTTCAGTCAAGTAAGAAAGTTCAAACTAAAGCTGGGGAAAACTGCTGTCTGAAGGATGCTGATGGGTTTGAGATTGTTGGATGAAACTTGGCCTTCCCTTAAGCATTAACTCCTTTTTTACTTCAAAGTGAATAAAATCCTTGTGAATCTAAGCTTGGGCCCAAAATAGCTCGCATGCCAGCAAGATGGCAGAATAATCTCTTCCCAGACAGTAAGGTACTTTGTTAAATTTAAAAACATCCAACACCTAGAAACTGATAGGAAATTTCTTATGAGTTAGAGACTAACCAAGCTACCTAGAGGACAAAAAAATGTTGAGTGGCTACATTGCAACTTGTCAGAAATAGAAGAGCAGACATTTCTTCCACAAGTACCCACTATTGAACAATTGGTGTAGGAATTCTTTTGAAGTTGGATAGTTCTCAATGGATCTCATCTGTATTGAAAATATGCTTTTTCTCCATTTAGCGTTTGTAATGTTTACCCCGCCAAAGTCAGAATGTCTTTGCAGTTATGTTCATTTAATGACATATGTACATAACATGGGAAGTGAAGGAGTTAATATAGTTTGCAATGCAAGAATAAACAGATTACTATTCTAGAGAGCAAACATAGACTGAGCACTGTTTGGCATCCTTGAGACTGTAACAATGTTCAGAAAGTATTCACCAACTGCATTTGTCATGGTCAAAATAGTACAATGGTTATACGAAATGCTCCAAGCATTTCAAAATGCTATGCTATCTACAAACTTCTCTAACTTTTCTGTGCGAAGATCTCATTCCATAATGGCTGTAATCTCTGCACATGTAGAGATATATTTTTGTAGATATTTGTAGTAACTATTGGAAGGACCAAAGGAATAGCTTGAAAATGAATACTTAGTATGAAATGGGTGGATTTTGGAAGCAGTAAGCAGAGTTTAGTGAAGGGTGGTAATTTAAACACCCCCACAAAAGAACATTGCCATTCACAAGCTATACATCTATAATTATTCCAGCCGTAATTGTCAGAAAACATAAGTGAATGTGATTTAGCCCAGTCTTGGATTATGTCAAGCACCACACATGGCCACTCCCAATTATGGCAATGCTCTCCAATAGAAATAATGGAGGCATAGATTTAAAATAGCACCATAAGTAATTAATGTTACAAAATGTAATTATTTTGAAATTTAAAAATTCAAAAATACAATAAGTATCCACATAACTTATAATTAAATGTACTAGATAGTAATTCAAACAAAAAATATGAGTACTTTTAATATTATCTTGTTTCCAAATAATATTATATAACAAATAAGTATATTTAAATTATTTGATTATAGAATATACATTTATTTTGAAGATGTAAAGAGTGTAACATATTATTTTATTAACTCTAGATTACAAAGAATTATTTTACAATTGTAAAGTACGTTAAAATATTGTAATGTCTTTTTAAAATAGATAAACGTAATTTTTTGTCCAATACTTTCCAAACGGGTGATCTCCACCCCTGTGTGTGAAACGGTACAGGTAGTGATTTTTCATTTGTAGATTTTGGGCCTCATTACGAGTTTGTCGGTCCGTGAACTCCCATGGTGGTGGATTGGCGTCCGGACCACTGTACTACGAGCATTGGAGGACTATGGAGCAAGGACTGCCGCAGTTCAGCCAGCACCACAAGGCACCGTAGACCGCCGCGGTGATGAAGTAAGACAAACAGTCCGGCAGAGCCAGTGTTTCCTCTGGACAGATTATGATGTTGCACACCGCCAATGTGACAACCACATCCCATCAGGCAGAAACAGAGAGTAGAAAGAAGCAACTCACCTGCAGGCAGCGTTACACGTCCTGTGCTGCCATGGAGCCCATCACACACGTCCTGCTGCTGCTCATCAATGGAGACTAAAATCCTCGCTGCCAAGGACACAACTGATGGTAAGCACATACACCTACCTGTGTCATTATGATCAACAACACATTATTGCACTGTGATTCACATGAGATGAGGTTACTGAAAACGTGCCAAGTACACTTGTAAGTGTGTACACAGGCAAAGTCATTCAAAAGAAGGACACTTTCAGAGCTATTAAACGCCTCCCTTTTGGGCAGGTCACACACACTTCACTGCCACAATACACAAAGCCACATGTCTGCAATTCTTAGGCACAGGGACAGTGAAGAGTACCCAACATTGTGTCACACTACAGCAACAACACTGCAAAATAGCATCTACCAACACAATTGACACCCTCACATTGCACACATGCCATGGACTGTTGTCAGGTTCAATACATATATGTATGACTGTGTCATAGAACACAAATACCCTTCCCATTAAACATCCCTGTATTGGACCCACACAACACCCACATTGCAAAACAGTGGAAGGACAGTGGGGTGCACAATAGTCAGAGACAAACACCCAAAGCTTACTGTGCAAACAATACCTGCACTATAGGGATCGTGGGCAACAGTCACACTCAGGGAAGGATACTGCACTGGGACACATTACACTTTGCACCCACCCTTAAAACAACATTTGCACTGGAACTAGCCCTACATGTATCTCAGGGAAAAACAAAACTAGAGCCAAGTGACATTCCTGTCTGCAGAATGTGGAAGTGCAAGTGAAGAAAGCAAATACAACTGCAACAGCATGGGGCATACACCTACATGAAGTAGAGGAAAGGTACACACAGCAAAATGGGCACATGCACAGTCAATTGCAAAGGAAGCTAGCACAATTGAACACCCTCCATGTCTGCAGAAAGACAATCTAAGCTGCCACACAGGAGATAAATCTATAATCCATATCATAGGGACAGGTCTAATACCATACAAGCTAACATTGGACCACTCAAGATGAAATACTTACCATACCAAGCATGACACAATGCAATGACACCACAATTTTATTAACAAATACTTACCCATACAGCCAACATCTACCTTCGTCCTGGGTGACAGCAGCACTGCCCACAAAGTCAGATATTGCAAACAACAGCAAACTGATCAGCAAGCAGGCTGAAAACATACACAACTGTAGGCAGACAACAAAAATTACTCAGGCACAACAAGAAGATAGAAAAAGAACTGTAGGACAAATGAGTACCCAAAAACAACTACTGGGATTGAATCAAGGTAAAATGCAAAAGAACAAAGGCCGTTAGCCAGCCCAAGTAAAGTCCATGCAAAGGGTTGTGCCTACACTCAACCCAATCACTGCCAGGGAACCTCCACAGAAAGGGGCATCAAGTGGGCAGGCAGGCACCTCAGGGATCATCCTTTGGGGGGTCAGATTTGGGATGGGTGGGTTTGGGTTTGGGAAGGGTGGACTGTTTCTTAGGAGGAATATGATCTTCTTGGGGGAGGGGTATGAGTGCTTGCAGGAGGGCAGGTGTGACAGGGGATGACTTAAATGTGGTAGGGTGGGTAGGGATGAGGATAGGGGCCTCTTGGGTTTGGGAGGGAGTTTAGAGGTAACAGGGAAAAGGGCCAGATTGAAAAGGAAACTCTCCTTCAGAACACAGGGACGGTGATCAGAAGGGGCTGCGGATGTGGAGGTTGAGGGAGTAGTTGTCTGGTGTGTGAGGTATGCTTATATTTGGGTGGTGCTGCATGTTTGAGTGTGGGTGTTTGCATGTCTTGGGGGCTGGAAGGTGGAGGTGCTGGGTGAAGTGAAAGTAGTGGATGTTTTGTGTCTATTGGGGTAATATCTGTCTGCGTGTCTTTTGGGGTAGTGTCTTTGGGTATGTTGTGTGTTGTGTGTCTGTTGTGGTGGTGCCTGTGGGTATGCTGGATGTGGTGTGTGGGTCAGTGGCGGGTAATGTAGTATCTGGGTAAGTGGTGACTGATGTTATGTTTGTGGGTGCATGTTGAGTGCCAGTGCACTGGTGTGTCTTGTGATGTTTGTGTTTATGTGTACTGCGTATATGTGTTGAGGTGGGCGTGTGCGGATGTGTCTTTGAGCTTTGGATAGGTAGAGAAATAGGGTATTTGAATTGGGAAGAGGGAGGTGGGGGGACGAAATGGAGGGGTGACTGGCTGCCATCAATGAGGAGGCCAGAGCCTGAAAAGATCTCTGTAGGCCAGACATGGCACTATGAATGCCTTCAAGGAAAGCAATGGTCTGCTGAAGTTGTCTGGCAAGGGTAACAGGGGCTGGGGCATAGGTGCCTTCGGCAAAGGAGATGCCCACCCTCTTGTGTGAGTGAGCATGGCCAAATGGGTGGGGAGCAAAAGAGTGGCAGACAAACATGGTATAAGAGTAGGTCCAGATGGGTCTGCCACCGCTAGAGAGTGGCCACTGGAGGTTGAATCCAATGATGAGGATGTAGAGCAGGTCTCCTCCGCTGCACTCCCCTCACCCTCCCGGCCACTGGGTCCCTATGTGTCAGTGGTGTCTTGACCAGAGGTACCATGACCAGGTGGTTTCCCACTTGGTTGTGCCCTGTGTCCTTCTCTTGCCTGGGATGATGCTGCAAATTCAAAGAGGAAGAGGGTCACCACATGTTCCTGATCACTCTTGAGCAGCAGCTCTGATTAAGAAACATTACCATGATTTCAAGAAGGCCCCAACAACAAATTAAATCAAAGCGGCCTTTACATGTACCCTACCACACGCATGCGTACCATCTAAACAGTCAATATTTTCCCACAGGAAAAGCAGGATCTCAGACAACTACAATTATATGGCTGAAGTTGTGCAATCACAGTAACCGTTGAACAAGTAGGGAAACAACCTAACCTTCAATGCTTTGCCTCATGGAGCATACCTCAATTACCGGTTGTCATACAATAGTAGGCCAATGCCAACTTCATTCCCATGGATCCCACACAAGGTCATGCAGACATTTATTTGTCACATACACAATAACACAACAATAAGAAATGATTCTCCCAAAACATGCCATGTTGCTGATACCAGTACAGTAGCCTGGAGAAGGTGACAGGGAATTATTCATGTCAAACTGGAAACATATCAACAGTGCACACTTCACCAAGTTAAGTTTGTCCCAATGGAGTACTAAAGGTAGTACTAATGTTGCTCAGATATGCCACACATTTGTCATGGAAATGTACACTGTAGACATAATGTGCAAATTGACAGGGAGATATGTCCTTAAAATCCATAACACAATGAATCAACAAGCCCCAGGCAAATCCCCACTAATGTCTGGCACCCTAACTATGACTGTTAGAAATTGGGTCTTTGATTGGCAGTTAGGTTACCCTTGTCCAAGCAAGGACCCTCCCTCTTGTCAGGTTAAAGGAGAATCACCCTCAGTTAACCCACGCTCACCCCGAGCGTGGCACCAGCAGGCAGGATTAACTTCAGAAGCAATGTGTAACGTATTTGTACCACCACACACAGTAACTCACTGAAAACACTACAAAATGACACAACACAAGTTTAGTAAAATAGGTAATATTTATCTAAATAAAACAAAACCAAAACAACAAAAATCCAACATACACAAGTCAAGTTATACATTTTCAAAGAATAAGAGTCTTAAATCCTTATGAAAACAGTGAGAACGTTGTTAACATACAAAAGTACCTGGGTTGAGTAAAAAAAAACACCACAAGGGCGAGTGTGCATCTGAAAAGGCCAGCAATGCGTTAATTTCTCACTCGCAAGTGAGACTGTGCGTCGTTCCTTCTCCAGTCGGGTCGGCGTGCGTCATTTCTCCTCTCCTGCAAGAGAGCAGTGCGTCGTTCCAGACAGCACCTTGGGTCTGGGCAGGCTTTGCATTGTTTTTCAGTGCCAGCGATGTTGCACGCTATTACAAAACCACGCTGCATGGGGTTTGCGTCGTTTTGAGCCTCCGTTAGCCGGTGTTGCACGTCATTTCTCCAGCGGTGTTGTGTCGATCTTCCAGCCACGATGCAGGTGGAGCATTGATTTCAGCCGCAAAGCCGGCGGGGCGTCATTTATCAGCCGCGTCACAGAAGGTGCATGTAAAATTTGCCTGCTTTGCGGTCTGTGCGTCAATTTTCAGCCTTGGTCTACCAGCTTCACCTTTCAAGGACCCAGGAACTAGATAGGGCAGCTCTTGGCAGGGCAGGAGTCTCAGCAGAGAGACCAGGTGCTAGCAGGGGAAATCTTTGATGGCCATGAGACTTCAACAACAGGAGGCAAGCTCAGTTCAAGCCCTTGGAGATTCTTCACGAGCAGGAATGCACAACAAAGCCAAGTCTTTGTTCCCTTTCACAGGCAGAAGCAGCAACTGCAGGATAACTCCAGAAAGCACAGTCTCAGGCAGGGCAACACTTCTCCTCAGCTCTTCTCCTTGGCAGAGGTTCCTCTTGATTCCAGAAGTGATCTAATTTTCAGGGGTTTGGGTACTCTTCTTATACCCCTTTCTGCCTTTGAAGTAGGCCTACTTCGAAAGAAAGTCGCTCATGTTTGTGAGATGCTGCCTTGCTCAGGCCAGGCCCCAGACACTTTGTGTGAGGGCAGGCACAGCCCTTTCAGGTGTAAGTGACCAATCCTCCCCTCCCTCCTAGCACAAATGGCTCATCAGGATATGCAGGCTACACCCCAGCTCCCTTTGTGTCACTGTCTAGAGAGAGATGCAAACAGCCCAACTGTCAAACTGACCCAGACCGGGAATCCACAGACAGGCAGAGTTGCAGAATGGTTTAAGCAAGAAAATACCTACTTTCAAAAATTTGCATTTTCAAACACACAATCTCAAAACCAACTTCACTAAAATATGTATTTCCAAATTGTGAGTTCAGAGACCCCAAACTCCACATGTCCATCTGCTCCTAAAGGAAATCTATGCTTTAATCATTCTTAAAGGCAGCCCCTATAGTAATCTATGAGAGAGATAGGCCTTGCAACAGTGAAAAACGAATTTGGCAGTATTTCACTGTCAGGACATGTAAAACACATACGTACATGTCCCACCTTAAACATACACTGCACCCTGCCCATTGGGCTACCAACGGCCTACCTTAGGGGTACCTTACATGTAAGAAAAGGGAAGGTTCAGGCCTGGCAAGTGGGTACACTTGCTAAGTTGAATTGGCAGTTTAAAACTGCACACACAGACACTGCAGTGGCACGTCTGACCCATGTTTACAGGGCTACTAATGTGGGTGGCACAACTAGTGCTGTAGGCCCACTAGTAGCATTTGATTTACCGACCCTGGGACCTCTAGTGCACTGTACTAGGGACTCACCAGTAAATCAAATATGCCAATCATGAAAATCCAATTACACATACATTTACATAGACGCACTTGCACCTTAGCACTGGATAGCAGTGGTAAAGTACCCAGAGTAACAAAAACAGCAAAAACAGAGTCCAGCACACATCAACAACCTGGGAAACAGAGGCAAAAAGTTAGGGGAAACCACACCAAGGATGCCAAGTCTAACAATAACATATTCTGATTGCATCAGTGTAGGAGGCTGGCCTAGATTGTAGTGGGTACCTATGGTACTTACACCTTATGCAAGATCCAGTCATCCCTTATTAGTGAAATGTAGGCAGTGTCTAGAAGCCAGGCTCTGTAGAGGTAGCTGTAGCTGAGCAGCCACGGCTCATCTAGGAGACATGCAAAGCTCATGCAGTACCACTCTAGTCATACAGTACTCATACACATGAAAGAAATCACTCAGTGTTACAAAAATAAAGGTACTTTATTTTGGTGACACAAATGCCAAAAATACCATAGAGACTATACTCCCTTAGGAGGTAAGAAATACACAAATTATGTACACTAGTATGTGGAAATAGGCATAAAATCAGTTAGAAAACTGAGAATTAGTGAAAATCACAATAGTTAGAAATGGGCCTGGGGGAACACAAACCATATACTACGAAAGTGGAATGCGAATGTTGGTTTTCTACCTAAGCTATTGTAGTGTGTAGAGAGGTGCTGGGAGTGCTAGAAAACCCCAAAGGTAAATACTAGAACCCACCCCACTGCCAAGGAAAGCAGGAGTAAAACACAGTAACTTTTCCATGGCACACAGAGACACGAGAAAGAAGATTATATGAGAACCAGAAGAGACTGCAAGAAATCAACAGTGGATTCCTGGACCTGAGGACCTGTGGAAGAAGGGAAACAAGTCCAAGAAGCACAGAAGAGTCCAGGGAGAACAGGAGCCCCTGCTAACCCGGATGAAGGTACAAAAGAAGAACCACCGGTGGAGCAGAACAGTCAGTATTGGACCCAAGAAGACGGCGTCAGGTTTGTGGTTGGTGCAAGTGATGCCCCAAACCAGATGGAGGATTGCAGTCTGGTTTGCATCTCTGGAGTTCGCCAACAAGCCTTGGCACACACAAAGCTCGCGGTTAGCGGAAAATATCGCTGCAAGGGATCAGGAAGGACCAGGTGGACTCTACCCAGGAGGGGGAATCAGAGGGGGCTCTTAGCAACTCAGAGAGCCCACAAAAGACCTAGCAGCACGCACAGGAGTCCCACAGCATAGGTACAAAAATGGTACAAAAGGAGGCTCATGCAGCACTACTACAAAGGCTCCCACGCCACCAGAGAACCACTAAGGAAGATGTGCGTTGCAAGATAGAGTGCTGGGGGCTGGAGCTGCACGATGCACAAAGAACTTTGTGAAAAGATGTCAACAAGCCTTGTCAACTGCAAAACACTCTGTGCACGGGGTACTGTCTTGTGTGGGAGGCAAGGTCTTACCTTCACCAAAGTTGGACAATGGGATGTCAGGACCATCAGGACCACTTCAGTCCACCACCTGTGATGCAGGATCAACGCAACTCAGCAGGAGAGGGGATCCACCCTGCCGGTCGTTGTTGCAGTAGGTGCCTGCAGAAGCAGGGGAGTGACTCTTTCACTCCAAGGGAGGTTCCTTTGCTCTTCTGGTGCAGGCTGAAGGCGGGCTGTCCTCAGAGGATGTACAGCAGGAAAACAGTTACAGTTGCTAGCAGGAGCTGAAGATACAATGTTGCAGAAGACGTCTTGCTTCTTTGTTGCAGTTTGTAGAGTTCCTGGAGGGTCCAGGTGCAGTTTCCTCGCTGAGAAGTTGAAGTGCAGGATGCAGAGGATTCATACCGGAGTCTTGCAATCTGAACCTGAAGAACCACCCAAAGGAGAGACCCTAAATAGCCCTGAAAGAGGATTGGTCACCTAACTAGCTAAGCACCAATCAGGGGAGGGCTCTGATGTCACCAGCTGGCACTGGCCAATCAGATGCTCCCAGAGTTCCCTGCCAACTTGGAATCCAAGATGGTGAAACACAGGGACCCTCTGGAGGAGCTCTGAGCACCACCCCTGGGGTGGTCATGGACAGGGGAGTGGTCACTCCCCTTTCCTTTGTCCAGTTTTGCTCCAGAGCAGGGACTGGGGGTGCCTGAAATGGTGTAGACTGGATTATGCAAGGAGGGCACAAAATGTGCCCTTCAAAGCATGTCCAGTGAATTGGGTAGGCTATCCCTTCAAAGCCTGAAACACCTATTTCCAAATGGAGAGGGTGAAACACCCCTCTCCCAAAGGAAACCTTTAGTTCTACCTTACTGGGCTTGAGCTTTTCGTGGAACAGGACGGTGGAAACCTGTCAGTGAGGTGGCAGCACCTGGGGCTGCCTGGAAAACCTCAGAAGGCTGTAATGGCAGTACTGGGGGCCCTCTAAGGAGCCCCCAGAGTGCATGGGATCATACAACCAATGCTTGCAAAAGCATGGCAGGTTGGTTCCTACATGTTTGATACCGAACATCCCTATGTTTGGAGTTACCATTATGTAGCTGGACATAGGTAGTGACCTATGTCCAGTACTCGCATAAAATGGCGTCCCCGCATTCACGAAGTCTGGGAAAATGGTGCTGGAGGTCTTGGGGACACCCCTGCTAGTGCAGGGGTACCCTCACACACAGGTACTTTGCACCCTGCCCTCAGGGCTGGAAAACCTGCTATAGGGGTGACTTATAAGTGACCTGGTGCAGTGTAAATGGCAGTGAAAGAGTGCATGTACCTTTTCACGCAGGCCGCAATGGCAGTCCTACAGAAGCCTTTGCATGGCTCCTTATGGGTGGCAAAATATATGGTACAGCCCATAGGAATCCCCTGGAACCCCAATGCCCTGGGTACCTAGGTACCATATACTAGGGCCTTATAAGGGGGTACCAGTATGCCAATTGTGGGTGAAATACTGAGTTAACAGTATCCTACAACCAATTTCAGAATGCGAGAGCTTAACTACTGGGGTTATGATTAGAAGGATCCCAATAGATACAGTCAAGCACACTGACATCAGGCAGAAAATTAGGGTAACCATGTCAAGAAAGAGGGTACTTTTCTACACAATATCCCACCCCCAACAATCTGTAGACACCATTAATCCTTTGTATGCTGGGGAGGTCCAGAGATTTACAAGAACTTATAAAAGGCCCTCAAAATGTTGCCCAGTTGGAAGCTACATCACTGTCTCCATTTTGGTCCGGCAAACCCAGATGTCTATGGATGAATGATTGTACCCAACCACATGTGATCCTAACATAACAACAAGTCACTCCATGATGCATGCCTTCAGTCAGGTTACAAACGTTCCTCATTACTCATGTGCAGCACACTTTGCTACGTGATGCAACATCAATGGCCTGGAAATACACATTGTGGCTAACAAGTCTAGTCATCCACGTCTTGTCCCTAATTGCTACTGCAGTTGCACATGCAAAATGACATGCATTGGTGGTTGAGGGTATGTGTCAACCAACAATCAATGGTGACACAGTCCTGCCTATGGCACTACATGAAATATGCCCCCATTGCAAATGTTCTATTCCAAATACAGGTTGGCATGCACATATATGTGTGGAAATACAAGAATCATCCTATTACCACAGGTAGAGCATGCATGAAAAAGCAGTGTACACATTTTGTCAAAAGAGAAAGGGACACATGCTAACATGTAGGCGCAGGGAATGTTGGCAACAGGGATGGCATACAAATCATGTCAATGGACATTCCCCACTTACCAAGAGAAAGTATAGATCTGTAGCTGCACCCAAACAACAATGTATGCTCTGTCATGTGTATGATGCCCATCTTCATATTACAGACAGTAGTGAGGAACCAACACCCGTCAGACACTGAAGACAAGTAGCCTCTGGGTGGCAGATGCCAATATACTCATTAGACCAGACACATGGCTGAAGACAGTGATCCATCACGTCTTTTCCTTTGGTCTGTAACACTGAGGAGTAGTGGTCTGTTGCATAGAATTTACACCCACTACAACAACAAACAATACTTGATTGATCAATGTACACAACCATGTGTTGTCCCTGGAGAGCACATTGTTTGTGGATTGTACACAGTTTTGTCCTAGGTCCCTGGGCCAATAGGCAAGGCACATCAGTATGCAGCACATGACATATCTACACAAACAGTCACTAATTTCCTGTGTCACACATGACTCATACCTAATCATCGGGGTGGGTGTCAGAACCTAACACATAAACTTGGCAATGTAATAGGTAGGAATATGCCCTGTACTCTCCCCCTGTGGCTGCTTTGCTCCCTTCAAACACTCATCAAGGCCTGGGAATGCCACTGCCAGGATGCAGGACATGGGGGAGGTCATGGTCCAACATGCGCCCAGCCCACATTGGGAGGGCAGCCCCAGCAGGACCTTTGCAAACTTTCAGGCCCAGTGTCTCAGGTCCTCCTACCTTTTGAGACAGTGGGCGCTCCGCCAGCTTTGGACCCCCAGGCACTGCACCTTCCAAACAATGGCTCTCCATATCTCCTTCGTCTGATGGGCAATTACCTGCATGGATGCAAGAGACAAACCAAGAGATTACAATCATACGTTTTGGCACAAATGGTTGAGTCACACACATGTCAGAAACACCAAGCTAGATAATTTCAATTTGTCAATATGCCACAAGTGTAAAGCACACTAGCCACTAAGTACAGGGACATGACTACAGACATTTGTATCCATCTGCAGACTATCCCACTACTCTGCTGAGGGCCTACAATGACTATGCAAGCTTGCTCACATCAAGTAGCCCATGCTCTAGCAACGTGTACTGTGATGTGGCCACAATGAAACTGTGCACACCTATGTGGCTTCTGAAGGGTAAACTCCTTAGTCCTGAATGGACCAACACATTCACACTCAGAGATTGACTTACTGCATAGAGTCCCTACAGGCAACTTCCATGATATAGAATTCACCATTACACTTGAGTGACAATGAAGAGGCTGACATGGTGGGTACAGAAAGTGTACTCCTGCATGTGTGGACATGGTGCCTAACAAATGCAGACTCATGCCACTTCAGGCGGTGGGTTCTGTGTTATGTGCCTGTACCACAGAACACTCCTTTGGATATAGGTGTCTAGCTTACAGAGATGGCATCCAACATACAAAGTTATGCATTGTATATTGTCTGCTATTTGACCAAGCTACTGACTCACAAACCATGGCCTCCAGGAATCAACACACTGTCTGCACTGTGGGACTGTCATTAGTGCAATAAGCATGTACAGGACAAATATGACTTATGTGAAGCTATGGGAGTAAGGGACCTCTCATGAGTGAAAAAGACACATTGACAATGATGTTAAATGCACATATGGACTACTTCTGGGATGCACCCCAATACCCATTCCTAATCTAGTGAATGGATTGAGACATTCAGGCCAAGTTTAGCCACTAGAGGATCATATTGTCTGCATGTCAGGATTTGCTGGCGTACAATGAGTGAGCACAGTGCCACAGTAGCATAGCCACAGTGACTCTCCCACAGCCTGGACTAGGCCCTATACTGGGAGATACAACTGATAGGCCCTGGACTTTGCAGGCTGAGCAGACAGATCCTACATGTTACTCACATAATTCCATCACTTCCATGCATGATGGTACATCATGTGGCCATCAGCAATTATACATGTAGTTTGTGTGGCAGCCTGAAGGACAAAGTGAGTCAGGGAATGGTTTCCAGACAACAGTTTTGCAAGGTCAGATGTGGTTTGAAAGAACTGTGGTATTATACACATTGCTCACAAGATCCTCAATCCTCCACTGCCTCCTACAAGATGCATACACAGCTCATGCTGTTGTTCAACATTTACAACAAACATGAAAAAAGCGATGTCATTTGATGGCAGTAAATTCTCCTTCCCTAGTGCATCTAGCACAAGAAGGACCTAGGACTCCAAAAACCTCACACAGCACAATGTGACTGAACTTAACATATAGTACTGGCCACCAATACCTGCACAATGTACATCCCATTGATGCCAAACAGACTGAAACAACAGGCACACATGAAGCCTGACTGGCATGCAGGGGAACATTGTAGGCTGTGAGGAGGGAAAGGATGGTGTCAAACAGAGTCAATTGTGCCAAAGAGGTACTTACCTGCTCCTCTGGTGAGCCATAGAGCCGTCCACACAGGGGAAGGACCGCATTAACAAGCCTCCCCAGTTCCTCTGGAGAGAAGGCAGGGCCCTATCACCTGCTGGACATGTCATGATTGCTCCTCAGAGGTGGCACACAGCTGCTCAGGTAGTGGAGGTGTTGCTTGGCAGCAGTGTCAGGAGTCAAATGCGTGAATATGCACAACATGGCAGTCACGTCCGCCACATATGCAGTCATCACCTATGGCTGTGTCCGCTGAGGTTGGAATTGCCTACTGCCCCAGAAGACTTCCACCGGCAGTCATGTGTGGTTCCTAGTGTCCAGTGGAATAGGTCAGGCATCTGCCATTTGTTTGTTTTGCCTGAAATACTGTATTAGGCTTTAAATGTGTTGTAACATCACAAACACCCTTATTCTGTCATGTCATGTAGGCCCTTCTCCACAACCACAAGGGTAGTGTGATGCAGGGCACAGATGGCATTTGACAGCAGTGCATGGTCCACCACTGCTGATGGTCTTTTTATCAGTCAGAAAATACAGTGACATTTTGAGGGGCGATTGTATAGCACATCTTTGAGATGTGGGCAAATCCATGTTGTGGACACATGTGTTGACAAGCATGAGGGTCACATGTGACCCTTGTGTATTTGCCAGCTGTGATGTGTACTGGGTGGCATGTCTATCCAGTCAGAAATGCTTTGTCACATGATATTATTGGCATGCATCATGTATGTTGCTGTGGACACACTGACTAATGTTACATATCATGTCTTGTTACACATAGGTACCCTGGGAGACAGAGGTTTCAACAACCTTCTTTCCACCATCCACTGCCAGACATTCTGACCATGGAGCAATGGGATATAATTATTTTATACCGCATGGCTAGTCAAACAGTAGTGGATTTATGTAATCAGTCGGAGCCAGTTCTGATGCCAGCTATTAGTTATCTAACCTTAATGTACAAGTCATGTCAGCATTGCACTTCCTTTCAACAGGGACCTTTCAACGTACAGTGGCCCTATCTGCTGGTATGTCCCAACCTATGTTCAGTCTGGTGTTGAAGATTTTCCTCTCAGCAATGTTGAAACACATTGACAGCTATATCAGGTTCTCCCAACATGAGTATTTAGCCAGTGTGAAGGCTGACTTTTATGGTTTTGTCCTCCTCTCACATGTGGTGGGGCCATTGATGGCACAGATGTTGGCTTGGTGCCACTGCAGGCTACTGAACAAGTCTACTGAAGCAGAAAGAACTTTATTCCATCAACGTGAAATTCCTTTGTTTAGTGGATCTCTACATCTCCCGTGTGTGTGCTTGTTATCCAGGATCAACCTATGATTCCTTCATAATGCAGAACAGCACCATACCCCAGCTGATATCACAACTACATCTGAAGACGGCATGGCTTGTTGGTAAGTCACGCCTGTCCTGATTGTGCATGTACAATGTCAGGTGCTACAATCATGAAGTGAGTAACTCATTGTTGAACTTATTTCCCATTTCTCAACAGGAAACTTCACCTATCCAAACCATCCTTGGTTGTTGATGTCGCTGAGGAATCCAACTATGCCAAGGAGAGTCCGCTTCAGTGAGGCCCATGGAAGAATACGGCAGGCAGTGGAGCGGGCTTTTGGGCTCCTGAAGGCCATATTTCAGTGTCTGGATATAACTGGTGGAGCCCTCCTCTACTCACTGGGGAAAGTGTCAGATGACTGTGGCTTGTTGCATGCTCCACAACATCGCCCTGTGGTGGAATATCCCGTACATCCCAGGGGAGGGGGAGCCTGAAGTGCCAGTGGGTGAAAATCCTGAAATGCCAAGTGAGGATGACAGTGGTGAGGAAGAAGGAGCTGACTTGCGAGAAGATCTCATCAACAGCTACTTCTCATAAGAGTAAGACACCCGTAACGTGGCTACACCGTTCACCGTCCAGCTAGAATGGATTAGGAAGTATCATACTCTTCTTCTACATACTAGCAAATAATTCCTACTGCCTTTGGCTCCTGGGTTATTGACCTCTTGCGGAATAGTATTCCTGTAGTCCACCGCACTTTATGTGATGGTATTCCATATTGTGGTCCTATACGGATAGAGGGGTACAACTTCAGATTTTGGATTTGGATCCCATTGGATATTCATGATTCGCTATTAGTCAGACTTCTTGTAGGGGACGTCTTGCTATTTCCTTACTGAGGCCTACACCAAAGGACCTCTATTTATTTGAACAGTTACTCTGATGTGGGTGATTCTATGAAGAAAATGTCATTGCAGTCTTTATCTGTAATTTGTTGCCTTAAAAAAGTCACATGGTGTGACAAAACACATGTTGACTGTAGATGAGTGCTTTTGATATAAGAAAGGCTAGTCATTACTGGATTAAAACTGTCAATGTTGGTTAACCTTATATGAAGAAATGGCAGTCGTCCATTAAAAAGGTTGAACATAACTACCATTTTATTCATGTTACTGTATGACACTCACAGAATGTGCAGTTGATGCAACCACTACTACCCTCTTCTTTATTGTGTATGGATGCAGATGTGTTTTATCATTGCAGTCCACAGTGCCTGTGCCACAACACTAAATTATGTTTGTGTAATACCACCAGATGCATCGATATTGAATTATGATGTCCCTGTGATCAGGGAGTGTTGTACTGCCATCTGTCTGTATGCTTGATTTTGTGTGGTTGATTATGTGTAGTTTAATTACTTTGGTGTGGTATGTGATAAGGCTCAAGCTGCTGACATCAACCACTTTAATGTTTGCCTACTCTACAAGGCAATGTCTGACAAATCCCTTCCGTCCATGGGCTGAGGTTCTGTACCTGTAAATATGTTCATTACTCACTATGAGTCACTCATTCTTGATTTCCAATAGTCCAGACATATTGACAGCCTATGTGCTGAACACTGTAACAGCTTTTTTGGTTTGAACAGAAACTTGTATGTATGTGTTGGGGTGTAATGGTTGTAATGATGAGCTGGGTACTGTGCAACATATCCCTGCTTGCACAACTATCATGTATGTTGCTCGTATGGTTCACATGGTCTTACATTTCAGCATAGCTAAATGTGAAATTTAAGCAAGCCGACAATGAGATTGTGATGGGTGAATGTATTATAATGCTAATGAAGAAAATGAATATGGGACAGAAAAATGTGTCATGGTGAATGAAATCATTGGAATAGATGCCACCATTGGTAATGCAAAGTCCAGAGTACTCCTCCCATTGAAACTGGTAGGTAGTTCAGGATCAGTCAACAGAGTGAAGGTGTATCACACAAAGGGAGTCCTGAGGTCCTTTAGGAAGAGGTAACTTGCTGGCGGTAGTGGGTGTCCTGCCATCCACACCTCCTGGATTCTGCTGCTACTGAGGCAGGGGTGTCTGGGGCTGGTTCTTCCTCTGGCAGGGCCTCCCTTCCTGTGGCTGGCACCTATGTTGATGTGCCTGGTGTTGATGAGCCAAAAGAAGGGGCAGGCTGTTGTTGAAAATCCCTGCTCAGGGTAATATGTATGTCCCTCAGCAGCCCTGTCAAGGAGGCCATGTTGTTATTGTGGGCTTCCATCTGTTTCCACACATCTTTGTGCATGTCCCTCTGTATCTGTTTAATTTCCCGGAGTTCAGTAAACACCTGGCCCATCACGGCTTGGTACTCCTGTTGACCTTCAAGATGTGGATGGTGGTGTCCTGGCCAAGAGCAGCCCCACTGGCCTCACCTTTCTGGCCCACACCATCCCTCTCACACACCCTACCCCCAAAGGCCTGTGCCCTTGCCACAGGGCACCCTCTCCAACTTGTTCCTGGACCCACATTGTCCGAAGTGTTGTGCTGCAACCCAGGATCTAGGACTGGGGGGCATAAGATGATAGACACTGTGCTAGGTACACAGGTTGAGGGTGAATGGTTGCCTGTGTGGTTGAGGCAACAGAGCTGGGAGGTGAAGTTGTGGGCACAGTGAGAGTCACTGTTGCCATACGATCAGGTTGCCCAGATGGGCCAGAACCATCTTCCACTTCCAGTTGTCCAGGAGTGTGTTCTTCACTGAAGACTTCATCCAGGAGGGTAGTGGCATTTTGTTCTGTGGCCTCTTTGTGCCAAAGGGCAACTCGACCTGTTGATGTAAAATGTACAATGTTACTGGTTGTATTGTGACATCTACCTCCAAAGGGTAGAGTTATAGTAAGCAGATACCTTGTACAAAGTTAAGTTGCAGTTAATCCTATTGTGATAAGTAACCATGGTATTGGGTGTATTGACATAACGTGTGTGAAGCATGCCAATTCATTTTGACTCAAGCAGCTGATGAAATGTGCAGATCATTTGCACTTAGGAGGGTGACCTGAAAATGACATCTTTCCACAAGTGCAGGCAAAACAGTGGTTAAGCAAGATATGGTTTTGCCCATTTGAAGGCGTAGTTGAGTGTGATGCTGGCAAACCCAGGACTTTGCTGTACATGTGACTGGAGTCATCATGTGCACAGTGGGAATGATTTTGTGGCCAATACCAATGTAGTGATGCATCTTGAGGCCTTATTAATACATGTTATACACACTAGGTAAAGTGTCATTCCTGTCCTCAAACCTTTCATCTTGGGTTAGCATGGCAAAATGGAGCTATGTTGACAGATATGCCTCTGATTGGAGCATGATCTGTGTTTGACCACTCCCAGGTGAGTATCCTTCATTTGAGAGATGAAAATAAAAGCATTTGGACAAGTGGCCACTGTGCTGATGGTAGGAGTTAGACTAACAGGGCCCATTGGGCTTTGCAGTTCGATCACTCCCTCTACTTCCCAATACTTAGCAGATGGTATCCTCCCAGGTGAGTACACTTTAATTGAGAGTTAAGGAACAGGGTCTTTGGATAAGTGAACACTGGTTTGGTGTTTGGAGTTACAGACACCAGGCCTCCTGGGAGATGCAGTCACTCCCTGTCCTAAACACACTATACAAATGTTATCCCCCCCCCCCAGGTGAGAAAACTTTATTTGTGAGTTGACAAATGGGTCTTTGGACAAGAGAACACTGGGCTAGTAGTTGGAGTAACAGTACCAGAGCCTTAGCAGTCATGTCACTCCCTCTACTACACACACTATACAAATGTTATTCCCCAGGTGAGTACATTTTATTTGGGAGTTACCAAACAAGGGTTGTTAGACAAGAGACCACTGGGCTGGTAGTTGGAGTGGCAGCAACAGAGCTCCCTGGCCTTATCAGGCATTCCAATCCCACTACTACACAGACTATGAAAATGTTATCACTCCAGGTGAGTACACTTCAATTGAGAGTTAAAACACAAGGGTAATTGGGGTAGAGAAGACTGGGCTAGTGCTTGGAGTTGCAGAAACAGGGCCTTCTGACATTTGCAGTCACGTCACTCCTCCTGCTACACACACTATACAAATGATATTCTCCCAGGTGAGTACACTTCAATTGAGAGATAAGACACAGGGGTAATTGGGCAAGTGACCACTGGGCTGGTGTTTGGAGGTAGTGAAACAGTGCCTCCTGGGAGTTTCAGACATGTCAATCCCTGTACTACACACACTACACAAATGGTATCCTCGCAGGTAAGTACAATTCAATTGAGAGATAAGACACAGGTGTATTTGGACAAGTGAGCACTGGGCTGGTGCTTGAAGGTAATGAAACAGTGCCTCCTAGGAGTTGCAGTCATGTCAATACCTGTATTATACACACTATACACATTTTATCCTCCCAGGTGAGCACACTTCTATAGAGGTAAGGAACAGGTGTATTTGGGCAAGTGAACAATGGTCTGGTATTTGGAGTTAAAGAAACTGTGCTTCCTGGGAGTTGCAGTCGGGTAACTCACTGCACTACATCCAAATGTTGGGTATTACATATCTGTATGCAGACTGCATTTAGGTTTGGGAATACATTTACCTGTTGAGACATACCAAGAGTCCTGGGATAATTATTGTATACTGAAAGACTTACAGGCGCCATTATTGCACATGGCATGTGATGGACCTTAGTAGCTGTGCTGCTGGGCCCAACAATACAGATTGACAGTGCCAACACCCAGATACTCTGGGTATTGAATGTTGGTGGGGTACATAAACAAGACAGTGGCAAAAGGTGAACTATGAGCATGCATGACAAAACAATTTTGTGACAGTTTTTGTGTTGTGACTTACCAGACTCCACTCCCCAAGGTATTCCTGTCAAGCTCTCAGGATGCAGGACAGCCAACAACTGCTCCTCCAAGGGAAAGAGATGTAATGGGACACTGGGAGGGCCACTGCCAGTCTTTTTGGCCTGCAGCTGGTACATAGAGACCAGGAAATTGACCTTGACCCTGAGATTGTCCCACCTCTTTCTGATGTCCTCCTTTGTGCGCAGGATGGTGCCTACAGCATTCACTCTGTTGACTATCCTGACCCAGATTTCAATTTTGCTGGACTTGTGCTCCAAACAATTGTGGCTCTACTCTCATGATTTCATCCACCATGAATCTTAACTCATCTTCTCGAAATTGGGGATTTTTAGAACGTGACAGGGTGGGACAAACTAAATGGGTGACAGTGACTTACTAAACAGAGGCAGTGACAAAGGTTGTGAATGGAAAAAAGTGTGTGCAGGGTGTTCTATGTAATGGTGAAAAAAAGGGGTGCCTAATCTATGAAGTGTATGGAAAATAAGGTACTCAGGCTTCTGGGTTTTGCATTGGAAATGCAAATGATTGTGGTCTGTGAAGGGGTGTGTTTTATAGGGTCCTTTGCAGGTGTGTCCACTTGGCCAATGTGTGTCATCTGTGTTGTTTTCAAATTCATCCAATGTGTACTAGTCTGTTATTTTGTGAGCGCGAACAGCTGTGTTTCGGACCACCATTGGCTGACCACTGTGAAGGGACCATCACAGTGACCGTCTGCTTGTGATATGCTCGGTGGTTGGTCACGGTGCTGACAGCGCCGGGGTCGGACCACCTAATTTCAGACCGCTGCAATGCTGGCGGTCTGCCATTTTTGCTTGGCAGTCAGCAGACTTGCCTGTTTGACTCGTTATAGCGTGGTCTGAAAGACCGCTGGCATGAGGGTCTTTTCAGGACCACCAACATGGCGATCCGGCAGTCCGACCACCAAACTCGTATTGAGGCCCTTTGTCTCTGATGACTCCAGCCCTGATCCCAGGAAGTACAGGCATGTAAGTTTACATTTAGTAATACATTTACACTCAGAAATGGTGAATAGCTCAAAAGTGCAAATTTACACCTAGCTGCATGTGTAGATTTAGACATAGGTACATTCATATGTGTAAATACATCTTTATGAATAGCCCGCTATGCGAGTGCTGGTATTCTTTTAATATGGCTTGAACAAATGAATAGTTGTTAGCAGCAGAGCCCAATGCGGGAGTAATGCAAGCGCAGTGTCCTTTTCTAATAATTTTTACTACTTTATTCTTTGCTGTGCACTAAATATTTATTGCACAATAGGCTATAATTGTTGTAATATATTACAATAGCACCATATAACATTTCAATAAAAAAACAAGAAACAGGATATTTTTTAAATGTTTAGACATGTTGTGCCGCATGTGAAATAATCACATTAAGGATGAAGGATCTGATTACAAGTACTGTGGTCCTAGGACCGCCCTTCCTACGGTGGTAGTCCTACTGCTTCATTCTCGGCAGTCTGACCCTCAGATATGGTTGCTGGCAGTCAGACTGCCACAAGACCACCACAACTGCCAGGATCGAAGATCCCATGGTTGCAGCGGTGCGGAAAGCTGTGGTCAAGAATGGCAGTGCCGATGTGGGCACTGCCATGCTGATCACGACTTGTCTTTCTGCCAGCCTTTTCATGGTGGGGACATGTCCATGAAAAGCCCTGAAGAAAAGCAGAGATGGGACAACAAGGGG
The DNA here is from genome assembly GCF_031143425.1 of Pleurodeles waltl. Lineage (NCBI taxonomy): Eukaryota > Metazoa > Chordata > Amphibia > Caudata > Salamandridae > Pleurodeles > Pleurodeles waltl. The sequence goes on from NC_090444.1 coordinate 779,723,916, forward strand.
GACCCCGCACTGCCCATGCCCTTGTTGTGGTCAGTGTAGAGGCCACCCTGTCAGCACAGTTGGAATGCGCACCATATGCAATGGCAACAGTGCGCATTTCGAATGTTCTGGTAGAGCAGACAATGCGGCGGCATAAGCCTCAGCTCTCCCTTAGAACCAAAGCCAATGCCACTACTCGGTCTCTGCCGTCCAGTCCAATTGGATCATCCTAGTACAGTTGTAAGGAGGCCGCCAGCATTGCGCCATCCTCCCAACCTCTGAACTGGCGGTTCTACGGTCAGATCACCAATATCGTAATAGGGGCCAAAGTCTAAAAATTGTAAAAGAAACACAAGTCAGTTGTCAGTCAACACCATTCAGACATGTTTTAACTTCTTCCCTACATTTCCTAAAATTTAGGTGGAAGAAGGATTGCCTTAGAAGTTTCTGCATTGAGGCAACCAACAAACAAATAACAAATGCAAATAATGTGTAACAGTGATTCATAATCCGTGTTGCAAAGTCAGCATGTACTTTCATTTACACCTCCCAAAGAATCGTAATGGCAGACCTAGAGAGGGGATAAGCCAAATCTTACTCTGATTAACAATCTGTTTCTTTCCAGGCAAAGGACGGAGCATTATTGATTAGCATTGTTGGCATATTAAATTAGCAGCATCCTGCTGTGTTTCTTTTTTCCATAGGTGGCAAAGTCTTCCACTGGTGAGAGTAATTCTGCTTTTTGCAGCATTAGATTCTTTGTATGGCAAGAAGGGAGGAACAAGTTTCTGATGGTGTAACAGTGCATGGTGACGAATGTAACTTCCAGATATATGCTTTATGGTTCTTATTCTCTGACAGCTTGATTACCTGCTAGAACAGGATTTTTAATTTATTCTTTGCTATTATGTCACAGCAATGGAAGTTATGGAGGTGCACAATTGTGAATCTTTGCAATCCATCCTTGAATTTTTTTTAATTGTACGGTATTGACTTTTGATCAAATCACTGCAATTTCAAAGCAGATTTGAAAGGCAATCTTCACTGTGCCATAGGGCGTTGTTGAATAAATTTTATGTATTGACTACATTATGTAGTTACTGTTAGATTTATTATCAGATTCAATACTTTTGTTAATTCTTTGCTTTGAAAATCTGAATGAGAGTCAATATTTAATGTTATGAAAAAATATATATCACAGGAAAAACTTACTTTTAACTTCTTTTGTTTTAACAACATTCAGTTTTTCTGCTAGAGGAAAGGAAAGCAACATCATTATTGAAATGTTTTTCAACGAGAACCTTGTCAAACCACACTTTAGTTAGGCTAACAAATAACTATTTTCCTTCAAGTACAACACATTTCCATGCCAATTCCAAACACATACACGCAATGCAGGCATGGCATTTTGCACATACACACTTCATGCACTTTAAACCCAGTCCTGGATTACTCAGGTGTAAGTCGTACAAGCAAGTGTGGGAGTGAACCAGAATATGTTATTGTCAGAAAGACTATGAGGTATGTTTATAATCTGTTGTTTAGCGTCCAATTTTTTAATGCTAAAACATCACAAACTTAGCTCCATAGTTATATTTTGACGCTAGACCTGTCTAGCATCAAAATATTGGAGTTATTGTCATTTGTTGGATGCGTAAACCCACCTTGCGTCAATGACATCCAAGGTAGGCGTTTCCCATCCACAAAATGTTGCTGAGCCCTTAGCACCATATTTTTATCCCCGTGCAAAAATAAGGCATGTGTAATGGAAATGCCCAGAGAACACTGGTCTCCAGTGCTGGCCATTGGGGTGGTGGGCATGACTCCTGTTTTCACTAAGACATGAGTCATTTTTGGGAGGTTGTGAGTCAGGAAATTAGGCTGGTTACCGGTATGATTTCTGCCATTAACCAGCATTCCGTCATTTTCTTTTCCCATACCTCCACCCTCACCCGGCTAGCTTCTCTTTTTTTGGACGCTAGCCCAAGCTTAGCACCGGCTTGTGCCATTCCTTAAATATGGTGCCCAGCATGCGCTGTAGAATGGTGCAAGCCAGCGCTATACTTTTAGATGCAAAACTGTGTTAGCGCAGTTTGGGTCAAAAAGTATAAATATGCCCCTATGTGTGGAAATATAAGGATGTTATTAAAAATCATTTAAGATCAAATAGTAAACTGTCTTTAAAAGAGTTAGGTAACCCTAAAGTTAGATACTTACAGAGGAATTCATCATAGTGGGTAAGAATCCTGCTATTTCTATTCAAGTGTGTCAAAGTGCTTTGACTATCATAGATGCTTATTAAAGATGTATCATATGCTCAACTTTCAAAACAGCAGAAAATAGCAATCCAACAATGTATCAACTCATATTGTCTTGGATATGACAGTGAAGATCTGTACTTGCCTAGGATCACTCAAAACATTATTGTCCATAGTAAGCAAACTGGACTTAGAAAAGAGGTGAATGTCTTGCTTTGCTGTTATATGCCACAATACCCAGCTCAGATCTCCGCAGAAAAGGATATCCCTAGTGCTTTTTTAGGGTTGAGACTGCGTCGCATGCGCTTGTGAATGCGTTTTGCTTGCGAGACCCTCTAGGAGTTAGAAAAGGGCTTGGAGTCCCGTCCACGTCACGTCACGTCAGTGTCTTTCATTGGTTCGTGGGCTAGCCTGTTAAAATCTGCTTGCTTTAATTAGTGGAAGGCATGCATATGTCGTGCCTTTTCCGGTGGTTAGCCCTCCTCGAGTGCAGCGACCAAGTACTGGAAACATGCGAGGCTCACTGTTCCCCATCAGGTTTGTGGACTACTTTTTATCTTTTGTTCGCAGCTCGATCTCGCTTGGCAGAAGTTGAGCGCTTTGCATAATATCAACCCTGTTACATAGTTAATTGCACATTTGCCAGTTACGTACATAATTGCACTTTTGCCAATAGGTTTTATTACGAGTGAACTGGAGCAGCGCTTTTTTTTTCTTTAAATGTGGCAAGAAAAATCCGGTTGGGAGTTTACAAATGGTAATAGCTGTAACTTGGCAAATTCGAGACCCTAGTGCATTGCAAATGCTTGTTCTGATTGCCTGTGTTGCTTTTGATCGTGTAGACTGAAAACCACTTCCCTTAGAAAAGGAGACTTTGTTCATAATTGCTTCCTAAAAATCGCAAACTTGCAAACCTTTTTAAAATTGCAGTTGCACTAAGTTGCTTGTGGGAACTGAAGATTCTGCTCAACCTGTACTCCTACACAGATGGATTACTACAGAGGTGTGATCAAAGCTCATTTGATCTCCTGCTAAAAGATCTTCTTGAACACCTGGATGGAAGGCAATTGTGTGCTTTTTAAGTGCTTGACCGCACATAAAATGGTACATTGGCCCTCATTCTGACCTTGGCGGTCTTTTCGCAAGACCGCCGAGTTACCGCCGCGGTAAAGACCGCCGACCGCGGCGGTATGCCGCTGCGCGTATTCCGACCGCTGGGAGCGTTCAGCCGGAATACCGCCAGCAGCCACACTGGCGGTCGGCGGGAAAGTGGAGACTGGTCAACCTCCACCGCCACGCCAGCAGAACACCGCCCCCAGAATTACGACCCACATTTCTGTGTGGCGGTCTTCTGTTGGCGGTCTTCTGTTGGCGGTCACGTCTCTATGGCTCCCGTCGCCTCCCGGAGGACCAACGCACAAGGTAAGTTGATCGTCCGTGAGGGGAGGGGGTGGGGGGGTGTTGTGTGATGTGTGCGTGCATGGGGGTGTGCGTGTGAGTGTGTAGAGGGGGTGTGTGAGTGCGTGCATGCGGGCGGGGAGTGCTGCTGTGCCTATGGGCAATGTGTTTAGTTCGGCGGGTGTGCATGTCGGCATGTATGTGTGCGGGTATGTGTCCCCGTTGTGTATGTGTGTGTAGGGGGTGTGTATATGTGCATGTTGGGGGTGTGTGCATGTCGGGGTGCATGTATGTGCATGTCGGGGTGGGGGTGGGGAGGGGGTTCGTACCACCTCTGGGGGGTGGCAGGGGGGTGGAGGGTGTGGGGGGAGGACTCGGGTGGGTAGTGGGGGGTGGGGGAGACCCCTATCAGTGCCAGGGAAGGAATTCCCTGGCCCCGATAGTGCTTACCGCCATGGTTCGCACGGCGGTTCCCGCCCGCAAGAAACCGCGGCGGTAGGCAGGGTCATAATACCCTTGGCGGTCTTGGGACGGCCGCCGGGCCGGAGTGCGCAAACTCCAGCCCCGCGGTCATGACCGCCGCGGCGGTCGGAGTGGAGAAGTGGCGGTCGGTCGCGGCGGGGACCGCCGCGGTCAGAATGCCATTTTTAATACCGCCGGTCTGTTCGCGGTCCGACCGCCGTCTCTCCGCCGACCGCCAGGGTCAGAATGAGGGCCATTATATTGAACTTCAAACAGCTCTCACCAAAACAATACAAAACAAATTAAATTTTCAGTACTAAATAAAATACACTCTTTAGAAAGCTATAATAATAAATCACCAAGAATCACAAAAACAAGAATTCAATTACTTAGTTGGATGGTAAAATTGTTTTAAATATAAATGTAAAACTTTAGAATTGAGTAAACGTATCCATTTGTGTGGGTAGCTGATTTAAAAGCATAGCACTTGTAACACCGAGGAGCTTTTTTTACCCAGTTTAGGATAGCACTCGTTTAAAACCATTAGCAATGGAACTGCAGCAGACTGCCAGCCTCTTACATATCCCTGGAAGTGAAAGAACCCAGGAAGTGTTTTTGGGACTAGACATGAATGGATTTAAAAGCAATACATAAGTACAAGTGATGTAATAACATTATTTACACCAAGAATAGTTTGAGTGGTCTGAACAGTATGGAGCTTGTAAAAAAAGACCTACTTAAGCAAACAGTTGCTCATACTATAAGTAGGTGTGTGAGAAATTGACATAAATTGCTTTTGCGCAATTAGGCGAAATTCAGAACGGAAAACTGGAATTTTTTGTTGCATGAGAAATGCACCCTCTGCCATTTTGGACACGAGAATGCATTTTTTACTAAAAGAAAAAATATTACCAAAAAAATTAGTGCCTTCGAACAACAGTTGCTCACATTTTAGCTGTTCATGTTCTATTGCTAAAATTTTGCTGTCAATGCAGCGTGATTAAGCCACGTGGCATAATCCTTGGAATCTTGCATAGCAAACGTAATGTGAAATTAAACAACATTGCTCAGGCATAATGGAAATTTCATCTCGGCCCCACTCAGAGCCTGAAAGCCACTGCCAAATAAATCAGAAGCATAATAAAAGTCATAATTTAAAACCATAGGGCCTCATTATGGCTTTGGCGGTCCCACCACAGAACCACCATAGCTGCAGGGAGGACGCCACCACTATGGCGGTGACGTCCCCAATGAGCATATTTACCAAGTTACTGTGAGGCTGACAGGTGAAAACATTTGGGGCAGTTTGCACTTAGGCCCTCATAACTTTTTGTCCACATAAGCTACCCATGCCAAATTTGCGTTCTTTTTTCCCAACGTCCTAGGGATTCTAGAGGTACCAAGAGTTTGTGGGTTCTCCTGGAGGTGATCAAGAGCTTAGCCAAAATACAGCAAAATTTTGTTTTTTTAAAACAAAATGGGAAAAAAGAGCTTGTGGTTTTTTTCCCTCAAAAGGGTTTGCGGTGCTAAAATCACCATCTTCCCAGCTTTGAGGCAGACTTGAATCAGAAAACTGAATTTTTCAACACAATTTTGGCATCTTACTAGGACATACCCCATTTTTACTATTTTTTGTGCTTTTAGCCTCCTTCCAATTAGTTACAGAAATGGGTGTTCAACCAATGTTGGATCCCAAACAGCTAAACATTTCTGAAAAGTAGACAAAATTCTGAATTCAGCAAGGGGTCATTTGTGTATATCCTACAAGGCTTTCCCACAGAAAATAACAGGTGAAATAAAAAAATATTGAAATTTAGGTTAAAAAAACTGCCATTTTTCTCCACGTTTTACTTTGCAACTGTTTCCTGCGATGTTAGATTTTCAAAAGCAAAATACTGTTACGTCTGCTGGACGTTTCGGGTTGTGGGATATATAGGGCTTGTAGGTTCAGCAAGAACCCTAGGCACCCAGAGCCAATAAATGAGCTGCACCTTGCAATGGGTTTTCATTGTATACCGGGTATACAGCAATTCATATGGTGAAATATAAAGGCTGGAAAATATGTATCAAGGATATCTTTGGATTTCCAAAATGCGTATAAGATAAGGTGTTGAGAAGCAGTGGTTATTTGCACATCTCTGAATTCCAGGGTCCCCATACTAGCATGTGAATTACAGGGCATTTCTCAAATAGACGTCTTTTTTACACACTGTCTTTCATTTGAAAGGAAAAAATGTAGAGAAACACAAGGGGCAATAACACTTGTTCTGCTATTCTGTGTTTCCCCAAGTCTCCTGATAAAAATGGTACCTCACATGCGAGGATAGACCTAATGCTCACGACAGAAAACACAACATGGACACATCACATTTTTACATTGACATCTGACATGTTTTTTGCAAAGTGCCTAGCTGTGGATTTTGGCCTCTAGCTCAGCCGGAAACCTACCAAACCTGTGCAATTTTGAAAACTAGATACCTAGTGGCATCGAGGATGGGGTGACTTGTGGGGCTCTCACCAGGTTCTGTTACCCAGAATCATTGCAAACCTCAAAATTTGGCAAACAAACACTTTTTCCTCACATTTTAGTGATAGAAAGTTCTGGAATCTGAGAGGAGCTACAAATGTATTTCCACCCAGCATTCACCCAACTCTTCCAAAAAAAATGGTACCTCACTTGTGTGGGTAGGCCTAGTGCCCGCGACAGGAAACGCCCCAAAACACAACATGGACACATCACATTTTTACTTTGACAACTGGCGTGTTTTTTGGAAAGTGGCTACCTGTGGATTTTGGTCTGTACCTAAGCCGGCACCTATGAAAACTTACCAAACCTGTGCATTTTTAAAAACTAGACACCGAGGAGAACCCAGGATGGGGTACCTTGTGGCACTCTCACCAGGTTCTGTTACCCAGTATCCTTTGCAAACCCCAAAAATTTGGCAAAACAAAAACACCTTTTCCTCACATTTCGGTGATGCAAAGTTCCGGAATCTGAGGGAGCCACAAACTTAATTTTACCCAGCGTTACCCCAGGTCTCCCAATAAAAATGGTACCTCACTTGTGTGGGTAGGCCTATTGCCCGCGACAGGAAATGCTCTAAAACACTACGTGGACACATCAAAGTTATCAAATACAAAACTACCTGTTTTTGCAGGGGGGACACCTGCATTTTTGGCCCTGGGCTCAGCAGCCATCCAGGGAAACCTACCAAACCCCACCATCCCTGAAAACTAGACACCTGAGGGAGTCCAGGGAGGTGCGACTTGCGTGGATCCCTCAGTATTTTCTTACCCAGAATCCTCAGAAAACCTCAAATGTATTTCCACATTTCTATGTAGAATCATCACACCGGCACAAATTTTCTACCACCCAATGTTCCCCTCTGTCTCTGGGTAAAAATGATACCTCACTTGTGTAGATGAGCCAAGTGCCTGTGACAGGGAAGAGCCAACAACATGTTGAAAATGAGGGTGAACCAAAGCGAGTCCAAACGGTCAGTTTAAAAAAAATAATTTTTAGGCTGACAAGTGGGGCAGAAAGTTTATCGGTATAGATGCGACAATGCTGGGTGGTAGGAATTTTGTGGATTCCTGAAGATTCCGGAAGATTCCGGAAGGTTCCGTCACAAAAATGTGGGAAAAATGTGTGATTTGAAGGGCATGGTGGGTAAGAAAATAGTGCGGATGCATGTGAAGCACACCACCATGGACTCACCCAGATGTTTAATTTTCAGATGTGTCTAGGTGTTGAAGAGTTTTCTACATGGCAGCATCCCAAAGTCCAAAAAGTGCAGTCCTCACCATTCCAAGTGGGACAATTTTGAGAGTTAGACAAGCTTGCATGGCCCAAATGTAAAACCCAAAATAATCAAATATCCTCTTGCTTGCCATGGGATAAGATGTTTTAGTGTGCAGGGGGAGAGCAGAAAGACTGTTACCCACTTTATTTGGAGAGGGGGCATAACCATGCCCATACTGGTTGGTAGTCATCACCCAACTATTATTATTTTTTTTTTAATTCCCTGGCATCTAGTAGGCTTTATGCCCCCCAGGGGAGTGGATTGGGGGTACTAGCCCCATCTGCCCACCGGTGGGCAGAACAACTTTGTCCCTATTTATTTGGGGGTGGGGGTATGGCCATACCCCCACCCTCTTTTTTGAGAAAAAAATGTTCCCTGTTCTTTCCTGGGAGACAAAAATGGGCAACAGTAATGTGCCCCCTTGGGGAGTGACCCTTGGCCCCCCCAAACAAAACACACATAGAAACACACTCCAGTCCCTGGTTCCTAAGTGGTTTCTGCCCCCCTTGGGGAAGATGGGCCTAATAGAAGTAGGCCAATCTGCCCCCAAGGGAGGCAGAAATGGACTAAATAAAATTGCCCCCCCGGGGGAGCGACCATTGCTTAAGGGGTCGCTACCCATCTGTAAAAACTAAAAAAGTCTCTGGTGCCTAGTGGCTTCTGCCCCCTTGGGGGGAGATGGGCCTAATAGAAATTGGCTGATCTGCCGCCAAGGGGGGCAGAAATGGCCTAAAATAAATTTGCCCCCAGGGGAGCGACCCTTGCCTATGGGGTTGCTCCCCTTACGTGAAACTGACGTAACAAAAATCCTTGGTGTCTAGTGGTCTCAGTCCCCTTGGGGGCAGATTGGCCTAAGACAAATATGCCAAACTGCCCCCAAGGTGGGCTAAAATGGTCTAAAATAAAATTGCCTAAAATAGGCCGATCTGCCTCCAGGGGGGCGCAAAAAAGGTCTAATAATTAATTGCCCCCCTTATGCATAAAATGAAATAAACAAAAAAAAAACCTGGTGCCTAGTGGCATTTCTGCAGCCCAATTACTTGACTATCGGGCTGCAGAAATGCTTACAGAGGCATTAAAGGAAAGGCATTTCCTCTCCTTTCATGACATAATATAAAATAAATCAACTATTAATCTATTTTTATAATTAATTATCAATTACAAATTACATTGCAGAAAAAAGATGTTACAAATAATTTAATTTAAAAAAACTTCCCACCCTAATTCCCCACCAACCCAACAACAATTTCTTATTAAAGAAAACAATTACATTTCTTATAAAAACTTATAAATTATATTTAAAATAAATTAAACCCAAATATTATGATATAACTAATTATATATACTACTAGAAGAAAGCTTGTTTATTAAAGTAGTTTAAATGCCATTTTATACACCTATACTAAATAATACAATATTATTCACAAATATCAGTAAAAAGAGATATTAATTACTGTAGGAAATTGGGTTACTGGTTGAGGGGGTGAAACATTACTCAAGCAACAACCGCAATTCCTGTCAGGGTGAAATACAAGCAAACCTCACATTAATTGGTGCTTAACTCTTTGGTAGTTTGGCACAAAATCAGTCCGACTTAACAATGTGTAAAGCATGTTTACAGCACATAAACAGTAATAAAGTGAAAACACAACACAATAAAAATCTCCAAAGTTTAGAAAAATAGAGCAACATTTAGTGAATGATTTGACACAAAAATAAGGCTTAAAAGCACAAATGCCAACTGTGGTTACACGGTCGCCTTGAACCAGGAAAAAGGGCCTAATTTAGAGTTTGATGGAGGGGATATCTCTGTCACAAATGTGACAGATATCACGTCCGCCATTTATTGCAATCCCATTACAGCCTATGGAGATTGTAATAGTAACCAATAAAGGGCTGCTGAACAAGGGGCCAGATGTAGCAACTTCCGCATTGGCGATTCGGAAATTGCGAGTCTGTGCGACTTACAATTTCCGAATCGCAAATGTGGATGCCGAACGGTGTCTCAGACACCGTCTGCGACTCACTATGTGGTCGCAAAGACCCACCTCATAAATATTAATGAGGTGGGTTGCAATTTAAGACCCCATAGCGAATCCCTGCACTCACAGGGATGGTGGCCTGTTGAAGTCAGCAGACCTCCATGTCTGTGACTGCTTTTTAAATAAAGCAGTTTTTTTATTTTTTTATTTTGCAGCCCGTTTTCCTTAGAGGAAACCGAGTTCCCTTTTGCGAATGAGTTACCACCAGTGTGACATTCGCGGTCACAAAGCAATTCTGCATTGCGATACGAGTCTCAAATAGGAAGGGAACACCCCTTCCTATTTGCGAGTCACATTCACAATTTGCGAGTCGGTACCGACTCGCAAATTGTGAATGTGCATCGCAGAAGGCTTTTTGTATGGCGCAAACTGTGATTTTCGAAGTTTGCACCATGCAAACAGCTTACTACATCTAGCCCAAAGTTCCTTAATTCCTGGTTGTAAAACATGGTACGGTCCTGCATTGAGGATGCATTGCACAGAGATGCTTCCAAGGAGCTGCAGGCTGCAATGTAAGGTCCTACATTGAGGATACATTGCGCAGCAGGGGTTCTGAGGAGTTGCTGAGCTGCGATGCGAGGTCTTGCATCAAGGAGGCACTTTGCATCTGCAGTTCCAAAGGGCTGTGAAGTCCTGTGTCTGGGATGTGCTGCACATTGGATTTTGAGTCTTCCACAGGTCCAGTGGTATCCTGAAGATCTAGGTCAGACAGCCGATCCACTACTTATACATGGTGCCATTTTGAAGTCAGAGAAGTTTCTAGAGCCCTTCCTTTATAGAGGAGTCTAGAACCTTTGGCCTACCTGCCCTGGCTCCGGCGTGTCTGGGGCAGAAAAGACTAATGTGAAACCCTTTGTGAGTATGCTGAGGCAGAGACTTTGTGATATGAGGTGCAAGTGTGGTAGGTGACATTGCGGCAGGTGACAGCTCCACCCCTATCATGTCAGAGATGCCCATCCTGCCAACGCCTATTCCTCCTTTGTCTCACTGTCTGGGAGCAATACACAATTGCCAGTCACACCTAGACATCTGACTCAGGATACAGGTTGCAGGCACCTAATGGTTGGGACAGAAAAATGACATCTTTCTAAAAGTGACATGCTCAGATTTGTTACTTTAAAATCTGACACTACAAGCACCATATCAAGGGGAGAGCTCAGGTCCCAGAAGGCACGGGGCCCCAGGAGGAGGTCCCAGGCCCACATGCAAACCAGCACTGGCTTGCGCTCATAAGCGCTTCATTCTCCCGCAGCGAAGAATGATACAAGCACCAGATTCAGGGGAGACCACAGGTCCCAGAAGGCACAGGGCCCCAGGAGGCAGTCCCAGGCCCATCTGCACACCAGCAGTGACCCGCACTCATAAGCACTTTCATTCTCCCACATAGCGGGATGCTACAAGCACCAGATCCAGGGAAGACAGCAGGTCTCAGAAGGCACAGGAGCCCAGGAGGCGGTCCCAGGCCCACCTGCACAACGGCACTGACTCGCTCTCATAAGCGTGTTCATTCTCCCACAGCGCAGGACGCCACCAGCACCAGATCCAGGGGAAACCACAGGTCCCGGAAGGCACAGTGTCCCAGGAGATAGTCCCAGGCTCACCTGCACACTGGCACTGACTCGCACTCATTAGTGCTTTCTTTCTCCAGCAGCACGGAATACTACAAGCACCAGATCAGGGGAGTCCGCAGGTCCCAAAAGGCACCAGGCCCCAGGAGGCCCAACTGCACACTGGCACTGACTCGTGCTCATAAACGCTTTCATTCACCCACAGCGCGGGACTCACCCGGGCCTCGCCCAGGCAAAGCCCGGGGCAAGGGCAGGCCTGGCCACGTCCGTGGGAGCCCAAAGGAGGCTAGGCTGGGGCACCCCTCTAGCATTTTATATCAAGTAGGCTTTGTAGGCTCTAGTGTGGCTGTTGCACCTTGGTGGGGGCTGTATTATTGATTTAGCTGATCATCTAGGGCCTACCCATTTATTAAACATAGTATTGCTGAGGGTTAAAAGAAGGCGACCGAGGGTGGGGCCGGGGTGGTGCAAAATAAAAAATATAAGAAGCGGAAGCATGCAGCAAATATTTGCGTAACGGAAACGATTGATGATCTTTTAGTTGAATGTGAAGAAATATTAACTTCTCCCCCTGATAACTTTCCTGAAGGCACCCAGAGTGTGCGCTGCCCCGCTCACGTGGGGGTAAACAACAGGAAAATTCCAGATATGTTAAAAAAGCGAGAGGTGCAGGACTTAGCATCCATAGGGAAGGGGGTGGTCATGATGTCACTAATACTCTTGTACTTCGGGCGAATAAGTCACCATGTGATGGTAGTGATATTTTACCTTTTAGTAACCTCTTTAGCCCTTTAAGTTATATTTTAGATCTAAATGATGACCCATTATATGACTGCAGGTGTGACAGTAGACACAATTGTCACCCCCAATGTGAATGAGGCTCTGTACACTTCCCACATACAAGATCTAAAGTGTGAAGTGGCCGAGCTTAAATCCATGGTGTTGGAAAATGGGTTATTGGTAAGGGCAGGTAGGTACCTACACCTAGCAACAAGCCACCAACCACCACTTAGGTACAGTTAGGTCTCAGTAAATTAATCCCAGCTCAACCCTTGGTAGCTTGGCAACGAGCATCAAGGCTTAACTTAGGAGACAGTGTGTAAAGCATTCAAATATCACAAAACAGTAATTAAATAAAACACAGGAAACAGTTTAAAAATCCAAAACCAATTTATAAAAATAGTTTATATTTTTATCTTTAAAATGACACAAAAACGAATAAAATCGGATAAAGGGAACCGGAGATATGAATTTTTAAAGAATTATTATTTTTCTAGCGCTTAGAAACAAAAAGCGCCAATCGGGTCATCTGGTTGCACCAGGACCGGGGCAAAGTCAAAGTTTCAGGCCGACCGCGATGGAGCCCTGCTCGGCTACAAGTCGCGGGAGGCCTCGGTTAAAAAGTTACCTTCTGACTTAGTCTTTATTTTGAAGATTTTCTTCAGCGGGACGAACCTGCCAGTCGAATCCGACCTCCTGGAGCCCTTGTCCGGATATGCGATGCTGGATTCCTCGGTGGAGATTTTTACCTTCGGACTTAGTCGTTTTTTCGAGGTGAAAATCCTTCGACCGGGGTAAACCTGGATCTTGATCCGACGTCCGTGGAGCCCTTCTCGGATACGATGGCTGGGAGGTCCCGGTCAACTTTTTACCTTCGGACTTAGTCTCTTTTTCGGAGATTTTTCTTTACCGGGACGAACCACCAAATCAGGCCGGGTCGCAGTTGAGGCAAGCCGGCTAGAATTTCCTCGGCGGGTCGGTCCCTCTCTGGAGCTTTTTTACAAAAATTCTCAAATCTTCTCCAAACTTCTGGGGCTTCACCCAGATGTTCTTTTAAGGTTCTTTTGGGGTTCACAGCTCACCCCAAGGGTCCAGAAGTTCTGTGATGGTCCTTGGGGGGTGCAGACTTCAACTCCCAGAATGCACCTGGCGCAAACTCCTTTTTGGCCACTGGACAGTGGTCAGCTGGTCACTTTTCAGGAGTTGGTGCAGGGGGACTCTGGATAGCAATTTTTCACCTGTAGCAAACAGGGAGTCCCTCCTTGAACCAGTGGAAGCCAGGCAAAGTCCTTCTTGTGGTGAAGCCCAAGTGTGCAGCTGGTGCAGTCCTTCTGAGTGCAGGTTCCAGGTGCAGGCCAGGGGTCCAGCAGGGCAGTCCTTCTTCTCCTTTAGTTCTTTTCTTCTTGAAATCTGGCGGGGATCTGAGGTGTGGGGGCAGGTCTGCCAGTTTTATCCTTGCTCCTGGGTGAAAAGCAGGGGGGTCCTGGTTCTCCAATCAGGTACAGGGTCGTCCCCCTGTGATGACTACTTCCTGGGAAGTGTGGCAAATATCCATCCCAAAAGGCAACATTCTCTAAAAATCCAACATGGCTGAATCTGATTTTTGGAGGTTACATCTGGCTGAGCCCACCCACTGGTGTGGCTAAAAATCATAAACACACCCCTCTCCTGCCCTCTCCTAATCTAATCAAGGGGGCACCTAGCTGTCTGGGGTTGCAGGGTGTGGGGGTGTTGCTGGTTGCTCCAAATGTCCTTCTCTGCCTTTGAAGACCAGTTTGGCAGCCCTCCCCCTTCCTGCCTCACCATCTGCTGAGGGGAGATTCTCTCCCCCAAGCACATTCCTTTGTGTGAAGCCAGGCCACTTCACACCTCATCGAGGTAGCTTGACTAAGCTGCTGCAGGCTGGCCAATCAGAGCACAGCAGCAAAAACAATGCAGGGCTGAAATTGGCAACTTTTTAGGTAAAGTCTAAAACTCTTCACCTGAACAAGTTATATTAAATCCAACAACTGGAAGTTGTGGGATTTATTACAACAATTAATTTGATGCCAAATTCTTGGTATGCAACATTTAAGGAGACTTTAAAATTTTAAATAAAGTCTCCCCATTCTAGCCTATGAAGGCCATTTACTTCAATGAGGGAAAAACGAATTTGGCTGTTTTTACCTCACCAGGGTTTATAAATCTATTTGTATAAAGTCCCTGCTTATAGTTACATGGCACCCAGCCCTAGGGGCACATAGGGCACACCTTAGGGGTGACTTATAAGTAAAAATAAGGTAGTTTAAGACTTTGGAACTACTTTTAATTCCAAAGTCGAATTTGCATATAACTTTAATTTAAAAGCAGCCAGCAAGGCAGGCCTGCCTTTAAAATGACACTGGGCACCTCAGCAGTGCACCTAGGTGTGCACCACCTATGCTGTGGTCCCTAAACCTACATGCCCTACCATATACTAGGGACTTATAGGTAGGTTAACTTAGCCAATTATAATTAGCCTAATTTGCATATCCATTTTACACAGAGCACTGGCCCTGGGACTGGTAAGCAGTACCCAGGGCACAGCCAAGAGTCAGTAACCACCAGTACCTGTCCAAAAAGTGTAGGGGTGATCAGGGCAAAAAAGGAGGACTTTCCTACACCGCCCCCCCGATGAAAGGTGATGGGTACTAACCTACACCCTGGTAGTCCTCATCAGCTAAGTGGAAAAACCTGGAAAGGCCATCTGCATTGGCATGGGCAGTCCCAGGTCTGTGCTCCACTGTGAAGTCCATCCCCTGTAGGGAAATAGACCACCTTAACAGTTTTGGGTTCTCCCCCCTCATCTGCATCAACCATCTGAGAGGTCTGTGGTCAGTTTGTACACGGAAGTGAGTGCCAAACAAGTAAGGCCTCAACTTCTTCAGGGACCAGACCACAGCAAAGGCCTCCCTCTCAATGGCACTCCATTTCTTCTCTCTGGGGAGTAGTCGCCTGCTGATGAAGGCAACTGGGTGATCTTGGCCCTCTTCATTAACTTGTGCTAACACTGCCCCAATCCCTTCCTCTGAAGCATCTGTTTGCACTATAAACTCCTTGCTATAGTCAGGGGCCAGTAACACTGGTGCTGAACACATAGCCTGTTTTAGGGTGTCAAAAGCTTTCTGACACTCTGGGGTCCAAATGACTTTCTTGGGCTGTTTCTTGGAGGTAAGCTCAGTCAGAGGGGCCACTATGGTCCCAAAATTCTGAACAAACCTCCTGTAGTACCCAGTCAGGCCAAGAAAGGCCCTGACCTGAGTCTGGGTTTTAGGAGCCTCCCAATCCAGGATAGTCTGGATCTTTGGGCTGGAGAGGTTGTACATGGCCTCCACCAACAAGGTGGCCCAGGTACACAACTGAGCTTTGCCCTATCTGGCACTTGCTTGCCTTGATAGTCAGGCCTGCTTGAAGCAGGGCCTGAAGCACTTCCTTCAGGTGGACTAGGTGGTCCTTCCAGGTGGAACTAAATACAGCTATATCAATTCAATTCAATTCAAAGAAGCTTTATTGCGGCTACAAGAGCCAAAAAAGCGCGAGCAGTAATAAATACAAATAAATACACGTAATAAAATAAAATTGTAGGTAGATAAAAAGGAAGTAAAAAAAGTAAGTAATAAAAGAAATAAAAATGGAATAAAAGTGAGATAGAATAAAATGAAATGAAATGAAAAGCGCTGTGCAGGATGTTAGGACAGTCTTATTAGGAGTCTTTGTCCAGAAGAGATTTCCCTCTGATAAGCCAACTGGCTCCGAGGAATTTGGCGATAGCGATCACTAGCGTTGGCCTGGTGTCTGATCTAAGGATTCGCAGGGCTAGCACAGAGCAGCGTACTCCCAGTAGTCTGCATGCCGGGGCCAGCCATTTCCTACGGGGGGCGGTATACGCGGGGCATGCAAAAAGGAGGTGAGGGAGATTCTCGACGGGGGCTTTGCAAGCAGGGCATGCGGTGGATTCACTGTGTGACCAGCTGCTGGTGAAAGTTCTTAATGGGAGTGTTCCAATACAGAGCTGGAAGTACAGTTTCCTTTCCCTTGGGGCCGTGATTAGGTCCCAAAAAGTTTCGTACTTGCATGAATCTTTTAGGTTGGCAAAGTCACAGGATAATGTAGTGTGGAGTGCAGCCCGAGTGTCTTCGTGGTTGGCCCTTTGCCAGTATAGTTTCTTTAGTTCCCTTTTCGAGGGAAAGACTGACGTGGCTGGTGAGTTCCAGAGATCATCGAGCCCGATAGAGTGAAGTAAATCCTTGATGGATCGTAGCCAGGGGATTCTGTGCAGGTGGTCGGCTTTTAGGATGACCTGTAGAGCTTCAGTGAAGATGTCAAGTTCCGGAGTGGTCCAGAGACGCCGCCAGTACAGCTATATCATCCAGATAAGCTGCACTGAAAGATTCCAACCCAGACAGGACTCTATTCACCAACCGTTGGAAGGTGGCAGGAGCATTTTTCATGCCAAAGGGCATCACCTTGAACTGAAAGTGGCCCTCTGGTGTGGAAAATGCTGACCTCTCCTTAGCTCCTGGACTTAAGGCAATCTGCCAATATCCTGAGGTCAGATCAAATGTGCTCAGGAATTTGGCAGCCCCCAACCTGTCAATGAGCTCATCAGCTCTAGGTATGGGGTGAGCATCAGTCCTAGTGACTGCGTTTAGACCTCTGTAGTCCACACAAAATCTCAATTCTTTCTTCCCACCTTGGGGATTAGGTTTGGGCACCAGTACCACTGGACTGGACCAAGGACTATCAGAGGGCTCAATTACCTTGAGCTCCAACATCTTAGCCACTTCAGCTTTGATGTTGGACTTGACCTGGTCAGACAGCCTGTACAGCTTGTTCTTGACAGGCAAGCTGTCACCAGTGTCAACATCATGGACACACCAATTGGTGAGTCCAGGGGTCAGGGAGAACAGACTAGCAAACTGTTTCAAAACTAGTTTGCAGTCTTTTTGTTGCTGATCTGTCAATTTGGGAGAGAGTACCACTCCCTCCACTGACCCATCTTGTGCCTTTGAGGACAGGAGGTCTGGCAGAGGTTCACCCTCCTCCTCCTTCCCTTCATCAGTGACCATCAGCATGGTCATGTCTGCCCTGTCCTGATGGGGTTTCATCCTGTTCACATGCAGGATCCTGTGAGGATTCCTGGGGGTGCCAAGGTCCACCAAGTAGGTGACCTCACCTTTTTTCTCCAGAATTGGATAGGGCCCAGTCCATTTGGCCTGAAGTGCCCTAGGAGCCATGGGCTCCAAAACCCACACCAGCTGTCCTGGGTGATACTCAGGCATGGTAGCCTTTTGATCATGCCAGAGCTTCATGAGCTCCTGGCTGGCCTCCAGGTTTCTGCTTGCCTTCTTCATGTATTCAGCCATGCGTGACCGCAGGCCCAGCACATAATCTAGCACATTCTCCTTGGACTCTTTGAGAGGCTTTTCCCAAGACTCTCTCACCAAGCACAATGGGCCTCTTACAGGGTGCCCAAACAGTAACTCAAAGGGGCTGAATCCAACCCCCTTCTGTGGCACCTCTCTGTAGGCAAACAGCAGGCATGGGAGGAGGACATTCCATCTCCTCCTGAGTTTGTCAGACAAACCCATGATCATGCCCTTCAGGGTCTTATTAAATCTTTCCACCAGACCATAGGTCTGTGGATGATAGGGGGTGGTGAACTTATAAGTAACACCACACTCATCCCACATGGCTTTCAGATAGGCTGACATAAAGTTTGTGCCCCTATCTGAGACCACCTCCTTTGGGAACCCCACTCTGGTGAACACACCAAGTAGGGCCCTAGCCACTGTGGGAGCAGTGACTGTCCGGAGGGGTATTGCCTCAGGGTACCTGGTGGCATGGTCCACAACCACCACAATGTACCTGTTACCTGAGGCAGTGGGTGGGTCTAGGGGACCAACAATGTCAATCCCCACCCGCTCCAAGGGAGTCCCAACCACTGGCAGTGGTATCAAGGGAGCCTTTGGCTTGCCCCCTGTCTTGCCACTGGCTTGGCAGGTGACACAGGAGCTGCACAACTCCTTGACTTTTTCTGACATTTGGGGCCAATAAAAATGGTGACCAGCCTGTTCCAGGTCTTGGTCTGTCCCAAATGTCCAGCTAAGGGGATATCATGGCTTAAAGTAAGGAGGAATTCTCTATACTTCTGGGGGACCACTACTCTCCTAGTAGCCCCTGGTTTGAGGGCCCTTGCCTCAGTGTAGAGAACTCCATCCTCCCAGTAAACCTTGTGGGTCCCACTGGTATCCCCTTGTTCTTGCCTGGCAGCAGTCTGCCTCAGGCCCTCAAGAGTGGGACACTCTCTTTGTCCCTGGCACAAATCTTCTCTGGTGGGCCCACCTGCCCCTTGCAGTTCTGCCAAGTCAGGCAGAGCTTGCAGGGGAAGTGTCCCTCCCTCAGAGTTCAGATCCTCCCCCTCAGGGTTGGATTCTTCCTGACCCTCTGTACTTGTAGGGGCTGGCAAGCCAAACCCAGTGCCCTTTCTCTTCTTCTTGGAGGCTTGGCCCATTGTTCCAGGGTCCAAGTGTCCAGCACTTCCCTGTTGTGCTGCCTGTGACCTTGTCACAGCACACACCCATTCAGGGAGGTCCAGCATCTGTGCATGGACCCTTCTCTCCACCTCTGACCATTCAGATGCTTCAAGATAATTTCCCAGCAGACACTCTACTGGGAGGGCAGGAGCTACAGCTATCTTCTTAGGGCCAGTCACACCTCCCCATTCCAGACTCACCATGGCCATGGGATGGAGTTTGGTTCTGCTATCTGCATAAGTCACCTGGTGGAAGACACCAGGTAAGACATGCTCTGGAGAAACCAGCTTCTCTGTGACCATTGTCACACTGGCTCCTGTATCTCTCAGAGCTTCCACCTCAGTCCCATTGACTTTAGGTCTCTGCCTATACCTCTCCATGATGGGAGGCAAGGTGGCCATAGTTGCAATGTCCACCCCACCCACGGATACTAAGGTGACCTCTGTGTACCCTGATTCCAGCCCTGGGCCAACTTCCACCCCCAACCCTGCACTAGCAATCCCCTGGGATTGCCCACCAGTGGGGGGCTTCTTGGAGCAGGTAGCATCTCCTCTTTTATGTCCAGGTTGATAACAGTCAAAACACTTGCCGGCCTTAGCAAGCTCCTGAAACCTTCCTGCTTTAGCAGGATCATAATTCTTTCCCTGATACCCTTTCCCCCTAAAAGTGGAATGGCTCGGGGCTCCCCCACCCTGAGAAGTTTTTAAGACTCTTGTGAGGACTCTTTGGGCTTTTAATCATCTTTCCCTTGGTTCTTCCCCTGAGAAGAACCATGTCCTCCCTTTTTTTGATCACCCCCTGGGGGTTTCTGGTTAACCCTAGTTCTTAACCAGTCATCTGCTGCTTCCCCCAGCTCTCTGGGGTTGGTCAACCTAGAGTCAACTAGATACTGGCGGAGCTTCTCTTGGACACAATTGGTTAGAAGGTGCTCCCTCATAATCAAATTGTACAGCCCCTCAAAGGTACTTACCTTGTTGCCCTGTATCCAGCCCTCCAGTGCCTTTACTGAAATGTCCACAAAGTCCACCCAGGACTGGGTGCTTGTCTTTGGGGTGTCCATAAACTTGAGCCTATACTGCTCTGGGGTCAGACCAAACTTTTTAGTCAAGCAACTCTTCATACTGGGGTATGAGTCTGCATCCTCCCCACTCATGGTTAGGAGCCTATCCCTCCCAGAGTTGGGAACTAACTCCCAAAGAAGTGAACCCCAGTACTGAGGCTTGACTCTCCTCATCTGGAGGGCCCTCTCAAAGGCCCCCAGCTACTTATCTATGTCATCCCCCTCTACATAAGCAGGAACCACCCCTTTGGGTAATCTGGGGGAAAAAACCCCACCCAGGGACACCTCAGCTTCTTTATCGCTGCCACCATCTCTTTTCTCTTTGTTTGCCCACTTTTTCTTTTCTAGGGCCAGCTTGTCTGCTTCCAAAGATATGTATGCTAGCTGGGCCTCCAGCTCTCTTTCTCTGATGGATGGGTTCTCTCCTCCTGAAAGGACCCCCTTCCCACCACTAGCTTTGGGTCTGCCCCTAGTGACTGTATTTACTGAGGACCGTTCTTCCTCATCCTCACTTAGGCTCAGATGTCTTCCCTCCCCTGAGTGGTTAGAGCTAGCATCCTCCCTTCTTTCTCCCTCCTCTGGAGCTTCTTCTGACTCTACCTCTTGGGCCTCAGCCCATGCTGTCAGGGATTTGATCAGGATTTGCTTCCTGAGATCAGTGGTTGCAGGCAACCCTCTTTCAATACACAACCCCCTAAACTGGATCCCACCGCTGCCACCAAAAATGTTGGAAAATGGGTTATTGGTAAGGGCAGGTAGGTACCTACACCTAGCAACAAGCCACCAACCACTACTTAGGTACAGTTAGGTCTCAGTAAATTAATCCCAGCTCAACCCTTGGTAGCTTGGCAACGAGCGTCAAGGCTTAACTTAGGAGACAGTGTGTAAAGCATTCAAATATCACAAAACAGTAATTAAATAAAACACAGGAAACAGTTTAAAAATCCAAAACCAATTTATAAAAATAGTTTATATTTTTATCTTTAAAATGACACAAAAACGAATAAAATCGGATAAAGTGAACCGGAGATATGAATTTTTAAAGAATTATTATTTTTCTAGCGCTTAGAAACAAAAAGCGCCAATCGGGTCATCTGGTTGCACCAGGACCGGGGCAAAGTCAAAGTTTCAGGCCGACCGCGATGGAGCCCTGCTCGGCTACAAGTCACGGGAGGCCTCGGTTAAAAAGTTACCTTCTGACTTAGGGCCTGATTCCAACTTTGGAGGACGGTGTTAAACCGGCCCAAAAGTGGCAGATATACCACCTACCGTATTACGAGTCCATTATATCCTATGGAACTCGTAATACGGTAGGTGGTATATCCGTCACTTTTGGGACGGTTTAACACCGTCCTCCAAAGTTGGAATCAGGCCCTTAGTCTTTATTTTGAAGATTTTCTTCAGCGGGACGAACCTGCCAGTCGAATCCGACCTCCTGGAGCCCTTGTCCGGATACGCGATGCTGGATTCCTCGGTGGAGATTTTTACCTTCGGACTTAGTCGTTTTTTCGAGGTGAAAATCCTTCGACCGGGGTAAACCTGGATCTTGATCCGATGTCCGTGGAGCCCTTCTCGGATACGATGGCTGGGAGGTCCCGGTCAACTTTTTACCTTCGGACTTAGGCCCTCATTCTGACCTTGGCGGGCGGCGGAGGCCGCCCGCCAAAGTCCCGCCGTCAGCTTACCGTTCCGCGGTTGAAAGACCGCGGCGGTAATTCTGACTTTCCCGCTGGGCTGGCGGGCGGTCGCCTTCAGGCCGCCCGCCAGCCCAGCGGGAAAGAGGCTTCCACGATGAAGCCGGCTCGGAATCGAGCCGGCGGAGTGGAAGCTGTGCGACGGGTGCAGTTGCACCCGTCGCGTATTTCACTGTCTGCGCAGCAGACAGTGAAATACATTTAGGGGCCCTCTTACGGGGGCCCCTGCAATGCCCATGCCAGTGGCATGGGCACTGCAGGGGCCCCCAGGGGCCCCGCGACCCCCCCTACCGCCATCCGGATCCCGGCGGTCGGACCGCCGGGATCTGGATGGCGGTAGGGGGGGTCGGAATCCCCTCGGCGGCGCAGCAAGCTGCGCCGCCGTGGAGGATTCAATGGGGCGGCGGTACACTGGCGGGAGCCCGCCAGTGGTGCCGGTCCAATCGCGGCTTTACCGCCGCGGTCGGAATCCCCATTGGAGCACCGCCGGCCTGTCGGCGGTGCTCCCGCAGTCCTCCGCCCTGGCGGTCTTTGACCGCCAGGGTCAGAATGACCGCCTTAGTCTCTTTTTCGGAGATTTTTCTTTACCGGGACGAACCACCAAATCAGGCCGGGTCGCGGTTGAGGCAAGCCGGCTAGAATTTCCTCAGCGGGTCGGTCCCTCTCTGGAGCTTTTTTACAAAAATTCTCAAATCTTCTCCAAACTTCTGGGGCTTCACCCAGATGTTCTTTTAAGGTTCTTTTGGGGTCCACAGCTCACCCCAAGGGTCCAGAAGTTCTGTGATGGTCCTTGGGGGGTGCAGACTTCAACTCCCAGAATGCACCTGGCGCAAACTCCTTTTTGGACAGTGGTCAGCTGGTCACTTTTCAGGAGTTGGTGCAGGGGGACTCTGGATAGCAATTTTTCACCTGTAGCAAACAGGGAGTCCCTCCTTGAACCAGTGGAAGCCAGGCAAAGTCCTTCTTGTGGTGAAGCCCAAGTGTGCAGCTGGTGCAGTCCTTCTGAGTGCAGGTTCCAGGTGCAGGCCAGGGGTCCAGCAGGGCAGTCCTTCTTCTCCTTTAGTTCTTTTCTTCTTGAAATCTGGCGGGGATCTGAGGTGTGGGGGCAGGTCTGCCAGTTTTATCCTTGCTCCTGGGTGAAAAGCAGGGGGGTCCTGGTTCTCCAATCAGGTACAGGGTCGTCCCCCTGTGATGACTACTTCCTGGGAAGTGTGGCAAAAATCCATCCCAAAAGGCAACATTCTCTAAAAATCCAACATGGCTGAATCTGATTTTTGGAGGTTACATCTGGCTGAGCCCACCCACTGGTGTGGCTAAAAATCATAAACACACCCCTCTCCTGCCCTCTCCTAATCTAATCAAGGGGGCACCTAGCTGTCTGGGGTTGCAGGATGTGGGGGTGTTGCTGGTTGCTCTAAATGTCCTTCTCTGCCTTTGAAGACCAGTTTGGCAGCCCTCCCCCTTCCTGCCTCACCATCTGCTGAGGGGAGATTCTCTCCCCGAAGCACATTCCTTTGTGTGAAGCCAGGCCACTTCACACCTCATCAAGGTAGTTTGACTAAGCTGCTGCAGGCTGGCCAATCAGAGCACAGCAGCAAAAACAATGCAGGGCTGAAATTGGCAACTTTTTAGGTAAAGTCTAAAACTCTTCACCTGAACAAGTTATATTAAATCCAACAACTGGAAGTTGTGGGATTTATTACAACAATTAATTTGATACCAAATTCTTGGTATGCAACATTTAAGGAGACTTTAAAATGTTAAATAAAGTCTCCCCATTCTAGCCTATGAAGGCCATTTACTTCAATGAGGGAAAAACGAATTTGGCTGTTTTTACCTCACCAGGGTTTATAAATCTATTTTTATAAAGTCCCTGCTTATAGTTACATGGCACCCAGCCCTAGGGGCACATAGGGCACACCTTAGGGGTGACTTATATGTAAAAATAAGGTAGTTTAAGACTTTGGAACTACTTTTAATTCCAAAGTCGAATTTGCATATAACTTTAATTTAAAAGCAGCCAGCAAGGCAGGCCTGCCTTTAAAATGACACTGGGCACCTCAGCAGTGCACCTAGGTGTGCATCACCTATGCTGTGGTCCTTAAACCTACATGCCCTACCATATACTAGGGACTTATAGGTAGGTTAACTTAGCCAATTATAATTAGCCTAATTTGCATATCCATTTTACACAGAGCACTGGCCCTGGGACTGGTAAGCAGTACCCAGGGCACAGCCAAGAGTCAGTAACCACCAGTACCTGTCCAAAAAGTGTGGGGGTGATCAGGGCAAAAAAGGAGGACTTTCCTACACATGGTAACTATCTTAATCTCCATGGTCAAACAGACGATGCCAGTAGAGTGGACGACTATCTTGGATTGTGCCCATAATCCTGTACCTAGTTCTGCAGGCCTGCTAGCCCCATTGTCTAAAATGTCTTTGTCAACTTACAATAAGAATTATACTTGCGCTATCTACTCTACCGCTGGCAGCTTGGTTTCCTGTGCGGATCATTACCCAGCTCGCGGCAGGTTAGGTAATCCCCGACAGGTCTCCACATGCAGTGGTCTGGGTTCGGTTAAGGAACCAAAATTGTGTTGTCAATCTTCCAGGCCTGTGCAAGACAATGTTTCCAATAATGTTACACACTCTGTTGCTGACGGGCTCAAATTTACCAAATCCTGTCTTGATGGTCAATGTGCCCAAGTTACACACTGCGGCACCTAGGGAAGTCGGAGAATCAATCAGAAATAAGGCGATTCATTGGATCCGTCATGTGAGAGGCTGTTATTCTGTGATTCGTGAGGATATAATTGAGGCAGTTAGGAGGCCAGATCCTGATACACATTATGATATGATTGAATTAACATTTAGGGACAAGAGTATGGTAGACAACTTGGTGGCTCTAGATGCCAGGACAAGTGCACCTAGGCATTCCTGCATACAGTTTAAATACCCTAGGCTTTTCTTACATCATAAAGCTCGTTTTACCCCTCATCTGGTTTATAGTTTATCTGGTCTAAATGAGAATGACTGGCTTGGAGTACCGTCTGAGACTCGTTCTGATTTCCCATTCCTGGCTTTCACCCTGTTTGATGTAATTAGCCCTGGCACTGGTGTTTTTTCCATTCCGATTTCTGAGCTTACTAGCTCCCTTTCTTTTGATAGGCCTTGTCAATTAACTCAGGAACAGCTATGTTCCAGTTAGCTCCTCAAAACGTTGGGGTGTGCCTTGTCTCCTGGAATGTGGCAGGTTTAGGATCCGCTGTCTCCTTACCAGCTTTTTCTTTATTCATCGAGGACCATGAAATCTGTCTTTTCCAGAAAACATGGGCAGTTGATTCACTTTTCCGGTCTGGCTACTTGAGCTTTTATAACAATTGCAGACCATCTAGCGGTTTCATTATATGGGCTAGAACATCATTAAACTGCAGTATATCTCTGTTATCTATTCATTCCCCTGACATACTAGGCATCTGGTTATTATCTGGGGCAAATGTAGGAGTGATCATTCTTAATATCTATGTAAGAGAGGTGAGGGGGGGTCTGGCTTCCGGTACCCTCCGCGTTTTGGAGATGTTCCTAAGGCAATGCCTCGGCATTTCAAAATTATTGTGGCAGGTGATCTCAATGTCACATTTGAGACTCTTGACTGGGATGATCCTAGGTTTACTTATGAAGAGGATCGGGTATGGTCTGTTCCTTCTCTGGACATTCCTCCCATTAAAAGGTTGTTGCTAGTAGCTTTACAGCTGAAAGCCTTGAGTTCCAAATTTGGACTTAAAGCACTCAATGGTGGGACCAGTAATACTTATAATAAGGTTAACCATACAATAGAATCAAATATTGTTTAGTTGATTTAAGACTGTGGTCTTCAGTCATTGATATGACAGTTATCGAGAGAACAGAGAGTGATCACAATCCACTCTCAGCCCAAATGCTTGCCGTGTGTAATCAAATGTTTATGACTAGCATCCCTACTATACCACTAACGGCTTTTACTAAGACCAATGATAAACGTCACTTAAAGTGGCATCAGGTAACAGCCTGGCCAGATATTCTAAGTTTAGTGAACGCTGTTCTGAGGTCTTTAATGGGGGACCTAGAGACAGGCTTGCAACCAACAGCTAACAATTGATTACATCCCTTGCTTTATGTTTTGAGAGTATTGCAGCCCAATTTATTTTAGGTAGTGAATCTGGTGGTGGAAGGCCTCAAGGAAAACATCACTGGTTCAATAAGGAATATCGGGCTTTACCTAAACTATAGATTAAAGCCGTTAAATCTAAGGATGTAGTTGCTCTCCGTTAAGCCAGGTAGTCTTATAAGGCTGCCATTTGTAAAGCCAAACGCGAGTGGGACGAAAAGTGGTGGGCTGCACTAAATGATGCATCATGTGAGAAGAACGGTGTAAAACTCTGGTCTTTGGTTGTGCATGACCCTGATAATGGTGTATTGAATGTGACAATGAATATTGTTGCAACAGAGTGGGTAGACCATTTCAGTCAATTCTATTCTGCCGACCATCTTAGTATGGCATGTGAGTCTATTTTTCTACCATCATTGACCAAATTTCCAACCCTTCATCTTCACAATTGTTTACTCTCTCTGAAAACACTTAAGCATGGTAGAGCATCTGGTTTGGATGGTGTTCCAGTGTATTTGTTCTTAACTGATGTTGAAGTCTGGTTGAGATATATTTTTATTATATCCAATGCAATAGCGGTGTGGGCACCAATTCCTGAGCCATGGAAGGGTGCTGTTGTAGTACCTATCTACAAAAAAGGTGATAGATCTCTACCCTGTAAATATAGGCCAATTAGACTACTGTACTCTGTACAGAAAGCCTTGTGCCACTGCCTTTTGGGGAAGATCCAGGATTGTATGTTTAAGCATGTTATACTTTGCTCATTGCATGCTGGTTTTTGCAGGAAAATGTATACTATTGACCAAGCTCTCAGGTTTTTGCTTTTATATTGGAAGACGATTTTCATTGGCAAGGGGAACTTGTATGTTGCCTTTGTAGATCTGAAATCTGCATTTGATTTCCTGCCTTACAATAAGTTGTGGGAAGTCTGAAATTGCAATGCCCTCCAATATCCCTTCCTTACTTGAACGGCTTCATGGGGGTAAACATGCATGCATCTGGTGGTGCGTTCCGGTGCAGCCTTCTGACAAAATCCCAGTGTCCTCGGGAGTGCACCACAGGCGTGTCCTTTCCCCAACTGTGTTTTCATTATATATTAATGACATTGTCTCCTTATTTAAGGTAAAGGCAGATACAGCATCCATAGGCACACATAAAGTTCCCGTCTTGTTATTTGTGGATGACACTCTTTTGATATCTAAGACCTCGAGTGCCTTAGGAAAACTCCTAACATGTTTTGAGGATTTCTGTTTGTCTCGGGGACTGGAAATCAATACTTCTAAAACCAAATTGATGTCACTCAATCCTCATAGATCCACTTGGAGGTATCCCACTGAGAAGGTAAAATCTTTTAGGTACCTCACCCTAACGATATCAGAGAACATGTCCTGGAAGTCACATATTACCTAGGTGGCTCTGAAGAAGAAACAAATTACAGGGGTTTTAATTAAGGATTTTAGTGTTACCTATACTAAGCCGTTTCGCCCAGCACTCCAGATCTGTGAGGCTAAGGCTGTGAGATCTGCACTCTATGGTGCATAATTGTGGGGCCATGTTTAAGTCCAAGAAGTATGTCTTATTGATGACACGTTTTAAAGGAAGCTTGTCTCTCTTCCACTGAGCACTCTGCTTATTCCTCTTTTTAAGGACTTGGGCATTAAGGATATAGGTTGCAAGGCTCGTTTACATCCTCGTTTGTTTGGGAGACGGTTTGGTCTACTCCAGAGCTTGCCTCTCACATTGTAGCCTTGTAGTCCATAATAGAAGCTGATTGCTCCCTTAGCATTACTTGGCTTAGATACATTAAAGAGTCATTGTATATGTTTTGGTTTCCGCAAGCTTGGGCATTCCCAGCTACTGCTCCCTTCACCTCGAAGTATGGCTTAAAAAAGCATTATTGGAGGGTGCTAGATTCTGAGGAGTTGTGTGTGGTAATCCGTTCTAAACTGTCACATGACTTTATCGATTTGAATAATGTGTGCAGATATGAGGTATTCTGGGATGCAATTTCAGTCCCTAAAGATAGGAAGTTGTATTTCCAGTTTTGTGTAGGAACCTTACCACTCAGATCATTTACCAGCCACTGGCCATCAGAGTTTTATTTGCTTGCCCTACTTATGCAACCCTTCGTGGAAATGGCTCGGCCCTGCTTGTAGGTGGCTGGTTGTTCGTAGGAACTCTGTTGCTCTTTGAATTCTTAAATCAGATACCCACCTGGTTCTGGTCACTGCTGTTGCTACGTTTCTTGGAGCCATGTGGATTCTTAGAACAAAGATTTTATCTTCACTTATGTGATGCATTTGTACAAACAGTTTATATTTACTGAAGGATGTTTTATGATGAGTATTGAGGCTGTTAGGCTCTATAATATAAATGTACTGTTTTATATTTTTTATTCATATTTATATTTCAGCATTGTTATATGCTTTTATGGCCCTGGTGGGCGAAATAAAAAATTTCGTGACTTACTGAAAAAATCTGACTTTACCAGTAAAGAGAGTTTAAATTAAGGTTCTTCTTACACAAAATTAGAATTGCCACCTTCTTTTAATTCAACATTGTCACTTACTAAATGCAAAAAAGTAACCTAATGTTATTCAATTGGAGAGGTAGGCCCTGCAATAGTGAAAAATGAAGTTCACAGTTTTTCACTGCCAGATCATGTAAAACTTAAAAGCATATGTCAAACTGTTTAATACACTGCACCATGGCCTGACCTCTGGGCTGTGCAGGGCATGCCCTAGGGTGACTCATATGTATTAAAAAGGAAGGCTTACTCCTCTAAAAATGTTTATTTTGCCAGGTGAACATGGCAGTTAAAACGGCACACACTGGTAGGCTTGAGGCATGCCAAAAAGGCACAATGAGTGCTGCAGGCCTACAAGATGCATTTAATTTACCGGGCATGGGTACATGTAGTATCACTTTACTAGGGGCTTATAAGTAAATTAAATGTTCCAATGTGGTGGAAGCCAATGTTACCATGTTTTAGGGTGAGAGCACAAGCACTTCAGCACTGGCTAGGAGTGGTAAAGTGTGCAGAAACCGAAGGCCAGATAAAATGCAGTTGACAGAAACAGGAGGATGGAAGGCAAAAAGTTAGGGGAACACCACACCAACGATGTCAAGTACAATACTTATCTAAAAGAATTATATTCCTACCTTCAATATTAAGTCCTACTTTATTTTTGACATCACTGTATTCTGAACACAATATTTCTGACGCATGATATTTTTGTTTCAATATTTTAGTCAAAAATCATGGGACTAAAACAATGATTGTAAAATGTGTAACAAGTAAAGTTTTTTTTTTTTAACACATCCTTAATACATCACACTTTTGCACAATAAATGCAA
This sequence comes from Pleurodeles waltl, assembly GCF_031143425.1. Classification (NCBI taxonomy): domain Eukaryota; kingdom Metazoa; phylum Chordata; class Amphibia; order Caudata; family Salamandridae; genus Pleurodeles; species Pleurodeles waltl. The sequence continues at coordinate 779,753,018 of NC_090444.1, forward strand.
TGCATATCTTTGAGTCTTCATTGTAAGGTCACTATAAAGAAGCTAATCAAATTGAATATTAAGTAGGATGCGCTCATTCACTAGTGGATAGTTTGAATTCTTTCAACTAACCTTAAGAGGTATGTTGGCTTATCTGTTAAAAAATGTATTCTACAAAGGTGTTTACTAAACTGATATTTGGACTTGGGCTCATTATGAGTTTGGTGGTCAGGCTATAGGGATGAGGTGGCGTCAACCCGGCTGCCTTACCCCTGTCATATAATGATGTTCCCACTGGGCTGACAGGCAGGAACATCGTATTACGATGTTCCCGCTGGTCAGCCCGTGGGAACAGTGACAGGCTATTGATCTTGGTTCCCCTAAGGGAGGCAAGGCCAATATTATAGCACACCAGCACCCTCGGAAAGTGCACTGTCTGCAAAGCAGACAGTGCTCATACCAAGGGTGCTGGGCAGTGGGGCCCCTGGGTTACCCATGCCATCGGCAGTGCAGGGGTCCTCCTGTGGCCACAATCACTGTGTTTCTGCCAGCCTTTTCATGGCAGGGTCCCTGCCATGAAGAGGCTGGCGGAAATTGGACTCGTGATCAGCGTGGCGGCACTAAACTCAGCACTGCCGTGGCTGACCACAACTCTGAACATAGTCAGCCCGTCGGTAAACATGTTGCTGGTGGGTACGGCGGTCCTGTGGCGGTCCGACTCCCAGGATCTTACTGTGACGGTCAGCCACCTGGAGTGCGGTGATCTGACCGCCACCGCAAGTCTGATGGTCCTTGGACCTCCAGACTCGTAATGAGGACCTTAATCTAGTCACAATAAAGCTTTTTGCCAAAATCACCTTTAATTGAGCCTCTTTAGGGAGAAAGGATTACGATCTTCTGATAAAGTCATTTATGGAGGCGATTAGACTGCAGCTGGATTTTGTTGAACTTAGAGGCATATTTAAGAATATTAAATAATATTGGACGCACTTTTCTTGCGTCCATTACCGACCCCCTACCGCTACCAGTGGCGGAGGGTAGGGGGCAATGGCATTATTTGTTTATGACGCTATTGATGTTCTCTGCCCAAATTTTGGCGTAACTCCTGAAGAGTACATAGGGGCCCATTGTAAACAATGGTGTGCTTTGAGCAGGCATCAAAAGTGATAAAAAATATGATGCAAGAAAACTCTTAGATGTCCTTGTGCCATTTTTCAGCCCCACCTAAAGGAATTCCCCCTTTGCATGCATAATGCAGGCATTGCACCACTTTGTAAATATGGCGCAGGGATTTTGGCCTTGTTGGGCCACTTTAGTGTCAGAAACAATGACGCTAATGTGGCGGAAGGAGGCGCTAGGGAAATATGTCCCTTAGTGTTTTAAATGTATTTCTTTTGTTAAAAAATAACATATGTCCAAGTTATGTTTTTAAGAGCTACTTGTTAAAGAGTATAGAAAGATGCCTAAATTTAAATCTAGAATTGTTAATTTCTCAGAAAAAAAGGCCCATATTTATACTTTTTTAGCGTCGCATTTGCATAATTATTTGACGCAAAACAGGGCAAACTTACAAAATACAATTGTAATAGTATAAATATGGACCTAAACCTTTAAAAACTACCTACATTGCAAAAGTGTCGAAATATGCTTTAAACTAAACAGAAATTAGGCAGTCTATTCTGTTTAAATGTAGTGATGTCTCAAATGGATGATGTTTTTGTCAGTGTTCCCTTTGAGAGAATGCATAGAGTATACTGATGACAAGATTCAAGCTTTTACATATTATTCAGTTACAGCAGTTTCAGGTGGATGGGCAACGCTGCCATGTCAGAAACAATGTTTTACCTATATAACAAATAGTGTCAAAGGACCATGTGTGTATATTGCCATATTTGTTCTGACTTCCTATTAATTATAAACAATTATTTTCACCTATCTTACTATGCCATTGAAGCTGTAAAACAAAAAAAATAAGTGTATTTAATGATGGCGGCAGCAAACTATGTATGGTGGAAGTAGAGCAATAGTTTGAAATAAAAAATAGCTGGAAGTACACCATGAATTGAAGATTGTAGATTAGGCTTTAGATATCTGATCAGAGGTCGTTGAAAAACTGATTTCTTAATATTTTTAATATTGTTAATATTTTTAAGATTGTAAAATCTTTGAAATTTAACTACATATTGTACTACTAGAACATCTGTAAAAGGGTTACAATTTAAACAGTAAGTGTTATTATTATTATTATTGCTGTTGTTATTCATAGCAGTCGTAGATTATAAGCAATATTGTGTTGTGTAGTAAGTTTTCTTATGCTGGTTACAATTCTTCATTCAGACTTCATTATAAGAAATATACCCTTGTCCTAGCTGCCTTTTTATCTGAATATTTCAATATGCACATAACTCAAGGATATTATTACAGTTTTCAAGGCTTTACATCGATTATGCATTTGTTGACGTATAACTCTTCAGAATTTGATTCTTTCAACTTCTACCTTATATTGCATCATAGAGTAAGAACAGACTTTTGCTAGATATGCTGTTAAAAGATTAATACTAGGATAACCCACTTTTTGAATGTCTACTTTAACTAATTTTACAGACATCCATCAAACCAATCAATCAATCAGCATTCTTATAGAGCGCGGCTAATCACCTGTTCAGGTCTAAAGGCGCTACTGCAGCTGTGTTGGAGCAGTGGGTGGCCGGTTCAGTCGAAGAGCCATGTCTTGATGTCCTTCCTGAACTAAGACAGAGAGAGAGATTGCCTGAGATGAAGAGGAAGAGAGTTCCAGGTCTTAGAGGTGAGGTAGGAAAAGGATCTTCCTCCAGTTGTGGGATGGTGTCCAGGGCCAAGGTGAGCAGAACAGAGTTGTCTGGTGGGCATGTGAAAGGTAAGGTGGTGGTTGAGGTAAGCAGGTCCGGTGTTGTGGAGGGCCTTGTAGGCATGCATGAGGAGCTTGAGAGTGATTTTTTTGTTGATCAGAAGCCAGTTAAGGTCTCTCAGGTGCCCGGAGATGTGGCTCTGGCGAGCGATGTGCATGCTAAGTCTAGCGGTGGTTCCTGGATTCTTAGCAGCTTCTTTTGGAGCTTCTGGGAGGTGCGGGCGTAGAGTGCATTGCCGTAGTTGAGCTTGCTGCTGACAAGCACCTGGGTGACTGTTCTTCTAGATTCGATGGCAATCCACTTGAAGATCTTTCGGAGCAGGCGGAGCGTGTGGAAGCAGGAGGACAAGATGGCGTTAACTTGGTGGTTCATAGAGAGCCAGAAGTCGAGGATGATGCTGAGGTGACATGTGTGGTTGGTTGGTGTGAATGGGGGCTCCGAGCACTGAGGGCCACCTGGAATCGTCCCAGGCAGAGAGAGTGGTGCCCAAAATGAGGATTTTTGTCTTGTTGGAGTCGAGCTTGAGGCAGCTGTCTTTCATCCAGGCAGTGACTGCCTTCATCCCATTGTGGAAATTGTTCTTTGCAGCTGTAGGATTGTCGGTGTGTGAGAGGATCAGCTGAGTGTCGTCAGCGTAGGAGACTATGTTAAGCGTTTGGTTTCTGACGATGTCTGCCAGCGGAACCACGTAGATGTTGAAGAGAGTGGGGCTCAGAGAGGAGCCCTAGGGGATGTCGCAGCTAATCTCTGTAGGCTCAGATGTGAACGGTGGGAGCCTGACTCTCTGGGTTTGGCCGGTGAGGAGGGAGAGGATCCATTCCAGGACTTTGCCATGGATGCTAGCGCCATAGTGTCTTACATAATGGTATGGTGGGAGATGGTGTTGAAGGCGGCCCGAGAGGTCCAGGAGGATAAGTACTGCAGTTTTGCCTCGGTCGAGGAGATTGCAGATGTTGTCTGTTGCGGCGAGGAGAGCAGTCTCAGTGCTGTACTTGCTTCTAAAGCTGGATTGGGAGGGGTCCAGTATATGGTTGGTCTCAATGAATTCGGTGAGTTGGGCATTGATGGCTTTCTCAATTACTTTGGCTAGGAAGGGGAGCAGAAAGATGGGTCTGCAGAAGGTTTCTTCAGCAGTGGGTTGATCTCTGTGTGTTCCCAGTCTTCAGGGAAGGTGTCTATCTCAATGGAGCAGTTGATGGTGCAACAGAGCTCAGGGGTGATGGTGTCGCTGGCTCACATGAAGATGTGGTGGGGGCAGGGATCCAAGGGGGATCCGGAGTTGACAGTCTGTATGATCCGTAGGGTGTCGTAGGTGGTCTCTGTGGTTCAGTTGGTCAGGGTTGGCTGGGATTTGGAATCTTTGGGTGCAGTGGTTGTGGGAGGGGCTGGTGGGTCCTGTGTTGATTGATTCCGCATTCCGTCCATCCAGTTACGCTATCCCACAGCGTTTGTGTTTTGCTTTGCTTTTGCCGCCCTAAGTGCGCCGGGTATGCCCAGACGTGGGTCCCGGGCTCACTGTGCCACTGGATTCAAGCTAGCCTGGCTGAAGAGGGGTGAAACCCCGAAACCGGTCCCAGGATGCTTGTTTCCGGTCCAGGGAGAACCTGGCCTGGCAGTTCGGGCTGGACTGTTCCCATGAGGAACAGGGTCAAGACTGATTTGCATATGGCTGGGTTCAAACTGGGGTGGCATGGTGAGCAAAATAATGGATGGATTAAACCCAGATCTGTGACTGGGGGTGAATGTTTGATTGATTCCGCATTCCGTCCATCCAGTTACGCTATCCCACAGCGTTTGTGTTTTGCTTTGCTTTTGACGCCCTAAGTGCGCCGGGTATGCCCAGACGTGGGTCCCGGGCTCACTGTGCCACTGGATTCAAGCTAGCCTGGCTGAAGAGGGGTGAAACCCCGAAACCGGTCCCAGGATGCTTGTTTCCGGTCCAGGGAGAACCTGGCCTGGCAGTTCGGGCTGGACTGTTCCCATGAGGAACAGGGTCAAGACTGATTTGCATATGGCTGGGTTCAAACTGGGGTGGCATGGTGAGCAAAATAATGGATGGATTAAACCCAGATCTGTGACTGGGGGTGAATGTTTGATTGATTCCGCATTCCGTCCATCCAGTTACGCTATCCCACAGCGTTTGTGTTTTGCTTTGCTTTTGCCGCCCTAAGTGCGCCGGGTATGCCCAGACGTGGGTCCCGGGCTCACTGTGCCACTGGATTCAAGCTAGCCTGGCTGAAGAGGGGTGAAACCCCGAAACCGGTCCCAGGATGCTTGTTTCCGGTCCAGGGAGAACCTGGCCTGGCAGTTCGGGCTGGACTGTTCCCATGAGGAACAGGGTCAAGACTGATTTGCATATGGCTGGGTTCAAACTGGGGTGGCATGGTGAGCAAAATAATGGATGGATTAAACCCAGATCTGTGACTGGGGGTGAATGTTTGATTGATTCCGCATTCCGTCCATCCAGTTACGCTATCCCACAGCGTTTGTGTTTTGCTTTGCTTTTGCCGCCCTAAGTGCGCCGGGTATGCCCAGACGTGGGTCCCGGGCTCACTGTGCCACTGGATTCAAGCTAGCCTGGCTGAAGAGGGGTGAAACCCCGAAACCGGTCCCAGGATGCTTGTTTCCGGTCCCGGGAGAACCTGGCCTGGCAGTTCGGGCTGGACTGTTCCCATGAGGAACAGGGTCAAGACTGATTTGCATATGGCTGGGTTCAAACTGGGGTGGCATGGTGAGCAAAATAATGGATGGATTAAACCCAGATCTGTGACTGGGGGTGAATGTTTGATTGATTCCGCATTCCGTCCATCCAGTTACGCTATCCCACAGCGTTTGTGTTTTGCTTTGCTTTTGACGCCCTAAGTGCGCCGGGTATGCCCAGACGTGGGTCCCGGGCTCACTGTGCCACTGGATTCAAGCTAGCCTGGCTGAAGAGGGGTGAAACCCCGAAACCGGTCCCAGGATGCTTGTTTCCGGTCCAGGGAGAACCTGGCCTGGCAGTTCGGGCTGGACTGTTCCCATGAGGAACAGGGTCAAGACTGATTTGCATATGGCTGGGTTCAAACTGGGGTGGCATGGTGAGCCAAATAATGGATGGATTAAACCCAGATCTGTGACTGGGGGTGAATGTTTGATTGATTCTGCATTCCGTCCATCCAGTTACGCTATCCCACAGCGTTTGTGTTTTGCTAAGCTGTTGTAGATGTCAGAGATCTTGCGGTGGAAGACGGTGGCGAGGTTGTGGCAGAGGGCTTGAGAAGGGGAGATGTCTGTGATGTCAGTGCTGGGTTTGGTGAATTCTTTGATCATGGTGAAGAGTTCTTTCATGTTGTGTGAGATTCTCCAGTAGGGATGAGGTGTAGGGGTCACTGAGGTTGTCCAAGTGGAAATTGAGGTCACCAATGAGGATGTAGTAAGTAGATGAGAGTGTATGATGTGTGATGATGTTGGCTATGGATTCACTGAAGGGGGGAGCAGGATCTGGGGGGTCTGTAGACAAGGACTCCACATAGGGTGGTGTTTGGGTTGGTCTGGTTCTGGAAGTGGAGATGCTCCATGTCAGGTGTGTGGTCATTAGTGCTGGTAGTCAGGAGGAGTGTGTTCTTCTGTACTATGGCGATGCCTTCGCCCGGTCAGTTGACGTGGTCCTTGTGGATGATCTTGTAGGTATCGAAGATGGTGGTGACGAAGCCGAGTGCAGAGTTTAGCCAGGTCTGCATGAGAAATGTGACGTCGGGCGGTCGAGTCAACCAGGTCCCATGTCTCCATGGAGTGTTTCTTAAGGGAGCATGTGTTGAGCAGGATGCAGCTGAGGTGGTTGTGTCTGGTTCTTGTAGGCTGTGTGGTTGGTGAGGCTGGTGTGCGGCAGCAGGAGAGGGCACAGTTGCGCAGCAAAAGGTCCTTGGGTGCCACTCAGTAATGCAGGGTAGCAGGCGTGTTTTGTCTGGCATTGAGGGTGTGGAGGAAACTGGTGTCATAGCGGTGGGTGGCAGGGGGACCTGGGTCCCTTGTGCTGGGCATGGCCCAGGCACGGATGGGGGCAGACAGACTTTCCTTTGACCCACCTTCGGTGCACCAGCCGCGTGACCACTGCACGCTGCTGTGATTAAGTAGTGGTAGGGCGGTGCTGGTCAGCTGGGAAGCTGGAAGCAGCTCTGGGATGGTGCGGGTCACACAGGTGAGGGCAGGAAGGGCAATGGGAAGTGAGTGGACACAGAGAACAGCGCAAAGGGCAACAGAAAAGAAATACAGATACAAGAGAAATAGCACAGAAAGAGAAATACAGTAAAAGAAAAATACAGGAAAAATAACAGAAAGAAAGGAAAACAGAGACAGAGAAATACAATACTCACCACTGGACCATCAGGAATGAGGCGCAGGCAGGAGCCTACGGGTGGAGGAGGGCCTCAAACTCTAAAACAGGGGTGCAGGGGTCACACAGCTAGCAGGTGGAGCTGCGCTGCAGGGGAACAACGCACGCTCACATGTATGTGGCAAGTGGCAAGTGGCTTCATCAAATAGGAGTAAACATCTGCCTTCTAAAACATGTTGTTAAACCTCTTTTTGCGAAAATAGATCTGTAGGGTGCAGAACCCCCAACATTCTCAAGAAGGTATAGAAACAGAATATTATAGGCTACATATCATTTAACAAAAATGTAATTTGCAAATGTATGGCCTCATTGGAGGAAACAATGGGAAATCTACATGTAATGGGATGACATTTTGCGAACAATATTTAGGACACAATATTAACGATCTTTTGGTCAACATACAGTACTCAAGAGACAAGTGTACACAAGAGTGATAAACAATCATATTGGAACGGCTATTGTCTTCCAAAGAAATCTAAAATAACACATATTGGTGTTGCAGAGCCACCTACAGTTGAGATGTATAAACTTTAGAGTGTCTTTTCATTGCTAAAGTACAAACCTTTAGAAGGTGAATGTGCCCAGAAACAACTATGCTCCTTTTTTGGAATAATGATATCCATATTTCTAAGTACAGGAAAATACATTGTTTGACATTTTAAAAGGTAATTGATCTTTGTATAATTCACAAATACTCTACTGTCATCACAAACATTTGGAGCAATGTCCCTTTTGGAGTCATTTTCAGAAGTTGATTGCTTACACACCCCATGGACCATCATTTGAAATGACGGTATTAAAGCAGCATTTTGTTGTTGTGAGAGATTCTCATTGCTACTGAAGTATCCAAGCATTTGTATTTGAAATTGTACAACTGTGCCAAGCAAACACTGTGTTGAGCCATAGCTGCGTAGCAAGGTCAAACTCAGGAAAAGTGTGAATACCTCAGAACTGATTGGGAAGCACTGGTGAATCTTCCAGGCGTTGGTCAGACTACCACAGATAAGCTTGGAATGACTTGATGCAGACTAATGTTTTGAACATTAGTGCCAGGTTCTAGGAGATCATTAATCATCCCTTCTTCTCGGGGGCCTCAAATAGTGCTATTCATTGCATTGTTCCAGCAGACATGTGGGTAATACATTTTCAGAGTATCTATGACAACTCAGTAAAAAAGGACACTTCCATAACTCCAGCTTGTGCTGGTGGCAAATACGACCTGGTTTTTACAGAATATGCAGTTTTTGAGGATATTTTATCTATGTCAAATAAAGAAGCTGGGCCCGACAGCGTCCCTGTTTTTAATGCGACATGTAAGATTGCATTAACTTCATCATTGTCTAGGTCCATCATAATCCCAGTTTTTAAGAAAGTGGCTCAATCAGACCCACAATGTTACAGGCCAATATCTCTTTTTGACTCACTAGTCAAGGTCTTAGGTAGAGTCATGCTTACCAAGATGTCAGAATGATTAGAGCAGCACACTGTTATTTCAAACTTACAATATGGATTCAGGGCAGGGAAAGGCACCATAGACCAGTGCCTTAACTTGCAATTGATAATGGCCCAATATACCATAGCCAAGAAATGTTCACTGCATGTGGCCTTTATGGACCTTAATGTAGTATTTCACCAGGTTGGTAGATCCAAATTGGAGCTGCTGCTGATAAAAATTGGTCTGGATCACAACATTGTTAATTTTTTGCATAAACTTCCCAGGGATCTCTCTGTCGCCATGAGATATAATCATGTTGAGTCTCTCTCCTCAAATATAAAGGTTTACAGGGGCATTAGACAGGAGTGTCTACTGGCCCCACTTTTATTTACATTATACATCAACAACCTGAGTTGATTACTCAACTCTTTTATCAATTTCATGACCTCAATGGACTTGAACTCTAATTTTGCTAAGTCACACATAATGACAGTGAGCCAGAAAGCAGAAAACCTATGACCAGGAGGGCTATGAAATAAATAGGGTTACCACCTTTTCGTATCTGGGTGTTCTGTTTGATGACAAGGGTACTTGAGCACGACAAAGAAGATCAAATAGGAATGCCTTGTCAAAAGCGGTTACAGCAGTCCTGGAATTTGCTAAAAGTCTGGTGGCCAAACCAGTTGAGACTGTGCTGAACGTTTAAATGGCAAAATGAATCTTTATTGCTTTTTATAGGTCTGACATATGGGGATAGAAGGACTTAGGTGACTTTCAAACTAGGGAGAATACATTTTTGAGAAATCTTCTTTCCCTCAAACATTACCCTCTTTTATTGTCCATGTGGAATTGGGAGTGGGGAATATCTCAGGCTTGGTGGCCCTCCCTTGTTGAGTTGTATCAAGATGTGAATCAATCCTGAAGTGGAGTTAAATCGGATTGTCACTAAAGGCTGTTTAACTTTGGAGAGGGCCAATGATATTCCCTGGCTCTGCTATATGAAGACTTTAGTGGATAAAGTTAGGCGTCCTGACCTATTTGTGGATTCCAGTGAGATTGTTTAGAGAGATATGCCTTGGGTGAAAAAACAATATCTGTCCATAGTCTGTGTGGAGAAAGAAGCAAGGGAGCTTCTTAAACCCATGGTACAGGCCTAGTGTCTTTTAACAACTTGCCCCATTTAATTGTTTCACAATCCATTGCCCTCATTTTGTTTTCTTAAAAGATTCAGATTGAACTTACTGCACTGCTTCCTTGCAGAATCCCAAGGTTGGCACAAGGTTGATGATCTGGACCCTTGCCCTTGTGACAATTTTTCTACCCAGGATACAAGATTAAATATTGGACTTTTATGTATTACAATATTAATATTTATTACAAGTCAAATTTGTAATTCATATTTTAGAAAAGGTACTTTTAAAAAGTTACCTTTTCCCTGACTAAAATTCTATTTACATGAGTTTCGACTCTCACCTGGCAGCCGAATATTCTCCTTGATGAGAGATATTCTTGCTCCCAGAGCTAAGACAAAGGCATTGGGTTGCTTTGAGGTGTTCTGTTCCTCTGACAAAGGTGCCTTGCAGCTGGGTCAAGGATTCAGGTTGCTTCAGCTTAGAGATTTTCTGCAGCAGCAAATCTGATTCAGCAAGCCATCAAAGTAAGAGAGCTGGCCTTCTGAAGTCCATGCCCCACTGGCTCCACAAAATGACTAATTTCGAAAGTAGAAACCTTCACCGGGCGAAGATGTCAAAAGTAGCCAGCTATCAAGAGACCTTCCCTGGATGCTAACTTTGAATTTCTCCCACTCTAAAGGCACCACCAAAAGTCAACGTCTTTACCAGGACTTTGTCAGGTGGCCATCTGGCCTCTTGGAGCCCTTCTCGGTCAGAGTTTGCTGCTTTGTCCCACAGATGTATTGGAATTCCAGTTTGGCGGACAGGTTACCCAGTCTCAACGGTGATGGATGACCCGTCCACCAAAATATAAATCCCATTATATCCTATGGGATTTAGATTTCAAAGGACAGGCTATCTGTCACTGTTGTGACTAAGTAACCCAGCCGCCAAAATCTAAATCAGGCCTTAAATCTGAAGGTAAAATTTTGAAATGGGTTGAACCAAGCTCTGTCACAATCAGCCTTAAAGTCCACCTAGACACCTGTCAAGTGCAACCAGATGACCGTGGTTGGTGCATAACAATTTTTAGTGCTATTTTTAATTTAAACATGAAAAATTCATATCTTTGGTTCCCCTCATTGGATTTTGTTATTTTGTTGCAGTTGTGTTTATTAAATTAGTCTCCATTGTTATAACGTGGAGAGGGATGTTTATTGTATTTGCAACTTTTTAACTCTTTATGTACTTCTAGATTCTTCATACATTTTCTGAAGTTAAGCCTGTCTGCTCTGTGCCATAGTGCCCATGGGTGAGCTCAGGTGTATATTATTAAAACCTTTACTGGACGTGACAGGACTACCATCCACCACAACTAATAATCCACGTTTTCACATTCTATCTCTGTGACATGATAAATCTTAGAAAACTTGAAATAATGGAAACATCCTAGCATGGAAAAATGTACATTTTATGTATATGTTCACCACCCGTAGGTGACTACTCCTTACACAAAAATATTTGTGCACTCTCTGTGATTTGGGATCAAATTATGCATGCAGTTTAACTCTTTTTTTAGATAGCTAAACAGTAGCGGTTTTAACCCCTCTGGTGCCCTGGATATAACGGTTATGTCCTGGGCAGCACCGCTCGGGTGCCCAGGATGTAACCGTTACGTCCAGCTAGGGGCCCAGAGGGAAAGTGCTAGTGCTCCCTCTAGTGGTCTGGCACCCACTTCCCTTGGGTAGGGATGGAAGGGGAATCGCTTCACCTTCCACCGCTGCCCCCTGACCCCCCTGTGGCTTCTGATGACATCAGCGCACGATCGGGCGCTGACTTCATCAGAGGCTCCCCCACTTCCAGCACGGATCACATGAAGGTGGCGAGAGAGGCATGAAAGGAGAGGAAAGGCCTTTTCATCTCCTTTCATGTCTCTCTCAGCATTTCTGCTGCCCGATCGCGATGCGATCGGGCAGCAGAAATGCCACTAGACACGAGGGATTTTGTTTTGTGTTGTTTGTATGTGATAAGGGGAGCGGCCCCTTGGGCAAGGGCCGCTTTCCAGGGGGGCAATTTATCTTTAGGCCATTTCTGCCTCCCTGGGGGCAGATCGGCCTATTATAATTAGGCCGATCTGCCCCCATGGGGCTAGACACCAGGGATCATTTTTTTGTTTTTTTTTGTTTTATGTATGTGGAGAGCGACCCCTTAGGCAAGGGTCACTCTCTTGTGGACAAATCTACTTTTAAGCCATTTCTTCCCCCCTTGGGGGCACATCAGCCTATTTTTATTAGGCCAATCTGCCCTCAAGGGGGGCAGAAACCACTAGACCCCACGGAATTTGTTTTGTTTTTGTGTATGTCATAAGGGGAGCGGCCCATTGGGCAAGGGCTGCTCCCCAGAAGGGCAATTTATTTTTAGGCCATTTCTGCCCAACCTGGGGGCGGAACAGCCTATAATAATTAGGCCGATCTACCCGGGGGGGGGGGGCAGAAACCACTAGCCACCAGGGATAAAAAAAAAATTGTTTTTTTGTTTTATGTATGTGGGGAGTGTCCCCTTAGTCAAGGGTCGCTTCCTTGGGGGAAAATTTACTTTTAGGCCATTTCTGCCCCCCTTGGGGGCAGATCAGTATATTTTTGTTAGGCTGATCTGTCCCAGGGTGGCAGAAACCACTTAGACACCAGTGATTGGTGTGTGTGTATGTGTGTGTTTTGTTTTTGGGGGGCAGCCCCTTGGGCAAGGGTCACTCCTGGGGGGAGATCGGCCTATTTATGGAAGGCACATCTGCCCCCAACAGAGGCAGAAAGCCCACCAGAGACCAGGAAAGATTTTTTTTCCAAAATACGAGGGTGGGGGTATGGCCATACCCCCACCCCAAATAAATGGGCCAAAGTTGTTCTGCCCACCGGTGGGCAGATGTGGCAATTACCCCAAATCCACTCCCTGGGGGACAGAAAGCATACTAGATGCCAGGGAATTAAAAATATATATATAAAATAGTGTGGTGGTGGCTACCAACCAGTAGGAGCCTGGTTATGCCCCCACCGCAACTGAAGGGGGTAACAGTCTTTCAGCTCTCCCCCCACACACTAAAGCAAGAGGACATTTTATGATTTTGGGTTTTGGTTTTACATTTGGGCCATGAGAGCTTGGATAACTCTCATATCGTCCAACTTGAAAGGGTGAGGACTGCACTTTTTGGACTTTGGGACACTGCCCTGTAGAAAAATCCACAAGACCTAGACAGATCTGAAAACTAAACATCTGGGTGATTCCAGTGTGGTGTGCTTCACATGCACCCCGCACCACTTTCCTACCCACAATGCGCTGCAAACCTCCAACTTTGCTGGAAATCACACATTTTCCCCACATTTTTGTGATGGAACCTTCCGGAATCTGCAGGAATCCACAAAATTCCTACCACCCAGTATTGTCTCATCTATATTGATAAAAATTCTGCTGCACTTGTCAACCTAAAAATGTTTTTTTGTTTTCAAACTGTCCTTTTGGACCCGCTTAAGTTCACCCTCAATTTTGACATGTTTTTAGCTCTTTCCTGTCACAGGCACTTGGCCCACCTACACAAGTGAGGTATTATTTTTACCGGAGACCTGAGGGGAACGTTGGATGGTAGGAAATTTGTCCCGGTGTGGTGATCCCACACAGAAATGTGAGAAAAATATGATTTTTTTAGCTAAATGTGAGGTGTGCTGAGGATTTTGGGTAAGAAAACATTGGGGGATCCACACAAGTCACACTTCCCTGGACTCCCTCAGGTGTCTACTTTTCAGAAATGTCTGGGTTTGGTAGGTTTCCCTAGATGGCTGCTGAGTCAAGGACCAAAAACGCAGGTCTCCCCCCTGCAAAAACAGGTAGTTTTGTATTTGATAATTTTGATGTGTCCAGATAGTGTTTTGGAGCATTTCCTATTGCGGGCACAAGACCTACCCACACTAGTGAGGTATCATTTTTATCAGAAGACTTGGGGAAACGTTGGGTGAAAGGAAATTTGTGGCTCCTCTCAGATTCCAGAACTTTGTATCACCGAAATGTGAGGAAAAAGTGTTTTTTTAGCCAACTTTTGAGGTTTGGTAAGGATTCTGGGTAACAGAACCTGGACAGACCCCTACAGGTCACCTCATCTTGGATACCCTAAGTGTCTAGTTTTAATAAATGTGCAGGTTTGGTAGGTTTCCTTAGGTGCCGACTGAGCTAGAGGCCAAAATCCACAGCTAGGCACCTTCCAAAAAACTGCTCTGTTTCCTTGGGGAAAATGTGGTGTCCATGTTGTGTTTTGGGGCATTTCCTGTCACAGGCTGTAGGTACCCACACAAGTGAGGTACCATTTTCATCGGAAGATTTGGGGGAACACTGGGTGGAAGGAAATTTGTGGCTCCTCTCAGATTCTATAACTTTCTGTCACCGAAATGTGAGGAAAAGTGTTTTTTGGCCACATTTTGAGGTTTGCAAAGGATTCTGGGTAACAGAACCTGGTGAGAGCCCCACAAGTCACCCCATACTGAATTCCCATAGGTGTCTAGTTTTAAAAATGCACAGGTTGGTAGGTTTCCCTAGGTGCCGGCGGAGCTAGAGGCTAAAATCTACAGCTAGGCACTTTGCAAAAAACACATCAGATTTCAATGTAAAAATGTGATGTGTCCATGTTGTGTTTCCTGTTGCGAGCATTAGGCCTACCCAAGCAAGTGAGGTACCATTTTTTATGGAGAGACTTTGGGGAACACTGAATAGCAGAGTAAGTGTTATTACCCCTTGTCTTCCTCTACATGTTTTTCTTCCAAATGTAAGACATTGAGTAAAAAAGAAGTCTATTGGAGAAATGCCCTGTAATTCACATGCTAGTATGGGCACCCCGGAATTCAGAAATGTGCAAATAACCACTGCTTCTCAACACCTTATCTTGTGCCCATTTTGGAAATATAAAGGTTTTCTTGATACCTATTTTTCACTCTTTATTTCAGCAAATGAATTGCTGTATACCCAGTATAGAATGAAAACCCTTTGCAAGGTGCAGCTCATTTATTGGCTCCGGGTACATAGGGTTCCTGATAAACCTACAAGCCCTATATATCCTCGCAACCATAAGAGTCCAGCAGACGTAATGGTATATTGCTTCCAAAAATCTGTCATTGCAGGAAAAAGTTACAGAGTAAAACGTGGAGAAAAATGGCTATTTTTTTCACCTCAATTTCAATATTTCTTTATTTCAGTTGGTATTTTCTGTAGGAAAACCTTATAGAATCTACACAAAGTACTCCTTGCTGAATTCAGAATTCTGTCTACTTTTCAGAAATGTTTAGCTTTCTGGGATCCAGCATTAGTTTTACACCCATTTCTGCCACTAACTGGAAGGAGGCTGAAAGCACAAAAAATAGTAAAAATGGGGTATGTCCCAGTAAAATGCCAAAATTGTGTAGAAAAATGTTTTTTTCTGATTGAAGTCTGCCTGTTCCTGAAAGCTGCGAAGCTGGTGATTTTAGCACCGCAAACCTTTTGTTGATGCCATTTTCAGGGTAAAAAACACAAGCCTTCGTCTGCAGCCCTTTTTCCCATTTTTCTGAAAAAATGAAATTTTCACTGTATTTTGGCTAATTTCTTGGTCTCCTTCAGGGTAATCCATAAAGTCTGGGTACCTCTAGAATCCCCAGGATGTTGGAAAAAAAGGACGCAAATTTGGCGTGGGTAGCTTATGTGGGAAAAAGTTCTGAGGGCCTAAGTGCGAACTGCCCCAAATAGCCAAAAAAAGGCCTGGCACCTGAGGGGAAAAGGCCTGGCAGCGAAGGAGTTAATATTCTGAAAGCAATCCTCTTTCTCAGCATACTATCAGAAGATGAAAGCAGATAGTCCACTGTGACACTAATTAGTTCAGTGAGTTTTTCTGCTTTGTGGAAAAACAACAATTATTTACCATTGAACCTCTATCAGAAGTATACAAAGTTACTTCATATGAAATACCAAACTTTTTCAATTTTTGTCCTTAATGTCAGAATAATGAATTGAAAATGTTTCATGAATCATCACCAATATAAATAAGATTTCAGCCCTCATTTTGAGTCGAGTGACCGCCACACTTGCGGATGGCGGTCGGATCACTGCCAATGCAGTGGTCCAAGTGCCATATTTCAACCCTGGCAGTCGGGACCGTCCTAATCTGCCAGGGTAGTGCGGCAAGCAGAGTTTCCCTGGGGATAACGACCTCGTTCTCCACCAGCCATTTCAAGGTGGTAGCCCTGCCATGAAAAGGCTGGTGGAGAATGGGTGCGGGGCCAAAGGGGCAGCCCCTGCATTGTCCATGCACTTGGCTTGGGCAGTGCAAGGGCTCCCCTGGCCAGTACCCTTTCAATGTTGACTGTCTACTTTGCAGTCATTGAACATTGCGAGGGTGCTGATGCACCCTGCAGCCTACAGCATTGCCTCTGGCTCGATTACGAGCTGGAGACAATGCTGTAGGCTGTTTTCCGCTATGCCAGCGGGCAGAAACTCAAGTTTCAGCTCGCTGACCTAGCAAGAACTCTTAAAGGACATGGCAGGGAGGTAGCTAGTATGGCGGCAACCTCCCCTTTGGAAATTCGGTGGACAGTTTACTCATAATCAGGACCTTAAAATGTTCCTAAAATAACAATAGTAAATGGTCTTACTTCAGTTCAAATTAGATATATTTATAGGCCATCGTATAAACCCAGATAATCTAGGGGTATACCATTTAGGTTCAGAGTTGCCAGATACTGTGAAATTTAGTTCTGGATAAATTAACAGAATGGAAATGCGTCATTTCTAGATATTTTGAAAATCCGCAATGGAGATGGCACCCCAGACCCATGTTGGGCACCCCTTATATAGTTGATTCTCAGTGTCTATATGCTCACTCCTGATTCTCCAGATTAATTGTAACATATTCAGCCAAATTCAATAAATAGATCAAAAACATGGCAGATGCTTAGGGGCATATTTACAAGCCCCTTGCGCCCACTTGCACCGCCCTAGCATAATTTTTTTTACTCTATGGCAGAATTAAGGAGGTTTTTCTCCCACACTGTATTTACAAAGTGGCACAATGCATTGCACCACTTTGTAAACCCTTGTGCCACATTATGCCTGCGTCAGGCATACTGTATGCAAGAGGGGTGGGTGTTCTGACGAAGGGAGGCCCAATAAAATGGTGCAGTGAAATTTACAACATTTCACTGCGACATTTTTTCTGTCAATTTTAATGCCTGCTCAGAGCAGGCATTACAATGATGCACCCAGACCGCCTCCATAAGTTTTGCTGTACTCGCAACAACATTTTTGACAATAGTCAGCAAAGCACCACAATATCGTAAAAAACGTTGACGCTATTGTGCTAACGACCACAGTGGTGTGCCTTATTATAAATACGGCACGACCATGGCGTCGTTAGGTGGTGGTAGGAGGCCCCAAAAAAGTGGCACATCGGGACAATAGCACCACTTACTTGTAAATCTGCCCCTTAATTGAGTTAATTAACTAAACTGAAGACTGTCAAATCCCACAAATTATTTAGGGTTGTCTGTATTTAAATTTGGAAATAATGCTATGCTTAACTTGTGGCGATAGTAGGTAGTTAACTATTACTCTCATTTTGGGAACTGGAGCATATTTTTCATCAACAGCCTTTGTCCCAGAGCAAGTTAGGGAAAGGAAAAAAGGGAGAAATTAGGAGAAAAAGCTGGAGAAAAAGAAGGATAGGAAAGAAGGACAATGAGAGAAAGCATCGATGAGAGATACAAAAGCGTGTGGTGTAGGGGTGAAAAAAGCGCATGATGTGGATATAAAACTAGAAAGCCTTGATATACGTCATTTAGTAGCTTGCAGAGAAGTCAGGCTCCAGAGAAAAATGCTGAGCCCCTGCTCTCATTTTTTTCACAAACGCACTTGAAATATCCAGCTTGTACAAATTGACCAGGTACATGCAGAGGTCTATACAGTTCATGTTATACTTCAAGCAGGCTAAAAGTGCGTTTTAACACAGCATAGCATTGCCATTACCCCTTGTTGACACTGTTTTTGAATTCTGAACTGTTATTTCATGTAGTGACTGAAGTGAAAAGTGACAAAACTGAATGCGTATTACCGTGAACTACACTTTCAAGATAAATGCAGTGTAAACGATTGTCTGAATTATTTGTTTCAAACAGTATTTTTCAAACCATTCATTATTGTTAAAGCAAATCAATATAAATTGAGCTAACTTACTTTGCACTTCTTTGGACTTTACCGCAACAGTCTTTGGTTCTAAAGGGAAATAATTAAACAGAATGAAGGAACCCAGTTGTGTAAAGTGTCAGCTGAATTCAGTTCTAAGAATGTAAAGTTTAAATACAGACAGGACCACTACAATTTTGCGATTCTGCAGTATTAGTGGTTTTCGTATAATTGCCGAAACACCGCACTTGCCACCAGTGCTTAATTTGAAGAAAAAAAACATAAGTGCCAGGGCCTTCGTCAGGAGGCCTCTGCAGCTCGCACCGCCCATTGCCTCCGCCAGCGCTGTATAACCACTCCTAACCATCACACTCATACGAGTGTGACAATTCTCACTATTTCAGGTTCAAAAGCTATAAGAATGGCTTGAGCGGCAGGTTTTTAGTAGTTTTTAATGTATATTGAATTAATAAACAACTGTTGTTCTGGTCATCTCTAAATTTCACACAGTACCGTCATGTGGCAGATTGTCATAAGTGCTGGAGTTGAAAATGAAGTGCAGGTGCCGAGCACAGGAAACCACTGGCTAAAATTAAGCACTGCTTTTCCACAGTCCACCACCTACTATTTAATTTTCAGAATTCTGCAAAAACAGGTTATTAGTTCAAAAAGATACAAAGTTACCAAAAGCAGCACCGCCCACAGTGTTGTCAGCTGGTCACTTTTCAATTGCTGATTGCTGCATTGGTTAATTTGGCTGGCACTAACAAGGTGTAAATTGTGCCAAGACAATATTGATGTCTGATAAACTGAAAAAGGTACATAGTAGTACCAGACAATGTGCTTTGGTATTGTGTGTCATTTACCTTTTCTTGAAACTTATTTTGGCAATCCATGCTGCATAATTTGATCTTCTATTGCTGCATAATTTGTAATGGCCCTGAATACATCACATTATTCTCAGAATATCTATATCTGAACTACTGAAATCAAAGGGCATGTCACGAATTCTGTACATAACATACAGAGTAGCTTCATAGAATGCCTATTATTAGTAGAAACGACTAGATACCAAATGATTTAAAAGTATTAAACAAGTAGTAATGTTTTAAGTTTTTTATTCAGGCTCTGTTTTAATTTCATGTGACGCACACCTGGACCTCTGGTACTATGTGGAATTCATTTTAAATGCCTAAAGTTGTAGTGTGTATGCTTTTCTCACATTTCATCATGTTCCTCTGGTTTCTGGAACCCTCACATACACTCAGCGACTCAGTCTCTGTAAGTGCTGTTGGGTCCTAAAATTGGTAGAAATGTGCAACTGCTAGTAATGAAACACAAAATTGGACTAAGTAGGAGCTCTGAAACACATTTCCAAACAGCCATGGTAACTAGGGCCGGCACAAGGCATGGGCAGTGTGGGAAGCTACCCACGGCCCCACACTTGGCTCACCAACTTGGGGCCCCAAACCAGTGTGACACAGCTAGGCCAGGTAAGCAGCTCCCACACCTTCAGCCCTCTATGAGCTGTAAAAGAGGTGCTTTTTAGTTGGCTGAGAGGGAGGGGCTGCTGTTCAACAGTGGTCTGTACAAAGCAGCTCCAGGAGGAGGGGAATCTATTGAGATGCAAACAGCCCAGAATGTGTCACGTTGTAAGCAAATTAGAGGGGCCTCGCACATTCCCTTCCTGCCCTGGGAGCAAAACATCCCAAAACTCTCCTGATGGTAACTGGTAACTGCGATGTTGATGATGTCAGCAGATTTGAGTAGACCCTCAAGAAAATGGATGGACAAGTACACTGCACATATGTGCATAGAGTTTGATTTACAAAGACATTTAGAGTGATGAATGTGGCTCCATTTACTCAGGGGTGGCTCCTCCGTCAGGGCGGAGGAGCGTCGCCGAACTGCCAGCAGCAGCAGCTGCAAAACCTTTAAATAAGAAACATAATGAACTTTGATTATTATGACTTTCTTTTAAAGGGGCGGGGCCAAGAGGGTGACAAGCAGTAAGACGTCTCGGGCTGGCCAAACACACATGCGCAGTAGGCTCTCTCTAGCCCGGCAACTGCCTGCACAGGCCCCTACTCTGCCTGGGAGTGCCCTGGCTGGGCGCTGCCAGCCAATCCTGATGCTGCTTTGAGCAGCGTCAGGATTGGCTGCAGGGCAGGCTAGGAGACTGTGCCTGCAGCAGAAGACAGCATAAGACAGAGGAGCGGCGGAGGAGCATGGCACGCAGGTAGGTTTAGTTTATTTTTTTAAATAATGTTTTATTGTTATTTCCAAACCCTACTCACCCCCCAAACTCCCACCTGTGAGCCACCCTGCCCCAGTAACACCCGCAAGCAGTGACTGCATATACTCTTGTCAGGTATCCATAAACAACTGGCAGGTGCACATGGTTTTACAACTTCTTAATTGTATGCTATGATTGCAAACAGTTATGTAGTAATATCCCCTTCATAAGAGGTGGAGGATCATTTTATGGTATGCACTGACAGTTTGTGAACACACACGAACCTATATGTTTATTGACTTTTGAAAACTCTTTGCTTGTCCTTTCTGACCCTGTAAATGCTAGGACATCTACCTTAGAAAAGGGCTGAAGTAACTCTCCTTCTAGGGCTGGAAGGGGAATAGAACACTTCCAAAGTTTGTGAAGGTGTAAGGAAAAGGTATTTTGAGGGGGGGGGGGTGAGGGGAGTGTTTTCTCATGAAGGAAAAAGCAAAAAAAAGTGCAGTTGAACGGTGGGCTCCAATTTCCCAATGAAGAGATGTACCCTGCATAAAACTCTGCATTGGGGAAATACCAAGTTTCACATGACATTCCCAATGGTATGCCTGGACAATTCAGTGAAACATCAAGTGACAGTCACTGCTTCCATTATTGAGCAGTCCTATTTATGCATCTCATGTTCTCAACAGTAGTGTGCCCAGTGTGTCATGGGCCCTGGTGCAATATTGAAAATGGGCTCCTTTGGTGTTGTTTCAATGAAAAGTTACAGCAATAATCAGGATTTGATTGGCCCCTCAGGCGACTGAGTCTCCTGGTCCTCACTCGCAGTGGTACTGAGTTACATCATAAATTATAAACAGCGCAATTCTGTTGCAAAAGTCTATACATACATAGACATTTAAGGTATGGGCAAAGAGCACAATTGCCCAGGGCACCCAGCCTTCTAAGGGTCCCTCTGTCTATTCAAATTCGCTCACTCTCTGTCTACATCTACGTATGTCTCTCTACCTTGTGTCATCGTAAGGATTTTTGGAGTTCTGGGCCACACAAATTTCAACGGTTGTTTGTAATCCTGTTAAAGTGAAACATATATTTTAATATTGTGTGTCAATATGCAGACTTGAATAAGCAGGGAATGGGTTATAAAATTCAAATGTATCCCCTATAGGGTCCCTCAAATTAAGCCTTGCCTAGACCCCCTAAAACCCTAGGGTGACACTGCATACATAACCATTTTATGCCTCTCTGCTAGAGCTTTTCATGACATGGCCATTTGACCACTTCCGGATTAGGCCGCAGTTCACTTTTTGCAGTTATGAGACTTATATTTGGAGCATCATTAAGAATCTCCTGAGCACTGATTTATCAATTGTTAACGGCTTCCCACCCCTGTAACGCATTCATATTAGAGAAATTGCATATAAAATGCGATTTGGAGTATATTTCATTAACTTTCTTCCTAAGAAAGAGTAAAAGCAATTTCATATTTCCGTTCTAAAAGAATTATTAAGAGTGTGAGTCACTTATATATCTGACATGATAAAATATAGCTTGTCATCAGGGGAAAAAATGTTCATGATCTAAATTTGCTGCTTCCTTGGGAGTTTCCAATTTTATAGGATTATTCTGATTAGCAGAGAAACCTGCCTCTTCCTCTCAGCAATGGTACTTAAGTTATGGTTATTTCTGGCTTCCCAAACAAGTATTTCTGTAGAAGCCATGCATTATAATCGACATTGCATTAACAGATAATAAATACCCTGTCACTGGACTGGAAGGCTGGTAGGGAATTAATATCCCTCTGGTCAGAAGAGAATATTTCACTGCAGAATTTAGCACTGATGCTATCTTCAGTTGGTATTTGAAGGAGTTTTAAATTGCTTAAACTGCAACACAATGTAAGCAGGTTGCAAATTGCAGAAGAGGTAATAATAGAGTTTTAGGAGCCTAAGTGTGCAGGTGAAAATGAATGTCAGTGCAAAGAATAACGGTCAGTGGCATAACTAGATCCGAACTTCAGGAGGGTTGGGGGCAAACAGTCAGCTAACGTAGGCATGGTTAATAGTTCAAACAATGGAGTGGAGTAATCTCGTAAGAGAATGGAAGAAAACAGAGTAATTAATTATGCATTTTAAAACTGGTCAACCCAATATGAATACAACAAACAAGGCTTATTGGTTTTGAAAATGTTATATGCCACCGGCAGAGCTCTAAAAAGGTGAACGAGTGATTTGACAACTAGAAAGCAATTACTGGATATTCCAATACAAAACACTTCTGAACCAGTTTTCGCAAACAATTTCAAGTCAGTGGCCCTTCTCGCTAGTTCTGTCCTTGAAATGACAGTAATCTCAAGAAATATTTTTAATTTCACCTTCAGAGACATTCTCCTGCCTGACTGTTCACCAAAGGAACGATTTCAGTCAGCTCAGTGGGATGCTGCAGCATATGCTTGGTTGAAGCTGCTCACATTTACACAAATTTAGAGCAGGGGGCAACACAGGAGTGCGCTAAATTCTATTAAATATGGTGCATCCCTGCATTTTGAAAATGATGGAACGCGGTGCTACCAATTGTGGAGCAGCTTCGCGCTCTGTCATTTTCATTTAAATCTGGGCATAAGAATATAAAGGCCCAGATTTAAGAGGCCCAGTGCCTCCTTCTTCCTCATTAGCATCATTTTGTTATGGTAATGTGGCCCAACAAGGCCAAAATCACTGCGCCAGGTTTTCAAAGTGGCAAAATACATGCATTGCACCACTTAGTAACCCCTTGCACCAAAATATGCCAGTGCCAGGCATAATGTATGCAAGGGGGCTTTACCCTATTGGGGGGAGCAATAAAATGGCATTACATTTTTTGCTGCATTTGTAACGCCGGCACAGAGCAGGCATTAAAAGGAGGAACACCATTATTTATAAGGGGCCTCAATGTGCCTTGCAGGATTAGCGTCAACATTTTTTATCCTAATCCTGCAAAGCACCAAACTAGCGTCAAATATTTTGACACTAGTTCCCTAACTACCGCCATTGTTCCCCACATATTAAATACGACACACACATGGTGGCATTATGTGGCACTAAGGGGTGCAAGAAAGGTGGTGCTGCAGTGGAGGCAGCACCACTTTTTTTAAATCATGCCCTACGTTTGGTGACTTAACACACCTGATTTAGAGGTGTGTGACTGATTCTTAATGAATGTTTATACCTGAGATAATATAACTGCCTGTTAACTAGTGAGACAGGAATCTGCACTATCCTAAATTAAAATAAAGTTGTTGTTGTTAGCACCCCACATTGAGTAGCTCTCACATGAGATGATCTAGCTACATTCACACAGTAAGCCATCACGTCCAAAGAACTGACAAAAAAGGTAGCAGCCTTAAATAGCATTGCAACAAAGGATACAAATATTTCTTCAAGCTTCAGATTACAGTTCTCCAAAGTTCTTGTGAGAAGAATGATCATACTCTCTATAATTGTTCCTTATTGTGTATTCTATCTATGACAATTAATGTGGCCCGAGCTGGGAGGAGAAATGGACAACCTTTAATGGGGTATCAAGAGAAATGCTGTGAATGAATGCTTCCTAAGTGGGAAATGTTTGACAAGTTGAACTAGCAAAGAGATTAGTAAAAGGCAAAGACTGGAAACATGGAGCCCTGCCCCCATTCACTGATTTGATAACTCTACCATCAAGGCTTCTTGTAGCAGATACAAAGAAGAGTGCATGCCAAGAAAATAGATTTAAAATAAATGATTCCAGGGCAAGGACTCCAGGACATTGTGTTTTACGTGGCCTTAGTCATGATTTCCCATGGAGAACAGCAAGGCCCAGGTGGAAGGGTTATAAGAGTTGCTTCAGCTGCGATGTTTGGGGTGTGACACCACTCAAATGCATTTTTGGTTTGGTAATTGGGTTTGTGGGTCCTGAATCCTCCCGATCAGAACCTCTGGTCACCCAATCCTTTCTGCACTGTACTGCTCCTGCCTTGATTTCCAGGAAGTACCACCAAACTGGAGAGGCTCCATACTACACCCCATTTACAAAAAGGGGGATAGGCAAGATCCTGCCAATTATCGCCTCATTGCACTCCTGGACACTGAAGCAAAAGGATTTGCCTCGGTCCTTCTGGAAGAACTGCAAAACTGGGCAGAGGCCAAAGACTTAGTGCCACTAAACCAAACTGGCTTCAGGGCGAATTGTGCAACCACGGACAACATCGTAGCCCTTTCCTTTCTAGCTCATGAGGTTGTGGCTAAAAAATCCCCTTCTCTTTTCACATGTTTCGTAGATTACTCTGCGGCATTTGATGCTATTGACAGGAATCTACTATGGAACAAGCAAAAAAACGGGGGCATCTCATATAACCTCCTAAGGGCAATAACATTGTTATATACATCTGCCTGGGTGAGGGTCAAGCTGTCACCCTCCACAGTCACCACAGAGATTCTCACCACCAACGGGCTAAAACAAGACTGCATTTTGGCACCTCTTCTATTTTACCTCTACACCTCGGATATGCCACAGGCACTAAATCAAGCCAACCTGATACCACCGAAAATTGGCAACTGATCAGGTTGGCCCAGTTACACATTGCAATCAAACCTGTGATTAAAAAACATATAAAATCTCTTTCCCGGGCATGTGATCTTGGAAGAACAAACAAGACTACCATGCAAAAAGCATTCATTGCTTCTTACAAAAACTCCACACAGCTTTTGGCACCACAGCCATATTTTACTCATTCCATCTGGAAAACCTGCATGACACAAATTGTCTTTGCGAGACTGCTCGGCCTGAGGACAAAAGAGCTAAACCCGAAATGAATCTCCCTTACCACCTTTGGGGTTTGCAGGCTATGTGACTATAAATCTGAAACCTACCTATTGTGTTGCTGTCCGGCCCTAATGAATGCATGTCACCCCTTCTTAAGACCTCCCTTTCTCCATCATAATGTAAGAACTTGCATGGAGGCAATATCCCTGGTGTTCAATTTAAAGGAACCTTCTGACCTGGCCAAATTTGGGAAGTTTATTAAACTGGCGCAAGCTGAACTGATGGCCCACACGAAGGGCCCCTAGGTTTTACCTCAGTGTCTGTGAAAGGCAATCAGTTTAGGTTTTATTCCTTTAAAAAAAAAAAAATATATATATATATATATATATATATATATATATATATATATATATATATATATTGTATTGTACCTAATGTAACCTATAGGTGGTCGACAGACTTCCGGAGAGCACATTTTATTTTTGTTTCCTGTATAAATTTCTTTGTTTATGAAGATTTTAAGTAATCAAGCAATAAAAAAAGATGATGGGTCCTGAATCGGGTCTGGTAGGTCAGTGTCTATTTTCTCATAATTCACAATAAAAAAGTAGCAACTTTGCATCCATAGAAGTACTCCTTGAATGGCTGAAAATTGACTACTTTTTGAAATTCACAAACATTGGCAATAATAGGCTTGGAAAGTTGTTTCAGTCTCAAGTTCCAGGCATTAAAAGGTAACTTCTCCTTTGTTCCCCAACCTCAAAATGAAGTATAACAAGTCAAATTGGTGCTTGGTACACTGATCACTGCCTTTACATTTTTGGATTTTATTCTGAGAAATGTCCAAGGGTTTACCTGGTGGAATCTGTCAGAAGAATATAGAAGTTTGTAGAATGTGAAAATTGGTGTACAACTCAGAATTCCGATCTGTGTACAGATATCTATTTGGGCATAGATTGGAATTTAAAACACAACTTTGAATCAGAGTCAATGTCAGTACATGTATAGAAAGCAGGGATAGGTTATGTCAATAAAAAATTGCCTAGCTCTGCAATGTCATTATTTTAGGCGTGTAGTGCTGCTGGATTTGAGTATTTTGTGTTACATTGCAGTTGAATTTATATAGTGCTTCATGCTATTAAAGCACAAAAATGCATTTAAGGAGGGGTAGCACACTACTCCCTGAAGTGCTGTAAATGGAGCAGTGCATGTTTTTTGTGCGTCCAGTTTGGGAGTTTTGTGATGTCATGCATCAGGACCAGAGTTATGCTCTTAATAGGTTTTGCTGCTATTTCTCTTTGTGAACGTAAAGAGATAATGAATGACAGATCCGTTGTCTAAACATTCAATTCTAGTTGATGGCCAGAAATGTGTGAGTGCAACCTGGCCTGTGTCTATAGTGTTTAGGTGTGTAAATATGGCTGAAAGTTCGGAAACTATATCATAAAAAAGAGTGTAGGTGTGCTTTCTGATGGGTGTAGGAGAGATAGTTGAGGATAGACGTGGCTACACAAACAAATACCTGCTAAATGTGGAGTGGTTTGTAATTATACAATTCGAGCATCATAGAACACAGAACTAAGAAACTGCACACAGATGAAGTGAGTTACACTTGAGAGGTGTAAACTCATGGTTCAGGCAGGTACAAAACCACAAAACAGTCTCTGTGGAAGGAAAAAGCCATATGAAATTCACAGCACAACTGAGATAAAAGCATTCACAATACACTTTGCTTAAGGCAACAATTACCTGGGAACAAGAAAGTAGACAGACTTTGAAAGGGTTGGGTGTTAATAGTATGATAGAATGCATACTTCTTTGTTCAGGTCCTGGTTAAATACTGCTTGATCTTATAAATGGGTCAAATACATTTACAACGTAAAACAAAGCAATTTTTCTGCAATATGTGCACTTTGGGCCTCTCAAGGGTTAGGAAAGTGCTGTACAAATGACAAAGCAATACTGTTAGACCTGGCATCCTTAACCTTATTTTCCTTCTAACGTTTTGACTGCAGACCTCCTGTTTTGCTAACTTCATTTTTGGTAACCTCAGGACTCTGTGCACTTTACTACTGCTACCCAGTTTTAAAATGCTGGTGCTCTCTCCTTAAAACATGGTACGATTGGCTTATACCCAACTGGTGTACTTAATTTACTTGTAAGTCAGTAGTAAGGTGGCACTACCTGTATCCAGGGCCTGCAAATTAAATGCTACTAGTGGGTCTGCAGCACTGATTGTGTCAGCACCTTACTTTGCACTTTAAACATGTCTCAGTCTGCGTGTGCAGTTTCAAACTGTCATTTTGTCCTGTCAAAATAAATATTTTGCCAGATCCAAACCTTCCTTTTCAATACATATAAGTCACCCCTAGAGTAGGCCCTGGACAGCCCAGTGGAAAAGATGCAGTGTATTTAGAAATGTGGATATGTACTTTATAGTTTTACATGTCCTGATAGTGAAAAACTCTTAAAAACTCTTAGATGTATTTTAAACTGTTGCAAGGCAACCCTTTCCCATCAAATGCATTGGAGTTACCTTATTACATTTAATATGCTGTAATGTTCAATTGGGAGTAGGTAACCAGGTCATGTTTGGTGTCTACGGAGTTGTAATGGAAAATTCTAACTTATGGTTTATTCGGATTTTACATTTTGAAAATGCTACTTTTAAAACTTAAGCAAATTCGGCTTTTTTTGTGTTTTCCTCCTAGACTGTCACATAGGGAGCTTAGGTGTGCCTGAATGGACCATCAGTGGCAAGATGGGAGGAAGGAGCTGGGCACAAACCCACTTATCCCCAAAGAGGCTGTGTCCTGCTTCCGCACAAAGGGCTGCATATCCGGGGTAATC
Source organism: Pleurodeles waltl (assembly GCF_031143425.1). Lineage (NCBI taxonomy): Eukaryota > Metazoa > Chordata > Amphibia > Caudata > Salamandridae > Pleurodeles > Pleurodeles waltl. The sequence goes on from NC_090444.1 coordinate 779,780,853, forward strand.
AATCTGGAGTCAGGGCAAAGAGGGCATGGCAACTGTGACCTTCAAATGCATGCTTATAGAAGCTTCTCCTCACTTCAAAGGCCCAACTGGGTATAAATACTGACCTCAGAGACCACCTATTCTGTACACTTTTTGACTTTGCATCGCAAGCCCTCGTTGACGGGATCCTCAATGATGATGCATGAACTCACATTGCAGCCTTGCCACACCTTGGAACTGATGCATCACTTTGGCAGTGCAACTCATCTTCAACACGGATCTTCACAAACCTCCACAAACCAGGATTTAAGTTACTTTATACAGCTGGCCTAACTGTATCCCTGTAGCAGGCTGAAGCTCCATCGTGGTCTGCCTGAACTTGTAACATTGGCCCAGTCCGGTGCAAGCAGATATCTGTAGTTGGTGCAAACTCGAGCAACAAACAGCGTGCAAACTCCACACCAGTATTTACAAGTCCACTGTGGTAACAATCCACTAGCACATGCATATATGAGTTAAAGCCCAAGGAATGGAGAATTTCTGTGCAAACCCGGATTTCCAATTCGGTATTCCACGTGATACTCCTTTTACTTTGGGGTCTGACCAAGTGGTAAATGTTTGCACGGGGCTGTAGTAAAAGTGTGAAGGGAGCTGTTGCAAGGCAGGGTGGCTGGAGGAGGTGATGATGAAGGAAAAAGGGGAGAATGTTGGCTAGTGGTGCCTGGTCTGAGGTTTGGGAAGGGGTTATGGAAGGGGTTCAGACTACAATGCAGCCTTTTCTCACAATGGTTACCTGCTGTATTTTTCAGCTGTCAGTGGTTGCAAGGAGTGGGGTCTATTGGGAATGACATTCCCAATCTTTATTATTTTACAATAGCAGTACACATACTTTTTATTAAAAACAACCATTCCAGAGTGGATAATGCTGACTGTCAGGTGCCTCTAGCTGAAAGGCAAGGGAGAGAATTTCCTGCTGCATCAAACCAAGTTAGAGTTAAAAGAGGAATCAAGCCTTCTAGTCAGGTGCCTGCTACCTACAAGTAGTGTAAATGTGTGGAACTGGCTAATCCGCATAACCAAAGGCTGCTTGGGAGCCAGAATGTGGCTTTCATTGATGGGTCATATGAGGCTTCATAGTGACAAAGGTTTATTTGTTTTGAGAGGTAACATAAGGGTGCTATCAAAGGAGTTCTTGAGTACATCCTTCTAATGGAAACATGTTAAAAAAGGCTTGTGTACAGTCTTTGAGACAGATTTTCATTAATTTTGTAATGCAAATCCTGTGCAAAGGTTTGAGTGGTATTAACTTTCTAACACAAATCAGAATTTGGCCAACGTAATGCAAAATAGCACTATAAGTCAAGGGGGCATTGTAATGCAATTACCCATGAGTTTTGATGCAGAACACCAACAAATGGACAGTGGGGATTTGAATGTAAATCTTATGCTTCTTCAAGGAAGGCTTAATAGAGGCGATAAGTCTTAATGTATCCTTATTTTTCAATCTTTGAATGCCTGTTGCATTGTACAGCATACATGTAAAGTGGGAAAGTATTAAAGAACAATTTTTGTACTGTAAGGCTGCCCTCACTGTACAAACTTTATGCTTGACAGAATACATGCACCTTTGCACCAGGCAGCCTAAAGTACGCCAGTGCTGGGGGAAAGAAAAACAGTGCCATATCTTAGTAGATATAATGCTGATTTTCGGTCTCTCTTTGTCACAATGTAGCACATCAACATTGGTAACTGTGCTGTGTTGCGTCACATTTTACTACATTCCCCTCCTTAATCTCTTTGCACATTTTGCACAGCTTATTTTATGTATTATAATTTTAACTTAATGACTTACATAAGGACAGGGCTTTCACAGCTTTCACAGTGCTTTCAGAGGCAGGCTGGGACCTCATACCACTATAGAAATGCACCATAAATACACATTATTACTTCTTGGTGCACCAACCAGGATTCTTTTCTTTGGCTGATTATACACAGAGGCATCTGCACTGATTACTTTAACCAAGTTGGCCTTCATTAAATAAAAAATATGATTTTCCCCAACTACTTTGACTTGCATTTACTTTTTATTTAAGGTGTATAGGTTATAATTTAGACGTATTTACTTAAAGGTGAAAGACAATCAAAGTATTTATAGTATATTCTGTTCTTTTAGACATGGCTATTTCCTTGCCCCCAAAAAACCTAATCCTGTCCCCAGGATCACAGTCCCATAGTTTTTGTATGTTCTTCAACTTCTGAACAAGTTACAAAATACTTTGTTGGAGGCTCTCATTGAAGCCCACTCTCTACTTCAGTCCAGCACACATCAGCAAAAGAAGTGTGTGTGTCTTGGAAGCAGCAGCTGCCTGGGCTAAGATATAAGATGAGGGAGGGACAATGGGATAATAGGTGGGGCTGAAACCCTTTTAGCCCAATCCAATGGCCATAGCAAGCCTGATACTAAATATGGCCTTCAGAATGCTCATGTGCACCGGTGGATAAAGTTCAGTGTTTTCATGTGCCACTGTTGATAAAGGTTTGGCATCCATACTTCACTAGAAATATCATCACAGTGGTTTCAGTTTGTGCATGTGTTGGCTGACTTATACTGGGATCAATGATCATATGAGTATTGAAAAGGATGAACCCCAGGACCCAGGTCCCATAAATGGTTTTGGAAAAATTTTGAAAGTGGGGGTGCTTGGACAGTGATGTCAACTCTCCAAATTTCCAGTGACTTGAAAAAGTTATAGCATTATAAAACAAGCAAGTCTAGTAAATGAGTGTATATCTTTTATCAGGAGTGTACTTTGATATCACTCAGAAGCGGAGGTGGTTGAGGTGGTTTTTATCTAATAGTAGCGTCCATGGACACACTGTTAACCTCATTGCTAAATATGTTACTTAAATGTGGCATGGCAGTGAATTTCTATTATAGTAAACACAGTTTATAGTTAGTTCATTGCTCATAATAAACCCTGAAAAAACACAGTGCAGATTCCTTAGAGATTTACCCATAAAGAAAAAGTTTTTATATATGATGCTAGAAAAAATACCTGCCGCAGATAAATTGATGATGGTTACAAGATGAATAACAAACAGTATGAGGAAAACAGGGAAAGGAATAATGTCACCAAAAATACTCCATTCTCAGTAGAAATAGTGCCTGTATTAGTTGCGTGCAATGGGACAAGGCCTCTAAGGAAGTTATTCAATGGAGCAACGCCCTCACAAAATTGGTCCCAAACAAAGTCCCATGACTATTGAGCCACAAAATATGGCCTTATGATATTGTTCAGTTGAATAAAGCCCTCTTCATAGGTTTCTGCTGAAATAAAGCCTTATGTTGGTAGGTGCAACATACATGTCGATAGGCTGTATTTCTGACATGGAAGCATTTGTATTAACATTAATGACTGGCATCTTCTCAGGGGGGTGCAAAAAAGCATTGTTATAAACATTCTGCCCATTTGTTTTACATATCCAAGCCAAATTTTTTTTTGCTGAATATGTTATTGTGCTTGTAGAAAAATGCCTCTTCTTGCATGGTCACCCATCTTTTGGTTGACTGATGCTGTTAGTGTTTTGTCTCGGTGCACTGGGGCTCTGCTTACCAGGATGCAGTGCATGTGCTCTGATTCTTAAACATCTTGACATTGGTTATACTCGTAAATGGAATGCTTAACTCCCTCTAAGTCAATAGTATATGGTACCAATTGTACCCAGGGCCTGTAAGTTAAATATCCCTATTGTAGCACCCATTTTGTTACCCACTACAGTGACATTGCAAGCTTGATTGCAGGTCGACCTGTCAAATAAACCCCCTTGACAGGTAAAAACCTTCCTTTTAAATATTCATAGGTCAACCTATGTAGGTTTTATGAGTCTTAAGGCATGTTGCATAGTATTTAAAAGTAGAAGATGTAGCAATTTAATATTACACATCCTTACAGTAAAAAAAGCCCCGAAAAGCTATTTTCAATGTGGCAAGGCTGGCCCATCCATGGGATTACATTAGTACACTTAATAGTGCTAACTTAGCAAGGTAACAGATGGAGATGTAATCAAAAGACTATTTTTTAATAGTTATATGAAATCCAAGTTAATGGCAACATCGAATTTGTGATTACTATTAAGGAACGGGTACTTTTAGTAAGCTATTTGGAAGCCCATTAGCATGAGCTCTACCTGTCACCTGGAAGCTAAATATCCCCCTTGATGAAAACTGCTCCCAGAGCCAGACAAAGGTATTGGGTTTGGGGAGGTTTTCCTCTTCATCTTTCATGATGACCATTTGAGCTGTACCCAGGAACTTCAAAGAGGCCTTCCCTATCACAAGCAAATGCTAGAAGACATCTGGTCAGGGTCTTTCTTTATTACACCAGTCAGACAGACACCAATCCCAGTGGGGCAGAGGAGCTGCCTAGGAATCGGTGTGAAGTGACTATAGAGGAAGGGTTGCTCATTTCCCTAATCAAGCCTCTGGGCCCACACAGGCTTTGTACAATGTGAGAAGGGTTTCACCATTTTGGATTTGTGCAGAGAGGAAAACTTTGAGATTATTTGTAGTAGTGGACACAGACACTGCTGCAAATGTGGTAGGGTTGCAGCTGTAAACATTTTCCCTGTTGATTAGGGAGGTGCCAGGAGTCACCACACCCACATGCTAGTTCCAGGCATAAATATGACACCCCTGGAAAACCTCCTAAGAACATTAAAGCGTTGTGGAAGACAGAAGGACTGCACACGTGAGAAGATCCCTAAGGGCTGGACCTGATCCTAATTTTACCCCTGACAAAGAAGTAGACTCCAGGTGTCATTTGGCTGACCTCTTGTTAAGTTACAGGGACACGTCAAGCTGCTGGAAGCCCTTTTCCTGAAGAGTCTAACTGAACTGTTCCAACTGGACCTGCCATAGGTCCTGCTAGTGGCTTCTGGTGGAGTGAGGCTTGACCCCTCAAATGTTGTTCCTGAGATCCTGGGGACCTTAGCTATGTGACAATATACTCCTTTTAAGATATTGAAAAAACTGCGGTTTAAAACCTTTTGGGTTCAAAAAAGCTCTGTAGGACTGGGGCAAACCTGCCTAGTGAATCCGATGAAGGGACATTACTGCTGGGCCAAGGATTAAGGTTTCTCCAGTCCAATCTTTTCCACCGAAGCAAATCTGTTTCAGCGGGATACGTGTAGAGTGTATCCGGCTTCATGGAGCCCTGTCCAGCTCAAGCTTGCAGCCTTGCCCCGCTAGAGAAATCCAACCTCCAAAAAGGTGACTAAGAACAAATGTGTAAATCTTTGCCGAGTAAAGGCACCAAAAGTATCCAGCAGGGCCCTTCCTGGTGTATGAATGCTAAATTTCTCCTGCTGGGACCTTTCCTGTCAAAAATTAAAAGCTTCATTTTGGCCTCATCTGATATGTGTCCAGCCTAGTGGAGACCTTCATGGCCAGTGCCTTCGGCCTTGTCTTGCTGACTGTATTTGACTTCCATTTGAGAGACTAAGGGCCAGATGTAGGTAGGTATTATTTTGCGACTTGCGATTTGCGAGTCACAGAGACTCGCAAATTGCAACTCGCAAAACCAAATGCAGAAAGGTTTCTCAGACACCTTCTGCGACTCGCTATGGGGTCGCAAAGACCCACCTCATTAATATTAATGAGGTGGGTCGCAGTTTGCGACCCCATAGCGAGTCTATGCACTCACAGGGATGGTGGCCTGCTGGAGACAGCAGACCTCCATGTCTGTGACTGCTTTTTTAATTTCTTTTTTCTTTTTTTTTTTTTTTTGCAGCCCGGTCTCCTTAAAGGAAAACGAGCTGCAAAAAGAAAAAACTTCCGAAACCATTTGGTCCATAGGACCACTGCCTGCTCTGAAAAAACATTTTTGTCGACATTCACAAAGGGGAAGGGGTCCCATGGGGACCGCTTCCCTTTTGCGAATGCGTTACCATCCACTTCAAGTGGATGGTAACTGCGAGTTGGTTTGCGACCCACTCAGCATGGCGATGCGGTCGCAAATAGGAAGGGAACACCCCTTAATAATTTGCGAGTCGCAGACTTAAATTGTGAGTCGGTAACGACTCGCAATTTGAGGTTGTGCATCGCGTTAGGCCTTTCTACATCTGGCCCTAAGAGCCTGAGTTTGACGGGTGGGTTACTCCATAACAAACATGGCGGATATCCCATCCGCTTCATTATAAGTGCCATAGGATATAATTGCACTTGTAATAAGGCGGACAGTATATCCATCACATTTGTAATGGAGTAACCCATCCGTCAAATTCTAAATCAGGCCCTAAATTGAAAGGTAAACATTTTGACTGGGTCAAACCTGGTTTCTGTATCCTACTCATGCTCCTTTACAGTACATCTTACATCGTGCTTAGGTACCGGTCAAGCTCTACCAAATGACCACCGATGACCATGGTTGGTGCCTAATAATAAATGCTTATTGGTTTCAAGCTATTTTTATTTAAAATTATAAATAAATACAATTCATATCTCCTGTTCTACTTATTCGATTTTTGTTGTTATGGTGCCATTTTGATTCATTAAATTATCCTCTATTTTTATAAATTTGAGTGGGATTTTTATAACATTATGTTTTTACCTTTTTAACTCTTTTGGTACTTCTAAATACTTTCACTTTTTCTAATGTGAAGCCTGCCTGCTTCGTGCAATAGCTGCCAGGGCCTGAGCACAGCTCTAAATTACTGATTTTTTTCTGGGCCTATAGTAACGTTATTGCTTGTGGTGGACTACCATCCACCCACACAAATAATCCACTTTCTCGCAGTTATATTTTGCTATAATTCATGAGATTATATTTATTGTTGATGACTACAAAAATATAATCAAGTGCCCTCACAGAATGTTTCAATGATAAATCGATTATGAATCATTAGCTTTAACTTTCTTTCTAGTAATTATTGTACTAATTGCTTTAATTCTTCAAAGTTTAGTTATTCTTGGTATCTATAAATAGAAGTAAGATGTAAGGAAATGTCTTCTTTGACACAATTAAGGCTTCCGGTTTTTCCTTGACATGGACTTGAGTGTGAATGGCAGTTCTCAAGCTGCTGCTCTAGGAGGGCACCAAGATTCGTGGCAATTTCAATTCTTAGATATGTAAGATGTGAGTAAACACTGGACTAGTTTCGCGTAATACGTGGTTAAAGTGTCTTTCATGTAATAATAATCAAATGATTTTAATTATCATGAAGAAATCCATCACATTTAATGCTTTGAGAATTTACCATTGCAATTGTGGTAAACTGTAATAGTTATCAAGCAATGTTGGTGCAAAAACAAATACATCAATTCGCAGTTAGCCATGAACAAAATACATGTGATATGTGTAGCTAAAGACCAGTCAGTCAATGTGGGTGTGCAATTTGGACTGTTTACAATCTGCTCTAATGACTAATTCGATTAATTTAAGGAGCTCCACTTGAGTTTGGAATTCATATTCATCAAGAATTTCGAATGGCTGAATTGAGTATCAGGCTGATGAGAGCTACAAAAGAGAAGGTGGGCAATTAAGGTAAAATGTAACACCCAAACCCACTCAGAGCTCAACTTTTGACATCTAGATTAGTGAGACTAGTGGACACTGAACTTTAATGTTTACTATTTACAGACCGGATTCAGTCGGATACCTCCAGTTGTTTATATTGATACTCATTACCAGCTCTATCCTTAATAATAAATTCTTAGGTAATAATTGCTGATGTAGATAGATATTCTCTTGGCACACGGAGAGACTTAGGTGTCTGTTCACCCATGAAGCTGCTCTTGATAATGCTGAGATTCCGCTCATTACAATATCGAAATTCCCTCACAGATTTGCACTTGATAATATACAGACTGACTCTAAGGCTTGCTCCTGATAAAATCCAGACCCACTTATGAATCTGCTCTTGAATAAATGAAAAGCTTCTTTCAAAACCCTGCTCTTGAAGATAGAGCGAGCATGAGCTGTGCTTTTAGTAAAATCCTGAGTGATTCAGAGGCCTGTTTGTCATATTACACAGACTAACTTAGAGATCTGCCCCACGTTCTTCCTCAAAGCCCTGCATTACCGAGTTAGAACTCTCCTCGGTATTAAGCAGACATGCCTTCTTCTTCTACCGAAAACGCACTAAGCTCTGCATTAGGCAATACCCACACTACATCAGAGCTCTGCTATTGATTATATATATTCACATATATTTACCTATATTCACCCACTGCTCTTCCCCAAATGAAAGATAGGCTCACACAACGTTTTGATTTTGGTAATGCAGTAATTAAGTAAGTAGTTAACACTCTGTTTTTGCTACTACTCACACCTACTAACACACAGGCATACTTTTAGAGCTGTTGCTGCCTGTGCTCTGTGCAAGCCTGTAGTCAGTGAATTGTCATTTGCCGTAGGAAGAACAGAAGACAGCTGATCAGTTACTAGAGAAGACAATCCTCCGCTTTCTCACACTTGTGCTGCTAATTTTATTTGAGCTAAATTGTGTACAATGTATATTGTTTGGTTTATATAAATTTGTATGACATACCAGCAGGTGCTCTCACATTATATTTTGTTCATTCATACAAGATTGATCAGACATTGTGTTCAAAATTGTGTTAAAAATAACTTACTATTTTGCGTTATGTAATTCCTCAGCTCTGAAATGTGGGTTAAATTAAACACTATGGCCCTCATTCTGACCCTGGCGGTCAAAGACCGCCAGGGCGGAGGACCGCGGGAGCACCGCCGACAGGCCGGCGGTGCTCCAATGGGGATTCCGACCGCGGCGGTAAAGCCACGGTCGGACCGGCAACACTGGCGGTCTCCCGCCAGTGTACCGCCGCCCCATTGAATCCTCCAAGGCGGCGCAGCTTGCTGCGCCGCCGAGGGGATTCCGACCCCCCCTACCGCCATCCAGATCCCGGCGGTCCGACCGCCGGGAACCGGATGGCGGTAGGGGGGGTCGCGGGGCCCCTGGGGGCCCCTGCAGTGCCCATGCCACTGGCATGGGCATTGCAGGGGCCCCCGTAAGAGGGCCCCTACAAGTATTTCACTGTCTGCTTGGCAGACAGTGAAATACGCGACGGGTGCAACTGCACCCGTCGCACAGCTTCCACTCCGCCGGCTCGATTCCGAGCCGGCTTCATCGTGGAAGCCTCTTTCCCGCTGGGCTGGCGGGCGGCCTGAAGGCGGCCGCCCGCCAGCCCAGCGGGAATGTCAGAATTACCGCCGCGGTCTTTCGACCGCGGAACGGTAACCTGACGGCGGGACTTTGGCGGGCGGCCTCCGCCGCCCGCCAAGGTCAGAATGAGGGCCTATTTGTTACATCACACACACATCCTCCTAGGTTGCCTTCTCTCCATAAATAGCCCTTTTATTGGAACTTTGTGCAATATGGATGAAGTTAGTCAGTCAAAATGGGAGGACGTTTGAGGAATCTTAACATGCATGATTAGTACCGACTGAAAGACACCAAAACACTTGAAATTGCCATAGCTGAAAGTCAGCTTTTTAAATCATATCATGATATCCTATAGAAGTGTTCTTTAATCTGTGGTCTGGGGAACCTGCCTTCAGGTCCACCCAGCCTATTCACGGGGTCCACAACACCTTAGAAAATTAAAGAATATTAACAGAATAAACAGAATAATAAAGTGTACATAAATAAACAAGTAAAACTGAAAATTTGAAAAGGTTCTTTAAACGAAAAGGAATTTTGAATTAAAGGCCAAAAATAAAGCCAGGTTGATTTGTGGGAGCAGTGCAAGTGCACGGAACCAAATATGGTATGTTAGATGGGTGGCCTCAATTGAACTTAGAAAAACTACCACCTTCCCATTAACATTTAAATGTTGGCCATTTGTTATATTTGTTTGTTATGTATGTCATTCACAAAGAGCCTCTATCTTTTACTTCAGTTTCTAAATGTCATAAATCCCTGCTATGACATAGCAACAGTTGATGACAAAATTGGTTGCCCCTGTTCTGATGCCAAAAAAGGCCTCCCAGGACAGGCTGACAGGGCTCTCTGTTGATATAGCACTGCTTGTATGCTTTGACTGAAAGCTGTAGGATGGGGAAGGAAGGCAGGGAATTTGGTAAGGGTTGGTCAAAGACAGCAGGTAAAATAAATTTTTAATTTAGGACACAGAGGAGAGACTGTGTTACGTGTGGCTCCCCATTACTCCTCCGTCCCTGCTTAGAAGATGAATGCAGGGGAACACAATTTTGGGGGCATACATAACATAAAATTATAGATGGCAAAAATTCAATTATGGGGATGTTTTTCGACCTCTGGGTTCTGAATGAAACCATAGACAACTCGAGTTTCATACTCGTCTATTTGATGTCACTCAGAACCCCTTGATGAAAAACATCCTTGTCATTTACTATTACCCATTCGTAATTCTATTAATTAATTAAATGAAATAGTTCACTATTATTGTATGTGTTTGGATAAATGGTTGTTTCCATATTTGGGGGAGTAGCTTTGCAATTTAAATCATCAAAATTGCTTAGACTGGGCGTCTGAGGATTATAATAATAGCTCAGTGAGGGTGCGTGGATTCCAATAATGTCTCAGTGGAGTCCAGTAAATGATTATGTGGGATCCACTGAAGTTCAAAGGTTATGGCCTTCATTACTGAGTGCACTAAAATCCGGGCACAAATAGGTATCAGAAATAGTGGAAGTTTATAAGCAACATACTGGCCCAGCATTTTCCCCAGCATACATTTCGCCGGGTAAAACCTGGTGAAATTTGTGCTGGGAAAAACTGCAATATTATGATTTTTTCAGCTGTGAAAGAAGTAAAGCGTGCAATATTCTTGTTTGATTCCACACTCACCGTGGAACTCAAGCGGGGGAAGTAATACCACATCAGGAAAAAACAAACCCTGCGCTATCAATATTTCCGTGAGCAGTATTATTGAAGGATCAGTAAATAGGGCCTGAAAAGGATGTGGAGTGTAGGTCAATAAAGAGAAGTCATGATTTCAAATACAGAGGGTTGTACTGCAGCATTGGCCGTTAGGCTTCTTTATATTATAAAATTGTTTAATTTTACAGTCAAAGGAGTGACATCCATTGGAAGCTTAGCCACGGCCCTGGCATCCAACAATGTGATAACCTGTCTTACATGATCAGCTGTACTTTTTCCTGGAATGAACCCATGCTGCGATACCAGATTAGAAATCACTGATCTTAATCGGTTAGCCAGTATTTTAGCATAGATTTTGGCGTCACTGTTAATCAAAGAGATCGGGCGATATGAGCCAGGTAGATGTGTCTCCTTATCCTTTTTTAAGAAAACTATTATCTTAGCATCTTCCCATGAAGTCGGCTGGGGAGACCCTGACTGTATTTCAAGGAATAACCTAAATAATTCCTTTCATAATTAGAAGAAAAAAATCTTGTAAAACTCAAGTGGAATCTGATCTACCCCGGTTGCTTTACCACTTGCCAGAGCACTGATACCAAGTTCCCTTACTGTCAAAGGAGCTTCCATTTCGCTCGTATCTACATCCTGTAGCTGTCCCACTGGCGTATTCCCTGTATTAAAAAACATTTCCTCCTCCTGGGGTTGCCCTTCTTGTGCATATAGTTTTTGGTAGAACCATCTGAATACTTCTAGAATTTCTGGGCCACTATTAACTAGCTGCCCTTCTTCATTCTCCAGAATGCTAATACTACCATAGGTCTGCTTCTGCCTTATTTTTAAGGCCAGCTGCTTTCCAACTTTCCTACTATATTCATAGCATTCCTGCTGATGTACCAAGAATTTTGCAGCTGCCTTTTCCATAAATATCTTTTCAGCCTCCGCTTTTATAACATTTAATTTACGTCAAATATCTGAGGTCTCTCCCTTACTTCGCATCGCCTCTCCTAGTTGTTGTTCAGCGACGCTCAACTTTATCTGTATTAACTTTAATTGGTCAGTACGTGATCTCTCTTTTCTTACTGCGTACATTAATGTTTCTCCTCTAATGGCCGCTTTGAATGTATCACATACTATATGACAGGGGGCAGAACCCCGATTTATCTAAAAAAACTCCGGGATCCATGATTTTATTTTTTGTACATACACTGGATCCGCTAATAATGCCCTATCAAACGACCAGGACCTAACTTGTGGCCCCTCTTTCCCTGCCTCCACCACCAAGACCAGCGAATTATGATCCAATATGATTCTGGGATATCTCTCAACCCTTAATCCCCTTTGCAAAGATGCTGGTACAAGAAAAGTAATCCAGCCTAACTGACTTGTTATGTGGAAAAGAAAAAAAGGTATAGCCCGGATCCAGCGGCCTGCACATCTGCCAAGCATCGGTCAGGCCATAGTTTGCTACTAATGTCTGAAGCGGCAGGAAAACGTTGTTTTTTCTGCCCTGATACGCTGCCTGTTCTTGAATGGGGGTTACATTATCCAAATGTATATTCAAGTCCCCACATATTACAACCGGGGTTGCCCAAGATACAAGTTCCAAATTAAGTAAATCCAAAATTTCCGGATCGTCCACATTTGATCCGTAGATTGAACATATTGTGAACTTTGACCCTCTAGCACAGCTTTCCAGCAAAACCAGCCTGCCTGACTTATCCATAAGCTGTCTTTGAACCACTAAAGACCTAATTCGTGTAAGTATGGCCACCCCACTAGTAGTGGTATTCTGATTTGTGCATGCCACTAGCTTCCATCCAGGAAATTCCTTCAAATGCTTCTATGCACCTACAATATGGGTCGCCTGCATGCAGATAATATCGGCCTTAAAGGCCTTAAAGACTTCCCCTACCAGCTTGCGTTTTTTACCATCGTTAAATCCGTAGACATTTACTGTAGCTATACGCATTTCACTTTCCTGACCCATTCTTTTACTTTTCGTATCCCATACCTTCCCTGGCCCAGCCAACTAATCTTTCCCAAATCTGCATTCAAGACATCCCACACTTTATTACCATTTTCACCAACCTTCCTGCTGTGTGTCCTTTAACACCCTCTGCCACCTCCCCCTCCCCTAGTTTATCCCAACCCCCCCATCAAAACCTACCCTCCCTTCCATAACCCACCCTCCCACCCAAAACCCTACAAATGGGATCGCCAAGCCCCTGGGCCTGTAAGATAGAAGTCGTCCACCCCACCAGCCCCTCCCGTTTAGTAAAAAAAGAAAAAGAAAAAATCCAATCAAAATTTTTTTAGGCATCAGCATCTCCCACCCGCCCCCTGCAGTACCCACAATAGAAGAAGAAAAAGGGAAAAAGACAAAAAACAACCCAAGAGGAGCACACACCACGTACCACACCAGAGCTGCAGGTTTTGTGGGTAAATAGAAACCTCATTCGATGAGCGCACCGCCCACCGATCCCCTGATCGCACTCATCACTTACACTCACAGCTCATTCTCAAATTTTGCTGGCTTTTAATTGCTGCACGTATTCCCCTGCTTTTATCTCCAATAAATAAGTCAGCATAGTTGATTTGTAGATAATTTTCAAACGTGCGGAGCTCAGCAGATATGCTTCCGCCCCTAACTCCTGAAATGGTGCAATCAACTGCCTTAATTGCCACCGTCTCTTTACTGTGGCATGTGCAAAGTCTGGTCTTGTAAAGAAAGATACCCCTTCTAAATTTATCTTTAAATTGGGTCAGGTTTTTTCAAATACCATCTGCCGCCATAAAAAGTTGCCAAAATAAATAATAATGGCCCTTGGGTAGTTCTGTCCTTTACTAGCATCGGAAGGTGTTTTTTCTTAAACAGTGGAAATCGATGTGCTCTCTGAATCTCTGTCTCCCAGTTCCACTCAAGAAGGTCTGGAAAGGCTTTCTTAAAGAGTGACGCTATATAGGACCTAGTATCCTGCCCCTCTAGTCCCTCTGCTATGCCCAGAATCCAAAGATTGTTCAGCCGCTGGCGGTTTTCTGCATCCTCAAGTTTCCACTGAATATCCGAGATCTGTTGTTCCTGTGTCGCCGTTTGCGCAGCTGTGGCCTTAACTTCTGTCTCCAGCGCCTCAGTGCGAGTCTCCATTGAGGCAATACGAGTACTTATGTCCTGACACGATTCGACCACTTTTTTAACAGACGACTGGAGTTGCCTATTTGTAATTTTCACCTTCCTGCTCTCTTTCTGGGCCTGTTCATGGTTGCGTACCATGGTGCGGTAAATGAGTTCCAGCGAGGGGGCTGTAGCCTGGTCTGAAATCCACATAATGGGGCCTGTTGGAATATCGCTAGTACTGTCCATCTTCAAGAATGCCTGCTGGGTGGAGGTATAGTCCCACTGCAGTTCGCCTGCACCATCTTGATCATTTGGCTGCACCCCCCTAGGCCTTGTCCCCAGATTACCCTTGGTGCTAGGCTGCTCCATGGATTTCCTTCTACAAGTCAAATTATTTGATGCCCAAATACTGGCTGAGGAACTGCATTCTAAGTCGGTGTCTGTTAGTGGGATCTCTTCATCCGAGTCTGAGTCCTTAGATTGATCAGATGAAGAAAAAAAACTCTCTACAGTATGTGCCAGACCATGGTTACCTTTGGTCCCAGATAGCTTGTCCTCCTTCCTCCTCTGGCTTGGGCTCAATGCTTTAACATCAGATATTGAATACATTTTAGGCGTGTCCTCAATCTCTTGTGATAAGGCATTTTGAGTTAAGCTACAGGTCCCTGCATTACTGCTAATCTCTCCCAGTTCCGTAGCCCCCTCCTTTGGCAGTCGGTCATCAATCATGTCAACATCAGCACAAGAGGGGCCCCCCTCATTTCCGTTATTTTTTAAAGGCGTACCTGTTTTATCCAGGCTGGCTGTCCCTCTGGCCCCGGTTCCTGTAGAAAATACCCGATCTCCATTGTAGTCCAGGGTGCCAGATTGTGCATTGCATAATTCTTTTTGCAGAGGTGTCTGTTTTGGCTTCGCTATTTGGGTAAATATTGCAGGGACCTGAGCAGCATTCCTCACTGTTTTCTCCATCACGGGTGACCTTTGCTGCGCTCCTCTTCCTCGAGCACCTTCTTTGGTCCTTTAGGGGAGACGCAGGTTGTTTCCTCTCTTTCTTCCCCCAATGGCATCCAGGCGTCCTAGTGACTTTCGGCGCCGAGAGCCGTTCCCCCGGAGCCTCCGGAGGCGTCTGTAAACAAAAGGCAGGGGAGCGGCCACCCCTGAAGAGCTCACGCTGCCGCAAGCCAAGCTATGCGACGTGCGGCTCTCCCCGCGGCACAGTCTGCTGCACGCCGCAGTAACACCAGTCGGGCCACACCCCGCCCCAGCAACGCAGCAACTCCACCGAAACTGCCCGAAATCCTGCCGCGTGGCATGCGCAACAGAGGCGTGGGACCTGCTGTAACAGCTACGACCAAACGAGCCGGGCTGGAAGGCTGATCCGAATCAGCCGGAACAGACGGCCGCCATCTTGGATCCCCGACGTCCCTTACCTGCTTGACGCGTAAAAAGCATTTGATCGGGTCCGCTGGCCCTTTCTACGGACAACCTTGTGCAAGAATAATATTGGCCCTGGGTTTACTAAGGCGATTCAGCAGCTCTATCATAACCCTGTTGCCACCTTGCAAATCGCTGGGCTAAAATCAGCTCCTATTATTATTCAGAGAGGTACACGGCAGGGTTGTCCGTGCTCACCATTGCTGTTTGCCCTATATATTGATCCTCTGATAAGGAAACTGCTTAATAATAACCAGATTAGTCCAATCGTATTGAGAGGGGACAGCACAAAAATACTTGCCTATGCGGATGATATCGCGGTCGTTACAACTGACCCCATGACCGCCTTGCAGGAAATAGAACAGGAGGCTTCGCAGTTTGGAAAAGTGTCCGGCTACTTATTGAATAAAACAAAGTGTCAAATATTAGTTAATGGCTGGGCAGCTTTTGAGGATGAGCGTATAAAGACCCAGGTCCAGTATTTAGGAGTTAAGTTGACGGCTAACCTTGATGAGTTAGTAGAAATAAATCTGGCCCCGGTTTTAACTAAGGCTAAAAAGGACCTGTATCGTATCAATAATCTGCAATTATCGCTTATGGGACGTTGTAATGTGATTAAAATGACTTTTCTACCTAAGGTGCTCTACCTTTTTAGAACTATACCATTAGAAATTGGGCAGGAATGGTTTAAATTAATGGAAGGGTTGACCAGTAATTTTATATGGTCTTATACTAAATCACATCGGGCTTTTCGTTTTTTTACGCTTGCAAGAGAGAAAGGGGGGTGGGCACTCCCCAATTTCAAATTATATTATCTGGCGGCTGTGTTACAATATGCACAGACACACTGTGCTATGGATAGATCCATACAAGATACCCTTCCCTCAATTTACACATTAATTCTGGGCAAGGAGGCGGATGCAGTCTTCTTACGGATTTTGGAACCTAGCTATTACAAGAAGGTTAAATTCAAAATGATCAACTCCACCTTCAAGGTTTGGGCGCAGGTCAAGCGCAAGATAGGGATGGGGCGGGTCTGGTATTACACACCGCTTTGGAATATACCAATGTTTCCAGAAATGTTTAAAGATCATTACTGTATAGGATGGGCCAGCCGTGGTATTCAGAAAGTGGGCGATTTTTTTCTTCCGGGTGGCCAGAAGGAATTTTTTCATATTTTTACAAATTAGGATTTTTTTATTAACCACTTTTAAACAAAATCCATGCGGGGGCAAGATCAAGCTGATGGAGGTTGTGGGTCAACCCATAGGTTGTACTATTAAGAATTTGTATCCGCTCCTCCTAGATTCTGTACAGGATGATATTGCACTACCTGTTAAGAAGTGGGAATCGCGGGTAGGCGCTAAAGAGTCTGAAGTGTTTGACTCTATAGAAATGGCTCAGAATGTTTTACTGTCGGCCGGTCCGCAAGCCTAGCACTATATGGTTTTGTATAATTTATACTATACAGCGGCCAAGATTGCTAGCTGGGGAAAAAGTTTGGGTAATACTTGCCCGCGATGTGGAAGTCTGGAGACAGATCTTTGCCATATGTTTGTTGAGTGCATGAAATTATCAAGATTGATCTATGAAATATCTGAATTTTTGAAGAAAGTTATGAGACAGGACGTTAATTTAACACCTCATTTCGGTTTTGCTGGGGGTTGATCATTCTGTCTGTAAGAACCGATTTAGGTACTTTTTGTTTGTGGCAATATCTGTAATACGCAGATGTGTAGCATCTGATTGGCGGGAATCAGACCCTCCGTCTTGAAGTCAATGGATTACGCGGCTCCTATCTGTATACCACCTGGAATATAGCCTATATAATATAAAGGGTGCCGCAGCTAGGAAAAAAACCTCCAAAATTTGGGCACCTCTCGTCTCATGGCTCAAGGGCCCGAGAGTGGACTGGTTTAAAAAATGAATATGTTTTAATTCTGTATATGATAATGATGGTAATATCTGATTTTTGAGACTCACGTATGACTCTCGGGTCCGGGCAGGCCTTGCGTCATTTTCTTATGGCCAGCGGTGTTTGCGTCACAAATTCAGCAGCACGATAGTCCCAAAACCACACAGTGCGGGTTACGATCTCACCAGTCTCCGTCAGTGATGCTGCACGTCGTTTCTCCAGCCGCAGGCGTTGATCTTCCGGGTGCGTTGCAGGCGAATGTTGATTTTCAGCCGCGAAGCGGGTGGTGCCTCAATTTGTCAGCCATGGATCTGAGTCGCGTCGATCTTTTCCACGCACGGTGATCTGTGCATGGATTTCTTACTCTTGGGCTTCTAGCTTCTCTTCTCAGGGTCCCAGGAACTGTTTGGGCACCACTTGGCAGAGTAGGAGTCTCCGCAGAGGCTCCATGTGCTGGCAGAGAGCAGTCTTTGCTGTCCCTGAGACTTCAAACAACAGGAGGCAAGCTCTAAATCAAGCCCTTGGAGAGTTCTTCACCAGAAGAAGGCAGCACAAAGTCCAGTTTTGGCCTCTAGCACAGGCAGAAGCAGCACCTGCAGGATAGCTCCTCAAAACACAATCACAGGCAGGGCAGCTCTTCTTCCTCAGCTCTTCAGCTCTTCTCCAGGCAGAGGTTCCTCTTGGTTTCTAGAAGTGTTCTAAAGTCTGTGGTTTTGGGTGCCCTTCTTGTACCCATTTTGCCCTTTGAAGTAGGCCTATTTCAAAGAAAAGTCTTTCTTGTTTGTGAAATCCTGTCTTGCCCAGGCCAGGCCCCAGACACACACCAGGGGGTTGGAGACTGCATTGTAAGAGGGCAGTCATAGCCCTTTCAGGTGTGAGTGACCACTCCTCCCCTCCCTCCTAGCACAGATGGCTCATCAGGATGTGCAGGCTACACCCCAGCTCCCTTTGTGTCACTGTCTAGAGAGAGTTGCAAACAGCCCAACTGTCAAACTGACCCAGACAGGGAATCCACAAACAGGCAGAGCCACAGAGTGGTTTAAGCAAGAGAATGCTCACTTTCTAAAAGTGGCATTTTCAAACACACAATCTTAAAATCAACTTTACTAAAAGATGTATTTTTAAATTGTGAGCTCAGAGACCCCAAACTCCACATGGCTATCCGCTCCCAAAGGGAATCTACACTTTAATCAGATTTAAAGGTAGCCCCTATATTAACCTATAAGAGGGACAGACCTTGCAACAATGAAAAACGAATTTAGCAATATTTCACTGTCAGAACATATAAAACACATTAGTATATGTCCTACCTTAACCATACACTGCACCCTGCCTTTGGTGCTACCTAGGGCCTACCTTAGGGGTGTCTTACATGTAAGAAAAGGGAAGGCTTAGACCTGGCAAGTGGGTACACCTGCAAAGTCGAATTTATTGTATAAAACTGCACACACAGACACTGCAGTGGCAGGCCTGAGGCATGATTACAGGGCTATTAAATTAGGTGGCACAACCAGTGCTGCAGGCCCACTAGTAGCATTTGATTTACAGGCCCTGGGCACCTCTAGTGCACTATACTAGGGACTTACCAGTAAATCAAATATGCCAATCATGGATAAACCAATCAACAATACAATTTACACAGAGAGCATATGCACTTTAGCACTGGTTAGCAGTGGTAAAGTGCTCAGACTTCAAAAGCCAACAGCAATAGGTCAGAATAAAATAATAGGCAGGAGGCCAAAAGATTGGGGATGACCCTGCATAAGGGAAAATTCCAACAGTATCCTTAAAAACAAAGCTTTTTTAAATGTATCAAAATAGTTCAACTTCCTTCTGAATTTACACCAGATTATCCGTGGGGTACAACACCACCTGCTGCACCCCTAATTTCAGTGCCTCTGGCATATAAGTTTTATGTATAGCAGTGCTTAAATGCTCTGATTCCCTTAACACAACACACTACAGTGCATACATTATGTCTTTGCTAAGTAAGACTAGCATTTTTGGCATTTGAAGAAAGTCCAGAAGTTGCAGCTTCAAGCTGGAGGTCGACTGTTTGAGTATTTAAACACTTCACAAATGTAATACTGAGAATCTCGCAGTTATAAATTATGAGTTTTTCTGTGTGGCACATGGGCCACAAATAGTCTTGTGGTCTTTTTTAAAATACTTGCCTAGAGTTGACACCCATGTACTGTAATGTTGGCATTCCCTCATTGGTAGAGTAGCCCAACAGAAATGAGGGAATGCATTTGCCTGTGCACCTGCGTGATACTACAGATGCATGCATATATTGGCAAGTATTACCTAGTGGGATACCTGACCTCTGTGCCACACAGGACGTAACGAAGTTTGGGCACTTTCTCAGTGCATCTATTAAGACAGGGAACCAAGAGTTCCAAGGTGTTTCTAATCTTCCCTTCCTATGAGAGGCATTGTCACAGATTACACCTTGATGGGTGACTCCCAGACCTGTTACTAAATGCAGAATCCCTTTGCCACTAAGCATATGAGAGTGGTTCTATTGTGCGCCTATTGTACATACAAAAACACCCTGTACACCCACTTCAGATCTTCAGTACCCTTCAGGAGTCAGTGGGCCTCCTGTGCAACAAGTCTGAGCAGTTTATGGACGTCTACTCTTTGTTTCTGTACTCTGTGTTTAGGGTATTGCATGTGTTAACTCACAAAATTACCATGTGTGATGCAACAACCACATTTTATGGAATGAAACATATGGACCCAATTTCAATCAGGTATGCTATGCATTTCTGCAACAGTGCATCCAGGGAATGTGTATCCCTATTGTAAATCAGTTCTGAATATATTTCATCCAAATAACATTGGGAGTTACCCATCTTGTTTTCAAAATACTTATACAACTTCCCATAAATATTTAGTAGAAATAAGTCACTCAGCAGTATACCTGAAAACGTATTGCCTTTACCCCTCCAGTTTTTCTGAATTTGGCCCTTGCTGAATTTCAGTGCTGAAGTGCTAGTGCTGTCGCCTTCAAACTTGGTAAAATTGGACTACACCTAATTGGGACATCTAATTTATTTTAAGTTCCTAGTAAATGATACTACATGTACCCAGGGCCAATACTTATGGACACTGTTAGACCTGTCAATATAATGGCGGAATTCCCCCAAAAGTTATGCCTTCACCCTTATATTTTTCAGGATTTGTTTTTCCTGGACCTAATGCTCTGTGCACTTTAGCACTGCTAACCAGTGCTAAAGCACTTGTGCTCACCCCTTAAAACATGGAAAAGGTGGCTTCCATCAATTGAACATATTTAATTTACTTACTAGTCCCTAGTAAAGTGGAATACCATATACCAAGAGCCTGTTAATTAAATGCGACTAGTGCACCTGCAACACTCATTGTGCTACCCATTAGAGTAGCACTTTTAAAACATATATTGTGCCTGCCACTGCAGTCTGTTGTGCAGTTTTAAACTTCCATTTCAACCTGGCAAAGTAAATTCTTGCAATCCCTAAACTGTTTTTTTAAATATTTATAAGTCACCCATAAAGTAGGCTCTAAAGCCTCCTAGGGTAGTGTGCATTGTATAAGTGGGACATGTGCACTCAAGTTTTACATGTTTCATAAAACTTTTTATATTTGATGCAGTATCATGTTCAGATAGAATTTAGATTATTTGCAATGTTTTTAAGTTCAATATAATTTATGATTGAATTTTTAAATTTGCAATGTTATTGTCATTTCCATTTGCAATATTTTTAAATTAAATTCTGTGATGACATGTCCTGACAGTGAGAAACTTCAAAGGCCAATTTTCCATGTCATAAGGCCTATGTCTCCCATTGACTAACACTGGGTTACCTTATTACATTTAAGAAGTGTTAAATTTGGATTGCGAGCAGATAAAGATATGGTGTTTACACTCAAAGTAATTGCAATGTAAAATCCTCTTTACTGGTAACGTCAGATGTTAGTCAGATGTTAGGTTAGAATTCTGAAGATACCACTTTTACAAAGTTATCATTTTTTGTCCCAATCGTTTGTGCCTTTGTCCAGTGTCCTGGGTCACATAACTGTGAATGGCCCTGCAGTAGGGGATTCTGTATCACTGAAAGCCAGTAATGCTAAGGGAGCTTAGGTGTGGGCTATTAGCCCACCCAGCCAGGATGATTTGGAGGAGCTGTAACTAGCTCAACTTGTACTTCAAATGGTTTTGCCTGTTGCATAGACAAAGGAAGCTGACAGTAGGCCTGCCCTTCCTTTTATCACCCCTCTCCAGAAAGTATGGCATCTTCACAGGGAAAGGGGAAACACTTTCCAGAACCAGATGTGGGGCTAGGACAGGGAGTTCCCAACACAAAGGCTGGCACCAGGTATAAATATTGGACATCCAGAGCCACTCATCGGAATACTCCTGGTCCTGTGTAACTTGCAGAAGAAAGATGCCCTGCTGCCATAGAACTGCCCTCCTCCTTGAAGGACTGTCTTGATGTCTGAGAAGGAAGACTGGACCTGCTTGCCTTCATCCCAGGCTGACCGGAGTAATTACAGTGGTCAGTTCGCTGACCGCCTGTGTGAGCTTCAGGGACACAACAAGCTTCACAGCTCTCCTTTCAACTGTCCAGCTGATCTACTGCAAATGGACCTGGCTCGACCTGCAACTGGACCTGCCTGAGCCCTGTTGACCTCTGCTGGAATGAATCCCTGATCCCCAAAAGGTGTCCCCCAGGTCCTGGACCATTGGCTACAATCAAAGTATACTCCTCGTAAAGAAAAGGCGTACATCTTGAATTATGGGTTCCTCGCAACCACAACTAGGCCCGTTCACACCAAAACTCTGCTACCCATGATGACCACCAATGCGAAGCACTGGTGAAACCTGCTCTGAATCTAAAGCAACCATCAGCGACTACCATCAAAGCAGACCGTACTTTGCACTACAGCAATGACGGCCCACATCAACTGTCAACATAAAGTGACAGCAATGACCGTCTGCAATGCTTGACTGGCTCTTCACCCTACAGTGATGACCGTCCGAGATGCCCACCATGCTCTTCACTCTGCAGTGACAACCATCTGTGGTGTTCAGCCTCCTCATTGTGGCCTCCTCCACTGTGAACAGAACTTCTCCCACTGTAATTTGAAGGTAACTCTTCAGTGAGACTAACCCAGTACTTATATCTGACCCACGCCCCATTTGCAGCTGGCCTGAACTTGTGACTTCCCTCAGTCTAGTGCAACTAGATGACTGTAAGAGGCACTTTGGCCCATATTTATACTTTTTGACGCTAAACTGCGCTAACGCAGTTTAGCGTCAAAAAATTTAGCGCCATCTAACGCCATTCTGAAGCGCCATGCGGGCGCCGTATTTATGGAATGGCGTTAGCCGGCGCTAGCAGACCGGCGCTGCCTGGTGTGCGTGGAAAAAAAACACGTAGACCAGGCAGCGCCGGCGTAGGGGGAAAATGGCGTTAGGGCGTCTTAAAATGGGGCAAGTCAGGTTGAGGCAAAAAAATCGCCTCAACCCGATTTGCGCCATTATTTTCGACGCCCAGACGCCATTTAAATGACTCCTGTCTTAGTAAAGACAGGAGTCATGCCCCCTTGCCCAATGGCCATGCCCAGGGGACTTATGTCCCCTGGGCATGGTCATTGGGCATAGTGGCATGTAGGGGGGCACAAATAAGGCCCCCCTATGCCACCCAAAAAAAAAAAATATATATACAAAATTATACTTACCTGAACTTACCTGAATGTCCCTGGGGTGGGTCCCTCCATCCTTGGGTGTCCTCCTGGGGTGGGCAGGGGTGGCAGGGGGGGTCCCTGGGGGCAGGGGAGGGCACCTGTGGGCTCATTTTGAGCCCACAGGCCCCTTAACGCCTACCCTGACCCAGGCGTTAAATAGTGGTGCAAATGCGGGGTTTTTTGACCCGCCACCTCCCGGGCGTGATTTTTGCCCGGGAGTATAAATACGACGCATTTGCGTCGCCGTAATTTTTCTAGACGGGAACGCCTTCCTTGCATCTCATTAACGCAAGGAAGGCGTTCACGCAAAAAAATGACGCTATTTGCCCATACTTTGGCGCTAGACGCGTCTAACGCCAAAGTATAAATATGGCGTTAGTTTTGCGCCGAATTTGCGTTGAAAAAAACGACGCTAATTCGGCGCAAACGGAGTATAAATACGGGCCCTTGTGCTTTAGTTGCCATTTTCACTTAGCATTTTAAAATTGAGTCTCTCCAGCTCTACTGATTGGGTTTTTGTCATTCTGATATTTGGGGGTTTTCTTGTGTTATGATTACACTTTACTACTGTTTGTGTGCTGCATAAATACTTTACACATTGCCTCTAAGTTAATCCTGACTGCTTTGTGACATGCTGCCGGAGGGTTAATCATAGGGTAATTTAGTGACTTTTCATGGTTCACCCTGACAAGAATTGTGGTTAGTGCTTGAGTGGGCTTCCATCCTTCTATACCGATAACCCTATTTTTTACAGTCATTGATACTAAAGAATTATCTCATAAAACATACAAATATTACAAATTGAAGAAAGTTTAAAAAAAAATTATAGAACCTATAACAATCAGTTATTGTCAGAGGAGCATATATTTAAATTTCATGCATTATGAGCATTACTAATATCAACTTTGATTTGACCCAGTCCTGTTGTGAGCGCTAGGCCCAGCCACACAAGTAGGACAATGTTTTTATTGGGACGTGGGTTAATGTTGGATAGTAGGACTTTTGTGAATTCCAACTGATTCTGGAAGTTTAATCACAGAAATGTAAATAGTTTGATGTTTGCATGGCATGGTGGGTAAGAAAACCTCATGGGATCCATGCAAGATGCGCCACCCTGGAATCCCCTGGGTGTATACTATTCAAAAACGTTTGTGGTTGGTAGGTTTCTGCCAGAAATAACACACCTACCCCTATCACTGATCTTTCCAAGTATTGCTTTAGGGCCTTATGTGTCCTAGTCTCTTGGCCCACCCAAACAAAGCTGTTATCAGGAGGTGTGTGGGAACTCAGGATTGTAGAAAATGTGTAGCTCTCCACAAATTCCAGAACTTTTAGTCATAGAAATATAAGGAACATTTGTGTTTTTAACTTAAAGTTTGAGGTTTACAAGAGCTTCTGGGTAAAACTACCCAGTGAGAGCCACACAGGTCACACACCCCTGGACTCCCTTGGTTGTCTGGTTTTCCGAAATTTGTGGTTTTAGTAGGTTTCTCTAGGTGGCAGCACAGACAAGCCCCTAAATCCACAGACACCCATTGCAAACACAGGGTGGTTTTCACTGGAATTTTTTTTATGTGTCCTTGTTACGTTGTGTGCCCTTTCCAATCATGGGTGCTAGCACCACATACATACATTGGGTTTATTTTTATGTGAAGACATGTGGCAACGTAGGGTGTTTGTCAATTTGAGGATTACAACAGATTCCAGAAATTTCCACAACAACATCTAAATAAATGAGTGATTTGAGCCATTTATGCACTTTCAGGTTTTGCAGGGAATGATGGGAAAGTGAGCGGTATCAGTGCAACTTACACCACCCTTGTCACTTAGCATGTTTAGTTTGAAAAAAAAAAGAGGTTGTTATTGAACGTTTGAAGTTAAACCACCATTGGCACTGGTTGGTTTTAGCACCTCCAGAAGTGCTAGCTTCAAAAGAACTAATGCTAATCACAGTATCTGAATATTGAAACCAAGACCGATGAAGGTGGGCCATAAAGTCACCAATCACAAATGATGGACGGAATGCAGAACCAATCAAACATTCACCCCCCGGTCACAGATCTGGGTTTAATCCATCAATTCATTGGCGCACCATGCCACCCCAGCCATATGCAAATCAGTATTGACCCTGTTCCCTATGGGGTACAAACTGCTTTTATGGGCCATTCACATGCCATTCATGCAAAACAGACAAGAATTTCATATTGCCAGCCACTTGCCCAATCCAACACATCAGTGCACTCACATCAACATACCACCCCATTCAAGGGCTCATCACATTCATATGCCACAGGACTGATTCCCCAATCAAACCATCTCTCACCCAGTCATCAACCAAATTGCACACAAACACACCACAAGCAAACCTGCATATGCATATCACCAGACAAGTTGATGATTGATACCTCAAAATCCTCACAAATAAAAATAAAAAAGTTAGACTACATTTTTTCTACTTGTCAAATATCTGCTTTTGTTGACATTCTGATCGTTGCCAAACGCGTGCCAAATGAACTGCTTAGTTACGGCTCCCAGGAGAGACAAATGAGGCTCAGAAAGTTGTGTCTTTCATGGGCTTTTAGGAAGCTTACTCTGCTTAATTTAATTCCTTCCAGTTTGTGGATGTGAGTGAGCATAGCTACCTTTGAAACTAAAGTAAGTATGCTGGGGAAGAGCATCCTAAGTTCCTTAAAAAGCATGTCCTAAACAAGGAAGAACATTAGTTTTGGCAAACAGGGTACTCAGTGACAGTGTGTGGCACATGTCCCATACGCCATTATGTGCAGTGCTATGAATATAATGCATTGTCATATGACAAACTGAACATCTACTATGTTCTGATGGAGGATGAACTTGGAGAGCAGGACACAAATATGACCCATACATGTAGTGTTGGGTGCAGAGTTCTCTGTAATGTTATGTGTATTTGTAAAACCCGCTATCACCCGGACTGTATCTTACTGTATATTAATGAAGTAGGTTTCTATTTGTGATTCACTAAGATTCGTTGCTATCACAGGGATGGTGGCCTGCTGTGGTCAGAGGACCACCATGTGTGTGATTGCGTTTAAGTAAAGCAATCTTTTTTTTAATGCAGCCCCTTTTAGGGAAATAGGATGGATTTAAAAAGAAAAAAAAAACAAATGTTTAAGTTTCATTTTTTGATTGTAGGCAGCCATCCTTTGGACCTCTGCCTGCTCTTAAAAAATATTTTTTCAACTATTCTCAAGTGGAGAAGGGGGCCCTCAGGGCTCAATTTGCAATTTGGTAACAGATTACCTAATCTCAATTTGAATTGTGAATCAGGTAATTTGACAATGCAAAAAAAGCTTTGTACATCTAGCCCTTAGTTAGCTAGTTGCACACACTCTGGTCATGCCTGTACCCCAGATATCTTTGAGAAACTATATTCTTGGAAATTACTACAATGTACAAAATTAACCTGACTCTAGATCCTCGCTTTGAACTGCTAGGAATCTCACAAGAATCATTAAGTCATATAAAAAAAGGTTACCAATATCATCTTAATTGTATTTGTCGTGGCACAGAAAAAATGCTCAGAAGAAGTTCCTACTAGAGGCGAGGAAACCTTCATTTAATAAAAAAAAAATAAGGCATTTATTATCAGAGACCGTCACCTATGAGGGAGTACAACGCAATTTGGGGTGCACTTTTGAATACACTCAATGAAAATGTGTTGGCCACTGATGTTCTATTTGTGCTTTCCTATCCATCCAATGAATAGAGTGCTAAAAGAAAAAGAAAAGGCATGTTTTTTTCTATAGATTTTTTTGTACATCAATTTTATTTAAGATCCATACTAATGTTATAAAGATACCCACAATAACGAATTGTTAGGCTTTACTTTTGGAAAAAATAAATAATAGCAAGGAAAACACTCAACAAAATCTCTTGGTCAATTAATGTGTATCTGTGGCTATACTCCCTTATACTGCTCCAGAAAGACATAGGGGGTCATTCTGACCCTGGCGGTCCGAGACCGCCAGGGCTATAATGACTGAAAGCACCGCCAACAGGCTGGCGGTGCTTTGTTCCCTATTCTGACCGCGGCGGTAAAGCCGCGGTCGCACCGCCGGGGCCGGCTGTTTTCCGCCGCTTCTGCCCCGGCGGTGATAATCCACCAGGGCAGCGCTGCAAGCAGCGCTGCCCTGGGGATTATGACCACCTTACCGGCAGCCTGTTTCTGGCGGTTTTCACCACCAGGAAGAGGCTGGCGTTAAGGGGTGTCCTGGGGCCCCTGGGGGCCCCTGCACTGCCCATGCCATTGGCATGGGCAGTGCAGGGGCCCCCTAACAGGGCCCCGGCCAGCTTTTCACTGTCTGCATAGCAGACAGTGAAAAGTGCGACGGGTGCAACTGCACCCGTCGCATGGCCGCAACACCGCCGGCTCCATTCGGAGCCGGCTCCTGTGTTGCGGCCTCATTCCCGCTGGGCCGGCGGGAATTTCGGAATGGGGGCCTCGTGAGTGCGGCCGCATTGGCGGCCGCATGGCGGTTTCTGCCTGGCGGGCGGCGGTAGCCGCCCGCCAAGGTCGGAATGACCCCCATAGTCACTGTAAGTATTGGCTCCTTATCATGGAAGATTTATCACTTTTGTAGCACCATTTGAGTTTCCTGTAATACACAAATCTAACTCAGACTCCTATATTCCTTGGAGAATTAAGAGAGCTGACCTTTAATAAGTTCAAGTAAAATCCTGCTAGTGACAGACCTTTTAGGAACTGTGTAATAATAGATACATAGTAGAAAGATGCTTGGCACACCTTATCAAATCAATTAATAACCATCTAAACACACTACTTTGAAATATTACCCTTATCTTTTAAAGCAAGGTGGAGGGAGTTCTCTTCTACTGGCATTTAGGGACTCATTTATGAGGCTCTCGCACCACACTGCACCACTGGAGCATCATTCTTTTACGCTCCGGTGGCGCGGTGTGCCAGCCCATATTTACAAGGTCACGCAAAAGCCACCTTGCATGGCTTTTCATGGCCTTATAAATATGGACCACTTTCATGCATAACACAGCGTGACAGGGGCATTCCATAGGTTGTGCTTGGATGGTCCCATGCAACACCCATGGAATCCGAAGGAATCCAATGCATTTTCAGATGTACAAGTCTGGAAGTGTGTCAAATTCCTATGCCATTTCACTTCAGGGCTGACATAAGAATGACGCAACCAGGAGAAATATATTTATTTCTCCCCGTTTTTACCTCATTCTATGTGTGCTGCATTCTGAAGCACACATAGAAAGAGGAAACCACCTCTTGTTATTGTTTTTGTGCAGGAAGGTTTTCCTTCCTGCACAAAACAATCCTCCCCATAATTGAGGCCCCCTTGCACCATGGAGCAAGGATGCCTATGTTGGCACACAGCAGCAATTTGTGCATCAGCACAGGGGGAAAGGACAGAAATGCACTGTATCTTGTAGATACACTGCAGTTCTGGCCTTTCCCGGTGGCACAGGGCGGCTCAGCAAGGCACTTACCGTGCTACCCTGCTCCACCCTTCACCACAGGACCTGTAAATTAGGCCCTTAGAGCGCTGCACTGCAAACCTCCCCCTTGAATAACCATGAGTACTGCAAGTAAAATAGAGCATTATTAGGATCCACTCACTGCTGACATTGTACATCTGATTATATAAGGAGGATATCGGCCCTCCAATAAACCTGGGCATCAAGAGCCAGTTAAACATGATAAGCCTTCAATGACCTGTCCTCAGAAATATTTTGTTTTGTTACTCTCAGTAGATGGATGGGCATTCTGAAATGTAAAGAAATGCTTAATCAGTCATATGCATGATTCCCAAAGAATTTGAAGCTTCCTGATATTCTACATGTCTAACCAGAGTTTTTCATTTATCTGCAGTGGTGCTGCTAACATTGATGATGTACCACAGCTGCAGGGGCACCAGGGATGGGGAGTGTGAAGTGCTGAATTAACAACAGTTATGGCTGTTTTTCATTGTCTGACCAGGAGGGAGACAGAAAATGTGTTTTTCTTGCTTGTATTAAACACATAGGTGAAAACAAAAAAAGTGGTGAGTGGATTGCTTAAATACATTTCAATCAAAAGTAATTTAATGGGGCCACCTCAAACAGGAACCCGCCTTTGCAAATCAGGCCTCACCCTTCTCCAATACAGCCAGGCCAGGTTCCTTCTCAGTGGGAAAACGAGCCATCCCAAACTGGATTCACCTGATTCGGCCCCCATCAGTTTGAGTCTTATTAACCAGTGAGCACAGGACCTACGTCTAGGTATACCTTCCACACTTGTGGAGTCGCACTGAGGAAGACAAAAAAGAGATTGGTGGATTGCTTGAATTCATCTCAGCCACTGAAATTGCTCAGGACACAATCCAGTTCATGGCTTTTTATATGTAGTGACGCTGAGAGCAGAGTCACCAATACAACCTAAAGAGGAAATCAGACACTATTTCCAGGGTCATGGAGTGGACAGGAAATAATAGTAGGTATGACATAAAATGGCACTTCTCTGATGTGCAACAGCCATGAAACAAAGCCAGAGATCTACTTTGACAACCAATCAACAATTATAACTGGAGTATAAATAATAAAGAGTAAACTAAATTAACCTAGCCCTTTGTTGATGCACCTGGACTTTTGGGTAGATGATTTAACATGCTGCCTCTCAAATGGCCATCAACTGTAATGGCTTTTAAGATCCTCTCTCTTATCAAATGTTACAAGAAATAGGAGTTTCTAAAGTTTCACTGAGTACATACTTCTGCAAAATTCTTACTAAAACCTTCAACCCATATTTATACTTTTTTTGAGCTGCATTTTTGTTATTTTTTTTACACATAAGCGGAGCAAACTTACAAAATGTAGGGGCATATTTATATTCTACGATTAATTAACGTAATTTTTTATGCTCTTTCAGCACAAACTCACAAAAATCATCATATATATATATTTTGATGCTAGACACGTCTGCGTCAAAATATTGGCATTAACATACTTTTTGGGATGCGTGAAACATCCTTGCATCAATGAGAAGCAAGGTAGGCGTTCCCGTCCAAAAAATGACTCAAATACTCTAGCACTGTATTTATTCACCCTGGCAAAAAAGATGCACGGTTGGGAGGCGGACCCAAAAAATGACGTTAACACCGATTTTCATCAAAATGTAACGCCTGGGTCAAGGCAGGCGTTGAAAATGAGGCAAACACACCAAACTTAAGGAGAACATACAGAAGCAACATTACAACCCACAGGAGAAGATGGAGGTGATAATGATCCAGCTTGCTAGACAGTGCAAAATACAGCAACAACTCCTGCACTCACCACCATGACAACGCAACCCACAAAGGCAACGCAGAAGGCAAGAGAGGGTCTTTGGAGCCAGGACAACCCTCCTTGGCCTCAGGGACCTGGACATTATTAGGACCTACAGACTTAATTGGCAAACCATTCTGCACCTGCTGTGCCACATTGAGACACAAATTACAGCCAGCCTGCAGACCCCACACAACATACCACCTGTGACAAAGCTGCTCGTTTTCCTGCACATGCTGGCAAGTGGTTCCTTCCAAACAATGGGTGCACTGGTTGTCGGTGTCTCACAGCCATTGTTCAATGCATTCCTGCCAAAGCTGTTAGATGCAATCATCTCCCTGACACCCTGCCACATCAGGAACCCCAACACCCAGCAAAAGCAGCAGGAGAACAAACAAGGGTTCTATTAAATCCATGTCTTCTCACATGTGTTTGGTGGAATTGACTGCACTCATGTCCTGCTCGTACCACCTGCAGCAACAGAGCCATTTTACCGGAATCGCAAGAACATGCAGGACATAGTGGACCTCTGGGGACTATTCAGAAACATTTTGGCCAAGTATCCTAGGAGTGTCCATGATGCCTACATATTCCAGCACAGCAGGATCAATGAACAATTCCAGGATGGACAATTTGGAAATGGCCTACTTGTGGGTAAGTCAACAAATTTAGCAATGTATACACAACACACCAACCCTGTCGGACACAAAAGATTTACACCACTAAAGTAACACATGGCCAGGGTAACACACATGTGCAGGTGATAACACATATGCACCATGCACACAATCAGTGAACTACACTGATACATACACCCACGTGTACATAACACACCCACAACTTGACAGGCACACCATGTGAAGGACAGGTGCAGACATGTACCCTTTGCTAACAGCAGAACTACACAGACCACTACAAGTGGCCAAATGTTGCCTACTATGCACCCTTCACACACAGTACACCAAACAATGAATGGCACAGACATGTCAGTGGCAAACACCATGCTCATGTCATGTAACTTCCAAATAGGCACAGATGCCTCAAGTCATGCCGTGCAAATCGCTGCCTGAACAAATATCAAACACCACACAACTTGCATCTATACCAACTGCATCTTATCAACACATACCTGACTTACCTGTAGTGTGCAGACACCTCTGCCTGACTCTTTGGCTCACACACATAGGAATACAAAATCAATGCCCATCACATACCATGTGTCAGATGTGTGAGAAGTGGTACCACACCCACTGTAGTTCAACCACACATGCAACACTCACAGACTCACAACACCATCATGTCTGTACCAGATAAAATAAATGGCCAAACATGGGGCAGAATCACTGTCAGACAGTGCAGATCATGAAGTTATAGTGGGACCCAGTAGGAGAAAACAGGACATCACTGACCTCACATTCACTGTTCCAAGGGACATATTTGCTAAGTAGCTGAGCTCCATTCCATACCCGGCACTGTGCATATGTCGACAGTATAAATGCACATTAATGTTTTTGGAAGATAGGCGAGACACTGGTAGTCATGTTGATCATCCTGTGACAATGGGATACACACCCTTGGACACCTCATGGCTTCCACAAACATTAGCTGCCACTCTGGAACACCAAGGGACCTATGTAATAGTCCACAGTTCAATTGTCATGGCCTGCACTGTCTGTACAACTTGGCAGATGACTTGAAGCCACATTGTAAATGGGCCACTCCCGTTCTGTGTGTAGTGTGGAAGGGATGTGCAATGTTTGTCGCTGCAGGTCTATCATCACAAGATACATATCATGATGATGCTGACTCACATGTAGCTGTCACCTAAAACCTGAGGAAGTGCCAAAAACAAACACCACCCCAGGGGTGCTGTATGCATGTTGCAATAAGGAAGTAGACTGTTCTATGAACTCAGATGATTGTGGCACCAATACATGCTGCATAGTGCTGCACACACAGGAAGAGTCAATTGGCCATCAAAACAGCATATGTATAGGGCAGTGTACCTTCCTGCACAGATACATTCACCTCCACAAGGCAGCTAGCCAGGTACCCTGGTGCAGGGTAGGTTATGTTGGTGCACGACTGCACATGAGCAACTGGCGCAGGGGACAACAAAGTGTTGTCAAGTAACATGTCACAAATGGGGCATTCTTGCATAGTCGAAATGTTGCAGGACAGTGCAGCCAATTTTGGAGACGTGCCGTGCATTCTCACTTACCAATTTCAAAGGCCCTAAGTGTTACACATCATCTGTAATGACACATGTCAAAAGGGATGGGATTAACATGTCACAAATGGGGCATTCTTGCATAGTCGAAATGTTGCAGGACAGTGCAGCCAATTTTGGAGACGTGCCGTGCATTCTCACTTACCAATTTCAAAGGCCCTAAGTGTTACACACCATCTGTAATGACACATGTCAAAAGGGATGGGATGTCTAGGCTCTGTAGAGCTATGATGTTGTCACCCCATCTGACCCCATTGTGTTGTGAGGATGTGTCATGTTCCCTCTAGTGGTAGCACAATGCATGGTACATACATAATGACTATCAGTGTGGAATCCAAATCATATGTCCCAGGTTCTTCAGCCAAATACAAGATTGTCATGTCCAACAACCTAGTGTGGTGGAAACATTACACAAGGATAGGAACTCACACCATACCACAAATACATACGAGCCACAACCAGCTCTAACTATCAACTGTCATGCTACATGACATACCTGTTGCAAGCCCTAACAACAACTTACTCCTTTAATCTTTTGCAGCGGATCAGGGTTATGGCATAAACAGCCATGGATAATGACCCCATTTCCCAACCCAAGCACAGCAGCAGAGCGTGCATATAATCAATCAATCATTAAATTTGTTGAGCGTGCTACTCACCCGGTAGGGTCTCAAGGCGCTGGGGTGGGGGGGGTGCTACTGCTCGGAGAGCCATGTCTTGAGGCGCTTTCTGAAGGACTGTAGGTCCTGGGTCTTGCGTAGGTTGGTAGGGAGGGAGTTCCAGGTTTTGGCGGCGAGGTGGGAAAAGGACCTGCCGCCGGATGTGGTGCGGTGAATGCAAGGGAATGTTGCGAGGGCGAGGTCGGCGGAGCAGAGCTGGCGTGTTGGGATGTGGAAGTTAAGTCGATCGTTGAGGTAGGCTGGTCTGGTGTTGAGGAGGGCTTTGTGAGCCTGGATTAGGATTTTGAAGACAATCCTTTTGTTGGGTGACCAGTGTAGGGTTCTGAGGTGGGCGGAGATGTGCTCGTGGCAAGGGAGGTTGAGGATGAGGTGTGCTGAGGCATTCTGGATGCGCTGGAGTTTTCTCTGGAGCTTGGCCGTAGTCCCCACGTAGAGGGCATAGTCCAGTCTGCTGCTGACAAGGGCGTGGGTGACCGTTCTTCTGGTTTCTAAAGAAATCCACCTGAAGGCCTTGCGGAGCATATGGAGGGTGTTGAAGGAGGAGGATAATATGGCGTTGACATGCTGGGTCATGGAGAGAGAAGAGTATAGTATGAAGCCGAGATTGCGTGCGTGGGTGGTGGGTTTCGGGGGTGGTCCCAGGGTGACCGGCCACCATGAGTCGTTCCATGCTGACTTGTTGGGTCCGAAGAAGATGATCTCGTTTTTTTCTGAGTTCAGCTTGAGGTGGCTTGGTGTCATCCAATTAGTGATGGCAAGAAGTCCGGTGTCTGGAGGTTGTTCTTGGCGTTTGAGGGGTTCCTCGTAATGGAGAGGATGAGCTGGGTGTTGTCAGCGTAGGAAATGATATTGAGGCCGTGGGGTCGGATGATGCTGGCGAGCGGGCCATGTAGATATTGAAGAGGGTGGGACTGAGTGAGGATCCCTGGGGGACTCCGCAAATGGTCTTGGTGGCTTTTGACCGGAATGGGGGAGGCAAACGTTTTGGGTTCTTTTGGAGAGGAAGGAGGTGAGCCAGTCCAGGGCTTTGTGGCGAATTCCGGCGTTGAAGAGGCGTGTGTGAAGGGTTTGGCGGCATACGGTGTTGAAGGTTGTGGAAAGGTCGAGAAGGATGAGGGCTACAGTTTCACCCTTGTCAAGTCTGGTCCTGATGTCATCGGTGCAGGTGATGAGGGTGGTCTCTGTGCTGTGGTTTTTGCAGAATCCAGACTGGGAGACATTGAGTATGTTGCTGTACTCCAGGAAGCGGGAAAGTTGGTTTTTGACTATTTTCTCCATGACCTTCATGGGGAAGGGGAGTAGAGAGATAGGTCGGTAGTTTGTGAGGTCTTCGGGGTCGGCTTTGGGTTTCTTGAGCAAGGCGTTGACTTCAGCATGTTTCCAAATATCCGGAAAAGTGGCGGTCTCGAAGGAGCTGTTGATGACGGACCGGAGATGGGGAGTGATGATTTGGCTGGCCTTGTTGAAGACGTGGTGGGGGCAGGGGTCTGTTGGCGAGCCTGAGTGGATGGTGCTCATGGTTTTGGTGGGTTCTTCATCGTTGGTGGGGGTCCAGGTGCTCAGTACGTTGGTACTTTAGGATGCAGTGGTGTTGACCGAGTCAGTGGTGGTGGTGGTAGGGGACGGCGTTGCGAAGCTTTCATGTATGTCTGCCATCTTGCAGTGGAAGTAGCTGGAGAGGGAGTCGCAGAGGTCTTGCGAGTGGGGAGGGTCGATGGCACAGAATTTGGGTATGGTGAGTTCCTTGATGATGTTGAATAGTTCCTTGCTGTTGTGTGCATTGTTGTCTATCTGCTCTTTGTAGAAGGATCTTTTGGTGGTCCGGATGAGCTGGTGGTGTTTGCGCATGGCTGATTTGAGGGAAGTGAAGTTGCTCACTGATTGTTGTTGGCGCCATGCTTTCTCAGTTTTCCGGCATTCTCATTTGGAAGCCTGGAGTTCTGCGGTGAACCAGGGAGCTTTCTTGTTAATGCGGTGATGTTGGTTTTTGTTGAGTGGAGCGAGGGTGTTTGCGCAGTCGTCGAGCCATCGTTTGAGGTTGAGGGCGGCGGTTTTGGGGTCATTGGTTTTGGGTGGTGTAGATTGGGTGAGGTTGGAGATCAGCTGTTCCTTGGAGATCTTGTTCCATTTTGGTGAGGGATCGGATGTTGTTGGTGGTGGGTAGTGGGCTTCAGGAGGGAGAAGTGAAAGCAGTGGTGGTCAGTCCAATGGGTTCGGTGGTGTGGGTGAAGGTGATGTGGCTACTGGAGGAGAATATGGCGTCAAGCGTGTGACCGGCTGAGTGGGTGGGCGAGGTGACCAGTTGCTTGAGGCTGAGGTTTGTGAGGTTGTCCAGCAGGGCAGTGGAGTTGCAGTCGCTGGCGCTCTTCAAGTGGAAATATAGGTCGCCGAGGAGCAGGTAGTCCAGAGAGGTGAGGGCATGGGAGCTGATAGCGTCGGCGATGGCGTCACAGAATCAGGGGTGGGGGCCTGGTGATCTGTAGATGAGGGTTCCTCTCAAGGTGGTGTTGGCGTTGTTGTGTATCTGAAAGTGTAGGTGCTCTGCGGCATCCAGGGTGTTGTTGGTGGAAATCCTGATGGAACTTCTGTGTACAATGGCGATTCCTCCTCCTGGTTTGTTGATACGGTCTCTTCAGGTGATTTTGTATCCCTCTGGGATGGCTAAGGCAATGTCAGGTTCAGATGAGGGGTTCATCCATGTTTCAGTGAGGAAGGCGATGTCAGGTGAGGCTGTCATGAGTAGGTCCCAGAGCTCGATGGCGTGCTTGTGGACGGAGCGGGTGTTGAGGAGGATGCAGCTGAGATGGTTAGGGTGTCTGGTGTTGTTGTGGTGCTTGTTGGCCTGATTGCAGGAGAAGCAACATGAGAGACAGGCGAAAGGTCCGTGGGTGTGTCTGGGATCAGCCTGGGAGCAGGCGGTGCGCCGGCCGGGGTTGAGAGCGTGGAGCTCTGCGGTGGTGTAGAGGTGTTTTGAGGCATGGGAGGTGCGTGGTCCAGGGGGATAGGCACTGGGCGTGGTCCAGGCGTAGACGGGTGCAGACAGGCTTGCCTCTGGCGCACCCGCTGCGTGTGGCCGCCATTAAGAAGGGGAGGAGCAGCTGGGAGGTGGTAGTGTTTGGCGAATAGGGGTGCAAGGGGGTGGGGCTGCAGGGGACCCAGCGGCGGGGACAGGGAAACCGGCAAGAGCCGGAAAAAAGGCAAAAACAAGTGGCAAAGCAAAAAGGGCAAAACGGCCAAAATGGAGCAAAAACAGCATATGGGCACAATAAAACAGAACACAAAAACACAGGAAAATAAGATTAAAGATACTACCCCTATCACTAGACACCAGGGAGGGCCTCGAACACACGGCAGCAGCGAGGGCGGGATCAGCAGCATGAGGGCAGTTAGGTGGAGCTGCTCGTCACGCAGAGTGGTTCCTGGCCTTAGATCAGGTCAGGGGTCACTCTGGGCAGCGCGCAGTGGGCGCCATTAAGAAGGGGAGATGGAAGGGAGGAGCAGCTGCGAGGTGGGAGGGTGTGGCAAATGGGGGCACGAGGGGGGCGGGCCGCAGGGGACGCAGGGGACGCAGGGGCAGGGACAGGGAAACCGGCAAGAGCCAGAAAAAAGGCAAAGACAAGTGGCAAAGCAAAAAGGCCAAAATGGAGCAAAAACAGCAAATGGGCACAATAAAACAGAACACAAAAACACAGGAAAACAAGATTAAAGATACTACGCCTACCACTAGATACCAGGGAGGGCCTCAAACTTGCGGCAGCAACGAGGGCGGGGTTAGCAGCACGAGGGCAGTCCGGTGGAGCTGCTCATCCCGCAGAGTGGTTCCTGGCCTTAGATCAGGTCAGGGTTCACATCGGGACATGATAGGACATGGACTATTGTGGAGAGGACATTTGGCATCCTGAAGTCCAGATTCAGGTGCCTGGACATCACAGGATGTAGCCTTCTTTACACCTCACACATCGTCTGCAAGATAATCTTGACATGTGCCATCCTGCACAACATATGTGTGCGGATGAGCGTCCCCTTAAATGAGCAGGTTGATGTCCTGCGTGAAGAGGAGGAGGAGGATGGTGAAGAAGATAATAAGGGGGAACAGCACAACACAGCTGCTGGGATACGCCACAGACTGCACATCGTTGAAAAAGTCTTCACTTAATAATCATATAACTCACCTTGTACATTTTGTCAGTACCTCACTTATTCGCAAGATCTGGCTTTGGTCTCTTCAATCTAGACAACATATACCACAGGATTGTGAGTCTAACCTCAGGGAACACATCACAAACACTAAACTGATGAGTACAGTAGCAACATCACATGTGATGCGTAAGATTGAACTGCTACCATCTCTCATTTCACAAATAGCCTCATCATTTGAATGTGACAACTGAAGAACGCAATCTATGGGCCACAACATATTATCTACATCCATGTTGACAAATTGTACAACAATAGTTCATCACACACAACTACAAAATGTCCAAATAGGAGGTAAACAAGGGGCCCAACCATGAGGCAGTGGATGTCAAATCATGGTGAGAGTGTAATGTTTAAACATACCACTGATACAACTCAGTGTGAGAGTTGCAATCACTGCATGAAGCATGTGGGACAAGGGGGGACATAATTGGTGACAATGGTCATCATGATTAGCCCAGGTATGACAAGCAATGGAAGAAATGGAGCCTACGCAGTACATCCATGGAAATCAGTCCTGCCACTGCCATGGGGCCCAATCCTGTCATTGGGTACACATGACCTCACACTTTGGATGGACACATCTGTGGAATGGACATCAGAATAGATGAGAACATATGCAGCTAGGGCTCAAGGTCCACCACACAAAAACTATTATTACA
The DNA here is from genome assembly GCF_031143425.1 of Pleurodeles waltl. Taxonomy (NCBI): domain Eukaryota; kingdom Metazoa; phylum Chordata; class Amphibia; order Caudata; family Salamandridae; genus Pleurodeles; species Pleurodeles waltl. Next base: position 779,819,002 of record NC_090444.1, read on the forward strand.
ATGCTAAATGTAATGACTTTGCACTGACTATTGTGTTCAATACATGATATGGTTGGAATGTAGGCAGAGGGTGTCAATCACAGTACCAAATATGTACACATGTCAGACGTATGTGTAGTACACACACAAGTCACCATATACTCAAGATCATCATATGGAGACAGTTGTGGTGTAACATTCGCTAGATAGCATTCATCAGCCATCATCAACAACGCCCGAGCTGTGTATGTCATCTGAAATCTGATGCTCTGTACGACAACTACACACAGCACATAAGTGAACACAATTCCCAATCATATACCATTACACTTCCATATTACTGACTGCCATACATTTGTGGATACACTGTTGTGATGCATACATAAATATGCATGACGTGAATACATTTACATGCTGTTGATTCTGTAACACACACATTGGTGTACCGGACCAATCACACCCAAATCACATTGTTGTATGGACTACCACATGTGGCCATACACAAAATGCCACACTGCAGCCCAGCCCATTCAATTTGTATGTTGATACAGGGTGCATCCATTGACAATGGACAAAATCATGCAGTCAGGAATAGAGTAAACATAAATGATGCAAATTTGTTGAAAACATCTGCAAATGCAAAGTATATGACCCATGGGCCATTAGCGTGATTTCCACCTTCGCACTCATCTCAGTGTTAATTTACTGTTAAATCAACACATAAAGGTAATGTACCAATAAAATAAATGCACGTAAGTCATGCATCAGAAATACTCATGCAAATATCAGATGCGTCAAATAAATTCACATATCACAGAAAACGTGATGCATGGGGACAGGAAGTGATGTAATAGGAAATCCTGTTTACAGTGGCTGTACTTTCACTTTCTCTTTACAGTCTGTGCCTCCTTTGACTGTGTGGTTGTGTCTTGGAGTTGGTGGTGTGTTATTGCTCTGTTTTGTACCTTGAGGCATCCCTCCTGTTGTGTTTCCTGTAGTATTTGACTGTACTTTGTCCCAGTGTTATTGAATTTGTGTGTTATTTGTATTTTTCCTTGTACCTGTACTGTAGGGTGTCTGTCCGGGTGGATTGTTATTTCTGGTGGTTAAGTTTCCTTTACATTTTTTTTTTTTTACAATCATTATTTTTGTCAACCTGTACCCCAGTGTTATGTCTGGTAGGGGGAGGCAGACAAGGATGGGGTAGGAGAAGCTGAGAGGCTTTGTGTGGCTGGTAGCCCACTACCTCCCATTAATGTTGGAGATGTGGGGCCGTGTGATACAGGGCTACTGGACGAAGGTGAGGCAGCTGGGGTGGGGTAAGGTGCTTCACCACCTGAAGAGGGTGTACCCCAGCAGCTGCAACAAGCACCAGCTGAAGCATTGCTGGGCAGATCTGGTGGCCAGGGAGCAGGATCTGCTAGACCATCTTGATGTGATGATCGATGGCCCTGTTGGTGAGTCTCCCATTGACAAACTACTTACAGTTCACTGCACTTAAATGACATTAGCAGATGTGTTGGCATGCTGCATGCAATGCTTGTGGACAGGTTGCATGCAACCAGAATGAAGTGTCACTGCGCCAGTATAGACATGGGGTTCACATATCCTAACATTTAACCAATGCAAGTCAGATGTTAGGTGGGTCATGCACAACCATCACTAAGTCACACATTTCAGGGGCCATGGCAACATCTGTGCCCCAGCATTGTGTCATGTATAGGCCAAGACACGGTCAGCATACCATACGTAATTGGATTGTGATTACAAAGTAGGGCAATCCATGTATTGTCATAATTTCACATATATCATACTTGCTATTATGTTTGCAAAGGGGGCATACCTGCCTTAGGGGGGTACTGGCAATGGGACATTTGATACCATCAGACAACTGTGACACATCAGTCATGGATTACTCAATGCATTAAAATTGCAGACTAAAATTCAAGCCGCTTGTCCTTCACAAAGTGCCTCTGCGTGCCTTGCAGGACAAGCCAGAATACCTGAGTCAGTTGTCTTGCAGAGCACCAGGGTAGTGTCATGTATCTGTCATCCAAATCCCCCTCATTCCATTGAGTTCCCTCTTCTACAGATTGCCCACATATGGTTGTTGCAGGGTGTAGCACTACATGAGTCTCAGGCCCAGTGTAAGAGTGCAGATGTGTGGCTCTCACTCACCTGAGTGTCAGTCTCATCGTGAGTTTGGAGTGGAGTGTCTGTTGCGCTGTCCTCAACCTGGATAATTTCCTCACTCCTCTGAAATAGTACTCACTGTAATATGGTGTGCACTAGTAGTGACAGTGATTTGATACTAACCATGGTTTTCCATCCATATCTTTCAGGTGGACCTGCCCCCTACACCATAGACGAAGTGGCAAGATCTGAGGATCCAGATGGATCCAGTAAGTGTGATTATGTCTGTCCTATGTAGTGAGTAAGGTTTTTGTGTGAGTGAGTCATGTGTGTTGCACCCAGTGCTAGAAGTGATGAGTTGCCAAATGATCAGATATTAAAGTAGGCTGGATGGTGACACTGTGTCACATTTCAGGGTTCCCTATGCACGTGCAGGGAGTCATATCTTGTGAGGCTTGTGGCGCTCAATGGGCAGCATCGTGTAAACAAGGTGATGACAAGCCACATGTAGGCCCATACGTGACTTAGATGTGCATTGTTGTGAAAATATTGGCACTGGGACACACCGTCATTCTCACAACACAGTGATGCACCATTTTGTAGACAAATTGGTGCATCCCGGTATTGTAATGTACATGTAGGACTGGGTGGGCAGTTGTCCCCCAGCATGGTGCCACATATATTGTACTCCACTTATGCGACACTTATATGGAATGTAATAGACGTGCATGCGTGTGCTGGCATGGATATGGGTGTGTGAGGAATGGTATTGGCTGATCAGGTATTGATGGGTGTCTACACCTGGACACATTAATGTAGATGTGATAGACTTATGGATGCCAGCTTTCTAGTTGTCAGCCCTCCTAACATATGGTCCACTCCCTGACTTTATGTATGAGTGGCAATGTCTTGGTGGATGACCTGGACAGTTGAGATGATGAATTGCATGGCCATCCCCCCTGAGGCACAGGAGGTGGGAACAACAAATTTGTAGGTGGATGTGATGCTCCACTGTAGCTGACAGTCGTTTTGATCAGGCTTGCATGTTACCAATCTACACTGACCCCTTCTGGCTACCAACTGCATCCCATACTCCTATTATCAGATTCAAGTTACTGGTGATGTATGTTTGAAATTTGACACAGATGATGAGGAATAGTGGCCCTGATTTCTGTGAAGTTGACGCTGTCTTTGCATTGTTACACATGGCACAAAATCAATGCAGATCTAATTTTGTTTGTTTCCTAATTTTGTTGTGGGTAGCTATGGTGTCAAGAAAATGATGCTAAGGCAGTGTTGTTGTTTCATCTATCAGGGCCATTGGATTATCCGGAATGTGAGTTGGAGTCCATGTGCAATTCGATGTAGAGTGTAAGCTAATAATCTGTACATACTTCACATAATGCTGACACTGATGGTTGCCTGTCTCATTTTAACAGCTGCCAACATGAACAATGAGGAACTGTGAGCCTTTCAGAAGAGGGCAGTCTGCTATTGGTACATACTGACAGTGGAATCTGGGTTCAGGAGGAAGCCACACCGGTAAGTGGTGGGTATTCACCCAATGGGGACCCACACTGCCCACACAGGGAGGACCAAGCACCACAGCTGTGCAGGGGGCCACAGCTGCTGCACTTTCAACATCTGTGCCACAGTCAACCACACCTGCTACCATGGACATGAGTGCCATCATGGACCTACTGAGGGATGTCACACAGGTTCTCAAAAAGTTGGACTCTATTGAGAAGGAGGTTAAAAAGAACACAAAAAGACTAAATTCATAAAGAGGAAACTAAACAGGGCCGACCTATGAATGACATAGGCCCTCATTACAACCCTGGCAGTCGGTGGTAAAGCGGCGGTAAGACCGCCAACAGGCCGGCGGTAAAAGAAATGGAATCATGACCACAGCGGAAACCGCCAACACGCTTTAACACTCCGACCACCATGGCGGTAGCAACAAACACTCTGGCGGTAACCGCCAACAGTCAGGCGGAAGACAAGGTTCCGCCCACTGTATTACAAGAGGCCTATCCGCCACCTTTTCCGGGGCAGTACCAACGCCATCAAAATCACGGTAGAAACAGTGTTCTGAAGGAAACGCCTCACCTCTCGACACTCAAGGAAGAAACAGGACGCCATGGAGCCCGAGCTGCACGTGTTTCCCATGCTGGTTTCTCTGCTAATATACCAGGAGTACCAACGCCGGCGAGTACAACCACGGTGAGTACTACACCTAGCACACAGGGGAGGGGGAGGAAAAAGAGAGTGACACACACATGCAACACGCAACACCCCCATCCCCATCCCCAACACCACACACACAAAGACATGCAACAACATTACATATACAACCCGTAACCCTCAGGAATAACGTAAGGACAAAAGGAATTGAGTCAAATTAGTGTTATATTAGAAATAGTTATAAATACGTTTAGAATTCAAAAACAGTATTTACAAAATATACAGTTTTTACAAAAGGTGGGACAATGTCCACTCAAAAATGTCCGTGGTCCACTGGGCCAAAACACATAGGCCAAGCCCACTCTTGACTCCTGCCTCAATACGGAGATAACACTGTATTACAAGAGGCCTATCCGCCACCTTTTCCGGGGCAGTACCAACGCCATCAAAATCACGGTAGAAACAGTGTTCTGAAGGAAACGCCTCACCTCTCGACACTCAAGGAAGAAACAGGACGCCATGGAGCCCGAGCTGCACGTGTTTCCCATGCTGGTTTCTCTGCTAATATACCAGGAGTACCAACGCCGGCGAGTACAACCACGGTGAGTACTACACCTAGCACACAGGGGAGGGGGAGGAAAAAGAGAGTGACACACACATGCAACACGCAACACCCCCATCCCCATCCCCAACACCACACACACAAAGACATGCAACAACATTACATATACAACCCGTAACCCTCAGGAATAACGTAAGGACAAAAGGAATTGAGTCAAATTAGTGTTATATTAGAAATAGTTATAAATACGTTTAGAATTCAAAAACAGTATTTACAAAATATACAGTTTTTACAAAAGGTGGGACAATGTCCACTCAAAAATGTCCGTGGTCCACTGGGCCAAAACACATAGGCCAAGCCCACTCTTGACTCCTGCCTCAATACGGAGATAACACTGCAGGAACATCAGGTCGAAAACACACAGGCACCTCAGGGGGACCGGAAAGGTGGGGGGCACCTCAGCCAGAAGATTGAACAACGCCTCTGGTCCTGGAGGGGAGTCCATGCCCAATGCTTGGTCCTGGGGAGTGCAAAGCCACAGTCTCTCAAGTGGGTGGTTTGCCCACTGCTAGGTCCTGGGGAGTGCAAAGCCACAGTCTCTCAAGTGGGTGGTTTGCCCACTGCTTGGTCCTGGGAGTGCAAAGCCACAGTCTCTCAAGTTGGAGGTTTGCCCACTGCAAGGTCCTGGGGAGTGCAAAACCACAGTCTCTCAAGTGGGTGGCTCCTACACTGGTTCTGGAGGGGGCTTTGTGCCCAGTGTGCTTCATCCTGCCAAGGATAGGGTGAGTGGATGCCTTCTTCCACTGGTTCTGGAGGGGACCTTATGCCCAGTGATGCAGCACTTGGGGGTTGCTTCATCCTGCCAAGGATAGGGTGAGTGGATGCCTTCTTCCACTGGTTCTGGAGGGGGCCTTATGCCCAGTGATGCAGCGCTTGGGGGTGCCAGGTCACAGTCCTCACTTAGGTGTCAGAGCCACAAGATTTGCAGTGGCCAGGATGCATGATACTCCATGGAGGGAGGACTACAGTCCATCCACTGGTGGCTACGGCTGCACAGTGGTGGTAGTGCCGGGGCTGGTGGGGGTGCTGCCAGTGATGGGGGGAGGTTCCAGCCCTTCCTCTGCAGCCTCAGACGGCTGCCCACTGGGGTTGCTGCTGCTGGCACTGATGCTACTTTCAGCGGTGCAGGTGGCGGTGCTTGTGGCGGTGCTTCCGGAGATGCTTGCGGTGGTGTTGGTGGCAGTGCTGGCTGCGGTGCAGGTGCCGGTGCTGCCAGTGGTGAGGGGAGGCTCCAGCCCTTCCCCTGCAGCCTTGGACGGCTTCCCACTGGGGCTGCTGCTGCTAACAGTAGTGGTGCTTGCGGCGATGCATGTGGTGGTGCAGGTGGCGGTGCTGGCCGCAGTGCAGGTGGTGGTGCTGGCGGTTGTGCTGGTAGCCACCAGGTCTTCACCTGCAGGCTCAGGCAGCTGAAGTGCCTTGGTTGCTGTTCTGTGCCCCTTTAGCCCTAGGCAGATGGTGGTGTCACCTTGGGTCTGCCAGCTGGAGTCTTTGACGTGGCCTTGCTGGGTGCTGTCCCCTTCTTGACCTTGTCAGGTGGAGGAATCTTCTTGGCCTTGGCAGGGTTTGGTGGCACACTGGCTGGCATGACGGGTGCCCCCTTAGAGCCTCTGACAGCTGCAGAAACAACAGCTGATGTGGACTTGGTGGCTGATGTGCTGGGCTGGGTTCTTGCCACCATGGCAATAGGGAACAGGTCATTGTTGGCTAGAAAAATCTTCTTAGGGACATTGGGGCGGGAAGAGGGCGAAGGTTTGGGAGTGGAGGAAGAGGGAGTGCTTGTAGGAGGTGTCAGTCTACTGTGTTTGGGTGCAGGTGCATGAGCTGGATTCTGTTGTGAGGTGGATGGCTGTTGGGTCGGTGTGTGCTTGCGTTTGTGTACTTTGGGAGGAGGGGTCACAGACACAGTGGAAGAGGACACAGGTGACGTGTGCATGGACGTGGGGGTGGTGACTGCCAGTGAGGGGTGTGTAGTGATAGGCGTGCTGGTGATGGAGGCAGTGGATGAGGATGTAGTGCATGCAGGTGTGAGTGGAGACACTACTGGGAGGGAGGTGGACGAGGAGGAGGAGGGGGGCACAGTGGAGGTAGTGGATGTTGGTGTGTCTGCATGGGGATGGTGCTTGTGTGAATGCCTGTGAGATGGAGTGTAGTGCTTGTGTTTGCCTGAGCCACTTCTGTGTGTTGATTTGGGTGATTGCTGGTCTCAAGGTGTGCTTGGGATAGGCTGGGGTTGAATGGATTGGGATTGGGTAGAGGAAGTTGGAGGGGGAGGCTGGAGACAAGGACAATGGCTGACATCAGTGCTGAGGCCAGAGCCTGAAATGCTCTCTGTTGGACCGCCATGACAGAGTGAATGCCCACCAGGTATGCATTTGTTTGTTGCAAATGCCTCTCGACACCCTGGATGGCATTCAGTATGGTTGACTGCCCAACAGTGAGGGATCTCAGGAGGTCAATAGCCTCCTCACTGACGGCAGCAGGGCTGACCGGGCAGGGCCTGAGGTGCCTGGGGCAAAGGAGATGCCCACCCTCCTGTGTGAGCGGGCACGAGAAACATGCTGAGGGGCTGCTGGGAGGGCGCTGCTGGTATGGGGAGTGGCGGCTGTACCTGTTGTTCGGGTGGGCACAGAGGTGTCGCCACCGCCAGGGAGCTTCCATCGGAGGAGGAGTCACTGTCTGTAGTGTCCCCTCCTGTCTCCGTCGTGGTGCTCCCCTCACCCTCCATCCCACTGGTGCCCTCACTGTTGGTGGGTTCGGCCTCCAGGCCCATGTGGGATGCAGCTCCCTCCGTCGCCGGTGCCTCTGCTTCTCCGCCAGATGATGCTAATGCACACAAGGACAGCGTGACAAGAAGTGGGGGTGAGACAGAGGATACACTTGGTCAATGCCAGCAACACCACTATCGTTGGCGTACACAACAAACAGGGAGCAGACCTATGCACTAGGCCATGCACTACCAGTTACACAGCTAGTCACCAGCCCATGGGGTACAATGCCCAACGCCATTAGCTGCACACCTGAAACCCACAGGACCTTGCTCAGTAGTAGATGGCCACTAACACTATTGGGAATGGAGTGCTTCAGAGCCTGCCCAACAAGGGACCTACCCTGCCATGTTCGCACCTGGACTAGGGGCACCCACAGCCCACATCCCCCACCCAGATAAAACCTTAATGCGCGCAAATTCAGGAATCTGAATCTGTACTCACCCCTTTGTGGCTGCTGTGATGCCTGCAATCGTCCATCCAGCTCTGGATAGGCCACCGCCAGGATGCAGAACATCAGGGGGGTCAGGTTACGACGGGAACCCCTTCCTCGTTGGGAGCCCAGCCCCAGCTGGGCCTCCGCTGTCTTCCTTACCCAGCAGCGCAGGTCCTCCCACTGTTTACGGCAGTGGGTGCTCCGTCTGTCAAAGACCCCCAGGGTCCACACCTCCTTGGCGATGGCACACCAAATACCATTTTTCTGATGGGCGCTGAACTGCAGGGAAAAGACAGCAGAAAAAGGATTAGTCATACCGTACGGATTGTCATACTCATGGCCCATCATATCCCTCCCATCCCCTTACGCACACACAGCACTCCATACATTCATGGCCCACGCATCATGCTCAAAGTGTACTCACCTGTTTGTCTGGAGGACCATAGAGTAAAGTGTACTGGGGTAGGACTCGATCCACGACTCTCTCCAACTCCTCCGAAGTGAAGGCAGCGGCCCTTTTCCCAGACACTTGAGCCATTGTCGCTTCCAGACACAGGTCACAGCAGCACTTGCAGTGTAGGTCCTCTCCTGTTGAAGGTCAGGTAGAAAGTGAGTGAACAGATAGAAAATGGCAGTCACGTCCGCGGCGGTACGTACCGTCACCGCCGGCGTACATCGCCCTTGGCTCCTGGAACCGATAGGGCCCAATGTAAACCAATGCGAAGTTACGTGGCGGTCGTTGACCGGCGACCGCTACAGCACACAACACCAGCGAAATTACCTCATTTCCACTTGTCTCTCCACAGAGGTCAGGCAGCTGCCATTTCAGGGGGCCACAGGGCATGGCAGCTAACTGCGTCACAGCAGACATTGGCGCATCAACTGACTCTCAAATTCACATACCGTTTCTGTAAAGGAAGAGATGCATCATTATTTCAAAAGATGTGTGAATATGACCCTCTGCTCATCGTTTTTCTCCCTAGACTTCAACCGGTGTGGATGAATATGAGATGGAGACAACCTCCTGTGTACAGACCCTTGGTGGACCTGGCGACAATGGAGGTCAGACACATTATCCTAACCCACAGACTTGATAGGGCCACAATCCAAGAACTGTGTGCCCAATTGGCGACAAACCTGATTTCAGCTATTCACCAGCCCACAGGTATCCAACCTCTTGTGCAGGTCCTGTCAGTGCTCCATTTACTGGCAAGTGGTTCCTTCCAAGCAACAGTGGCCATGGCATCAGGGATGTCACAGCCTATGTTCTCAAACATGTTGACCAGAATGTTGTCAGCCCTGCTGAAACACATGCGCAGCTACATCGTATTCCCCCAGGTGGAGGATTTGCCCACAATGAAAGCTGACATCTATGCCCTGGGACATATCCCCAACATCACTGGTGTCATTGATGGTACACATGTAGCATTTGTTCCCCCAACCCCGGAGGAATGAACAAGTGTTCAGGAATAGAAAAAGCTATCACTCTCTGAATTTGCAGATGGTATGTTTGGCGGACCAGTACAACTCCCATGTGAATGCCAAGTATCCTGGCTCTGTGCCTGAAGCCTTTATCTTGAGGAATAGCAGCATTCCATATGTGATGTCTTAACTCCAGAGGCACCGGGTGTGGCTAATAGGTGAGCCCATGGTCCCCACCCAGTTGATGTAGGTATATGGGAGTGGGGTTGTCCCTAACGGTGAGTGTCTGTCTAACAGGTATCCCTGGAATGTTTGCAGGTGACTCTGGTTACCCCAAGCTCTCATGGCTACTGACCCCAGTGAGGAATGCCAGGACAAGGGCAGAGGAACGTTACAATGAGTCACATGGGCGAACAAGGAGGATCACTGAAAGACCCTTTGGCCTCCTGCAGGCCAGGTTCCGGTGCCTCCATCTGACAGGTGGATCCCTGTACTACTCACCCAAGAAGGTGTGCCAGATCATTGTTGCATGTTGCACAACCTGTCTGTGAGACTCCTGGTGCCTTTTCTGCAGGAAGATGAGCCTGGAGATGGTCTTGTGGCAGCGGTGGAGCCTGTGGACAGTGAGGAAGAGGAGGCAGAGGAAGAAGAGGTGGACAACAGAAGCTCACTTCCAGTGACACACAGGCAAGACACTGTAACTTCACTTTCCATTCCAGTTTTGTGTTAGACATTGGACATGGCAGCCTGATTTAGCTATGTCTATGGCCACTTACTGTACCCTTTGGCATCTCTATTTTCATGTCTCTGTGGCCCACTCTGGCTCCTGATGTGTTTAGTGCTGCCTACTACAGGTCATACCAATGTATATATAACTGTTCATATAATTTGAAATGTTTACAGCTTGTTGAACTAATACATATTTCAATCAATTGACAGACTTCATAGTTGTATTTGTTCCAAGGGTATTTATTCAAGTGCTAAGAGGTGGAGGGGGATGTGCAATGGGCTGGGGTGATGGTGGAGGAATGTCCAGATAGAGTCCATTCTCTTTGTATCACAGGTGCATTGTCCTAGGGGACAGAGTGGGTCAGAAGGGTGACAATCAGGAGAGTCATATTTCCAGGCCGGGGTCTTGGCAATGTTCTCTGGCTTCTGCCTGGATCGCAGGGACCGTTTTTGGGGTGGTTCTCCTTCTGCAGGTGGTGGGGTGCTGGTGGCCTGTTGGTCCTGTGGCGGGGCCTCCTGTCCACTAGCCCGGTGTAGGTGGAGGGCTGTTCTTCAGTGTGGCTAGTGTCAGGGGCCTGTTGGTGTGTCACTGCCTCCCTCATAGTTTTGGCCATGTCAGCCAGCACCCCTGCAATGGTGACCAGCATGGTGTGGATGTGTTTGAGGTCCTCCCAGATCCCCAGGTACTGTCCCTCCAGCAGGCACTGGGTCTCCTGCAACTTGGCCAGTATATGGCCCAAGGTCTCCTGGGAATGGTGGTATGCTCCCAGGATACCTGCAAGTGCCTCGTGGAGAGTGGGTTCCCTGGGCCTGTCCTCCCCCAGTCGCACAGCAGCCCTCCCAGCTTCCCTGTTGTCCTGTGCCTCGGTCCCCTGAACCTTGTGCCCACTGCCACTGACCCCAGGTCCCTGATTGTCTTGGGTTTGTGGGGTTGCCTGGGGTCCCTGTAGTGGTGGACACACTACTGATTGATGTGTCCTGGGGACAGAGGGATGGGCCCGCTGGGTGGGTGCTGTGGTGGTGTTTCCTGAGGGGAGAGGCTCTGTGGTGGTTTGGGACTGTGGCAGGTGAACCAACTGTCCAGATGTCCCTGATGGGCCAGGTTGGCCATCGTGATCCAGGCATGCAGAGCTGCTGTCATCACTGTGGGCCTCTTCTGGGGGGACTGGATGTAGGTGGCACCTCCTCCCCGGTGACGTTCAGTGGGAGTCCTGTGGGGATGTAAATGCAGTGTTATTGTATCTGCATGTGCCATCTTGTGCATGGGTGTGATTCCCTGTATGGTTGTGATTGCCTGTCAGCTTTGTCTTGTGTGAGTGGTGATTTTGTGGGCTAGGTGATTCTCTCTAATGTGCATGCTTTAGTGATGGGTGTCCATGCAGGTTTGTGATGGGTTTTCATGCATTGGTGTGGCATGAAGGGCTTGGTTTTGTGATGGGTGGGTTGTGATAGTAGGGTATATGTGAGGTGGTGGAGTGATGGTGTGAGGGTAGGGGTGGGGGTATGTGATGGCATGCAGGTGGGGGGGATAAAGTAGTAAAGATTTGACTTAGCAGAGTCCAGTCCTCCAGCTACTCCTGCCAGGCCCTCATGATGCATGATCGCCAAGACTTGCTCCCCCATGTTGTTAGTTGCGGGGGAGGAGGTGGGGGTCCACCGGCAGTCCTCTGTACAGCTACCTGGTGTCTTGCTACCACGGAACGCACCTTCCCCCGTAGGTTGTTCCACCTCTTCCTGATGTCATCCCTGGTTCTAGGGTGCTGTCCCATGGCGTTGACCCTGTCCACGACTCTCTGCCATAGCTCCATCTTCCTTGCAATGGACGTCTGCTGCACCTGTGATCTGAATAGCTGTGGATTTACCTGGATGATTTTCTCCACCACAACCCTTAGCTCCTCCTCTGAAAACCTGGGGTATCTATGGGGTGCCAAGGATGTGGTGTGAGTGGTATGTGTGAGGGTGTGTGGGGTGCTGTGTTGGGGTGTGTGCTGTGAGGTGCGTGTATGTTGTATGGGTGATGGAGTTCTGTGGCTCAGATTGAGTGGGTGCCCCTGGCTTGTTTCTCTCTCAATTAGCAATCTTTTTCTGTCGTAAAGGGTTGTGGGTGATGTGGGTGTGTGTTTTATAGTGGTGTGGGTGTGTTGGTGTGTGGGTGTGGTGTGTGTATGTGTGTCAGGTGTGTGTAGTTTGAATTGTCCAATGTGGTGTAGTTTTGTTAGTGTGTGTGTATTTTGAGCACGGCAGTGTGTACCGCCAATGGTTTACCATGGTTTTAAAGACCGCCGCAGTGATTCGTGGGACCTGATACTGTGGGAGTAATTCTGTTGACGTAATGGTGTGGGTTTTGGTAACGCCAATTTATCACTGACCTTTGAGCTGGCAGACTTGTTTATGTGTCTGTATAGTGGCGAATTTCTATGTGTGTGTCATAATACCCGTAGTGGTATACCGCCGCAGTCACGGTATGTTGGTGGCCGTCAGCAGGTGGTATTTACCGCCAATGTTGTACTGAGGGCCATAATGTCTCTCATCCCCAGTTCAGTCCCCTCTCTCTTCATTTGTTTTAATGTTTTTTTGTGCATATTAGGGGGTTAGTTGTAGATTAGTTTAGGTTAGTGGTTTAGTTAGGATAAGTAGGTTTGAGGGTGGGTTTTCTACTTTTTACATTTTACTAAGTGGGTGGGTGAGTGGGGGGTGATGTTGGGGCTTTTATGTGTTATAAACTTTCCTTTTTTAAATTTAAAAATATTAAAAAAATATATATATACCAAAATATACACATTTGTTTAGTAATAGGTAGTATATGTGTAGTGTAGTGTATGTTGTCCTGCATGTGTCTTGTGATATAAGGGAGGTGTTAAATGTGTTAGGTAAGTGTAGCATAGAGTAGATAGGGTCTGCTGTTAGTTATGTAGAGTTAGGATACGTTAGGTTAGGTTAGGTCAGGCTATATGTTCTTAATTCTTTTTAGTTTTGTTAAAATCTAATTAGGTTTGGGTACTCCCTTACTTCATGTGTCATATGCTTGGGTCTCAGGGTCTTCCATGGATGTGCAGTGAAAATTGTATGTTGTCCTAGGGATTCTGTACTGCCTCCAGATCCCTCTCTTGAAATGTTCACCACCTTCTTACATCTGAGTTGTCACTTTGGCAGCTACAACACACCTGCTTGTCTATGCATCTGCCATCCAGTGTACCCACCACTCAAGGAGACTATGTTGACCATGTATAGTATTTCAGCTGTCATTGTATGGGTTTGTGTCGGAATGTTGGACACTGGCGGGATCTGACAACAGCCTACATTTCATTCCTATCCTGCTAACCTGATCAGTGGCAATTACAGATGAGGTTGAGTGTCTCTTTTTCACACAAATATACTGGAACTCTCAGCTGACGATATTCCCCGAGAACCGTTTCACAGCCGTTCCTGCCATATGTAGTGGGTGTAATATACATGTGTTCAATATGTTTTACATACTCAGTGAATTGCTTGTAGGGTATGAGACCAGCATCGACGTTCATCATGTAGGTACCATGTGCATAGATATGTGCCTGCATATTCATGCACTCTTGTACTGACACTCTGTGACTTACGATATGTTACGCACATCACAATTCCTAACCGTGGTAGATGTGTCATAACACACAAAAACATGCTGGTTGTGTAGGTGGTGTTTAAAAACAGGTCTTATAGTGCAATATTTACAATGTCCAGTTCTGTGACCCCATTCGTGGAATCCATCCAATTGTGACACAACACAAGTACAGGGTTGAAAGACGTTTCATTTGACATGCTTGGGTAAAGTGTCTTTCAGTGCAGTGCAGGGGACATACATTGCCAATTGAAAAGTTAGAGACAATTGCAGTCCATAGCAGAAAGTTCAACAGTGTGTTGGTGAGGAGTTCATATCTGCAACAGTGCTAACACTGGCATGATGTCACGGACAGGGCAAAGGAAAACACTGCCCATGTGGCATGGGCTGGTGCTACCGGGAACTCCTACGGGTGAAGATGATCTGTTCCACATCTTCATCCTCCGACTTCGGTGGTTGGAGATGTGGACTTTCAATTCCCGGCACCTTCCATCTGTGGCACTACATATGGCATCACTGCAGCAAGGATAAACTGCTGATTATTAAGCATAGCAGCAACATCCCTATGGTAGGCAGCCATGTCTGCCCTGAGGGAGACCATTTCCTTCTGCATGGAGTCCATATTGTCCTCAAGCACGCTGATGCCGGTTTGGGAGGGCAGTTGTGGCCTCTCCCTCATGGCAGCAGCTATGTCCCTCAGATGCTCCTGGACTCCACGCATTGAGGAGTGTGTGAGTCAGTTTGCTGCAGTCTGTTCAGGTCTGCATCCCCTCAAGGCTGGCTGCCATAGTTTGCATCCCCACTCGCACCTCCTTGGCCAGCTCCCACTACACTTCTACCACTGTCCTCTCAAAGCTGGTCCCTGGGTCCTCAGAGTCCTCTGCTGTGTCAGTGTTGGCAGGTCCTACTATTGGGGTGCTAAGTGGGGCCTGTGGAATGTCTGCTACATCAATAGTCCTCCTTGTGACTGGACATGGTGTCTGGAGTTTTACAAGGATTTCTTGGAGGGTCTCTTGGCTGATCATTTCCAGCTGGTCATTCAGGTCATCGTGGTGCTCCAGGACAGGCAGATCCGCAGGAGAGCCATCATCCTCCGCAATGAGATGGTGTAAAATCCGTCTATCTGTGTTGTGGCAGTTGACATGTCACTTCACTGACCTGATATTTGAGGCTCATTGTCATCTTAGGGCCATATTTATGGAAAAGTGGTGCAGTGCGGTGCATCACTTTGGTAACACAAGGATGTGCCACAGGTACGTGAATACGGCTCACCCCTGGGTTGTCCCCCTGCGCTGGTGCAAATTCATCTGCCAGCGCCAACGCAGGCATCTTTGCGCCATCAGGCAAGGATGTATGTGTTGAGGGGTGTGATTGTTTATGTGCGTGAAGGTGTCCCTTCCTGCACATTAACAATCACTAATGGTGCATTGGCACTTCTGTGTGAGCTGTAGAATGCAGCACACACATAAGAGTCAAAGCGTAGTTTACAAATGATTGTTTATGTGCAGGAAGGGACACCTTCACGCACATAAACAATAATTTCTGGTATTTTCCTCTTCCTATGCATATTGAGGAATGCAGCACACATTGGAAAAGCAAAAAACTAGGATGTATAAATGTATTTCTCCTCGTTGCACCCTCCTAATGCCACACCTGGGGGTGGAGTAAGGTTTTGGCACTACCTCAGGTTAGCAAAATTCCATTTATCTAAGGCAGCATCAAAATGCAACGGGTGTTGCTGTGCACGCCCTCAATAACACCCATTACACGCACCTTCCATGCACAGTGATGGTTGGGAAGGGGTCGTATTTACAAGGTAATGTTAAGCCACAAAAAGTGGCTTAACACCAGCTTGTCAATACGGAGCAGTGCTTAGGGCCACAAAAGCATCACTGAAAGTGACGCTCCTGTGGCGCTAGGGGCCTATGACCCGCCCCTTAGTTCCAAAGGATTGTTCCTGTCCATCATAGCTGCAGTCTACCGCCCTATGCCCCACCTGCATGCCACATGAAGGGAAGCTCATTTGGCACAATTGGCTGCGTCATATCTTCTAACTGTGTTGCCTATCCTTTCTGTGGCTTGACACTATTGTGTCATGTCCTACCCTCCCTTTGCATCCATTTGCATGGTGAGGCCTTGCAATGGGTATTGCTGTGCTCATGCCACAGTTCCACACATGGCAATTTTCACCTGTCACAGTCTTACATGTTTGACATACACCCATGTTGTGCTGAGACCTTGCACCACCCCAGGGATGGCATTGCCAGGACACTATGCTCTTGTTGCTATTGATGCTCCTTATGTTGATGTTTGTGGTCTACATTGCATGGCACTCATGGACCTGGCAGAGTTCAGTTTAATCTCCTGTCTGTGTAGGTGTGTTTGGCTTGTTAAACACCTATGTCCTCTCCCTCAATGCAGCCATCCTTGCTCTATGATACATGAGTGCAGCATGGTGACAGTACAGCTCATTTGACAAGCACAGGTTTGAACCCAGGGATGGGCAGTATGGGCATGACATTTCTGCTGTGAACATCATTCTGTATGTGACAGTGCCTGATGGTAAATGTGTCTATGGACATAGCCATTTAACAGGAGTTATACAGTAATTAGGAAAGGGCCTAAAGAAAATTAGAGGTGATTCTGCAGCTAGTCATTTGGGCCCTCATTTCATGTGCATCAGTCCATTGGGCACCTGACTGACATTGTGTATTTGACCGCCCCCAACAGCGCAGGTGGTAGTGGCAACTGTTGTCAATATAGAATGCCCCATGGGCCAATGGCCTGGACATGGCAAGTTTTCAGCAGCTTTTATACCAGACTGGCTATAGCATCTGTCCTGTGACACCAGACCAGTTTTACGTTTAACACTACCATCCAATACTGTTTCTGCATTACCACCAGCCTTTGCATGGTGGTGAAACCCCCATAAAATGGTTGTCGGTGATGTGGTGTAGTGTGGCCCTGGTTGCTCCTGCACAGCCCATTCACTTGGCATGGGAAGTGCAGGGGGGTCCATAACGAGGCCCTTTGCTCTTCCCACTGCCTGATTTGCAGGGCTGAGTGCAACATGTCCTGTTACACCCAATGCAGCCAAAAACTGGCACTGACTCTATTTGATCCATCAACAATGTTTACTAAGTGCCCCACAGTGCTACCGTGAGCAGACAGATTTCCAGCCAGTGTGAGTCATACTGCCAAGCGCAAAGGGTACACTGCACTGGCAGTCTTACCAACACCGGACTTGCTCATGCACCATCCCCCACTCGTTGATGTAGAATTATCTGCCATTATGTTTACAGTCATAGCCCATGTGTTGTATGTGTGTGTTTATTTCCCCATTCCCATGTATCTGACATGATTGTGTCAGAGTAGTTGTGGGCTCAGTCTGTGACTGTTGTGACCTACTGTTTGCTATCTGTGGTACATATTTTCTGAAGTAGCACATTTCAGTTCAGCATCAAGATGTGTCATTCAACACTACTTCAGTTTATTTGGTCTTGGTAGTGGCAAGTTACCAATGATACAGGTCTAGCCTGCTATTCGCCAGCGCCTATTCAGTTCATTGTTGCATGCACCCAGGGGACACCCTGACTGCATGATGTAGGGATGGCTACCTCATGTGGATGTGTTGTCTATGTGTGGTGGTGCTACCGGCACATGCCTGGGTACTGTTGGGACAGTTGCAATGACTTGTGTGCTGTGAGATGCAGCACACATGTGTTTGGGCAATAAAGCAAGGCAGTTGCAAGGTGTTACTGCAAGGGACACCACTATGACGTAACCCCAGGAATGGTGATGACTGACTACCTGGTCTCTGAGGTTTTGGTTGTGTTGGTGGTGTTGATGTGACTACATGCAAGGTACATTGTGATGTCACAACCAGTGGCACAGTGATTATACATGCCATCCATACCATGTGCTGCATATGTACATGTAGGTATTTAGGACTGGTGTTCAAAATATGTCCAGGTTGTGTATGTGTCATGGTGCTTGGCACTACCAAGGCATAGGTGCATGTGTAGCTTATGGCGGCATGGTGCAACTTGCTTAATGTGCATTGTGCCCCTCTGTGCTCCTTTGACATGCATTGTGTGAGTCCTATGTGCCTCCCCCTTCTTGCACTTGACATTTTAGCATAAATTTCCCCCATGCAACTTACCCTGCATTTGTGGTGTTTCCTGGTAGTCTGTGTTGTCCTGTCCAGTGATTCCTGTGACGATTTCCTCTGGATGACCGCTGCAACCATCTCCTCCATCTCTTCCAAGTCCTCTGGTGGTGCTGGACTTCACCCTCCAGTTTGCAGTGCTGCCTTCCAGTTCTGTGGCCATTTTTCCTTCAGATTGCCTCTCTCCTTCCACATGGCAATTTAGAGGTGACGAAGAGTTGATGTTGATGCTCCGTCATCTCTCTCACCAGTATTTCGTGCCCCTTTGCGCTGAAACAACACTTCCTCTTTTAATTCTCCCACCCCCCCGGGTCTTGTTTGTGTCCTCCTGGCTGATTCCTGGTTGAATGGGGTCTCACTGGGGTCTCTCGTGGCTTCCTGGCTCCATTTTGGCTCTCCTTTGCACTGCTCTCTCCGTTAGCATCTATTGCGGTAAAAATGGTGCATTTCAGTTTTGCGACGTATTTACATGTCGTAAACCGGATTAGAGTAATTTTTCCTCCGTTAACATCATTTAGCCTTATGACAAGGCGCAATGGTTAATGTCGGAAAAATGACTCTCACCAATTTTAGTGCCACCCAGCATCATAGTATAAATATGACGCCTGGGTAGTGTTAAAAAATGGCGCTAGTCAATTTAAAACTTTTTGAGGCAAAACTGTGTTAGCGCTGTTTTGCATCAAAAAGTATAAATTCGGCCCATAATTATTTTTTGTAAGTTTGTGCCTCTTTTGCGTCAAAACATTACGCCAATGTGGCACAAAAAAAGTATAAATGTGGCCCTTCATTTGCAGTCCAGTTTTATTTGCTGTAGTTCAGATGTGAAAACTTCCTTTTGAATCCTCAGGTGAATATCTGTTTTTAATTTGTTCTTAATTTCTACCCTTTTAATATTGCATTTAGTAATTCCTTTGTGAACTGTGTTCATATTTGCGTCAAATCATATTAAAAAATAGCTTATTAAGTGGCAAATATTCAACCTAATTTTCTACACATCGTCGAACCCTCTAATTCATAAGGGTAACAGGAGTTAGAAGATGTAGTCATTTTTTATTAATCCCTTTTGAGTCAACTCATTACCTGAGCCCTATGCTATCACCTGCTTACATGCCATTCACGCTCTTGTACCTTGTGTCACATCACATCAGGGTTTGCTTCGCCCATCAGCACGAGCATGTGCAGTTTTAGTTACAAACTCTGCCCTTGGTTTTATGATAAATTATGATAGTTTCCTGATGGTGGAGCAAATATGAATTAACCAGTTATCACCCTCTTTGCCTTCTAGAAGTCCCTGATGTTTTTGCTGCAGTATGAAGAAGAGCTCCTAGTAACTGGAAGAGGTATCCACGTTTCATATCCACAGTTGTTATAAAAGTGGTATGAATCCCAGGGCTTAGCCTGATATCTTATCTTCCTTCCAACATTACACCACTGCCTGACAGAGCACTGATATCCCTATAACAATAGCTCTACAGCATATTTTTTTCTGATAAAAACTCATAGAAGTTATGACAATTAAGCAACTGACCTAATATTTTTTCAGTGATTCATACAATTTTCACCAAAGTGTTCTATGATTTTTTTCTATCACTGCCTGCACCTCCATGCCAAAACAGTACAATATGTACACGTTCAACATCTCCTCTATGTCTTTGAAGCGTATATCTGCCCTTGAGTTCCATTATCACCAATCAAGGTTTCATCTGGTGATACCATATCCACCTATTGTTTGCCTTCTTCATGACATTTATGAATGCATCTGGTCATTTTGACCAGACATTACTCATTTGGCCCTTAGCCAGCAGTTATTTTATCAGTCTGGCCCTTATAATTGCACAATTAGCCCATGTTGCAAAAATATAACTTTTGCCTGCCTCTACCTTGAAGAATGTCCTGCTTCTGGTTGGTAGAGTTTTGAAAAGTTCCACAAGATTCCTAAGATTTCTCTGAGCGTGCTCTTTTGTGTAAGGGAACCCTGAATCTCTGCCCAAAGTGTCTACTTTGGTGTCAACTATCTGGGCGAGAGGGATTACTGATTGTTTCATGAACTGTGTTGAAGACACAGAAATCCTAGAAGAGGAGGAGGCATATGCATAACCTCCAAACTCACAAAAATGTTACAATAATCTGACTGCTGAGGAAAGGTGGTTGAAAAGACCCTCACAATAGAGCTTTTACAAGTTAGTGTACCAATATTGCTCAGGCCCAATAAAGTTAGTAGGAATTCATATTTTATTTGGAAATCTAGAAACATAGCTTTTCAGTTAATCACACCACCACACCAACTATACTTAGGCGCCTGTTTTTTAGGTAGAGCACGCATGCGCTTTGAACTGTTGTAAGTATTGTGGGCTTTTAACCACGCCCATCTCATGCCCATCACTTTCATTCGTTCCTGGGCTTGCCTTTCAAAAATATTGTGATGTCATTGGTAATTGCTTTACGTTTGTCCCGCCTTGAGGCAGTTTTTCTCACACCTTACAGACTAACTCTGTTACCAGGACCATTGCACGATTGCTGATATACTTCAGTGTGGGCAAACTATTTTTTTTCTTTTCTCTCTCCTTCGTGCTGCATGGCGGTCATGGTTCTCACAGCGCTAACAGGCACAGCACCGTGAACTCGATTGGCGGTATTGGAGCCCTGGTCACAGTTACCTAATCAGAGTCATTTCTTGTAGCTCTCCCCTTAAAACCCTGAAATTGGTAAATGCTTTGTGTAAAACAAAAATCCTCAAAGCAAAAGCTTCTCTCCCGGCAAAGAAGAAGAGTCAATATTACAGTATTCACTGCACTCTGGAAAATTGTCCCATAATGCTGTGTAGGGCATTACTTTTACAAAACATTGTTGCTCATAACCCTATGGTGGTCTTAGGACAATGAGACCACCACTAAAACGTTTACAACAACATGCTCTTTCTGTCTACATCATCTCTGAGTCCACTCACTAGGTTAGTGGGGACCCCAAAATAATAACCCCTCTCACCAGTTAGTGTTTTTATTTTTTTAATTTTAAGTACTGTCATGACTGAGATCTTTGTTTTATAGTGGTGAATTTCTTGTCTGTTAAGGACTTGTTTGTAATGCTATTGTTATAGCCCTGCTACTGCTGAAAACGTGCAATGCATTTTGTTCTCTAGGGGTTAAGTATATAGTTACATGACATTTTTTATTGCATTTTCTTTTTTTTTGTGTGTTTATGCTCTCTAGGGGTGGCTAATTATATGGTTACATGACCATTTAAACGTTGTTTTCATTGCACTGTTCTCTAGTTGCTTTTATAAGCATTACAGTCATATCAACATACTAAAATATTCATGGAATGGAAACTTGTCCCACAGTGCTTTGCAGGGCATTACTTTTACAATTTTCGTTTGCTCATTGCTCATATCTTAGCCTGTGGTGGTCCTAGGACAATAGCATCACCACCAAAAGGTTCACAACATCATGCTCTTTCTGTCTACATCATCTCAGATCCCCACACTAGGTTAGTTGGGACTCCACAATGAGGGGAATAGCTTGTGGTTTATCTAACTTGTTTGGAATAGCAATGTTACAGGCTTGTTATTTCTGAAAA
This sequence comes from Pleurodeles waltl, assembly GCF_031143425.1. Taxonomy (NCBI): domain Eukaryota; kingdom Metazoa; phylum Chordata; class Amphibia; order Caudata; family Salamandridae; genus Pleurodeles; species Pleurodeles waltl. Next base: position 779,840,608 of record NC_090444.1, read on the forward strand.
CTGTGTAATGCATTGAGTTCTCTTAAGGTAAATATATGGTTACATTTTTTTATTTATTGCAGTTTTCTGTTTTGTGTGGTTATTTTCTATAGAGGTTGACTATATAGTTACCTATTTTTCTTACCCATGCTATTTTCATTGTGGTGTTTGCTAGGAGCTGTTACAAACATTGCAGTCATGTCAACATATTAAAATATTTGTGCCACAGAAACTTCCCCCATAATGCTTTGCAACGCATTACTTATACAAAACAGTTTTGCTCATAACTCAGCCTCCGCTGGTCCTAGGACTGTGGGACCACCTTCAAAACATTGACCACAATGTGCTATTTCTGTCTAGATCATTTATGGGTACCCACACTATGTTAGTGAGGACTCCAAAATAGTAACCTCCTACCACCATTCATTATTTTTGAAATCTTTCCTATGGCTAAAATGTTTTATTTTTAAATTATTAAATATATGCAAGCTGTTATGTTTTATAGGCTTTGTAATGTTGCTGCTATATGTCTGCTAGCCTTTAAAATGTGTAATGCATTATATTTTTCAGGTTCCTAATATATGGTTGCCCAGCATCACTTTCTCTCATTCTTTTTTATCATGTAAATATGCTCTTTAAGGGCTGACCGCATGGTTACTTGACCATGTTTCTTCTAAATGCTATTTTTGTTGTGGTGTTTTTTGGAGACTGTTCTGAGCATTTGCAGTCAACATACTATATTATTCGAGGGCATGAAAACTCACCCCATAATGCTTTGTAGTGGGACCACCTTCAAAACATTGACCACAATGTGCTCTTTCTATCTATATCATTTCTGGGTCCCCACACTATGTTAGTGGGGCCTCCAAAATAGCAACTCCTACCACCATTCTTTATTTTTGAAAGCTTTCTCATTGCTGGAATGTTTATTTTACTGTTGGAAGAAGTTATGTTTTATAGGCTTTGTTTGTAATTCCATTGTCATATGTCTGCTAGCCTTTAAAATGTGTAATGCATTATATTTTTTTAGGTTCTCAATATTTGGTTGCGCAGCACTTCTTTCTCTTATTCTTTTTTCATGCAGATATGCTCTTTAAGGGCTGACCACATGGTTACTTGACCAAGTTTCTTCCAAATGCTATTTGTGTTGTGGTGTTTTTTAACAACTGGTCTGAGCATTTGCAGTGAACATACTATAATGTTGGAGGGCACAAAAACTTGCCCCATAATGCTTTGTAGGGTATTACTTTCACAAAGCATTTTGGTCATAAGTCAGCCTGTGGTGGTCCTAGGACAATGGGACCACCTTCAAAACACATCGGGGGTCATTCTGACCCCGGCGGTCTAAGACCGCCGGGGCCAGGGTCGGCGGGAGCACCGCCGACAGGCCGGCGGTGCCCCGCAGGGCATTCTGACCGCGGCGGTTCGGCCGCGGTCAGAAGAGGCAAACCGGCGGTCTCCCACCGGTTTACAGCTGCCCTTAGAATCCCCCATGGCGGCGCAGCTTGCTGCGCCGCCATGGGGGATTCTGACACCCCCTACCGCCATCCTGTTCCTGGCGGTTCGCCCGCCAGGAACAGGATGGCGGTAGGGGGTGCCGCGGGGCCCCTGGGGGCCCCTGCCGTGCCCATGCCAATGGCATGGGCACGGCAGGGGCCCCCGTAAGAGGGCCCCGCAAAGTATTTCAGTGTCTGCTAAGCAGACACTGAAATACGCGACGGGTGCAACTGCACCCGTCGCACCCCGGCAACTCCGCCGGCTCAATTCTGAGCCGGCGTCCTCGTTGCAGGGGCATTTCCTCTGGGCCGGCGGGCGCTCTTTTGGAGAGCGCCCGCCGGCCCAGAGGAAATGTCTAAATGGCCGCTGCGGTCTTTTGACCGCGGTGCGGTCATTCAGCGGCAGTACCTTGGCGGACGGCCTCCGCCGTCCGCCAGGGTCATAATCAGGCCCATCATCTCTGGGTTCCCACACTAGGTTATTGGGGACCCCAAAATAATAACTCCTCTCACCATTTAGTGTCTTTCAAGCTTTCTCATGGCTAGAACATTTGTTTTATAGCTGAGAGAAGTTTTGTTTAAAGGCCTTGTTTGTAATATCATTGCAGTAGGCCTGCTAGTCATAACAATACCTTCCAGGGGCTATGGATATGGTTACACTGCAATACTTTCTCCTGTTTTTTTCATGGGGGTTATGCTCTCTAAGGGCTACCAATATGGTTACATGACCATGTTTCTTACCAATGATATTTTTGTTTTGGTGCCCTCTAGGGGCTGTTTTGAGCATTAATGTCTAATGTCAAAAGTTTATTTCTGAAAAAGGTTTATATGATATTTGCATATGTTTTAATGATCTCTCATAACTACAAATTATGACCATGATTCAGGCAAACCGAACATCCTTATCACACTATGACCGCTTGAACATTCTTGATATGTTTGGATGACCCTTCTAGTTTATTTCTCCTGAGTGGCTGTCCTCTGTTTTTTGGGGGAATTTTGTTAGCCAGCCAGCAACTCTGACGATGGGGTGGTGAAAGTGCTATTCTATTGGCAGATTTAAATTAATATGCTGAATGGCAATATTTTCATTTTTTGCTGCAGATAGAGGAAGAAAGTAAATGGAAGTGCTTTAGTTAAATGCAGGGCCACTGGCATTATATGGCAGGAAAAGACAAAATTATGAGGAAGGATTGACCAATTTATGTGACAAGAAAAAGTCCAGTTATGAATTTACAACCATTAACTCTAACTCAAGCAAACGTGAGATCTATTACACTGCAAATGCTTGTTATTGATTGTTCTAAAAAGTAGTTAAGTGTTAAGCGTCAACATGCTGAACTTACAACTTATTTTGTATGAAACATTTTTACATGTGAAAATAATGTACTCTGGATTTTCTCATAATAATTTACCTTTCAGGATGCATATGCATTCCCAATACGATTTGCCCTGACATCAGCTGGAGACAGGTTTGAGCACAAAATGTGTCTTAGTAAGACATTTTCTGCAGGATTTAGCATTCTGTATGTAAAATTAAGCAAAACTGGATATTATTGGATATTGGTTAACATGAAATTGAGAGGTTACACAACTTTTGCTGCCGTAATTAAAATTTCACTCTGGCCTTATTTCACTGCAATCACTCATGCCCTTGATTATTTATATTGTAAGACAAGCCCCATTAGAACCACCTACTTTGCAGTAAAGAGGGTTCAATTTAGGCATACTGTTTAGCACAATGCTGTAAGCCAGCATAATGGATCAGTTTAATCAATATGGTGCATGAGGCAGGAAAATGTGTATTTTTCTCAAAAAAGACAGTACACTGACAGTATCTTAAATTTGTTGTAAAAATAATCCAATACAGTTACTTAGAGCCTTCAAGGCACGGCAAAGAGGAGAAGTATAATCAGGGGTTGTTTCTCCTTTAGCGCTAAAGGGCTGCTCCCCTCTGAAATTCCTGCACATCTACATAAAAAAATATTAAATAGATTGATTTGTTTGGAGATGCAATTGTATCTCCAAACAAATCAATGTACTTAACTCTGTGCAATCATTCCTAGGCTGCCTGCCTTCCCCGCCTCGCTTTGAAGTAGACAGAAGTCAGGCAGAAATCAACTTTTCTGCACTGTGCCTCAGGACGCAGGACTTAGATTTCTAAAGTCCTTTGTTTCTATTGTAGTCTATGTTGGTATGCACTGTAGGCCAGTGACAATGTTAGCATCATGGTTTCAAGCGTTGGAGTCTTCACCCGTGTGTAAGGGCAGCCATCTGTCATTTACAGGCATAGATCCCAACCTTTCCCATTCGTCACACAGTAGGAGTGAATGCAAGCACATGTAATTTGGTGCCTTCTATTCGGTAATGGTAACAGTTATAATGCTAATCTTGAGTTATTTATATTGAGCTGTGACCTTTTGTCACCTTAGCATCCCACTCTGTGACACCCCAGGCCCTGGCTGCAGATCACTAGCTCCTTCAGAAGAGCAGATGCTATTTGTGTCCCCCTGCTAAGTTGTTCCAAAAGATGAGCAGGGTTCTGATTTCACTTGCAAAGTTTATCCAAATATCTGAGTCAAGCTCAAAGCGAAACATATGTGCTTACAAGGAAAGGCAGTTATTTGCTGTATGGTGTTAAAACTGTCCCTGTCTTCATGCCCTTATTATTAATACCAAATACATTGATTGATTTGCGAACAATGAATGTTAAAAACGTTAAGGTAATGTGTGTCAGTTATTTTGTTCCTTTCCTTTTTCACGTTTTACTTAATGCTGCATACCCCAAGACAGTTAACTGTTTAATCTTGATGTGTTTCTGTATTTTTTTCATGCATCATATTACTCTTCAATAGTGCATACTTGTGCCACGTGTATCAAGGTCTTTGATTGAGTGCGCTGAAGCTGAGGCTGAGCACAGTGCATGTCAGTGGGTTGGAGCCTCTGCAGAGCACACAGAACAATGGTCATACATTCCAGTTACAATTGAAATTCAGTGAAAATGTGTGCTAAGTTTGGGCAAAAAGGTCAAAATATTTAGGCCCTGATATAAAAAAAGTGGCGCTTCACATCGTGAAGCGCCACTTTTCTTGAGCTCCACTAATGCCACCATGTGTGCACCATATTTAAGATATGGCGCACCTTGGCAGTATTAGGAAGAATATCGACAAACGTTTTGACGCTATTGTGGCGCTTTGCTCCACTAGTGTGAAAAATTCTGATGCTAGTGGAGCGAAGTGCAAGGAGGCCCATTGATTCCAATGGGTGCATCCTTTTAACACTTCCTTTCAGCAGGCATTAAAACCTGATGCCAAAAAGTAGCTCAATGAAATCTTGTAGATTTAATTGCACCATTCTTTCAGGCCTCCTTGCAGCGGAATGCCCCCTCTGCATACATTATGCATGGCACACGCATAATATGACACAAAGCATAGCAAAGTGGCACAATTCATGCATAGCTCTACTTTGTAGATATGGCACGGCATTTTTGGCAATTTAGCGCAACATTAGCGTCAGAAAAATGATGCTAATGTGGTGTTAGATGGCGCTAGGCTATCCTTAAATTTGGGTGAAAAGCAAAAGGAAATAAAGTGCTTAAATGTGAATGAGTGCTGTTTTTGTTCGGGGTGGTAAAATGAGGGAGATGCGAGGGAGTGCATTCAGGAGAGTGAAAAGAGGGTGCTGAAGAGGAAAGAGAGGAGGTTGAAAATGTGCATATGGATGAGATGTGCAGAGAAAAAGGGCATAAAGATCTAACAAAAAGCGCACATTTTTGAAGTCCATACTCCTTCCACAGGCCTCAATAATATTTAGGCCAATATTTATACTTTTTGACGCAAAACTGCGCTAATGCAGTTTTGCGCCAAAAAAATTAGAAGCGCCATGCGGGCGCCGTATTTATTGAATGGCGTTAGCCGGCGTTAGCCGACCGGCGCTGCCTGGTGTGCGTGAAAAAAAACCACGTACACCAGGCAGCGCCGGCGTAGGGAAAAATGGCGTTTGGGCGTCCAAAAATGGGGCAAGTCAGGCTGAGGCAAAAAAATCGTCTTAACCCGATTAGCGCAATTTTTTTACGACGCCCATCCCCCATTGCAATGACTCCTGTCTTAGCAAAGACAGGAGTCATGCCCCCTTGCCCAATGGCCATGCCCAGGGGACTTCTGTCCCCTGGGCATGGTCATTGGGCATAGTGGCATGTAGGGGGGCACAAATCAGGCCCCCCTATGCCACAAAAAAAAATAAAAGAAAATACTTACCTGGACTTACCTTAATGTCCCTGGGGTGGGTCCCTCCATCCTTGGGTGTCCTCCTGGGGTGGGCAAGGGTGGCAGGGGGTGTCCCTGGGGGCAGGGGAGGGCACCTCTGGGCTCATTCTGAGCCCACATGTCCCTTAACGCCTGCCCTGACCCAGGCGCTAAAATCCAGCGCAAATGCGGGTTTTTTAGACCCGCCCACTCCCGGGCGTCATTTTTGCCCGGGAGTATAAATCTGACGCAATAGCATCGGAGTCATTTTTTAAGACGGGAATGCCTACCTTGCATATCATTAACGCAAGGAAGGTGTTCACGCAAAAAAATTACGCTAATTCCATGAACTTTGGCGCTAGACGCGTCTAACGCCAAAGTATAAATATGGAGTTCGTTTTGCGTCGAATTTGCGTAGAAAAAAACGACGCAAATTCGGCGCAAACGGAGTATGAAAATGCCCCCAAATTTATAGTCCCAGAATTTCAGAATTGAAACATTTCCGATGTTAATTATTTATAACAAATCATTGTTGTTACTCATTTATCTTAAACAGATAACCATTGACAAAGCCAATAAGACTGACAAGTTTTAGGTGTATGTCAGTTGTTGTATTGTATTTCTGGATGAAGTAACATCTCAGAGAGAAACCAAAATACAGGTTTTGGAGGAACACTAACAGAATCACAGAAATGTATTTTATATGTCTCTTTTAGAGAGCCTCCACTTTTTTCATCCCACTAAAAGAACTGTCAGCACATATTTCTGTATGGCTGATTGCAGCCAGCAACTGTGGGTGCTTCCCAATGCCTAGACAAAACATTTTATCGCAAAGTTGATGCCGCACGCTGTGTAAGACACTGGGCAAGCACACACTTTATAGGGCCTGAAGTTGTCGCGCTGTACAATTCGCACATGTTGAACTTAATATTGCAGTAGGATATGGAGCAGTTTTTCATGTGTTTAATATTTCAAGGCCATACTTTTGCACTGTTTTATAAACCTTGCTTTCTCACTAAATTCATTTGCTTTCAAACGCACCATTTGTTTACCTTTTTTCATTTTTTTCTTGGTAGGAGGACCCACCCTGGACCCCACATTTGTCCATAAGGCTTACTCGCCTCACTCGCTACATAAAAGTCATACCCAACTTTTAAGCCCCACCACTTTCAAATGTCACCAGCCACCAATGAGTATAATCCACTCAGTTAAGAATTATCTTGCCAGCCTTCTGTGCTTCATTGTAAATTTAGTTTTATTGATCTCCTCATGATTAAAGGAAAAGCTCTAAATGAAATTGCAAATGGGAAGTTATGATAAAAGCACCGAAGAGCTCTCAGCAAAAAAAGCAATTTGCTAATGGCTAAAATCACCCAAAGGCTTCAGTACTGATGAAGGTTGAAGCAGTTAGAAAGATCTTTTGACCACCACTTTACTGTTCCCAGCAGATGGAAATGTTATGCCCCGTTTGCCAATGTTCTACGTAGTGAAATAGAGTGCTGATTGTCTGCTATTTTTGCAATATGAAAAAGCTCAGAAAAAATCAGCAATATATTTAACCTTTCTGTGAAGATTTCACGACATTAGCTTTTTAGAAAAGTGTATTAATTTTATTGTTGAAAGCACGAATGCATATTTCAATATCAAATTTAAATGATGCGAGGTTTAGGGGCATAGTTACAAGGAGCTTGCTCCGCCGCTGCATCATTTGTTTTCGGCAGCTGCAGAGCATTCAGTGCTCTATATTCACAAAGTGATGCAATAGGCATGATGCATCACTTTTCTCTGTCCTACATCGTTTTTTAACATGTGCTACAGCTGACTGCGTCAGGTAATGTTAATCATATACGAGGTAGGCATTCCCTCTTAAAATACTACACAGAACTGACATATCCATATCAACAAGTCCTTAGGAAAGTGAAGCTTCATTGGCAAATGATGCGCAGACTCCAAAATTGTCAAACTTCCTACACCTCCTTAACCCAAACATAAAAATGACACAGTGACTCTTCAAAAGGAATTTGACTTGCTGAATTCACTTTACACACTAAAATTTGTCTGTGTTTCACTTCCCCTCTACTAGTGGTGGATCGACATGTGACAACCAAGTTGTAGGACCCCTTGACCAAGCTGGGACCATGGTACCTATGATTTCACCATCTACTGTGATGTTGTGTACTTTTTGTAAGGGACAATCACTTCTCCATGGAGGAAGGGGTCCCCAAGTCCATGCCCGTGCACTGCAAAGTACAACAGGTAAGCACACATTAGGTAGAAAAAAACACGTATAGCCTCTTCACATCCGAACATATACTTGCATTTACTTACATTACACTGTCACTCACTGTGCCAAATATAGTCAGGTCTCCACATACACATAAGTAGACTATGCCCACTGTAATGATGCCCATAGCCATATTGCATACATTACCCCTTACATCAAGGACCAATGTAAAAGTGTAGAACGTAATATTCCACCATTTTACAGACTTTTACATTGGTCCTAAAACATTAGGCTACTTGTTTCAATTGTAACTAACGCAGCTGTTCTAAATTTTGATGCATCACTGTAAGTTGCAACAGCTGTGAGGCCAACTTCAGCGATGCGCCACTTTCAGGGGTGATTAGTTATTGAAAAGTTCCCAAAGATGCATCAGAATTTCTGATGCACACTGGGACCTTGAGCCATGGTGCCCCCTATTGCAAATACAGTGCATCCATGATTTTGTAACATATTCCTGCGCATTGTAGCAAATGTTGACGCATCGCTGGCACAATGCAGTGATGCATCATTACTTGTAAATATGCCCCTTATGGACTTATTTTCAAGCTCCTGTACAATGCTGGAATGTCACTTTTAGTGATGCACCAGTGGGGCACACTGCAAGGCCATATTTACAAGGTCATGCAAAGCCACCCTGAGTGGCTTTTCTTGGGCTTGTAGATAGGGACTGAGTTAAAGCAGCACAAGTCACTGAGTTGCCTCACCCTGCAATAGAGAGGTGTGACATGGGCATTACGGTGGGTGTTCACATGTAACACCCACGGCAGTTGGCACATTCCCAGATTTATATTGCCTGGAAATGTGTCAAAAGCCTACACCTCCTAAGGGAAGACATAAGGGAGGCACAAGGAGGAGAAATACCTTTATTTCTCCTCATTTTTCCTTTTTCTAAAAAAGGCAGCTTGTATCCCTTCCTGCACAAACACAATCATCCCTGCAATGCACACGCCCTTGCATGATGGTGCAAGGGTGCCTGCATTTGCGCATCGCTGCCCATTGTGCGCCAGTGCAGGGAAAAGGACAGGAATGTGCTGTATATCATAGATACCACACATTCCTGCCCTTTTCTATGATGCAGGGCAGCGCAGCAAGAGTCCTTATGGCACTTCCCTGCACCAAAAACTCATAAATGAGGCCGTTAGTCCTTTAACTAATTCTGAAAGATTGCACAAGTTCTCTGAAAACGTTCTGGTATTACAAAGAACATTCTATAATATTGCCTATGTAGTTGCACAAAACTGCAAGAATAGCAAGGGCAAAAAATTGGTGCCTGAATCACAAAACCATTGACAGTTGAAAATGGCTCCACTTATGCTTGGTGTGTATTCACAAAAATGTACATCACGGTGTGGGTTTTCACAGGTTGTGGACATTCACAAACCGATCTATGACCCTTCCCACCTCGGAAATGGAAACAGATTTACTACAGTAAAGAGATGGAGTAAACCCCTTTCCTGGGTGAGAAGAGAAATCATTCTCCCCAAGATTCGTGGTGGTGTAGGGGAAGTAGTTGCTCACAAGAACATACATGTTTGCATCTTTTGACAAATCTAAAAAGAGTGCAAGTGCATAACACAGCTGCATTTTCCTAATGTATAAATATTCGCTCTGTAGTTTATGCGTTCAAAAATAGAAGCATTAAAAATGCCAGATGCCATTGGCATTAGTATGCCAGAAATATGCAACTGGCATAGTTTTATTGGGCAGTTTCACCTGCCTATACTTCCATTGAGGACCTTGCTGGGGGAGGGGGACTTCATTCCCCAGCTTCCCTGGCATCAAAGGAGGGTTTACATCCTTTGGCAAGAACTAAAAAGTGCCGGACATTACCAGTGGCACAAGATGCAATTTTTGGCAGTTTCACCTGCCACCCTTCCACTGAGGGCCCGGCTGGGGTGGGACTTTTTTCCCCAGCTTCCCCTGGTGTAAAGTAGGGGCCAGATCATTTGGCAAGCACTGAAAAGTGCCAGGGCCCATATTTATACTTTGCATTGGCGCAGTTTTGCGTCAAAAAAATTAGCGCCGGCTAACGCCATTCTGAAGCGCCATGCGGGCGCCGTATTTATTGAATGACGTTAGCCGGCGTTAGCCGCCGGCGCCGTCTGGTGTGCGTTAAAAAAAAACGACGTACACCAGGCAGCACCGGCGTAGGGGGATATGGGGCTTGGGCGTCAAGAAATGGGGCAAGTCAGGTTGAGGCAATTTTTTCGCCTCAACCCGATTTGCGCCATTTTTTACGACTCCCAACCCCCATAGAAATGACTCCTGTCTTAGCAAAGACAGGAGTCATGCCCCCTTGCCCAATGGCCATGCCCAGGGGACTTTCTGTCCCCTGGGCATGGTCATTGGGCATAGTGGCATGTAGGGGGGCACAAATCAGGCCCCCCTATGCCACAAAAAAATAAAAAAAATACTTACCTGAACTTACTTTAATGTCCCTGGGATGGGTCCCTCCAGCCTTGGGTGTCCTCCTGGGTTGGGCAAGGGTGGCAGGGGGTGTCCCTGGGGGCATGGGAGGGCACCTCTGGGCTCCTTCAGAGCCCACAGGTCCCTTAACACCTGCCTTTTGCAGGCGCTAAAAAACGGCACAAAAGCGGCCGTACGTCATTTTTTTGACCCGCCCACTCCCGGGCGTGATTTTTGCCCGGGAGTATAAATCCGACGCACATGCCTCGGAGTCGATTTTTTAGAGAGGAACGCCTACCTTGCATATAATTAACGCAAAGTAGGTGTCCACGCTAAAAAATGACGCTAACTCCATGGACTTTGCCGCTAGACGCGTCTAACGCCAAAGTATAAATATGGAGTTAGTTTTGCGTCGAAATTGCGTCAAAAAAAACGACGCAATTCCGGCGCAAATGGAGTATAAATATGCCCCCAGATATTTCCCGCGACGTGAAACGCAATTCTTGGGAGTTTCACCTGTCCACACTTCCATTGAGGCCTTGGCTGTGGTGAGAATTCGTCCCCTAGTTTCCGCTGCTGCAAAGGAGGGGGCCAGATCCTTCGGCAAGCACTGAAAAACAGCGGACATTTGTTGTGGGTTGAGTGTGGTATACATCTGGGCATGCACCGGGGCCAAGACCGGGCCCGTTTTCGCCCTTTATTGCCCTGGAGATGCAAAGCTAGACCTGCTCTCTATACTCTGGAGTTATGCTGTCATTGCCGTCTGGTCTTTGTAAGTTTATTTGTGTTAGGTACATTAGTTGGCTACTTTTTCCCTTGCTTTTGCAGCGTTTTTTGTTGAGTGCTAAGAGCTAATGCATTTTTTTTACTAGCTGTGGAGAAGTAGAAGGCTCTAGAAATCTCTAAAGTTAATGCCAGAAAGGAAATAAACCTGCTGAAAGTGACCCTTTCTCTAATATTGACGCTGGCAGGAATTGTACTTTAGATGACATTGATCATCTAATCAAGGAGGTTGAGACAATACTGAATGCTGATTCGGCCAAAGGTGCAGCGAACTTTGTAAAAGTGCGGGAAATGTTTAGGAAATGAGCAACAAAGCACTTTATAAGCAACTGAAGCAACAATTTTGGCCTGCCAATTTAGGCCGGACCCAAAATGCAGCTGCCAGCGCCAATGCAGGCATCCTTGCACCATCGTGGAAGGATGTCTGCGTTGAGGGGTGTGATTGTTTATGTGCAGGACGGTGCCCCTTCCTGCACATAAACAATCACTAACGGTGGTTTGGCACTTCTGTGTGTGCTGCACAATGCAGCACACACAGAAGTGCCAAAGCGTTATTTTCAAATTATTTTTTATGTGCCGGAATGGACACCTTCCTGCACATAAGCAATAATTTCTGGCATTTTGCTTTTTCTATGCGTGCAGGAGAATGCAGCACGCATACAAAAAGCAAAAAATGAGGAGGAATAAAAGTATTCCTCCTTGTTGCGTCCTGCTAATGCCACTCCTGGGGGTACCGTTAGATTTTGGTGCTGCCTCAGGTTGACGACATTTCATAAATCTGAGGCAATGTCAAAATTCAATGGGTGTTGCTGAGGCACACCCACAGCAACACCCATTTCACACCCCTTCCACGCACAGTGCTGTATGGGAAGGGGCTGTATTTACAAGGTGGCGTTAAGCCACAAAAAGTGGCTTAACGCCACCTTGTAAAATCGGCGCTGTGCTGAGCGCCACCGGAGCGTCACTAAAAGTGATGCTTCTGTGGCGCTAGGGGCCTATAAATACGGCCCAATGGTTTTCACCCAGATCTGTGACTGGGGTGAGTGTTTGAAAACTTTCAGCACTCTGCCCATCATCCTTTTGTGTTGCTAAAGTTGCCCTAAGTTTGAAGCGTATGACCGGACGTGAGTCCCCTGCTCACTGTGCCTCTGGATTCAAGCTAGCCTGTCCAATAAAAATGTATTTCCTAATACCAGTCCCTGGATGTTTGTTTCTGGTCCAGAGCGAACCTAGCCTGGCAGTTGGGCTTAATTGTTCCCATCGAGAACATGGTCAAGGCTGATCTGCATGTGGCTGGGTCCAAACTGGGGTGGCATGGTGAGGCAAGGACTGATGGATCAAACCTGGATCTGTGACTGGGAGTGTTTGAAAAGTTTTAGCACTCCATTCCTCATCCTTTAAAGTTGTCCTTAGTGGGAAGGGTATACCTAGATGTGTGTCCTGGGCTCACTGTGCCACTGGATTCAATCTAGTCTGGCTGCAGAAGGGTGATATCCTGGAACCTATCCCAGGATGCTTGTTTTTAGTCCAGGGAAGAGTTTTTCTGGCAGTTTGGGCTGAATGTTTCCCAATGGGAACAGGGTCAATACTGATTTGCATACGGCTGGCTAGAAACTGGGGTGGCATTGTGAACAAAAGAATGATGGATTAAACCCAGCAGTGTGACTGGGGGTGATTGTCTCAAAAATGTCAGCCCTCCCTTTTTCATTCTTTTGTGCTGCTAAAGTTGCCCTAAGTGGGAAGGGTATGCCCAGACATGGGTCTTGTGCTCATTGTGCCGCTAGACTCAAGCTAGTTTATCTGATGCAAGATGAGACTTTTTAATTGGTCTTGGAGTGCTTGTTTCCAGTTCAGGGTAAATCTGGCCTGGTAGTTTGTTCAGAATTGTTCCCATGGAGAGCATAGTCAAGACTGATTTGCATGTGGTTGGGTCCAATCGGGGTAGCATGGTAAGCAAAAGAATGATGTATTAAACTGAGATCTGTGACTGGGGGTGAGTGTTTGAAAAGTTTCAGCACTCCGTCCATCATCCTTTTGTGTTGCTAAAGTTGTCCTAAGTGGAAAGGGTATGTCCAGATGTATGTCCCATGCTCACTGTGCCACTAGAATAAAGCTAGTTTAGTTGATGAAGGATAATACCCTGACATCAGTCCCAGGATGCTTGTTTACGGTCCAGGGAGGACCTGGCAGTTTGGGCTGGACTGTTCTGATGGAGAACAGAGTTAAGTCTGCTTTGCATATGGCTGGGATCAAACTGGGATGGCATGGAGAGAAAAAGGCTGATGGATTAGACCTAGATCTGTGACTGGGGGTGAGTGTTTGAAATGTTTCAGCATTCTGTTCCTTATCCTTTTGTGTTGCTAAAGTTGCCCTAAGTGGGAATGGTATGCCCAGATGTGGGTCCCGTGCTCACTGTGCCACTGGATTCAAGCTAGTCTGGCTAAAGAAAGGTGATGTCCTGAAATTAGTCCCAAGAAGCTTGTTTTCTGTCCAGAGCAAACCTGGCCTGGCAGTTTGGGCTAGATTGCTTCTATGGGGTACTAGGGTTAAGGCTGATATGTAAATGCCTGGGTCCAATCTGGCATGGTGAGCAAAAGAACAATAAATTAAACCCAAATCTGTGACTGGGGATGAGTGAGTAGAACATTTCAGCACTCTGTTCTTCATCCTTTTGAGTTGCCATAGCTATAATGGAAGGCATAGAATTGAAAGTTGGAGAGTCTCACCTTAGAATTTTTTTTTCACAACAACTAAGCTGTCACTGTCCCCCTAAACTTAATATCGTCCGTAATGTTCCATGCTCTAACAGGTAGTCTCCTTTAACACTTGATGTAACATCTTGCCATCCCTCAGCTGTATCTTAAGCTCAACCTTCATACTCTTCTACAGCTAGAGTTAGGGGCCCATAAGTGCCCCCACAGCATCACCATGGTAGCGCCGTATTTATAATTTGTGACGCTAGTCTGGTGCTTTGCAGGACTATCATCACAAATTATGACACCCCAGTGCTCATAAAGTGTGCCCTGTATGTGTTCCCTGTGTGGTGCCTAACTGTATCACTGAGGCTCTGCTAACCAGAACCTCGGTGTTTATGCTCTCTCTGTTTTTAAAATTTGTTACTGCAGGCTAGTGACTAATTTTACCAATTCTGATTGGCACACTGGAACACCCTTATAATTCCCTAGAATATGGTACCCAGGTACCCAGGGTATTGGGGTTCCAGGAGATCCCTATGGGCTGCAGTATTTCTTTTGCAACCCATAGGGAGCTCAGACAATTCTTACACAGGACTGCCATTGCAGCCTGAGTGAAATAAACGTCCACGTTATTTCACAGCCATTTTTTACTGCACTTAAGTAACTTATAAGTCACCTATATGTCTAACCCTCACTTAGTGAAGGTTAGGTGCAAACTTACATAGTGTGTGGACGACCTGGCACTAGCCAAGGTGCCCCCACATTGTTCAGGGCAAATTCCCCAGACTTTGTGAGTGCAGGGACACCATTACACGCATGCACTACATATAGGTCAATATCTATATGTAGCGTCACAATGATAACTCCGAACATGGCTATGTAACATGTCTAGGATCATGGCATTGTCCCCCAATACCATTCTGGTATTGGGGGGACAATTCATTGCATCCCCGGGTCTCAAGCATAGAGCCCGGGTACTGCCAAACTAACTTTCCGGGGGTTTCTCTGCAGCTACTGCTGCTGCCAACCCTCAGACAGGTTTCTGCCCCCCCTGGGGCCTGGGCAGCCCAGTCCCAGGAAGGCAGAACAAAGGATTTCCTCTGAGAGAGTGTGTTACACCCTCTCCCTTTAGAAATAGGTGTGAAGGGCCTGGGAGGAGTAGCCTCTCCTGGCCTCAGGAAATGCTTTGAAGGGCACAGATGGTGCCCTCCTTGCATAAGCCAGTCTACACTGGTTCAGGGACCCTCCAGCCCTGCTCTGGTGTGAAACTGGACAAAGGAAAGGGGAGTGACCACTCCCCTGGCCAGCACCTCCCAGGGGAGGTACCCAGACCTCCTCCAGTGTGTCCCAGGGCACAATGGACAGCTCTGAGTGGCCAGTGCCAGTAGGTGACGTCAGAGACCCCTCCTGATAGGTGCTTACCTTTCTCTGTAGCCAATCCTCCTCTGAGGGCTATTTAGGGTCTCTCCTGTGGGAATCTCACCAGATAATGAATGCAAGAGCTCACCAGAGTTCCTCTGCACTTTCCTCTTCGACTTCTGCCAAGGATCGACCGCTGACTGCTCCAGGACACCTGCAAAACCGCAACAAAGTAGCAAGAAGACTAACAGCAACATTGTAGCGCCTCATCCTGCCGGCTTTCTCGACTGTTTCCTGGTGGTGCATGCTCTGAGGGCTGTCTGCCTTCACCCTCCAATGGAAGCCAAGACGAAATCTCCTGTGGGTCGACGGAATCTTCCCCCTGCCAACACAGGCACCAAACATCTGCATCACCGGTCCTCTGGGTCCCCTCTCATCCTGACGAGCGTGGTCCTTGGAACACAGGAGCTGGGTCCAAGCGTCTCCGACAGTCCAGTGGCCCTTCTGTCCAAATTTGGTGGAGGTAAGTCCTTGCCTCCCCACACCAGACAGTATTCCTGTGTACTGCGTGAACTGCAGCTGTTAGGGCTTCTGTGCACTTCTGCAAGACTTCCTTCATGCACAGCCTAGCCCAGGTCCCCAGCACTCCATCCTGCATTGCCCAACTCGCTGAGTTGGACTCTGACTTCGTGGGACTCCCTTTTGTTGTGCTGAGACGACCGTCATGCTCAGATGTTCTGAACACCTGTTCAGGTGCTTCTGCGGGTGCTGCCTGCTTTTGCATGGGATCTCTGGGGTCCATTCGTGGTTCGCATTCCACTTTTGGAGTATATGGTTTGTGTTGCCCTTTGGCCTATTTTTCCCTATTGCATTATATTGTGTTCTACAGTGTTTGCACTACTTTTCTGTTTACTTACCTGATTTGGTTTGTGTGTGTATATTTTGTGTATATTACATACCTCCTAATGGAGTATATCCTCTGAGATACCTTTGGCATATTATCACTAAAATAAAGTACCTTTAGTTTTAGTAACTCTGAGTATTGTGTTTCTTATGATATAATGCTAAATTATATAAGTGGTATAGTAGGAGCTTTGCATGTCTCCTAGTTCAGCCTAAGCTGCTCTGCTATAGCTACCTCTATCAGCCTAAGATGCTAGAACACTTCTAATCTACTAATAAGGGATAACTGGCCTGGCACAAGGTGTAAGTACCACTAGGTACCCACTATAAGCCTGGCCAGCCTCCTTCAGTAGCTAACTATAAAACTCGATCATCTAGATTACTAGTCAAAGATTGCAAGTCTGAACATATTTACTTACATTGAGGTGCCTGAAAAGGGTGTCCCCTATCACCCCTCTTTTATACTAGCCATTGAACCCGTATCCGCACACATTAGGCAATATCCAGAGATTAGAAGCATGACCTTTGGAGGCAAGCACCATAAACTGAAATTTTTCGCTGACAAAATACTACTAACTGTGATAGACCTGCACATGGCCAACATGGAGGCCCTAGACTTGATGGAACATTTTGGCAGATTATTGGGCTTTAAGATCATTTTGGAAAAGTCAGAGTTGGTGGGAGCGGTCTGCCCCAAACAAATAAAGAGAAACTGACCCCATTTAAGTGGGCCAAACAAAAGATCAAGGCCCATATTTATACTTTTTTAGCGCCGCATTTACGCCGCTTTTTGACACAAAAACGGCGCAAACTAACAAAATACAATTGCATTTTGTAAGTTTGCGCCGTTTTTGCGTCAAAAAGCGTCGCAAATGCGGCGCTAAAAAAGTATAAATATACTTAGGGCCATATTTATACTTTTTGACGCAAAATTGCGCTAACGCAATTTTGCGTCAAAAAAATTTGCGCCGTCTAACGCCATTTGGATGCGCAATGCGGGCGTCAAATTTATACTTTGACGTACGGCGGCGCAACCAACAGGTGGGAGTCATTATTTCGTGACGCAGACAGCGTCGGTCTGTCGTAAAGGAAACCAACGTAAATGCGACGCACATCACTGTGGGTCGATTTACGACAGCGCAATCATGAAAACGCCGTTTTTTATCACGCAATTGCGTCACATTTTTGCGCGAAAACTGCCCTTTCAGGAGAGGAGACTCAAAATGGATCCTAGATGCCCCAACAGACCCCAGGAGGATGAGAGCAGACCAGGAACCAGCCAGGAGGAAGCATACAGGAACCAGGACATTTAAAAAAAAAAAAGAAAGTGTCGCTTCAGTGCAGAGGAGCAGGAAATCCTGGTGAAAGAGGTGACGGAACACCAGCACCAACTTTTCATCACCTCCAAATTGCCACTCAGTAGGAGAGAGGCCATCTGGAAACAAATTGTGGACAAGATTAACAGTGTGGCTGAAGAACACCGGACAGTCACCGAGTGTAAGAAACGCTGGCATGACTGCAAACGTAGGACCAAAGAGAAAATGGCCAGGAACAGGAAGGCAGCAATGCAGACTGGAGGGGGGAGTCCAGCACAACAGGAGGCCCTGGACCACATGGAGGAGATGGTCGCAGCCGTCATCCCGGAGGAGATCGTCACAGGGATTCAAGGACTGGACAGCGCAGACTACCACGACACTACGCACATGCAGGGTAAGTCGCATGGGGAATCATGATACAATAATGGGGACTGTAAGCAGGGGGGGGATACCTACTACACAATGCATGTAAGTCAGCACATATATGAAGTGGCATGGGGAAAGGGGCACGGCAGGGGGGCATGCCCAGTACTGACCGAAGCTGGGGCACCACAAAATACAGCAACAACAACAGTCCCACAGGGACATCCTGTAATTACAACAAGAGAGCCAAGGGAAAGCAGTGACAGGTGGGAAGGACACTACCTCAAATCCACATCCAGGCACTAGTATTGCAAAATCTATTCTACATCAACTAGGTCCCTATCTGTAATGCAGTAGCAAATACAACAACTGTAACTTAACTGCAAACACAGTTGACAATAACACCTCTCATCTCTGTGCAGCTATAGTACCAAATAGCAGAAACCCCACCCTGGAACATACATACCTAAATTAGGGGGTGAGGGTGACATCTGCAATTACTCCTAGAAATAAGACAAAGGTACCAGTACACTCAAATGCCGAATGTCCATAACTGACACATACATAAGCCTAAGTAAACAGCAATAGGAGCCACACAGCACTAACGATACACACATGCTGCATACGTCAGGGTCCCTCACGTGCCTGGCTAACAAGGCTACATCACTAATGTCATACTGCTCAGACAACAACATTGAGGAGGGGACACAGGCAACTGGTCACTGAAACACACCTGCAAAGTCGGACAAACAAATAGGACCTTCATACGATAAACAGGCCAATCCAATTCAAAACACATCACCCAACATCATCTCAAAACATCAAGAATGTTTACATCCATACCACATCCTAACATTGACATGCATAGGTAATGCCACGTTACATGTACAGATCATGCAATGTGAATAAAAAGTGTATGGGGCAGGGCCTGAGAGGCAAGTGTGCTGGCAGGGCAGTCACAACACCCACAGTCAGTCAAAGTGTAGTGTGGCAAGTGAAACGTATACTTTGCGCATTAGCCTCAGGCTGGAGGCCTTTGTGCATCTTACCCTGAATGTACTTATACTCATTTGCTCACATCTAAGTGCCTCAGAGCAATTTGCACTAAATGATTCTCATTGCCCTTCCTATCAGTTAATGTAGCAAATAGTCAGTCCTAAGGTGTTGTCAATTAGTCAAATCACACTGTTTTGCCTACTTCTGCACTGGAGTTTGCCAGAACATACAGTATTCACTCTGTGCCCCAGTCAAGGATACCGTCTGGTACGTTGCTGATAGATGTGGTAGGGGTCAAGGTTTGGCATTCCTGCGTAGGGAAACTTTGTCATCACCATGACATATGTCTTTTACATTCACTCCCTTGTCCCAAGACACGCATGGGGGAGTTTCCAAACAGAAAATAACAACTAGATGCTGAATGCCTTGCTGCTGATGCACAACCAGATCCTAGCCCATTCCTCTGATATGAGGGATGATGTCTCCCCTGTGATTCTGACAGGCAACCTCCAAACTTAACAAGCTGTGCTATACATAGAACATGCAGGGGGAGAGTAGAAACAGTTAGGCACCATGAAAGCTGTGTACTAATGTATTACTCTCCTGCGGACTATTTCAATTCTAACAGTGTGTATTGTTTGTGTAATTGGGGCTCACACCTAAATTCCTACAAGTCAGTTGTACAATGAAACTTCATATCAAACTAATACTGTCTTTGTCATTTGTGTATGGGAACATACCGGAAAAGATACAAATGTGTAGGACCTGAGTGACCACCACTTCCCTGAGAAGTTCCAAAGATGTCATGCGCTCGGATGTCTAAACATTGCTTTGATGTGGGAGACCAGAGGCACTGCTAGTTAGTCTTAGCTAAATTGAATATCTGGGTGACAGAGTTATTTTCAAGTGGGTCAAACTTAGTCCCCCACACCATTAGCTATCCTGCTGCCTAGAAAGCCAAGAATCACATGTTGGATAATGAGAGCCCACCCTACAAAATGTCCCTCCATAACAATAGTGAAACACTGAGTGAGGAGTAGGAGAAAAAAAACGCCTATTCCTAAATAATTACAAAGCAACACCTAGAGGCGACCTGGCAGACATGTCTGAAAGATCCATATCAAACATGTGACTCACAGGTGGGCCATAGGCCTACAACAATGCCCTATGACGGACAGCAGATACCTAGACAAACACAGAGTACAATGTTAAGGCATCCAAAGGCTTGTATCTTACTGCAAAATTGTCACAACACAGACACACTAATTGTACCCTGTTTCATTGCAGAGGAACACGGATCTCCTGCTGATCTGCCTGTCCATGAGTTCCCTGATGACATGGATGACGAGACCATCAACCTCCCACAAGAGACCATTGACATGGTCCTTGAAAGCCTCCAAACCCCACCTTCAGTCACAAGGAGGAGCACAGAAGAAGCAGCCACCACAGTAGAACCACCCGCCACCCCAATTGTAAGACCTGCCAGCTCCAACACAGCTGAGGACTCTGACGACACTGGCACCAGCTTCGAAAGAACTGTCGTTGGGGTCCAGCGGGAGCTGGCCAAGGAGGTGCGGGTGGGGATGCAAAATATGGCAGCCAGCCTTGAGGGGGTGCGTTCGTGCATGTTGTCAACTGCTGATCAGGCAGCTGCAATGCAAGCCAGAAATGTTCTCTTGGAGGACATTTCAAAAACACTGAAGGAAATTGGCACAGCTGTCATCCAGTTGACACAACAACTCAAACTGCAAGCCACTCAACGTGTGCACGAATGCATCATAGAACCCCTCAGGGCCGACCTGGCTGCCTACCATCGGGATGTGGCTGCCATTCTGAAAAACCAGCAGGCCCTCCTTGCTGCAGTACTGCCCTTCCTTACTCAACAGGGATCAGCCCCCGGGATGTCTGCCTCCATGTCTTCTAACACTGAGGTGTGTGTTGCCCCTTCACAACCAACAACAACAAGGACACACCAGGCAACACACACATCAGAAGAAGAAGACATGGAACAGATAACATTCACACGCAAGAGTACCCGGAAGCCCTAGTCCCTGCACCATGCCCTACTCTGACCAAGGTCCTACGTTTTGACACATGCCAGTCTCACTACAACTAACCTCAATGACTGTTCGGCAGTCCACTGTATGACTTGTCCACCTTGCCAGTGAATGTTTCTCTCCTACCATTTTGCATTTCATGTTCCTCTGCACTGTCTGTGACATCACCCCAGCATGTCAGGAGCATCATCCACACCCCTTCTGTAGGATCACCATGTAATAATGCACCAGAAAGGAGTCAGCAAACATGGTGAATGGACATTTTGCACAACACCACTTATAAATAAATATCACTTGCACACCTATTGTGTCTCTGTGTCATTTCAAAATTCAACTGTGCAGTAGATAACTCCAAAGTGGCTGTGTGGAAACCATGTCGATTCTCTATACTACTGTCCTGATTTCATGTATACTGAATCATCTGTGCAGTGGCCAGGATTGCATCATAGCTTTACTATACTGAGGAAAATAACTGATGAAGGGACTAAGCACACACAATCATGCTGTGTTGGACAGAATGATGCACCATCTATAGCTATTCTACACAACTAATGGTGGCTGAGAAATGTAGGCACCATGCAATACTAAAATTTGAAATTATGCTGTAGAATGAAAGGAATGATAAACAAATTACACTGCATCAATCACCCTTACGGCGTATACTTCCATGAAGGAAAGTCATGCTGAATCAGTACACACATGATGTAGGTCAGCAATGATAGCAACAAGACAAGAGTGTGAACAAATCATCATCTATAAAGCTCTCCCTGAACTTCACAATGCTGTCCGACCTATCTATTTACCTACAATAACAAGTCTGGAAGCACTCTTTGTGAAGTAGGATACATACCAACCCCAAACCTTGATGATCAATGCACACTACCAATGGTGGCTCTCCAACATGGTGGATACTTACCAAGTTAGCACACGGGTAGCTGGCATGTTAAAACTCATAAGCCTGGGGATAGGGAGCATGGAACACAAATGTCATACTTAACATTTCTGCTACACTTATGTCAAGGCCATGAAAAGGTAGCACCTAACGCATCAGGTAAAGGGTTAACAATTTTTTTATTTAAAAGTAGTAATAAAAGAGGCAACTAAGGGAAAGGTAAACCTACACTAATCTAACCTGACTACTACTAACCCACAACTGTCCCTAACTAACCTAAGCTAAACTTACTCTACACATGTAACAAAACGATCTAAACATCAACCCCCCACCCACCATTAAGAGACAAGATACATGCAGGACAACACTTACTAACCTACACACATACTATACTATCCTAAACAAACATATATTTGTTTGTATTTTTTTTTGTTATATATATATTTTTTTTTATTAAACAGGAATCCCAACATTGCCACCCACCAACCCACCCACACAAAAATATTAGATAGAAAGTATAAGGACCCCCCACCCTCTTACCTAACACTAACTAAGCTAATTACCTATACTTATCCTATAACTAACCCCCCAAACCCAACTAACAGTATGAAAAGAGGAAAGAGGGGAGAGGGGAGGGGCAAAAGTTCAGGAGGGCAAAATAACTAAAGATTTGCCCTCTGAAGTGTGCGCCGGATGGAGCGCACCTTCTTTTTAACCTCCGCCATGTCCTCCGTCAGGTTGTCCACCTTTCGAATTAACCTGTCCAGTTTCCTAGACAATGCCTGGAAGGCTGCAGGGTCAATTGGAGGGTCACTGCTGGTCTGCGTGCCGGTGGAGGTGGAGATTGTCGCTGGAGTGGAGTGGCCACGGGACAGCCCTGCTCCCAACACACGGCTGGGTCCAGGTCTTGAGGAAGATGGCTGGTCCATCGCTGGGTCCCCTTGGGCAGACCTGGTGGTTGTAGGTGGCACCGTTGGTGGAGCCTGTGGTGTGGCATACCACGCCCCGGAGGCCCGATCGGAATTGTATCTGCGGGCCATCCTCCGATACCCACACTGCACCTGCAGGATGTGCCTGTACCTCATTGCCCTGCGCTCAAAATGGTTGCGCTCTGCGGCACTCAGGTTTGCAGCTGTGAAGAGAAAAGGGAAATATTGAGCATTGAATTTACAGTGGGTTGAATCCCACAATGGCTCATTTGTCCATTACTAGAAATATATTGTATGCAGCAATTGTTACAACATAGTTCACGGAAATGCTCAGAGGAAGTACATGTGAATCATGCATCCCTAAGGTCATATCACACCTAGCATATCCATGTCTCTACATGATGGATGACATCACCCTAAACTACTCATCCAAATCATACCTAAGGCATTTGACATTATGGCACCAGCTCTTCCGCATACTGACTTCAGTACATATGTCATTCTATGTGATTACACTCACACTCCTCACTCAATAGCATTTTTAATTAGTTGTGTGCTAAGATTGAACCCCTGGCCCAGAATCATGTGTCCACACTAGGTGTCAGATGTAGGAATTTAGGAAAATCAACTAGCAAATTGCAAAGCAGAACGGTGTCTCTGACACCGTCTGCGAGTCGCTATGGGGTCCCTAAAACCCACCTCATGAACATCAATGATGTGGGTTCCAAGTTGCCCCACCTTAGCAACATGGGCACTCACGGGGATGGTGGCCTGCTGGGACCAGCAGAACTCCATAGACGTGACTGTTTTTAAATTAAGCAAGTTATTTCTTCCCAAGTGTAGGCCATTTACCGGAAAGAAAAATGAGCTGCAATTATTTTTAAATCACAACAATTGTACTTGGAAATTTTCACGGTAATTATTGGTCCCTTAGACCACTGGCTTTTTTGCGCAGGATTTTTTTAGTCCACTCACAAAGGCTGAAGCTTTACAATGAGGACCCCTTCCAGTCAGCAAGGGGGTTACCATCCACTTCAAGTGGATGATAACAGCTACTCACTTTGCAACCACGTACTCGGTTGCAAATGGGATTGCCTACCACTGTGATTTGCAAGTAGGTCTGGTAAAACCCTTCATTATATCAATTTTGAAAAGCATTTTACTCATATGTACATGACCACCAAAGACATTTTGGATTAGGAAACAGACGTTTGCAAATCCCACACATATATTTATGCCATTTGCAACGTGTAGACATTTTTCTCACTCTGGCCCAAGGTACTAACTCAAGTCACAAAAGGTGTTAAGTACGTGTAACATACTGGTTGCTACAGTCCTAGGTACCCGGTTTCACAGTAACATCCCAGTCTTTGTGGGTGGTGTGGGAAGAACAACCAACAATCCCATGTTCAATGCACACCCAGGAGTGTACAGAAAGTTCAACAATTATGTGCCTTCACACACAACACCTATGAAGGGCTAGCAACACGTTGTAGTCAGCCCAACCTTGTCACATCCCAGGTCCACACATGTCAAAATGTTATGACTTAGCCCAACATAACATACTATTAGTGAGGCATGTTTAACAACACACACAGGGGAGGTAGTACACCCATTCACATGATTCAACTGAACACCTAGGGCATTGCACTCAAGTCACACACACTTCGAGTTCACCTTGTGGAAGTACATGCCCATGGAAGATCCAACCTACAGTGTACACAGTCCATCCTCAACTAGGAAGAAGCACTTGTCATCAATGCCATGTGCCTAAGCTATCTGGGAGACTGTCAGTCTGATATGCAGACTCAGTTCATGGCAAGTCCCTGACCAAGTCTAACATTGACCAGTCTATTCCAAATGAGTCATACCATTCCCAATTGCCGCCATAATTGAATGGGCTACAGCCCCTCAATCTGAGAGATGACTACGTATTGCTTTGCAGAAACATTATTCAAATTTGATATCACACTAAAAGAACAAAGCCAATGAACGGCCAGCACATCAAATCATGAATTCTCTTGAACACACAGTAATCCATCATGTGTCATTACCAAACAATGTAAATAGCACTCAGGCGGCCCTCACTGTAGGTATCGGGGTCGTCAAAATGGGCCACCTCTCCCACGGTGTACGGGGCTGGTCCACCTGTAAAGCATGAAACAAAGATTATACTCAGACTGGGTGAACGGACAAAAGATTTCTGTTACAATGACACTGTGTGAAAATGACATGGTAATGATAGACTTTCACACATGCTCATCCTGCATGGATCACTTTGTATTCAACATTAACATTGGATGAGTCTCCTGCTCCAGTGTCACACCCTACTACACTCATGCAGTGGTCAGGACAGTCATGTGTCGTCCAAGTTAATCCTCCATTAGTATGCCCCAACAATAATGTTATCCATACATCTCAGCATGTGCATCCCCGAGAGACATTCCAAAACTGGTTCCATGAGGACTGCATGACCACTCACAATTAAACAGGCTATTTGGACAGGGTCAACAGACAGCAAACAGACACACATGTGACATATGTGTGAACAACATGACTAACTTCATGTGACATGACGGCAACACACATGTATAGCATCATCATGTGTTTCCAATTTTCTGTCTAGCTATGGCGTCTGCATATGTAGGTATGTTGTTTCTACATGACGTACTCACTGGCCATTATGACCAGTGGAGTACAAATAGAGCCGTTCACGTGTTGCTTTTCTGACACAAATGCAACACTACATTACATGCAGCTACAGGCATCTGGTATGTGTTGCAAAAATGATCCATCGGACTGGTAGCATAGGTCTTCATACACATTCTGCAACAAATACACATTAGGACACATATGTATACCTTTGTAGCGCAGCATTTGAAACATTTTGGGACGCAGAGAGGGGGCGACTTAGCATAATACAAATAGATGTTGAATTTATAAAGCTGTCATTGCGTGTACATGTGTTGCAAGAATGGGGATTAATGTGTATAACCATGGGCCTAGGTTTCCCTGGCATTACACACACTCAGCTACTTATTTTGCAGATTCGCTAACAATCATCACATGTTCACACACCAATTTCTGTCATTCCCATGTAATTGTTTTTTACTCACCAACATGGCCACCAATCCGGAGTCCCAGGTGGTCCAGCAGGTCCTGTTCCCTGGTGATCAGATCTGCCCAGCGGTGCTTGAGTTGGTGTACAATCCTGAGACTCCCATAGACCCGGACCAGGTGATGGCGCACCTTCTCCCACCGGATTTTCCTGGCCTCCGTGTGATACCCCTGTATCACACGGCCCCCAGCTTCCAGCATTAGTGGGAGGAAATGGCTTACAAGCCATATGAACCCCCCCAATTCGTCTTCCCCCATCCTGGACAGGCGAGGCCTACCTGACATATTGAGAGGGATAAGAATGTACCAACAAAATATAAAATATAAAGGGGGAAATGGGGAAAGGTAGAGGTGTGAAAGAAAAAGGAGAAGTAGAAAAATAGCCCAACTAACCCCCCAAACTATGCTACCCACAACAGACTCCCACAGACAATACAAACTATCACAGGTATAGACAAAATAACACTAAACAGACTGAGACAATGTGATACAACAATAATAGATTGACACTAAGACAAAATACAAGGCACACAGGACACTAGAGCAGTAAAACACAGGACAACACCTTTCACACAACCACACAGTCTAGAGAAATCTGAGACTGCAAAGTGAAAGTGAAAGTTACCTCCCAGTACAGATTTTGTAAACAGGATATCCTATTACATCACTTCCTGCATAAAATGGCCGCTGTTTTTATTTTCCCGTTATGCGTCATATTTTCACGCATACACAGTTGTGCGTCAATTTTTTATGACGCATTACAGTGCACATGATGCG
Organism: Pleurodeles waltl; assembly: GCF_031143425.1. NCBI lineage: Eukaryota > Metazoa > Chordata > Amphibia > Caudata > Salamandridae > Pleurodeles > Pleurodeles waltl. The sequence continues at coordinate 779,867,205 of NC_090444.1, forward strand.
GAGTGAAAAAATATGATATGAATATTAATAATTAATACTGTACATGAAATGACCAATATATTGTGCATGTAGCGTCAATTTCACCACGCATACATCATGGGCGTCTATTTTTTTACACGTACAGTGGTGCACATGATGCGGAGTGAAAAAATATGTTATGAATATTAATAATTAATACTGTACATGAAATGACCAACATATTGTGCATGTAGCGTCAATTTCACCACGCATACATCATGGGCGTCGTTTTTTCTACACGTACAGTGGTGCACATGATGCGGAGTGAAAAAATATGATATGAGTATTAATAATTAATACTGTACATGAAATGACCAACATATTGTGCATGTAGCGTCAATTTCACCACGCATACATCATGGGCGTCGTTTTTTCTACACGTACAGTGGTGCACATGATGCGGAGTGAAAAAATATGATATGAATATTAATAATTAATACTGTACATGAAATGACCAACATATTGTGCATGTAGCGTCAATTTCACCACGCATACATCATGGGCGTCGTTTTTTTTACACGTACGGTGGTGCACATGATGCGGAGTGAAAAAATATGATATAAATATTAATAATTAATACTGTACATGAAATGACCAACATATTGTCCATGTAGCGTCAATTTCACCACGCATACATCATGGGTGTCGTTTTTTTTACACGTACAGTGGTGCACATGATGCGGAGTGAAAAAATATGATATGAATATTAATAATTAATACTGTACATGAAATGACCAACATATTGTCCATGTAGCGTCAATTTCACCACGCATACATCATGGGCGTGTTTTTTTTTACACGTACAGTAGTGCACATGATGCAGAGTCAAAAATATTGTGGATGTAAATAATATTTTGAAGGCGAAATATCAAGACACTTTTGGATACATTTGTATCTGACTCTGCATTGTGTGCACTCATGTACGTGAACAAATTATGACGGCCATGCTGTATGCGTAGAATATGGAGCAAAGTTATCCAAATGTCTTCATGTGTTTAGCTTTGGAAAGGTGATTTGTCATGGTCAAACGGTGCGATGTGAGACACATTTGTGTTTGTATATGACAAATGTCCGTACTTTTATGTATAGACGGCCTTCACACAGTGATGTTTGGGATACGTTAACTAATGTATTGACCATATTTGACAACATATTTGGTGTAATTGCTGATGGCTATTTTGAAATGATGTTTTTGATACCATTATGTATTCCGTCTCCAAAATGTGCCGACCTTTATGATGGGGATGCTTTTTATCATATCATGGCAAACCTGCAGCAGCGGGCTAATGTAAGGCCATATGTATGAATGACTGTTGACCATTCATTCATCTCATTAGCCCATTTGACGTTTGCAGTAATGATGATTTGGAGCTAAGTTGCATACCATTTTCATATGACTAAGTTTGCAAGACTCTCAGCGTTCACGATGTGATAATGCGAAGAATTCTTTGCTTGTCTGTGTCCCTTTCTGCATAAACTGGTTTAGTGTCATGTTACAATCTTCCTGCTAGGTTCAAACTGGGACACAACTGTGATGGTCTACTTTCAAATATTAGGTTGGTTGTATGACATATGTGTACATGTATGTGGGAATGTGGATCCAGTATGACCTGTCTGTGTGTATGTTGTCACTGTAACTTCAAGGTCTCCTCCTGAGTTAGTGGCAGCTGATGTTGTTGCAATTGTGTATTGCTCACATCATACACTTGAGAGAAGCCATTGATGACATGTTCACGTACACATGGATGGTCCCACCCTGTCTCTGAACACGTGTGATGTGACTTTCAAATGATCTCCAATTTTGGGCTGGATGAGAGACTGTTTCAGTTGTTTGGATCCGGCATGTGTAATTGTCACATTTGTACTCTTGTTGGGCTCTGTGTATGGTAATGTAACATGTCACATCCTACCCTCTGTGCATACAGTTGTGATGTTTATTTTTGGTGTGATGAATTTTAATGGCATTCTTGATCAATGAGACGACATTCATCTTCAGCTATTTCAAACTAAAGGTGGTCAGAAATGAATAGGCCAAAGCATGATGTGGTGTTTGTTATCTGTGTTTATTTACAAGTGTGGAATACAAGTGATTATAATAACTTAAGTAAAAAAATTGTTCACAAGCTGTTGGCGCCTACGCACTCCTGCTGCGGTGTTAGGTTGTTCCCCCTCCTGTTGCAGGCCAGCATCCTCCTCATCATCATCCTCAGGCATGTCTGGGTCCGGTTCAAGGAGGGGAATGTTCCTTTTTACACAAATATTGTGTAATATGGCACAAGTGAGTATGATCTTGCAGACCATCTCTGGGGAGTATAGTAGGCTTCCGCCAGTGATGTCAAGGCAGCGGAACCTTGACTTTAGGATCCCAAAGATCCTCTCCACAATGCTGCGTGTCCTCTTGTGGGCGTCATTGTATGCCCGCTCAGCAGCAGTATTTGGGTTCCCATATGGTGTCATTAGCCAAGGCTGGATGCCATACCCCTGATCAGCTGAAAGAGAAACACAGAATGGTATCAATTAGATGTAGGGGGCACTGTTGTACGTATCTTTGATGGCAGTAGTTGTGTTGTGTTGTCTGTGACTATTTTGTGTACTAATGTGACAACCTATGGTTGTTGGTGGAAACTTTGGCATTGTTTTTTTTCCTTGGCTGAGCAAGTGTTTGTTGTCTAACTGTTTGTCAGCAGGATGTATTGGTTTCTCAAGTACAGTGTGCCCTCCCTTGCATTGTGACTTGTGACACAGGGGTCCGTGTGTCCTCACTGGGGGTGTGATGATAGTTCCATGCAGAGTTGAAACATGAAAGGGTATTATAAACGTTCATATGAACATACCCAGGCCATCCCATCCCTTAAAAGTTATGCATTGTATTAGTGTACAGGTTATTGTGAGACTTCCAATTTGCAAGGTGACATTTAGGCAACCACAGTCATGAATGTCTTCACACTAAGCTGTGGAGTAAATTCAAATGTGTGAGAGGTTCAATGGTGACTTGTGACACATGGCTAGTGATGTGAGTACCTCAGTGTGTTCCTGTCTAGGTGTTGCTATTGTGGTGTATGTGTTGTTTATCCTAGAGGGTTTCTGTGCAGTGAGTATATAAGTAGATTTTTGTCCTTACCAACAAGTAGTCCATTGCCATACCGTCCATCCTGGAAGTGTTGGTTGATGGTGCAGTGACGGAAGATGAATGCGTCATGTACACTCCCAGGATATTTAGCCACAATGTTGCTGATCAGTCCTTGGTGATCGACTATGGCCTGCACGTTGATGGAATGTGTGTGCTTCCTGTTGCGGTAGAGGTGTTCACTCGCAGCAGGTGGCACAAGGCGTACGTGTGTGCAGTCGATTGCACCAAGGACGTGCGGAAAGCCACTGATGGCGTAGAACCCCTGTTTTGGTTCCTGCTGCTTCTGCACTGTGTTAGGGAAGCAGATGTGGCGGGGTGTCAGTCCAATGATGGCATCCAGTACTTTAGGCAGGAATGCAGAGAAAGATGGTTGTGAGATTCCACCAACCAGGGCACCAGTTGTCTGAAACGAGCCACTTGCCAGCAGGTGAAGTACGGCAAGCAGCTTTGTTTCGGTTGGGATAGTGCGTGGAGTCACTAAAGTGGGGGCCAATTGCTGTTCAATATTTGTCAGCAGCTGCTGAATGGCCTGCCAGTTCAACCGGTACCTCTGGATGATGTCTCGTTCCCTGAGGCCATGCAGGGTTGTTCTTGGGCAGAATATCCTCTCCTGCCTTCTGCGCTGTCTTTGGGGTCCCTGCTGTTGTTGTTGTGGCTGCTGTTGTTGCTGCAGGGCTCTGCGTCTACGTGCACGTTGAAGAAAAAGCACCTCCATGTCTCCCTGTTGCTGCTCTGCTGCTCTGATGCTCTGTTGTTTGTTCTGTGTGTTCTGATTAAGTACAGGTGTGTTTGCCCCATTTTAACGCCTGCCCTGACCCAGGCGTTAAAATTTCACGATATTCGTGCTTTGCGCCATTTTTTTGCGCCGCCTGCCGCGCGGGAGTGATTTTTGCCCTGGAGCATAAATACCACGCACCGCTATGTGCGTCTGTTTTTGGACGGGTATGCCTACCCTGCATGTCATTAACGCAGGGCGGGGTGCCGCTTCCAAAAACTGGCGCACATAGCGCCATTTTCCTGGTGCGCCGGATCGGGCGTCAGGGTTTAAATATGGGGCAACGTTTGCGCTGAAAGTGCGTCAAAATTTTTGACGCACATTCGGCGCAAACGGAGTATAAATATGCCCCTTAGGGACATATATCAATCCTACATTGCAAAAGATCTGCATGAAAACCTCCCCCGTCTGCTCAACGCCATAAATACAGACAAGCGCAAATGGTGTCATGGCTTCGCAGGTACCAGCTGTTAAAATGAACATCTTGACACAATTATTGTACATCTTCCAAGTCCTGCTAGTGCGAATTTATGAAACAAATTTGAAATCCCTACAAAACATTATTGACTCTTTTATATGGACATCAAAGAAAGCCCAAGCAGCAAACAAAATGTTACAGACATACAGGCGACAAGGTGGCTTTGGACTCCCTAGAATATAAAGCAGTATTACTATGCCTCACAAATCTGGGTCTTCTTCAAAATATCTCTTCATGTGACAGCCAGGCACTGGATACACATGAATGCAGCAATTGTGCGTCAGATACTATGGGCTGGATCTTGTTTAGCAAAAACAGCTTTGCCACCATTCTATTACTTTCCTGAAATTACCACATCCAGGATTAAAATATGGGTTATGATCACAAAAAAGTGGGCCATGAAATGTTTCACTTACTATTTACTCCACAGTGGAGAAACACAGACTCTAAATTTTAAATTAGGGGAAAGTGACCGATGGAGGTACTGCTAGTTGCGGGATTGGTCACTCCATCCCGCTAACAATGAAGCAGCCCTTAAACCACTCATGGAATGTGAAAACTCTTTCCCAAAAATACATCACCTAAGGGGCTTATTTCTGATATAATCTGTATTTACAACTACAGGCCCCGAAGTCCAATGAGAGGCAATGGCAAAATATTCAGCAGCGCAATAGCTCCATGGGGAAATGGTGGAAGCTCTGGATAACTATAATCTCCACATGTAAAAGTATCAAAAATGGAGAATCTCTAAAAACGTACATGTGATGATGGCCTCTTAAATCCAATAAATCGAAAGAAATGTACCTACACCCACCAGGACTGGAGATGGTGCAAACAAGAGAAGGATGATAAGCATATTTGGCAGCCTTGCTCTTGACTGAAAATGTTTGGAAGAAAATCATAGTTATCTGGAGTAGGTATTGGGCTATCTAATATGACCATCCCTTCGCATAATACTGTTACATATACTACACCCCACAGACTACAAACAGCTTACCTATACTGACTAAATGATATTGACCACATTATTTTAGCAGCAAAACAAAAGATAACCGAGAACGTCTACTGTGACACCTACAATCCACAAATGGGTCAAGTAAACTGTGGTACTTGCACAGGGAAAAACTAACATGGGATCTTGGAAAAATATTTTTTGAATACTGTTCTTGTCACCTTTTGGGGCAAAGGGGTTTATTGTTTACCTTTTGTTTTTACCTAATCATATTATGACTGTAACATTCCTCATCTTCTTCAAAAACCCTCCTCAATCTGGAGATTTTGTGGTTGGATAGGATAATCAGAGTAAAGTTGAAGTTCTTGCTAAGGCTATTGTATTTGCCAAAACACTCCCATTGTAGTTCCAAAAGATTGCACTATCAAATGCAGGTAATAAGTTTTGTATGGCGAGATAGAGCACTAAGGGCCAGATGTATGAAAGCATTTTGCATTCACAAACGGTGCGAATGCCCGTTTGCGAATGCAAAATGCCATTTCAGAATGTATGAAATACATTCTGAACACAATTTTAAGGAATTGCTAAAATAGCGATTCCTTAAAATTGCGACCCTGTTTAGAGAGTCGCAAATTGCGACTCTCTAAATTAGAAATCGCAAATAAGGATTCCTTATTTGCGATTCCTTAGCACATGTTTGAAGCAATTCCTAAATGCGATTTAGGCATTTAGGAATCACTAATTACCACTAAGTTGAACTTGGTGGTAACCATGTGCAAAATTTAAAAATGCATTTAAAATGCATTTTTAAATTGTACATGTAAAGCACACAAGCCCCTTTGGCATGTGTGCATCTTACATGTCCCCCAAAAAAATTTGGGGTGCTGCAGAGGGGGCCTTAGGCCCCCAGAACCCTTGGGTTTTGCATTTCCAAAATTGCGATTTCTGGTTCAGAAATCGCTATTTTGGAAATGCAAAAAATTTGCAGCTATGGCCCAACAGGCCCATAGCTGCGAATTGGGCCGGTATCGCAATTTGCGATTCGGTAATAGCATTTGCGATTTTTAAGAAATCGCTATTACTGATTCGCAAATGTGATACATGGCACTTTGCGAGTCGGAAATAGCGATTTCTTAAAAATCGCTATTTCTGAATCGCAATGGGCCGTGATGATAGATCTGGCCCTAAAAGTATCAAAAACAACTCTATGGCGGGCTGGCATTTGAGGGAGGCTTAGGTCTTCCTCATAGTAAAACGTCCATCCCAGCTGCTCACATCCACCAGCCTCCAGATTGGAACGTTAACCCTGATAACAAGTATTGGATTGAGGTGAACAGGTCTAATCTAAGATTCCCATGCAACATCTCCTCTGGCTTCCCCAAAGGGTAAGTCCGAGGGACTATACCATGATCCTGCCACCATCCACTTTGCGGAATTATTGGCAGAAAATACAGAGAAAATATAACTGCACCTCTTAACCATCCCAATTGAAACCTCTGCTTTTTAATCCTATTTTCCCTCAAAGGAAAATATGTCTCATAGCTGGCAGAGAGTGCACACATAGAGAAACCCTTTTCATGAGCAAGATAGCTGAGCTGGGAAATGATCTTGATAAATAAATAATGGATCACTACAGAATATTGGGGACAAAAATATCATGTGGACATAATATTGTGTAAAAAGTAGTGTGGACCAAATTATTGCACAAATAGGTAAGTATAGATTTACTATTCTTAACTTCACTACTACCCACCTTCAAGATAAATATATTGATAAGGGACATATATATGGAGTTCTATATAGTAAAACTGTGCTTACCTATAACAAATTGCTATCATTATATTTTTGTCCTTGATATTGTTGACAAAATATTCTGCCCACAACATTTCTCTTTCCGATATTGTGTCTGTTGGACTTTTCATCCTTGGCGTGGTCTCCCTTAACTTTTTGCCTCTGTTTCCAAGGTTGTGGATGTGTGCTGGACTCTGATTTTGCTATTTTTGTTACTCTGGGCACTTTACCACTGCTAACCTGTGCTAAAATGCAGGTGTTCCCGTATAAAATGTATATGTAATTGGTTTATCCATGATTGGCATATTTGATTTACTAGTAAGTCCCTAGTAAAGTGCACTAGAGGTGCCCAGGCCCTTTAAACCAAATGCTACTAGTGGGCCTGCAGCACTGGTTGTGCCACCCACATAAGTGGCTCTGTAATCATGTCTCAGACCTGCCACTGCAGTGTCTGTGTATGCAGTTTTAACTGTAAATTCGACTTGGCAAGTGTACCCACTTGCCAGGTCTAAACCTTTCCAAGGGCAGGGTGCAGTGTATGGTTAAGGTAGGACATCTAGTAAAGTGTTTTCTATGTCCTGACAGTGAAATATTGCTACATTTGTTGTTAACTGTTGCAAGGCCTGTCCCTCTTATAGGTTAACATGGGGGCTACCTTTAAATCTGATTAAAGCGTAGATTCCCTTTGGGAGCGGATGGACATGTGGAGTTTGGGGTCTCTTTGCTCACAATTTAAAAATACATATTTTAGTGAAGTTGATTTTAAGATTGTGTGTTTGAAAATGCCACTTTTAGAAAGTGGGAAGTTTCTTGCTTAAACCATTTCTGTGACTCTGCCTATTTGTGGATTCCCTGTCTGGGTCAGTTTGACAGTTGGGCTGGTTGCACCTCACACTAGACAGTGACACATGGGAGCTGGGGTGTAGTCTGCATTTCCTGATGAGCCATCTGTGCTAGGAGGGAGGGGAGGAGTGGTCGCTTACACCTGAAAGGGCTGTGCCTGCCCTCACACAATGCAGTCTCTAACCCCCTGGTGAGTGTCTGTGGCCTGGCCTGGGCAAGGCAGGATTTCACATTCAAGAGAGACTTTGCTTGGAAGTAGGCCTACTTCAAAGGAGAAAATGGGTATAAGAAGGGTACCCAAAACCACAGACTTTAGAACACTTCTGGAAACCAAAAGGAACCTCCGTCTGGAGAAGAGCTGAAGAGCTGAGAAAGAAGAGCTGCCCAGCCTGTGACTGTGCTTTGTGGAGCTATCCTGCAGTTGCTGCTTCTGCCAGAGTAAGAGGGCATTGACTGGACTTTGTGTACCTTCCATCTTGTGAAGATCTCCAAGGGCTTGATTTAGAGCTTGCCTCCTGTTGTTTGAAGTCTCAGGTACAGCAAAGACTTCTCTCTGCCAGCACCTGGAGTCTCTGGAGAGATTCCTACTCTGCCAAGTGGTGCCCATCCAGTTCCTGGGACCCTGAAAGGAGAAGCTGGCAGCCTAAAAGGAAGAAAGCCATGCACAGAATGCCGTGCGGGGAGAAGATCTTCGTGACTCCGCTCTGCGGCTGAAAAATCGCGTGCCCCCAGCTTCGCAGCTGAAAATCGACACTCACCTGCAACGCGACCCGAAGATCGATGCCCGGGCTGGAGAAACGACGCACAGCATCGCTGACGGAGGCTGGTGAGATCGCAACCCGCGCTGCGTGGTTTTCGTATCATTGTGTGGCTGGATTTCCGATGCAAGTACCGCTGGGTGTGTAAAAACAACACAGGGCCTGTCGGGGCCAGAGAGTACTGATCAGATCGATGCATCGTTCTCCTGCTGAGAGAAAAGATTATGCTCCCGACCCGATGAAAGGAGAAACAATGCAAGGTCTCATGAGTGAGTGAAATCGACGCATCGCAAGCCCTTTTTGACGCACACTCGCCCGTGCGGGGATATTTTTGATGCACCCAAGGTACATTTTCATACAGTGTTAGTGTGTGTTTAAAACTACATGAAGACTCTTTTTGCCTTTTAATTGATAACTTGACTTGTGTATTGTGGATTTTTGTCGTTTTGGTCTTGTTTTGTTTAGAAAAATATTTTCTATTTTTCTGAACCTGTGTTTTGTCATTTTGTAGTGTTTTCATTAAGTTACTGTGTGTTTTGGTACAAATACTTTACACCTAACACTCTGAAATTAAGCCTAATGCTCGTGCCAAGCTACCAAGGGGGTAAGCAGGGGTTAGCTGAGGGTGATTCTCTCTTACCCTGACTAAAGTGAGGGTCTTTGCTTGGACAGGGGGTAACCTGACTGCCAACCAAAGACCCCATTTCTAACAGTGGGATTTGTGATTTCAGCACAGAATTCACATGGATGTTGATGTCCACCTGGATCTTTACATTTACACCTCCAGTTTGATGTGCCAAAATGTATCAAGAAAAAATTGAAGTGGTGTGCTGCTTACAAGAAATCTCAGAATAACAATCTTTGTGCAAACAGGGGTGTCTGTAGAGGTCAGAATTTAACATCACAACTGCCAAGGTTTCAGATTGTTTATGTGTGACATTTTCATAATTTCAAGATTTCAATGCAATTGTGAGTGACAAGCAACAACTATGAAAGACACTTTCTTATGACCAAAAACAGGCAATGAATACAAGGGAAACATATAAATATGAGAAGTTACACTTATTTGAGTGTCAAGAAACTCTAAGAAGATCTTAAAATTGCTGCAATGCATCAAAATAGGAATGGCACTAACCTACTGCCCGGCATACCTAGGCTCATGATCATGACACACTATCAGTCAATTAAATAAGGATTAGAGAAAGTACTTGTAGGAAGTTGGCTCTGTATGTACTATTTCCAAGTAAGAAATAGCATGCACAGAGTCCAAGGGTTCCCCTTAGAGGTAAGATAGTGGCAAAAAGACATAATTCTAATGCTCTATTTTGTGGTAGTGTGGTTGAGCAGTAGGCTTATCAGAGGGTAGTGTTAAGCATTTGTTGTACACACACAGGCAATAAATGAGGAACACACACTCAAAGACAATTCCAGGCCAATAGGTTTTTATATAGTAAAATATATTTTCTTAGTTTATTTTAAGAACCACAGGTTCAAGATTTACAAACAATACTTTGAATGAAAGGTATTTCACTCAGGTATCTTAGGAACTTTGAATCATCACAATAGCATGTAGAGTTGTGGCAAAAATGGCAATAAGCTATTTTAAAATTGGACACTGCAAAATTCAACAGTTCCTGGGGGAGGTAAGTATTTGTTAGTTTCACAGGTAAGTAAAGCACTTACAGGGTTCAAAGTTGGGTCCAAGGTAGCCCACCGTTGCGGGTTCAGGGCAACCCTAAAGTTACCACACCAGCAGCTCAGGGCCGGTCAGGTGCAGAGGTCAAAGTGGTGCCCAAAAACGCATAGGCTTCAATGGAGAAGGGGGGTGCCCCGGTTCCAGTCTGCCAGCAGGTAAGTACCCGCGACTTCGGAGGGCAGACCAGGGGAGTTTTGTAGGGCACCGGGGGGACACAAGTCAGCACAAAAAGTACACCCTCAGAGGCACAGGGGCAGCGGAGTGCAAACAGGCGTCAGGTTGTAATAGGTTTCAATGGGAGACCAAGGGGTCTCTTCAGCGATGTAGGCAGGCAAGGGGGGGCTCCTCGGGGTTGCCACCACCTGGGCTAGAGAGAGGGCCACCTGGGGGTCACTCCTGCACTGGAGGTCGGATCCTTCAGGTCCTGGGGGCTGCGGGTGCAGTGTGTTTACCAGGTGTCGGGTTCTTTGAGGCAGGCAGTCACGGTCAGGGGGAGCCTCTGGATTCCCTCTGCAGGCGACGCTGTGGGGGCTCAGAGGGGTCAACTCTGGCTACTCACAGCGTCGCAGTCGCCGGGGAGTCCTCCCTGTAGTGTTGGTTTTCCTCAGGTCGAGCCGGGGGCGTCGGGTGCAGAGTGGAAAGTCTCACGCTTCCGGCGGGAAACGTGTGGTCTTTAAAAGTTGCTTCTTTGCTGCAAAGTTGCAGTTTCTTTGGAACAGGGCCGCTGTCCTCTGTAGTTCTTGGTCCTTTTAGATGCAGGGTAGTCCTCTGAGGCTTCAGAGGTCGCTAGACCCTGGGGGACGCGTCGCTGTTGCATTTTTTCTTGAAGTTGGGAGACAGGCCGGTAGGGCTGGGGCCAAAGCAGTTGGTGTCTCCGTCTTCTCTGCAGGGCTTCAGGTCAGCAGTCCTTCTTCGTCTTCAGGTTGCAGGAATCTAAATCTAGTTTCCTAGGTTCTGGGTGCCCCTAAATACTGAATTTAGGGGTGTGTGTAGGTCTGAGAGGGCAGTAGCCAATGTCTACTGTCCTGGAGGGTGGTTACACCCTCTTTGTGCCTCCTCCCTGAGGGGAGGGGGGCACATCCCTATTCCAAAATCAAGATGGAGGATTTCTAAAGGCAGGGGTCGCCTCAGCTCAGGACACCTTAGGGGCTGTCCTGACTGGTGGGTGACTCCTCCTTGTTTTTCTCATTATCTCCCCTGGACTTGCCGCAAAAAGTGGGGGCAGTGTCCAGGGGGCGGGCCTCTCCACTAGCTGGAGTGCCCTGGGGCATTGTAACACGAAGCCTGAGCCTTTGAGGCTCACTGCTAGGTGTTACAGTTCCTACAGGGGGGAGGTCTGAAGCACCTCCACCCAGAGCAGGCTTTTGTTTCTGTCCTCAGAGAGCACAAAGGCCCTCACCACATGGGTCAGAAACTCGTCTCTCAGCAGCAGGCTGGCACAGACCAGTCAGTCCTGCACTGAACAATTGGGTAAAATACACTCTGTGTGCATTTATTTTATAAATCCAACACTGGCATCAGTGTAGGTTTATTATTCTGAGAAGTTTGATACCAAACTTCCCAGTATTCAGTGTAGCCATTATGGAGCTGTGGATTTCGTTTTTGACAAACTCCCAGACCATATACTTAATATGGCCACAACTGTACTTACAATGTCTAAGAATAGACTTAGACACTGCAGGGGCATATTGCTCATGCAGCCATGCCCTCACCTGTGGTATAGTGCACCCTGCCATAGGGCTGTAAGGCCTGCTAGAGGGGTGACTTACCTATGCCACAGGCAGTATTTTGTGTGCATGGCATCCTGAGGGGGATGCCATGTCGACTTTGCCTTTTTCTGCCCACCAACACACACAATCTGCAATGGCAGTGTGCATGTGTTAGGTGAGGGGTCCCTTAGGGTGGCACAACATATGCTGCAGCCCTTAGGGACCTTCCCTGGTCACAGGGCCCTTGATACCACTGGTACCTTTTACAAGGGACTTATCTGTGTGCCAGGGGTGTGCCAATTGTGGAAACAATGGTACATTTTAGGTGAAAGAACACTGGTGCTGGGGCCTGGTTAGCAGGGTCCCAGCACACTTCTCAGTCAAGTCAGCATCAGTATCAGGCAAAAAGTGGGGGGTAACTGCAACAGGGAGCCATTTCCTTACAGTACTAGTGACTCTTACTAGTCTGTAGCAAACAGTGCCATGAGAGGATATGGGCCAGCCTATTGCGATGGCTGCTCCCTGCACCGGCTACAGACTGTGGCGATAGTCCAGGACTCAACAAATCGCTCCATGGCATTCTCGTGGCTGCTGGACTGCAGTGCAGCTGCCTGCTGAGGCATCACACGACTCCAGCCATGGTCCTGTGGTTTGGATCAGGGGTGGTCATCACGTTAAGGCTGTACGCTACAACAACAGCATGGGGTGGGAGCACCAGCCGACGGGCTGCACGCTGGCAAACTTAAATTGTCTGCCCTGCTGCACGCTCACACCGCAGGCGGCTAGTCCCACCAATGTGTGTCATATGACAAAGAATCAGTATCAGGCAGTCTCATTTAGCATATAATCACTGACTCACTGACTCAAGTTGTAACGTCAGTGAATCTGACACAGCGTGTGAATCAGAATGTTGTTACATTGTTTGTGCCTAAACCAGCCCAGAGCGAGCTGAGCCAGCCCCCAAGCCTGCTGCAATTACTGTGAACTGCGCACTGCAGACAGCCAGATTTCTGTCACTGGTGCAAATGGCGCTTTGGCTTGAAAGCTGAGGAGGCGCTATTATGTGTGACTTTGCATTTCTGTGCAGTGATGTGGACCATCACATTGAAATGATTTAGTTTAACGCCTGATGCGTAGCACTGGGCAGGGCTGTACCTCCCTATTCAGAATCAGGCACAAGATGGTGAAATGGAGATCACTAAGATGTGGCTTTTTCTTTCCATGGTGCTATTAAAGAGGACAACCAAAACTTCCGTAGTGCATAATGTGTATATCAATGGTTACTTTTGTCTGTGGCTTTGTACAACATTCTGTCGGTGGCCTCTTGATTTTTTAAATCACAAAATTACTATCTGAATGTTAATATCCTTACGGTGTACAGCTGGGGAAATAATGTTCTGCATAACATCCCAACGGAGAAAGTTCAATTTATTATGTAAGCGGTACAAATATTGTAATACATGTAAATAAAAGAATGGGAAAATTGATAGGTCACGTCCTTCCTTCTTGGTCTACGTAGCCATGGCCGGAAAATCGGAGAGTAAAGGTGAAAAGGTGTCCTAGAAGCTCTGATATGACTTCTGAGTGACATCCAACAAACCATAACTCATTCAATGATAACATTTGCTCGCTTGGTATTATAATCACCAGTAAGTCAGCGAGGCTGCTATCGAGGAGTGTTTTCTGCTTAACAGAAAATTAGGAAAAGCATTGCAAAATTCATACGAAAGAAATCAATAAATAACATTTGCACCGCCTTTGTGCAATAGCTGACATAGGAACTCATTATTTGTTCACACTTTGATTTTTTTTGTATTGCCCTTGTCTCTCACAATCAGTTCTCAGGAACATGTAATTGAACAAACAATACACAATAAAAATAGATTAAAAGGAGGATTGTTATGCTATTGTCGAAATAACTTACACATCAGCAGGTTTTCAATATAGGAAATTGGATTTTTTGCTTTCCTAAATCATTTTTATAGATGACTTTCAAAATAAAACTTTAAACCAATATCAAATATCGTTAACATTGACAGAACCTTATGAAGAAATGGTAAGTAGGTTTGTTCAGGGGCAGCGCATCAGCTTTTCTTAGACTTATCTCTTAATATGGCTCATAGCTCACTGTCGATACAAATGAAAGTTTCATAAAACAACTTGGAAACTAGAAATCTACGAAGCACTCTATGCCATATGCTTCAGAACAAAGGATATAGGGCCAGATGTAGCAAAGGTTTTTACCCATTCTGTGTGAATGGGAAAAAGTGTTCGTACATATGGCCCATAGTAACATGTTTGCAGCAATTAATACAAAAACATAGTTTCGTTTTCAGTAAGGTGCAGATCAAAAGGTCTTTCCTAAAGTTTTGTTTACTTTTTCCTGTTTTTCAATAAGATATGCATTAAGCCTATTTATAAGATGGTGTTGTAGAATAATATTATTTTCACACCATTGACTGTATTCCTTTTCGGACTGGTCCCTGAAAAATGTATGAATTACAAATGTTGTTTTACTTTCAGTAGCCTCCTCTTGTTTGCACTTTAATTAGTACTACTGCACTGCCCTTGCTTCCCCTGGTCTCAAGGGCCATGGAGACAGTGGCAAGATTAGAAAGTAAAGAGGGCTCCATGATCCTGATTTAGCTTCCGTAGTTGTAATGATGACCATGAGCTGTGTTTAGAAAAAGATTTGGAAGGGTAAGAATTATTTGAAGCACTTCAGGCCCAGACCTCGCCAGGTCTAACTCATTCCTGAAATCTCCAGCTGAAGTTCCCCATAACAGGTGCTAGAATGGCATTTCGCAGCTTGGATGCTAAGGATACCACTGTTATCTCCACTCCGTAAACTTCCACTAAATTCTCAACAGTTAATAGGTTACTGTAATGAGCAAAGAGCTGGACAAGGTGTTAAGTCATGTCATCAGGTGTCAAAAAAGAACAATATCAAATGCAATAGCCAAGATAATTTAGTGATTCAACATCCATGTATAGATAACTCAGGGGGCATAAACGACTGCAATCTCCAACTGAAGGAGTTTTTCGGAAGGTGCCATGTGGTTCAGTTTGTGGTAATGAATATATTAGCAGACATGGTCTGCCAGCAAACTCATGAAACGTCATTCCTCAGTTGCAGTGGATCATTTTCCACAACCAAGGAGTGAAGGGCTGCTGTTTTAGGACAGTTCACGCTTAATAACTGGGCACCCTTGGGGAAGGGGAGGTTTGGAGCACCAGTCTGGATGGCACCCATGAGCTCCATGAGGAACTGCTGAGCCAACATCCCTGATACTCCTAATGCTACCTTTTTTGTTTTGGACCTGAGCAAGAGGGTCCCTATAGAGCCCCTTGGACAATCTGTATCAGGGTAATGGTCCAATAAGCCTATCTTTCGGGCTACTGAACTGAGCATGGGTGGCTCTTAAAAGGAAGCTGTTTGCATAAGCCTGCCTTCTCCTACGCTGGCCATCGGGCAGAGGACCTGGGATGCTGAGAGATCATACAACTTGTAGCCGGGTGAGCCAGTGGTGTTGGTGGATCTTCCTGACACCCCCCACTCCTTAGTTGAAGCTCTACTCCCTTCCCACCTTCAATTACAGTGCCTTAGATCTCCTCATTTTAACCCTCGATCAGCCCACAGCCCAAACCCAGCTGTTTCATATCTTTATAGGCCAAAGGAGTCAAGGCCTGT
Organism: Pleurodeles waltl; assembly: GCF_031143425.1. Taxonomy (NCBI): domain Eukaryota; kingdom Metazoa; phylum Chordata; class Amphibia; order Caudata; family Salamandridae; genus Pleurodeles; species Pleurodeles waltl. The sequence continues at coordinate 779,883,046 of NC_090444.1, forward strand.
TCATCTAGTTCTTGTTTGACCCCTCCTTCAAGGCCACCAACTGGTTTCTAGGTGCCCAAGGATCAGACAGGCCATGCTTCACTGAGCTTTACTGCTCTGCCATTATAGACAGACTTTTCACAGCCTGGCCTGTGGGCTATTTTTTGACAACCCGGGTCACACCCTGCACTGCCCAATTGCTGGTGGGGAAGTACTTTTTCCCTACCTACCTGGCCGGCTAATTTGTTGGGTGTGTCGGCAGCTACTGTCAATGCGCACGTTACTCACTGATACAGAAAATCAGAGATGTAGATGTGTACATCCTGAGACCACATCTACAACTGTCACTCTCTTACATTCTGTCCAGCATAGATCTGCCCCTGCCCATGTCTGCCAGGTCTGTCATTCCTCTATGGTGCTTGACAGCTTGTTGCTCGCTTTTCAATTTGAAGAGATTGACAGGATGTACAACGTTGGTCTCTAAAGTAGTTTCTGTAGCACCTGCTTCTGTGCCGGTGACTCCTCACCCTTCACCTGCACTCTTGGCTTTACATTCATTGCACTGTTCTCCAACCTACCTGCACCGGGCCCCTCAAATACCTTAATATGTCTGAACTCAAAGATTCTTAGAATAAAGACGGTAAAGGGAAGCTGAAACTCTAAGCAGGAACCCCCAGTTCCGGAAACCCCTATTAAAGCTAAATCTAAAGACTCCACAACAATGGAAACCACCCTAAAAAACGTAATGCAGTGCATGATATTGTACAGAGTACAAAGACAAACATGGATCTCCTTCAGGTAGAAGTGGCAGGCATCCAACGAGACCAGAAGGACATGAACATCAGACTCAATCATGCAGAATCTAGGTTAAGCAATGTAGAAGACCACACTATGGCCCATGGGAAACAGTTACAAAGGACGGACCAGATCATTTCCTCCATCAAGTGAAACATTACCAATTTGGAAGGCCACAGCAGGTGTAGCAACCTTTAAATATCTGGGCTCCCCAATGGTGCAGAGGAGAGAGCCTCTTCCATCGTAGAGTTTCTGGAATCGCCAAATCTGGCCACACTGAAACTATCTTTCAAAAAAGAATTTGAAAACGAATGAGCCTACTGGATTCCTACATTCAAACACAAAACTGTACATATGCCACGCCAGTCAATATTTAAGCCTTTGCACCATCAGTACTCAGAATCCATTCTGGTTCATGTGAGGACATTAAAAGGGTTTAACTGGCAGAGCAATAAAATCTCTATCTCACAAGGCATTGCGAGAGACAGGATGACTACGAGGAAGGGCATTCTGGTGCTACGGAAGAGACTGGCTGAAAGAACCATCTCTCATTCATTTTTTTGGTCCTTCAATATTTAAAATCATCATCACAGGATGAACATAGACCTTCGATGTGGCTGCTGATATCTGTAACTTCCTGAAATACAGATGGACGAAGATGGAGCCTCTGATTCTCTGAGTCTCCCCAACCTTGGACTCCTTCATCAACACATCTGGTGTGACTATTTGCACATGACTGGCCTCATCCATACATACATTGGTCACTAAGGGCCAGATGTAGGTAAGTAAAATTTTGCGACTTGCAAATTGCAAGTCTGACCGACTCTCAATTTGCAACTCGCAAAACCATATGCAGAAAGGTGTCTCAGACACCTTCTGCGACTCGCTATGGGGTCGCAAAGACCCACCTCATTAATATTAATGAGGTGGGTCGCAGTTTGCGACCCCATAGCGAGTCCATGCACTCACAGGGATGGTGGCCTGCTGGAGACAGCAGACCTCCATGGCTGTAACTGTTTTTTTAATAAAGCAGTTTTTTTTTTTCCTTTTTGCAGCCCGTTTTCCTTAAAGGAAAAAGAGTTGCAAAAAGAAAAACTTTCGAAACCATTTGGTTTCGTTTTTTTCAGAGTAGGCAGTGGTCCATAGGACCACTGCCTGCTCTGAAATTTTTTTTGGGGGGGCATTCACAAAGGGGAAGGGGTCCCATGGGGACCCCTTCCCTTTTGCGAATGAGTTACCACCCACTTCAAGTGGGTGGTAACTGCGAATTGGTTTGCGACCGCATTCGCGGTCACAAAGCAACTCATCATGGCGATGCGGTCGCAAATAGGAAGGGAACACCCCTTCCTATTTGCGAGTCGCATCCTCAAATTGTTAGTCGGTACAGACTTTTTAGATTCTGGTGCTACGGAAGAGACTGGCTGAAAGAACCATCTCTCGTTCATTTTTTTGGTCCTTCAATATTTAAAATCATCATCACAGGATGAACATAGACCTTCAATTTGGCTGCTGATATCTGTAACTTCCTGAAATACAGATGGACGAAGATGGAGCCTCCGATTCTCTGAGTCTCCCCAACCTTGGACTCCTTCATCCCCAAATGTTCGGCCTTTTGCATGCCGCAAACTGCGTTTTTCGCAGTTTGCGACCTGCAAAAGGCTTCCTACATCTGGCCCTAAGGGTCTAATGGCCCAGGCCCGTAGCAGAGCCCCGCCCACCACATGGGGTGCTGCTTATGGCTTGTCTTGCTTCACAAATTACACCGTGTATCCTTTCCACTGTTGTGCTTGAAGTTTTCTTTAAACAACTTACAATTAGGACATCATACATTTCGTAATGTAGACATTCCTACAACTGTATTTATTTTGCACTATAATTTTGCATTGTTCTACTATTGCCCTAAGATGAGTTTTTTGTTGTTCTCTCCATCTTTAACACTTATAGATTTTGGTATGGGGTATCTGATTTTCTCAGTTTTTGTTGACCTTGCGATGTTGCAATGGTGCTATATTTGTTATAAGCCTGGATTATCATAGTGTGCAGGCTCCTACATGTACCTTGGATGAGACACCCAACTTTTGTAGGGCAATTGACCTGACACCTGGTATTCATGTTGTTCCATTTTTTTTTATTGCCTCATGCTTGTCTGCCTTCAACAGAGTTTTGAAGGTATGGAATATACTCTCTTGCAGATTTATAATATACCCCCATAGCCTGTAAGTCCATCCAAAATCAAAAACTCAGACATTTTAAAAACCTTTAAACATGCCTATGCCTCTCTACACACTTCTTACATTGCAGCCTCAAAAGAATCATATTCGAGTTTCCTTAAAAATATACCCATGAAATCTCTCTTGGATACAGAAAAACGATCCCTCAATAAACCATTCAAGGCCAAAGAAATTGTACAAGCAATTAAACTCATCCCCGGGGAGTAAAGCCCCTGGAACTGATGAACTCCCCATCAATTTCTACAAGGCCCTCTCTGAACCGATCTTCCCACCTCTAGAATAACTATTCAGACATTTCACCTCTTCCAGCAAAGTTACCGGCTCCACAGCCAAGGCTACCATAGTAGTCCTTCAGAAAGAGGGGAAGGATCACAGTGACACCAAGAATTATCAGCACATCTCCCTTTTGAATATGGGGCAAAAATCTTCATGAAAATCCTAGCTAAACACTAGAATCTCTGATCCTTAAACTTATTCACCAATCCCAATCAGGGTTTGTTAAGCACAGACTGGTGTGTGAGAATGACAGTGTTTTTTGCAATTTAATCAAAAAGGCCTCCCTTCCCCAATCTCGGGCCACTGCGGCTATTGTGTTAGATGCTGAAAAGGCATTTAATAAAGTATATTAGCCTTTTCTTGAGGCATCCCTGGATGGACTACTTTTCCTGTATGGTTTTGTCCTTATAAACTCAACTCATAGGTATGATTAGGATGAATGTGGCACTCTCTTCCCCTTTCTCCCTACACCGGGGCACCCTTAACGGTTGTCCTCTATCTCCCCTTTTATTCCTCCTCGTGATAGACCCTCTTCTGGTCTTGATTAATGATAATTCTGATCTTAAGAGTGTCAAATTTGGTTCCCTAACACTCAAAACAGCTCCCATATCAGACAATACAATTATCTTTTCAGAAAACTGTGATATAACTATCCCCAAAGTTATTTCCTCGATTCAATCTCTTGCAGAATTCTCCGGCTACATCTTTAATAGGATTGGGGTTATGTTGCTCAATATCCACTGTCATTCCTCTTGCATTGGACAGACAAGTCTCCAATGGCACCCACAAATGAAAAAAATATCTACGGATCTGGTTCTCCAATAATCAATCACAATCATCCTGTATTAATGAACAGACAACTTTAGACAAAATAAAGGATCTCCTAACCTCTTGTTTCCCAAAGTCTATATAATGTTTGAGAAGACTTTGAAAATGATGATCATGCCACTTGTGAATGTTTTTGTCCATGATGCTTCCAGTACAGTTTTTTAAAAATCCAAGTGAAATTTTCTAAACTGGACACACTGCTTCTTCCAGGTCTATTTCAGTTCATTTAGCAAACTAGTAAAGGTGGCCATTTAGCATCAAAAAGCTGCAAATTATAAAGCAGCTCACCCGTCACACCTTCCCTGCCCATTCACGTTGATCTCAGTATCTTCAAACTTAAATAGCCCTCCAATTCCGATCTCTAACTGGCTAAACATTTTTAGCAGTCTCCTCAGAAATAAACTAATCCAGTCACTGACTCAGACACGGTTTTATACTGTGCACCTCTTATATTGGACACCATCTAGAATGTTCGACTTTAATTTAATCAAATCTGATGTTTGATGGTCCTCTAAAAAAGTTCCTGGTAACCCTGACCACGTGTTTCTGACATGCAAGCACCTATCGTCTTATTGGGCATAGGATCATAAACAGCTCATCGTCGTTTTCAACATAAACATTCCCCTAGCCGTGACTCTTATAATGTTGGGCCCGCATGCACTAAGCCGCCCTCTGGACTTTCCCTACGTAGACCTGGGGCTGACTTACTGGTGACGGTGGCCATCAAAATCATCTTATTAGAATGGAAAGTGTTAAATAGTATTTCTTTCTAGACGTGGTGGGCATGGGTCACTTACCTCAGTGGCACACATAAAACTTTGACTCTCTTCCAGAACCGCTGCCCCTTTGCAATAGATTTGGCGCACACTTGACAAATTTGTGTCCACCACCTAGCAGCCTCTCTCTCACCACTCAACTCCATTACATGTAAACTGGCTTACTCATTCGAGACAGACCAAATATCCTCTCTTGGCGTACACTCTCTTCCTTACCCTTCCCCTGCTTTACTTTTCATCATCTTTCCTCTTTTTTTCCTACTGCTTCGTAGATTTCATCTTGTTGGCCCAACGGACCCTCCCTGCTGTCTTCATTTGACAAGACGTCTCTTGTTTTCAACCCATCTTATGGTCTAATTATTTTAGCCATTAGGATGATGTACAATTCCCATTATTGCTCACAATGTTATTATATGTGCAGATAGTACTATTTTGTTTTGACATTTTTATATGTTTCCCGACTTAGGCCTTATTGCGACTTTTGGTGCGTTTCACCACCTATTGGTCTAGACATTTATCATTGATATCAGACATTTTGGCTGTCAAGCTTGTATCATGTTGGGCCTCAGGTAGTCTCCGTTTCCTTTATTCTTTAAAACTAAAAAATAAATATTTGGAACAAAAAAAAAATGTGCACTCATGGCCATGCTCTCTCTCAGACAGTACACTTTGCTGGTCATCCTTAGGATGGAAAAAAGAGTGAGCTCCTTCACTGGGGGCTTACTCCGGGCCCAGAATTTGACAATAAAGCAACCCGAGTTCCTCTGGAAGCAGTCAGCTCTCATAAAAGGCCCTGTGTACCCCAAAACACACAGAAATGTGCAGCTCCATGTCATTGATTTGGTGCCCTTCGCCTGGTGATGGTAGTACCTCTTTGGAATTCTCAATCAAGGCTGGAAGGAAGAAAAGGAGGAAGAAATTGGGAAAGGAGAGGAAATGGGAAACAGAAGGTAGGTGATGTCAGAACCACTACCTCCTGCAACACTCTCTGCCGCCTACTACCAGGGTTTTGGTATCAGCTGGATAATGACTGCGCCTGATAAATTTTTATGTTTGGAATTGATCAGGTGCCAAAATGATGCCCTATAACTAATTTTGGGGCATCACATTCATAATGTTTTGGTGCTTACCTCACCAAAATCCCCATGTACAAGTATTTACGAGGAATGTTCCCAAGGTAAACGTTGATACCTTTGACCTGCCAAAATGTACTTTGGGAAAATTATGGGGTTGTGGTGTTCACCGCAGAACTCCGAGTTCCAGTACGTGTTTTAACAGGAGTTAAATAAAGTGAGCGGTGCTTGTGGTACCCCAGCAGTAATCATTCTAAGAATGTTCACACTTCTGTCGTTCTGACCAGGCAGGCCTTTTGTCCGATGGCCCAGAGCATTTGTAATCACCGTTATACGTCATTGACTATACAATCCCCAGTCACACTGAATAATAATGTCCGGAGTCTTTCGAAATATTATTCACGTACTACGTAATTCAAGAGTTTGTTTGTGCTTTAATTTAAATTGCCAGCAATTGTTTCTCACTCGAATATGAGGTAATTTCCCAGTAATTAAATTGATTCCCCAAAAGTGCTTCATAAACATGGTGCACTTCTTCTCTAGTGAGATCGATTCATTAAGTGTCCAATGCCTTTTAGACAACTAGTCCTTCTTGATGGACCATGAGTCTAATCTGAAACCAAATATCTCACTGCTGCTAAATGACTATATGCAGTCTGCTAGCAGGCGGTTTAATAAAAATTATTAATGAGTGTTTATGTATTTTGAATAACAGGTTTATGTAGAAAATATAATAACGTTGAAAAATAATGCACGCATTTGAAAATGTGATCATGTAGAATGGCCACCAATGTTAACGAAATGTACTAATCAATGGTTAAATATTATGAAATGTTGAATATATGTTAGACAAAAGCAATAATATGTCATATTATGGGTCATGAATTTAGCTTTAGCTTTATTAATTGTAGGTCTTAACTTAGCTAGTGTCATGGCCTGCCTGCCAGGCCTCATGTAAAGCTGTGTTTCTTAGCATTTAATAAAATGGCTGTCCAAAGAAAGTTAAACTGTGAATTTCTATTGTATTGTTTAAATGTGCTCATGACTTCTAGTGTGAACGAGTGCTAGGAGATGATGTTCCTGCTAATGCAAAATTGTATGTGTAATGTGTGTGAGACTGACTTTCCCAGGACAAGAACATTGAAGATACTGACTAGAATAGAAGCTGCAAAAATATTGTTTCCTGACAAGCCGGATGATGAGAACATCGCAAGACAAACCAATCAACGACATGTGAACCGAGTAATATTAGAACTCATAGATTTGGGATTTTAGTTTTATTGGACAGAGTGTGAACATACGATTAACAAACCAATAGGGATTTGGAGGTAGTTTAGGTAACTTTGACTTAACAAGAGTACACGGAGAGAAGAAAGTCATTCTGAGCTATTCTGAGCCCATTGCCCATTTTTCCTGACCGAGAGGTTACTACTTTCTTATGCGTCTTGACAAGAGACGTGGTTAACTTTAATGCTTAAAGACTTTGCCTTTCCTGGACTTTGATCAACTGATGTCCTGAGGACGAAGACTGATTCTGCTTTGCTGATCCACCCTGAGGATAGGTATATCCAAATTGTAATTATTATGCATATTTTCTTTTTCTTTCTAAGTACCAACCACGCTGTTTTGATAAAGCCATAGTTAGATGTTTTTTCAAATTTGTGTTACTAAATTGTTTTGCATGAAGCCCAACATGCTGATGCTAATCTGATGTTAGTAAAGGATTCTCACTAATGAATTATGATATCAGGAACTGATGCTGTCCCTGAAATAAAGACTAGCTGTCCGAAAGCCATTGAGCACTTTATGAATGTATCTAAATAGAGAAGGAATTGGATCATCTTTACGAGCCAGTTTTAGGGAATTGATTTAATTTCTGGAAAATTACATCATAATCGTGTGGTAAACAATTGTTGGTTATTTAAATGAGTGCTTGAATTTCGTAATACTTGATTAATATTTCTATATGCTCCAGCCATTATTATTCAGTGTGACTGGGGATTATGCTGTCTACAATGTATAACGTTGATTACTGGAACAGGAGTTAGCACACATTCCAGAATTTAACATAATCAGTGCCTCTGAGTTTCCCACAAGAAATACATCTTATAGACCCAAGATTAGTAGGGAAGCATCTTTTGAATAATAATTGTGTGAATAAATCACTTTATGTCAGTAAGAAGGTAACATTGACCCACATGATTTAGTATGAGGGCAAACTGGAAGTAGCAGTTACTTGACAGTAATTCCAGCTCCCTCTGTTAAACATTTGTTATTGTTATTGAGGTATGGTCAAATTCCTCAACAGTATCAAAACGAAAAAGAAAATGGTTCCAGTGAGAGAGGGCAGTTGTAACTTCGAGTATAATTTTCTGAATAAACTACGCAAGTCGCTCTTACTTTGTCCACATTTAATCACCACCAGAAGTACATTTTTAAGATCAATAATAAAGAAATGTTGACATAGATCAATCCTTGTAGTAGAAAATTATTTTATTAGTTAATAAAAACCATAAAAAAAGGAACGTATCGAAGGATACATCAAATACATACAAAGAACGACCTAAAACATGTACACAGTAAAATATAAATAAAAAATAAATAAAACTGAAGCGAACCCCTCTTAATAGAAACAGGGGAGCCAAAGTGCAATTAGAACCTCAAAACCTATATTTTTGGTCAGGGAGATGGAATGAGCTAAACTAACACTGGGCAGGGCGGCCTATTATCCAAAGGATGCATTCAAGGTGGGCTGAGCCCCCACATCACTGATAGCTGATATCTATGGGGTGAGTTCTAATATTATGTGACTGGACAATTGTCTTTTTTACTTAAGTGGTGCTAAACTGGATTTACTGGGCCCGCCAGGGCAGTGAACATTCTCAGAAACTGGATTAATCTGGTGTTCAGTTTTCCATTATTTGGGTCGAGGGCTGTTATAATGGCCTACCTGCATGACCGGACTCCTAAGATGTTGAAATCATTCTTCAGTAGTTCCCTTCTCTGGTGTCCTAAAACTGGGCAGATGCAAACCACGTGGATTAGGGTTTCCCTGGTCTGATGACATAGTCTACAAACCTGTGTTTGCCATCCTGCCTCTCTTTTCCATTTCGGAGGGAAGTCCAGAGTTGGTAGATCTCCCAACCTCATCCGTAGGAGGGCCAGCCTAGTTTTTTGTGCTAATGTGGCGGATAGGATATGAGGTTCCTTATCCCGCACATATGAATTTAGAACAAGCTATCCATGCGATCGGTTCGATAGTGGCTCCATATCTTCTACTCAGCTTAAGATCTTAGCTGACTTGTTGGCTGCTTTTCTGAAGGCTAGTGCTGGTAATGTGCTGTCCCACAAATCACCCAGTTAAAGCTGGGCTATACCTTTTTCCCAGTAATCCTTAAATTTATTGTTCCCCCTCACAAGGGTGATTTCATGCCAGAATAGGTTTGCTAAGGACCCCATGGGTGCGGACTAGAGTTTATAGCAGCCATTTCCTGCTCATCCAATGCTGGGGATAAGTCTGATATATACAGATTAAAGAGAAGCGGTGCTAGTACGCAACCCTGCTTCAGGCCAACAGTGATTTTAATGGGCCTAGATAAAAATGAACCGTCGCTTAATTTGATTTTAACCCATGCGTCAGAGCACAGCAGAATGATAGCATTAAATAAATTCACCGGCAGCCCCCAATGCTGTAATTTTGACCATAATTTGTCTCTAGGGACACAAGCCAATGCAGCCTTAAAATCCACAAAGCACATATAAAGGAGTGTCCCTGTGGCCTTTGCCCTATTCATTACCAGGGTTAAAGCCATAAGGTGTGTCAGCGTGCCCTGTTTCTTTGTAAAACATGTTTGGTTAATCAGGAGCCTCCTCTTGTCCATGGCCCACCATTCTAAATGCTGCAGGATGCCTATTTAGAAATATTTCAGGTCTACGTCCAAAAGGGCAATTAGGCAGTAGCTGGAAGGTAGGAAGGCCTTCCCTCCCTTGTAACTGGGGTGAATTATCGAGCCCTTCCAACTAGCTGGGACAGAACCTGTTTTTAAAATATGATTGAACATTATGGCAAAAAAGGTCTTCCATTTTGATGCATGCGCTTTAAATAGGGCCTGGGGAAGGCCATTGGGGCCAGGCGCACAGTCTTGGCGTAATGTTTCTAATATCTTAGCTATTTCCGGAGAACTGAATGTAATGGGCTCCTCCTGTTCCCTATTATCCTCGGTTACCTCCCATGGGGAGATGTTTGTATCTGTCGCGTATTTTTCTTTAAAGTGGGTTCTCAAATATCCCACCCATGCCTCCTCCATCACATTGGCATCGTTCACAGCTCTGGGACCTTTCTCGATGTTATTAATCAGGCTCCAGAGCCGGCTCGAATTTGCCAATGTTGATGCATAGTGAAGTTTTGCCCATAGAGTCTCCTGCTTTGTTCGTCTAAAAAGCCATATGGCCCTCTTTAGCAGTTTCCTTTCTTGCCATAGAGTTTTTAACATTAGGTCATTTCTCAGATGTCTCTGTAACAGTCTCAGGAGCCTACTTACTCCTGCTTTCCTCCTTCGTATTGCCTGTGGCATGAGTATGGTCTTTCTATGCCCCAGGAGTGCCCTCCTTGCCCTGCCCCTCACAGAGGATTGCTTTACAAGGCTTTCAGTGAATGACTCCCATATGGCAACTACCCTTAGTGGGTCATTGGCCATCTTTTCCAATTTCCCTACAGTATCCTCAGCTTGGGCTGTGATCGTAGACAAACTCCATTTTAACCGTTTTAGATTTTAGGAACAAAGATTCCCGTTAAGGAGTTTTGCTTCTTCTTGGATGGGCACCTGGCTCCAAATTATGATTATTTGCGGGTTGTGATCGCTTTCTGTGTTATCTTGTATTCTAAAGTCTCTCACAAATCTGAATAGGGGGACATTTACCAAAGTGTAGTCCAAATGTGAGACAGCCATTTCTGTGGCTCTTGTCCAGGCCGGGGGTATGTCAGACAGGAGCCACCCATTTAGTGTAAAGAGACCTGCTAGCTCACGGCTCTTAATTAACTTTAGGCCTACTTTATCCTGCTTTCTCCTAAGAGGTAGTTTTTGAATGGGCAATGGAACCGCTAGTTGAACATGATCCTCGATTGGCTCATAAAATAGGTTAAGGTTGAGATCTCCTGACACTAACCAATAGGCCTAATTTTATGTGTTTGTTATATGAAGTAGATGTTTTAGCAGAATATCAGCTTCCAACTTTTTCTTTTTAGGGTTAATATAAATATTGATCAGGATTAGAGGGTCCTGTATGTTTTTTGGGCAATTGCCCAAGCGAACCCATAAAAAGGGCTGATCTCCCATCTGCACTCCAGATGTTTTTGCCTCTAGCTTAGTAGTGATATAAATTGACAACCCTCCTTTTGCTCTTCCAAACGTGTTTTGTTTAACCGAAGGAATGTTGTACTCTTTGTGACTAATTAAAGGAAGGTTTGTAAGTGCCCATGTTTCCCGCAACATTATAATATCAAAGGTGCCCAGGAATTTGGTGATCTTGGCGTCTTTCAGTTTCGATTGTAAACCCCCTATATTCCATAGGCAGATACTTAATGATACTTGTGTCGGAGGTGTTTGATGGATTGTCATTCAGGCTTTTATATCAATTCTAAATGCTTGAAATGTACGTTTTGCTAACAATCTTGTTCTGTTGCTTTGGCAGTGTCCTGATTTCAAAAGCTGATTCGGACTCAAGGTTGGTAATTATCTTAATTGTAATATTTAAGGAGAGAAATATCAGCCTATTCATATATTAACTCCAAAATAGTGACTACCTAGGGACATCAGCCCAATTGCAAGTGGGTGGGAGTGGTCTGAGGCATTTACCTCACCCAGTAAATGCCATCCTGTAAGGCAAAGGGTGTGATCATGTTTGTGCTGCTTAAATCTGCGATCTCTGCATAGACTAATGTTTGTACAGGGATGGAAATGTAATTCCTAGCTTACTGGGGGAAGTATATATTTACTGTTGTAGCACCACAACTTTTTACCTTAATTATCTACTGAAAGCCAATACTCTGACATTGATAAATATAAAGGTTGATATTAGAAACTTGGGGCATATTTATAGGCCCCTAGCGCCACCTTGCGCCACATTAACGTAATTTATTTTGACGTTAATGTGGCCCAACGAGGCCAAAATCCCCACGCCATATTTACAGAGTGGCGCAATGCATGCATTGCGCCACTCTGTAACCCTTTGCGCTACATTATGTCTGCGCCAGGCAAAATGTATGCAAAGGGGGCGTTCCCCAGTTAGGGGAGCCGGAAAAATGGCATAAGGAAATCTTTGAGATTTTCTTACGCCATTTTTACAGCACTTTTAACGCCTGCTCAAGAGCAGGCATTAAAAGGGGTCTTCTATTCTTTATAATGGGGCCCTATGTACTCTGCAGGAGTAGCGCCAATATTTTGGCGCTACTCCTGTCGAGTACATCAATAGTGTCATGAAGGATGATGCTATTGGCCTCTACCCTGCGCCATGGTGTGCCGTATTTTAGATACAGTGCACACATGGTGGTGGGAGGGGGGTCCTAAGGGGCGCATGGAAAGTAGCACTGCACTCGGTGCAGCGCCACTTTCCATCAATCTGTCCCTTGATATTTTGGAATCCTAACAAGGGATTGTATATCATAGCACTGTTTAAATTGTTTGCTTTGTTTAATGATTATTCAAAGGAAATGTGATTGCAAGGTTTATATGGACTGATGAGGTCTTAATAAACTGGGCAATATCAAGAACAACAGACATCAAGATTGAGGACTCAAAAATGTAAAGAAGTAACTTAACACTTCTCATGTTACATTTTATATACTGTAATTTCATCTGTTAGCCTTCCATTGATCACTCTTTCATGCTGCCTGCCAATTATTTACTTATTTCATGTTTTCTTTCCTTTTGCACCCCAATAGTCAGTCTGTGTATGGTATATTTTGTTAACAATGTTCATTTGAAAATAATACACACAGAACATATTTTAGCATGTGCTATTCTCTCCTATACATACATTGCTACATGAAACACTACACACCACCAAGCCCAGGACCACTGTCATGTTCGGTATGAAATTAAAGGCCTTATTTAGATTTTGGCAGATAGAGTACTACCCTACCCCTCAGACCCTTGGTCTGCCTGCTCCATTATGAGTCAGTCATATCACCATCTTTCAATGGCGGTGAACCAGCTGGCTCTGATGTCACAAAGTTAACTGCAATGGGCCAATGGAAAAAGGACTAGTGGAATTATGGCATTAGACCTCCCGCCCTATTTGCAGTAGTCAGTCAAATGCATTTTTTCAGTCCACCACCATCAGGGAAAAAAGGAAAAGGACCCTCACAACCTGGGAGAAGATGCCCAGGTTGTAGAGTGTCATTGTTTTTTTGTTTTTCAGTAACAAACTTCATCTCTAGGAGTTTGTTTTGTAAAAATATAAAAAAAGGTTAGTGAGCTGCTGTCTGAATGACTGCAGCTGCTCAATATAATGCTGATTCCTCTGAACAACATAAAAAAGTGATGGGTGAAAGGCTTGAATCATTCTTAGCTACTGGCAATTACTCAGGCCACATCACAGGCCATAATTTTTAGAAAACTGTGCCTCCTTAGATATGACACAGACATATTGAAATAAGCCTTGGTCCTGATTTAGTGGGCACTGTCCACTCCAAACAGTTAGGCTCGGTCTATTCTGTAACAGAACACAGGCAACGGGAAACTGGTTTTGGTCTATTTAGGTGACAGAAGTTTTTGATTGAGGGGGGAGGAAACCCTACTCAAGCAACAACCTCAATTCTTGTCAGGGTGAACCACTAAAGTCACTAAATTAACCTGTGCTAAATCCTTTGGCAGCTTGACACAATATCAGTCAGGCTTAAATTAGGAATACTGTGTAAAGAATTTGTCCAGCACAAACAGTAATAAAGTGATCCCGACCCAATTTAGATATATACAGAACATTCTAATTAATATAATGACACAAAAACAAATTAACTCCAATCTGTGTAACCGGAGTTAAGATTTTTAAATATATTTAGTGAAAAATCAAAGCACCAACCACAGTATCGGCTCACGGGAAACAGGGGCAAAGTCAAAAGTTAAGGCTAACTGCGAACCAGCACTGGTCAGATACAAAAAGTAGATTGAGCCCGGTCTCGGCTTATCTTCATACTTATAAAATATCTTGAACAAAAGTCCAGGATCAGTGCAAGTGAGCAGGCTGTGTCAGAGAAGAATCCGTCCTCAATGAGGAGCTGCTGGACCTCTTAGTGAAGTCATCGTCATGCACGTCAATTCATCAAAATGTCAGCGGTAGCAAAAGTGACATCACAAAGCATTTGACTTTTACTTACACATACTCACACATTTACACTTTCACTTTCTCTCACATAAGCACACTCTCACCACGTGCACACACACAACATGCATTTAAAAAGCATTTTAATTACCTCAGCTGCCCGGGAATATAAAAAAATGACAGAATTCAAAGAGAATGCAGCCCCAACTTACATCCAGAAGAACACGCTTCTATGTGCTCCTGTCATTGATTTTGCCACCTCTAAGGTCAGGTGCCTAAAAGTTGTTGTCAGGGGTCGTACCGGGCAAGCCTGGGGTCGCAGGTGTGCCCCCTGGTGACCCCTCAATGTCATCCATGACATAGACAATGGCGGGAAAAAGCTTTGAAAGCAAAAACTGGATTTCCAGACTGAGGAGGTCATGGGTAGACGGTCATCATATAGCCTGGTGAATTTTCTTACCTTTTGATTCCGACAACATTTTGGACATTAAAAACCTCAAGCGGGACGAAGCTGCAGGCTGTAAATGAAGAGGAGTCCACAAGGCTGGATGCCATCACCAAGAATTCTGGCTTAATAGGAGTTGCTGCTGCGGAGAAGAACGTAATTGGACCTACCGCAAAGTGAGGCTGACTGGCGATGCACCTTGGGTGGATCAGCTGGCAGGTGGGTCATGGTCTTCTGTCAGTTCTCCAGGAAGTTTTTTGGTGACATTTTTTCTAAGCCCCAGGTTTTAGGGTTAGGCAGGAGCAGCACCTTTAGCAACACTTCCAAGGGTCCAAGACCTGAGGGGAAAACGTGGAGTGGGGGAGGAGGGGTAAGGACTCGCTCTAGCAGCTGCCTGTAGCTGAAACACAAAAACAAGCCAGCCAAGTATCCCTTACAGTCATATCTGGTAGTCCTGGGGTAAAGGAGATGGGCCATTTCTCTTTCAAGCAACAAGGTAGTCCTTCAAACAGCAGGGCAGTCCTCTGGGAGTCAAGGCAGTCCTTCTGAAGTCTTCCACTGGCTAGGAATGTACAGAAGAAGTGTTCTGAGGGCCATTATATATACCTGTGCCTCACTTTGAAGCAGGGGGATTCTCTATACATCCCCCCATGTCTGGTTGTGGGAAGTTCTTCCCTTCTCCGCCAAGGCTCCAAGAAGTCTGGGGTGACAAATGACTAGTGTTGGGTTCCTTTGTATGTGCTAGAGGTAAGCTCTTTAAAGGGTAAATGAGGCAAGAAACAGCTCACTGTCTCAGAGGAATATGGAAAGCCCAGCAGCAGAGCTATTCACAGTAATGTGACCCAGGACCCTGGCAGAAGGCACAAATGGTAAGGAAAACAAAATGCCAACTTTCTAAAAGTAGCATTTTCACAATTGTGAGTTAAAATCCAACTTTATTATTAAAGAGGATTTTAAATTACAATTGATTTGAGTCTAAACATGAAATCCCAACTTGCTCCCAATCAAAAGTTAGCACTTATTAAATGTAATAAGGCAACCCAATGTAGGTTTATGAGAGCAGTAGGACTTACAATAGTAAAAAGTAAAAAACCTAAACTCTTTTAAATACAATGCACACTGCCCTATGGGCATTTAGGGCCTACCTCAGGGATGACGTTAATGTATTAAAAAAGAAGGATTAAACTTGGCCAGAGGTTTATTTTGCCAGGTCGAAATGGCACTTCAGAACTACACTACGGGCTGCAATGCAAGCCCTGAGATAGTTTTTAAAGTGCTACTTTAGAGAGTAGCACAATAAGTGCTGCAGGCCTACTAGTAGCATATAATTTACAGACCCTGGGTATATGTAGTAACATATACTAGATACATTTAATTAAATGTGCTAATGAGATGTAAGCCATTTGTATCATATTTCAAGAAGAGAGCACAAATATACTTTAGCTCTGGTTAGCAGTGCTAAAGTGCTAAGCATTCTAATGGTGACAAAAACACATTTAGAAAAAAGGAAGGGTTAAGGCAAATCGTTTAGTCGAAGACAACACCAAGGACGTCAGGTCTAATATTAGGCCTCTTCAGGAAGGTGTAGCGTGGTTCGAGAGGCACACAGAGCACAGGACCTACATGTGATCCTTCGTCTTACACTTAGGACATCACACCAAAGAATACAAACATTTTATTGGTGGATTAGTTGTATTAATCTTGTCCCAATCAATTTCATTTTAGACATGCCCAGAAGTGGGTCCTGTACTCTCTTTGCCAGAGGACTCAAGCCACACCCTACCTAAGTGTTTCTATCAGGCCGAAAGCGGTTTGGGGTTGCTGGTGGAACCCTCTGAAGAGACCTTGTCTGTCAGTTAGGGGCCTATTGTTCCGATAAGGAGCATGGTCAGAACTGATTGCATAAGACACGCTTTTTTCTAGAGTGGCATGATGGGTGAAAAATGGTGAACTGGAATGTGGTCCCAGCGATACCCAGTGGCAGAGATTAATTCACATTCCATTTATCACTTTGTGGCAATTTCTCTTCAGGCACATAGATCATCCCTGGGCTGGCAGTGATCTCTAAATACAACACTCTTATGCCAATCAAGGTGGTAGGCATAATGTCATCTGCCACAGTGACCGCTAGAGTACATACTACAAAAGGCTAAAAAACACACCCAAATAACAATCCATTCATCTTCTGTGGAGCATAAATATGTGCCCTACGTAGGTGCCCATGTGAGGTTGATGCAATAAACCCAAACATAATTGTGAGAAGATTTAACAGGACAATTGTGTAAGGTTATGTATTATTCACTTTTCCTTGTCAATTTACTTCTGTGGAAAAAAACGCAGTCTCTGGTCACTCTTTGATAAAATTTTAAGAAAGTATGGAGAAACCAAATTATGAAGGCATGCCAATGAGACATTTGAGAAAGGGTTGTAGACTTACCTTTAGCAGCAGGACAGGCATCTGCCTTTTTTGAGAGTTTTGCAGGAGTTGATAGATGGGTTATTGCTACTTTTACTTCTGCACACAAAAGTAAACTAGTTTAAAATGGGTTCTTTTAAAGTTATACTCCCAAATGTTTAGAAACAATGTTTTTAAAATGTAATAAAACTAAAATGAGAAAAGTAAAAGCACTGCAATATAGAGATGCTAACTAAACAATAATGCCCTGATTATGCAGATCCTATTTGTGCCTTAATTTGAAATAGGATGGGAAAGCAATTCATAAGTGTTTGCTCATAAGATTTACAGGTACCTTTTTTGGTGGTTTTCCAATAAATTAGGGACACATTTGCTTTCATTTTTTATCTGTTGAGCAAATTTGTACCTGCCACAGGATGCTGGCTGGTTGGGATCATGACTGTTGGTTGCCAGAAATAGTCATTTCTGCTTTCTCTTGCTCTAGACGGCCTGTTTTCCAAAGGGTAAAATTAATGGTTTTTTTTATTTTACCTTGGCTTGAGATGGGCTTTTCTGAGTGTCATTGCATTCCTTATGCCACTTTGTTGGTTCACCATACCGTAGGCCCCGCGGCACCCCCTACCGCCATCCTGTTCCTGGCGGGAGACCCGCCAGGAACAGGATGGCAGTAGGGGGTGTCAGAATCCCCATGGCGGCGGAGCGCGCTCCGCCGCCATGGAGGATTCTAAAGGGCAGCGGAAAACCGGCGGGAGACCGCCGGTTTTCCGCATCTGACCGCGGCCGAACCGCCGCGGTCAGAATGCCCTGCGGGGCACCGCCGGCCTGTCGGCGGTGCTCCCGCCGACCCTGGCCCCGGCGGTCTCTCACCGCCGGGGTCAGAATGACCCCCAATATGTTTAAAATCAGAGTTGTTGCAGGCTGATCTGAGTCTGGAGCAACGTTTTACTGAGTTGTCTGTAAAGGAGGCATGGTGTCTGGGGTGGAGACAATAATTAGAACGCAGAGCTGAGACAGAGGTCTACCCCAGCCATGCTTTGTAGGGAAATGGATTTTGTTTGCATGGTGGAGGGAACGTGGGATATCAACAACTGGGGTTAAACAATGACCTGGACCTGCCCTTAGATCTGCAGCAGCAAGGGGTCCAGAAATCAAAGAAAGGTCTGGGCTGTTTTGCGGATCAGGGCCAGGTTGAATACTCAGAAATGTTTATGAGAGACTTGGTAGAAAAGAAGCATATTTTATCCCCTTAATCGGTGTTGGAAATGACATGGTATTCCACCAGATGTTTGCATTTACTACCCTATTTTTTTCTTTTCTGCTGAAACTGTTTTTGTTGGCATTAGGAATCTGCACACTTTACTCCTGCTAACCGGTGGCAATGATTATTGCATAACAATGGTTCTCATTAGTATAATTTGAATGCATTTTAAATAAAAAAGCAAAATAAACTCATGCAATCAATGCAATAACACATGACCATCGCAGTTGTTGTGGAAGATATTTGTAAGGGTATTCTATGTACACAAAGAGATCCATTTAAGTTGAGCCCTACTAGATCCAAGCCAAGGAAAATCTTAGTTAATTTTCTGTCATATACTCTGACAGATAAAGCCTTTACAGGCTGTTAATTTGAACACCTAGTTTGACATATATCCCAGGCAACTGAGGATAGACAGCGGGAGCTGAGAAAATGATGGCAGCATTCAGAAATCTGGGTGCAACAGCACAATTAAAAATCTTGGCTGCCTAAATTCATGTGTAATAACAGAATGCCCATTGTAGATAAAGCCAGTGAGGCAGACCAACTGTTAACTATGAGCTTGTTTGAGAGCATAGCTAAAGGGAGTATCTGCTCTATACTCTCTTCTTTTTTGCATACCCAGTTGACTTTTGAGCAGATCTTTATGAGTGGGGCCTTAGAACTGAATATAGAATGAGGAAAATATGTTCTTTGGTAGTAATGGTGGGCGGAGTAGGCCCAAACATCTTATTTCAAGAAACTTTTAGAAAATCCTAAAAAGTGGGTGGATTTTCCAAGGAAGAGTAGTAAAGGATTGTGGGGGGGGGTGGAGAGAGGGAGGTTACAGTATTGAAAACATAAAAAGACTGAACTATCACCAAGTGAAATCCAAATGCATCAGAGTAAAGAGCGCCTTTTGAGGATGATGGCAATTCCAAATCAAAATTTAGAACCTGGAATGTAAATGGCCAAACAGCCAGATTGAAATGGAAGTGTCTTGGAATATACCTACCAGAAGGGGTGGATATCGTAAGCCCATAGGAGACATATCAGGCTGAGCCAGTGACATGAATATAGGTAACTCCTGGATGATTAGACATTGTTATTTACCCTGAAAAGAATAACGATTTCAGAGGTACATCAATTTTAGTTTAGAGTGGAAAGGGTTTCATCTTTTTGAGAAAGCTAGTTGACCTGGGAAGAGATTGGTAGTGGTTCAGTTAATATATATATGGAACTCCTTAACTGAAATCTCATAATACAGACCAAATTAAGATGAGCTAAATTGCTAAGGCTTAAATAACCCGGCTTAATATTTCCCCCATGTTGATAAGGGATTTCAATGTTGTATTGGATGGGGAACTTGATGGTTCAAATAATTGGGAACACTCTAAAGTGATCAAGGCCAAAACTGTGTTAAAAAAAGCTGATCTGATATTTTTAGATTTAAGAGATGTCTGGAGGGATGTCTGGAGACATATTCACTCAATTTGTCTATTTAGACTATTCGTATGTTAACAATGTGTGATCTGAGTAGCCCTAGAACTAAGTGGCAGATGTAGGAAACAACAGGTTGCTAAAGTGGTTATAAATAGCACACTAGCTGTTTACAACCAGTCCTTGGGATTGCAACTTTGCACTATTGTGTCATATGCAATTGTATGTCCAGTCACAGGAGCTCAGAAAATGTTGCCTAATTAATGTCACTTTTTCCAACAACCTGTGATTGGCTACAGCCACAGGGATAGTGGCCTGTTTTCCCAAATGGGAAACTTTTTTACAGAGCAGCCCAGGTTCCATGTTCCTTCGAAGAACCGGTGCTGCCGTTGGGAAAGAAATTAAGTGGAACAAGCAGTGATCCTACAGACCAATACCCACTCCTCCTGAAGCTGCTCATTTTCAAAGGTTAAGGTGTTTGAGAGAGATCAAATTTTATTAAATATATTAGTGGCATAGAAGTTAGCATATGGTGATTAATTATTTTACATTTTAAAAGCCTAACAGAGAAAGTAACATGAGTTGTAAAATGTGCATGTTTGAACTACGGTGAACCATGTGGCCAACATTTGTATTAAACACTACACTTAATATGAGAGTTTTGCATTTATATCAAATGAAAGTACTGAAATGAGCTAAGGTTAAGGGTGCTTTATAAACTGTAGATTAAGAATTAAAGTAATATATGAATATGAATGAATTAAACTTTATATGTGAATAAATGATTGTATTAATACGAGTTACATGTGTGCAGAAAAAATAATTGTACGTTTAAATTAGTTCTAACATGTTGTGAATAATGTTTGCAGTTAAAATAATTTGCCTTGCATATATGAATTGTAAGGTGTGCAATACGTTTATTAATGTATTAAGGGGCATATTTAACAGCCCCTAGCGCCACTGGAGTGTCACTTTACATGACGCTCCAGTGGCACTAACCTCTGCGTCATTTTTACAAGGTGGTGTAATGCCACTGTTTGTGGCGTAACGCCTCCTTGTAAATATTGGCCCCTTTGACTCAGTTTTCTGCATCAGAGGGGTGTTCTATGGGTATTGCTGTGGGCGTGCCACAGCAACATCCTTTGCATTTTGACGCTGCCTCAGATTTAAAAGATTTTGTAAACCTGAGGCTGCGCCAAAATCTAACGCCACCCCAGGAGTGGCGTTAGCAAGGTGCAACGAGGAGAAGTACTTTTATTCCTCCTCATTTTTTGCTTTTTTAATGTGTGCTGCATTCTGCAGCATAAATCGAAAGAGCAAAATGCCAGAAATTATTTCCTTCCTGCACATAAACAATAATTTCAAATTGACGCTTTGGCACTTCTGTGTGTGCTGCACTATGCACTGTGCACTATGCAGCACACACAGAAGTGGCAAATCACCATTAGTGATTGTTTATGTGCAGGAAGGGATACCTTCCCGGACATAAACAATCACACCTCTCAACGGATCCATCCTTGCACAATGGTACAAGGAAGCCTGGCAGCTAAATTTAGCACAAGCGCAGGGCACAACACAGGGGTGCGCTGTATTCAATTAAATGCGTTGCATCCCTGCGTTGTGAAAATGATGCTTCCAATTTTGGCGCAGCCTCACGCTCCGTCATTTTCCCATAAATATGGGCCTAAATGTATTAATGTATTAAGGCTTTTTAGTTTGACTAAGCCTGAAAGATTCATTTTGCATCAGTAATGGAAAATCACTTGTTTATTCTGTTCCCTCTGACCTGAATTCTTTTCCTCAGATGTTAATTTGATGTGGAATGTATTAAAGGCAAGAAACATGTTTTAGAATCAACAATGTTGCTTTATTTGTTCCAGTTGTCAAACAAACAGGAAATTTGTAGTTCTCAGGTAAAATGTATTAGTTTTGTTCATTGTTTGTCATGATAAAGGATCTCAAGTAACAAATAACTAGAACATATACTATTTTGTTAGAAGTGTGTGAAATAATACAGATGACAATGCATTTTTGCTGAAAAGGTTCATAATAGTTGCAAAGTCAATGGTGCCATCTGCACCCATTGGATGCTGAATCTGATGTCTGAAGTGCACCCACCTGAAGGACAAATGAATAGATCGTGCATACTTCTAATTAGCGAGGAACTCTGAAACTCAAGTCAGTCTCTTTTGAAGGGTCTTGAGTTAGTTCTTTTTGAAGTTAGTCCAAGTTAGTTCCACTCCTGCTTCAAGGTTGTTCAAACTCTATCTGAGTCTGTTTGAGTCTGCTGTCACCCTCCGATTCTTTAAGTCCCCTGATGAAGTTCCTCATCATAGTCCTAACCGCCCTATTCTGTTATGTGGTTCAGTACTAATAGGCCCAACTAATTTTGAACTGCTGATTTGTCCTATGTGCCGCCCGTGTTCTGCACTGTCCTGATACTGCTATCAACAGACGCCGGAAGAAGGTGACTGTCTTGTCTGATGAATCATTGCTGTATGCTGTCCCATGAGGAGAGGTACAACTAAATGTGGTTCCTTGTTCCCCTTTTCCATTAGGTACTTACACCAGCGTGTTTTTATAGTGAGTTATTCTAGTTAGATGTTTTTCAAAATTATTTTTGTCATTTTATTTTTGCTTTTGCCCGCATGTGTTATCCCGTTGCCACAAATGGAAGTCAAAATTTATGTAAGTGATAGGAATGGCACAGCTCTGAAACCTGAAATCTGAATGTTGAACTGTATTTTGATGATTTACTGATGCAGTGGCGTAGCGTGGGGGGTGTAGGGGGGGAAGGACCGCACTGGGCGCAACATCTGGGGGGGGCGCGCTCGCGAGTGCTAAAATCCACGGGTTAGGGGGCGCAAATTACTTGCCTTGCCCCGGGTGCTGACAACCCACGCTACGCCACTGTACTGATGTCACCATCATCTGCTTTGAATCCTAACAATAATGTGCATATTGTTTTGTTGCTAATATATGCTATTCTTTTGGAGTGTCTAACAGTATTGATGTTTATTAGGTTAAAAGTTTTCAGAAGTTTCGGTCAGCCTATGGTTTTCATGTATGTTTACAACTAAGTTTTGGGCACCATTTACACAACATTGATTTTGGGATTGTAATAAAGCTTTGAAACTTTATTCGGCTTGGAGTTTGATTAAGTGTTGAATAGTTCATGGGGTTTAATATTGTTTATAAAATAATTTCCTTGATTTGTGATTGAATGATTCTGACTATTACACTCTTTGCCAAGTCCAAAGATTCATTTGACCCCAATAGGTGAGATTGGTGATGGTGTCTCATCTGCACATTGGTGGTCTATGAACCAGTACCAAGAGGAAATTCTTCCTGGGGTCCAGCGTTCCTATATGTTCAAGTAGTCACCTTTCCCTATGCAAATCAGTTTCCACCTCCTTTAATGTATCAGTAACAGATCAGTTGTTTGCAGCCACAGTTGCGTTTGTAAACCATTGATACATAACATAGCAAATTGTAATTAGAAGCATGGGTTTGAATAAGTTTAATGCATATTAAAATTACATTTTGTATCATCAAACACTATGTTTTTGTGACTCACTTCATTGCAGTCACAAATTTACTTTGTTAATCTGGCCTTTAATCATTTTTCAACTTTTTTGCAGTGGTTGAATTTAAGCTAGATATCGCTTGTGAGAAGGGTGAATTCAAATTAAAGACCCTAGATCAGGTGTCTCCAATGAGTAGCTAGTGAGCTATTAGTAGCTCTCCAGCTACCTATATGTAGCTCTCCTGTGTGCAGCCAAGCCTACTAAATTGGAAGCTTTTGACTCGCTAAATTAATATACTTATACAAAAATGAAAAAGTGTGCATATGAGATGAAATGTATGTATTTTTAGAACTCCCAAGCTGATGATTGGAGAAAAATGGTTGTATTTCAAAAACATATTTAAAGAGGATATTTGAAAGACAAATCATTTAATTTTGGGCAAACCTATTACTACTATTATTATCTTGGTGCTGGGGACATTGCAGCTATGATCTTCGTGTACTTCCCATGAAAAGACATTTCAAAGTGACACATTTCTTTTTTATGTTACTGCTAGAAACCCTGCCTGCCCCCCAGAGGTGATCACTGCTGTTAATCCTGTAGATGGTGGCCATTAAAGTAATCTTGTATATGGTCACTATCACAACACTACACTACTAACATTAGTTGCTCAGGATGATTTTGATTGATCATAAGTAGCTCCTAATGAAGAAAAGGTTGGAGATCCCTGACCTCGATAGATCTTTAATAATAGAACCTAGTGTAATACCTATTCTATCCCACGTTACTGAGGATTGTTTTCATTTTACTCTAGAAAAAGCAATGTTAATTAAGGTCTGGGTTATATAGAAAGGAGCTATCCCATGGCAAATAATCTCAGTCAAAATTGCATGCCTTCACAATCGGAATAAAAAACAAAGCAATATGAGAGAAAACTAGGGGTCTAGCAAGATATTATGAAATAGGCAGAAACCACAACAATATAACTGTTAAGTTAATCTGTTTAAGCCTTGCAAAAGGGACATTACCAACAGTGTTAAATAATGTCACTCTCGATAGACAGGAAGTCAGTAAGATAACATTTGTAAATGTAGAAAGAGCTGTATCTTTTCAAGCATAGAAAACTAGAGTGTACAGGTCACATAAATGAGTCTTTGTATAAGGAAAGAGTCTCATGAAGTCTACACACAGAAATGAAGGAACCCTTCTTTGAACACATTCATATGTGTTTAAAAGAGGAGCAAAGAGTGTGCAAAACTCATTTAGATGCCTGGCTGTAAAAGCTTAATATCCCAGGTCTGATGCCTGATCAATTTGAGTGGCTGGAAAAATATTTATCACCTTCTAAAAACACTGAAGTGATTCAAGTGGTGACAACTGGTAAGGCTGCGGACCAGATGACCTTTCAGCACAACCTTATAACCACTTATAAGCAATGTCATTCTATCCTAACTGATTTTTAATGATATCTGGTGCATGGCTCAGACACCCAATTGTTTTGTTAGAGGCTATTATATGCCTAATATTGAAGTTAGGAAAGATTAATTATTCTATGAAAATGACTGCCCTATCACTTTGTTGAATATTGATCATAAGTTGTTTGTCACTTAGAGATTACAAACGGTTTTGCACCTGCTAGCTCATCCTGATCAGAATGGTTTCATTAAGAGCAAATATTCAATTGTGATTTTATGGAGTCTATAATAGCATCAACAGATGTCACCACAGTTTACTATATCTGTCCATAATGTCAATTTGATAAAAGAGTTTCAGAAGGTTCATTGAGTTTGTCAGGCTGGGTTACAGAGCTGAATTTATTACTACAGTGCAGGCATTGCATTAGGAATAAGGTACCCCTGCATTCATTGCAAGGAAATTGCAAGTCTCTGCAGAGTTCCATATTAGCTAGAGGTCCGAGGCAGAAAGTTCCTTTATAAGGTCATGGAATTCCAATGTTACTTGCATTATCCTTATCATGTACTCCAGGGGGCACTTTATCCCATATAATACATAGTCACTTTTCAAATAAACCACTTAAAACCTTGCTGGACAGCACTTTCATATGAAAAAGTGAGCATGTTTGCAAACATAGAGAATAAAAATAAAACCTCTAGTGCAAAATTAAACACACCAAAATCCTGCTTGGTATTTTTTGCAAATAGATATTCGAAACTGTCCAATACAAGTCAGTTTAAAAAAAAAAGCTGCAGTAGCCCTTAATATGTAGAAACATGAAAAAACATTCTAACTTTTCACTATCTAAGGAGTGTAAAAATATGTGTATTCTCTCCCGTTGTCATTGTAAACTAATACAATAAAGCAGAAGATAGAAAAGCAATGTTCTGTTTGTTGCTTTAAACAGCGAATTTAATTACGCTGTGTGTTCTGATCTGCTTTTCACCTTGGCTGCTGGTAGCAAGCGTTGTGACATCAGAACTCGAGTGTAGTAACCTTAAAATCGTCTTATCTTTACAATCAGTGACTTGGTGCATCACAAGTCACCGATTATAAAGAAATTAGGGCCACATCTATGAACCTTTGGAATTGCTATTTCCTAATTGTGATTCCATGCGAATAAAGGAAAATGGGATGCGTTTGAAAAGCAAAAACTGAAAAATGTCAGTTTCACTTTTTAAGAGTAGGCAGTGGTCTGTGGTACCCCTTCTCGTTTGGGAATAGGTTATCACCAATTTGAAATTGGTGTTAACTGCAATTGTTTTCATAGTCACAAAACAATCATACATCCCACTGCAGCTCGCAATTAGGAGTATATGCACTTGGCACGCCACTGCCTAAGTACGACTCACAAACCTATTTTACGATTTGGTAAATAAATTACCAAAGCGCAAAATAGCATTTGTACATAACAAAATGTTTTTTTGTGTGCACAAATGGCTCAATTTTGCATATTGGACCATTTGTGCACAGAAAAAAGCTTTGTACTTCTGGCCCTTGGTGACTGCCAATTATACAGGGATTACAGAATCCCATGTATTATATAATAATTGCACAGTGAGAGCACTGGGTAATTTTTATTTCACACATGAAAATCCACTTAGAAAGAGAAACTGTCTCGATCTATTTTCAATGTACATACGAAATCTCTATCATGTAAAATTAGTAGGATATACGTCTGTATACAGTAGATATGTAAAGAAAGTTGTATCATCTGCAGAAGATTAAGCCTTTATATAGTCTTGAAGCCAGCATCCCTAAGCAAAAGGTGTTTATTGAAGAATTTTCACACACCTGCACTGCAGGATGAACCAAAAGGAGTCGGAAACCATGTGCTGAAACTACAGCTAGAATTCTTTTACAGTGAACAACCACAAATAGAATGAATGGTCCCTGACAATTTTAAAAGGTTTACCTGATGAGATCAAAAGGATAACTGATGAACAAGGGGGGGTGATATCACACTCCCAATAATTGGAAAAAAATGTACTAAAATGTCAATTACACTTTCTTGAAAAGGTGCAATTGTTGATTAATTTTTTTTTTGGATGTAAAAAAAGATTCATGCTTGACTGGAAAAACCTTGGGGCGTGATTTAGATTTCGGCAGATGGGTTACTCCATCACAACGGTGGTAGATATCCCGCCTGTCGAAATATTAATCCTTTAGGGAATAATTGGATTTTTATTTCAGCCGACGGGATCTCTATCACCGTTGTGATGGAGTAACCCATCTGCTGAAATCTAAATCAGGATGTAAGTCTTTGAAAACGGGCTTTACTCGAAAGAACTGATGGACTAAGTCTTTGAAAAGGAGGTTTGGAGGTCTGCCAAACATTGAGTTTTACTCTTGGGCCTTAATATAAGACTGTTCTAACTTCTCATTAGAGTATTCACTGAGATGGAACTACCTGATAGCATTGCATTCATGATAACGCTAGTGCCCTGGCAGGGTTTTGTATATATATTTGCCAACCCCACGTTCTCCAAAAAGATTAGATTGGAGTACTGCTAAACACATTTGGGAAATCCTAATATTCTTCCAGGTCTCCTGTTATAATGTCTATCACGGTAGCATTACTGCAAGAAAGATCAACATTGTAGAATTTAGGACAGCACAAAACACAAATCATACAGGTCCCGTTGCCATATGATGCTAATAAGGGATTGAGGTAAGAGGTCACCCCAAGTGAGATCTTGCAATGTTTAAATAGTATCAGCTTGTAAAATGATTAAAAGGAGCACAGGCTGAGGAATCGCCAGCATGCATCTCTGTATTTGAGACAGAAATGAACAGGGGAACATCCACAGAAAAGAGATGTCACAGTAGTACAAATTACTTGAAAACGTTTCAGAGAACAAAATGGGCCAGTTGGATGTCATCTGGAAGGAAAGCTTGCGTAAGCTAGTAGGGATACATATATAGTATTGGCTAGCTAAACTAAAAAGACGTTATGTTTTTTAACCACCTTAATATTTTAATTGTCTCTAAAGAAAATATCCAAGATACTATCAATTTCACTGATGTAGTGCCCCAAATGTGGTTTGGAAGATGCTGACAACTTACATATTATTAATTGCTGCTCAGATCTTCAACAATATCGTTCTTCAATGGGTAAAGCAGTATGTGAAATATTCAGGAAATACGTTTTGGGTGGTTGAAGTGTTAATTATTGTTAGGGAACTATGAGAAAATACTAACTTTGAGAAGACAGAATGTGAATTAGTATTCTAGAAAATACTGCTGATAAAGACTCAGTATTTATCATAAGATGGAGTGATGTTTTTTCTTTTCAACATCTGTAAGTCTCTTGACTGGATCAGGGCAATAATTAAACATCCATTGTGAACCACTAAGGACCTTGTGGCGTAAGTGGTTTCTGCAAAACCGTCTGCCAACCCACTGAAAAAGAATCCATTTATAGGCCAATCATTTGTACTTTGTATTTGGGCAACATCAGCACGAAACAAAAATGTATGCTTACCTTTAGCAGAAGGAATGGCAGCCTTTTCTTTTGTAGGTGTTGCAGGAGGTGGTGGTGGTGGTGGGGTTGTTGCTTCTTTTATTCCTGTATATCAAAATAAAGTTGTGCAAAATAAGCTGTAAGTATTAAGTGACAATGTTTTAGGGATGCAATGAAACTGTAATTATTACAGTGAAAACAACACATCATTCAAGTGCTACTTATAGTAGTTTCCCTAGGCCCCATAATAGAAATCCCGTTTCTGCGTAAAATGGGATTAAGAAATACATACAAATTAGGGCTCAGAGCAAGGCAGCACAGGGGAGAATTTTCCTAGGAGGGTGGGTGGATGGTGACGGGACTGTTGTATACTTGCCCTGGCATGCTGCAGGTTTTGGGTGTATCTGGCCTTTGTTCCTTTCTACAGACCCAGTCTTATCCTTGTAGAGATTTCACCACACATGTATCTGCAGCAAAGTAAACAATATCCATTGTCTCCAGGCTTAGAGCTATGAGCTTTGGAGACAACAAAATATTAAGAAAGACTTAGGTGGGATTCCCCCAAAGTTAACACTGAGGAGATAAAAGAGCACTTGTAATGATGGCCTTAATGTACTTAGCTTTCAAAACTGATTGCCACTCAAAACAAGTAAGCAGCTTGAGACAGGGGGTAGATGCTGCTCACTTTTAATTGCTAATCAGTAAGTGGCAGAATTAAATGCTAGATCTTTGGAACAGGGAGAAATTCTACTTTATGCGGGAGTGACAAGACACTTTCATGTGAAGGGAGGCTTGCACCGCACCCTATCAACCTTTTGGGAGAAATAGTTTGAATATTTATATCTAGCATTGCGCTGCATCAGCAGCGTGTCCTTCAGTTCTAGTGTGTTTTATCACCACATTTGCCTTTTTTGGAACTTCATTGGCCAAACTAAAAAAATGCTCTATGGATTGTTTGGAGTGAACTAATGCCACTTGTACTTTGGCACTAACGGTGGGGAGCCTGGTCTGTATTGGCTGCATTACATCCCTTTTGTAAGTGTATACGGAGGCCATCATGTACTTTGAATGTTATCACAAAGTATATGTGTTAGAATATGCATTTTTAACAACAGAAGTGTCAAGAAAAATGAACATCCATCTTCATTTTACTGTTTACTCCTTGTGTGCATTTCATCCTAACACCCATATTCCATTATTTTACTGGAGAATAACATTATTCTGTGCCTCCCCATTCTACTCCCATATTTTTGTTTCAATCATTTGTTTGATTTCTCATCAGATTCTCTTGTTTCTCTCCTTTTCCCTTTTGTAATTCTTGAAAGCACTCCATTCTTTCATGCACCTTCTCTGTCTCTTTACATGTAACTCTCTTGAGCTTTCAACTCGCCTCTCATCTATTTCCCAGTCTTCCTTCCAGCTTTTTCCTTCTCAGTAGGAATTGGGTCATAAGAAAGGATGGCCCCAATCAACTTAACAAACACAATCTGGTTAGGCAAAAACATATTTCTGCAAACACTGGTAGTTAAAAGACAAGCAGCAGGCAATCTCTTGGGAAGAATTTGTGTTAAGCTGAAACACCAACAATTTTCAAATAAAAAAGAAAAGTTCCAAACCAAATTAGAAAAATGGAGTAAAATGTTTACTGCAAGAAAGTACCAAGAAAGGATAAGAGGAACCAGATCTTAATTTTAAAGTTTTAGGCCAAAAGTGCCAAGGAAACATAAAGGGCCATTGAAAAAGTAACAGTTCTCCATTCACTGGGTCCTAGGCATTAATGCAGGCTTACACAGTGAAGCAGAGGTTGGGTGCATCAAGATGGTCATCTCAGTCAAAAGTTTTACCTTCTAATTTAGGGCCTGATTACGACCTTGGCAGATGGGATACTCCGTCATAAATGTGACGGATATCACGCCTGCCGTTTTGCAAGTTCCATAGGATATAATGGAATTTGTAATATGGTGGATGGGATATCTGTCACATTTGTGACAGAGTATCCCAGGATATCCCATCCACCAAGGTCATAATCAGACCCTAAGTCTCCAAAATTTAAGTGACATTTTTCAACAAGTCAAGTTCCAAGCTGTGGTCAGAGAGTGTCCCTGAATGTGAGAATGTTGTTGAGATCTTCTTAAAACTGTTTATATATATGCCAAAGGAACTGAGCTAGACAAAACTGTATTTCCTAGCCACCAGTTGCTTCACAAGACATAGATTTGCTGCCTTGACCTAGTCAAGATTTTGTCTTCAGGCTTAAGTTTCAATTTACTAATTTGTTTATGCAATACAACATCCACAAATGATGCCATACATGTGCAAGGAAGAGAACACAGTACAGACAAATATCTACTTAAGATAGGTGTTTGGCTGGTGTCACATTCCCAACCAGGGCACAAAGAGGCTGTTGTGCCTCTCATAAACTTCATAGGATTTGCACCGAAAGGATTTCCAGTGCAATTTCATATGCCTAGTCAAAGGCAGAAGAATCACACGCTCTGAATGTGCTGTACTCTGCAACACACACGTAATGCGTGTGTCATTTTGAGGAATGAGCACTTTCCTCCCATCAACTTCTGCTTCAAGGAGGTATGGGCTGTAATGCTATCTTAGTAGATTGCACTTTGTTTCGAAATCTATGAGCATTTTTGTTTATTCAACCAAGAAAGATTTTGGAAATGCTCTTTTGATACAAAGCTGGCGTTTTTTTCTTTGAAAAGGGTGTCTTTCTTGTACAAAACACTGTTTGCACTGGGTAATATATTGTATGGTGAAAATGCTAATCACTTTGTATCATTCTGCATAAGTGTACAGCCTCAGTGTGAGAAAACAGGGCTGATTGCAGAGGCCCCATAACTTTTTGCCCCCATTTTCCACTTTTTGCTGGTGTTTTCCTGACTTTAAAGGTGCCCTGGGTACTGCTAACCAGTCCCAGGGCCTGTGCTCTGTGTAAAATGGATGTGCAAATTAGGCTAATTATAATTGACTAAGTTAACCTACCTATAAGTCCCTAGTATATGGTAGGGCATGTAGGTTTAGGGACCACAGCATAGGTGGTGCATACCTAGGTGCATTGCTGAGGTGCCCAGTGTCATTTTAAAAGCAAGCCTGCCTTGCTGGCTGCTTTTAAATTAAAGTTATATGCAAATTCGACTTTGGAATTAAAGGTACTTCCAAAGTCTTAAACTACCTTATTTTTACATATAAGTCACCCCTAAGGTGTGCCCTATGTGCCCCTAGGGCTGGGTGCCATGTAACTATAAGCAGGGACTTTATAAAAATAGATTTATAAGCCCTGGTGAGGTAAAAACAGCCAAATTCGTTTTTCCCTCATTGAAGTAAATGGCCTTCATAGGCTAGAATGGGCAGACTTTATTTTAAATTTTAAAGTCTCCTTAAATGTTACATACCAAGAATTTGGTATCAAATTGATTGTTGTAATAAATCCCACAACTTCCAGTTGTTGGATTTAATATAACTTGTCCAGGTAAAAAGTTTAGACTTTACCTAAAAAGTTGCCAATTTCAGCTCTGCATTGTTTTTGCTGCTGTGCTCTGATTGGCCAGCCTGCAGCAGCTTCTGCCAGGCTGCCTTGATGAGGTGTGAAGTGGCCAGACTTCACACAAAGGAATGTGCTTGGGGGAGAGAATCTCCCCTCAGCAGATGGTGAGGCAGGAAGGGGGAGGGCTGCCAAACTGGTCTTCAAAGGAAGAGAAGGACATTTGCAGCACCCAGCAACACCCCCACATCCTGCAACCCCAGACAGCTAGGTGCCCCCTTGATTAGATTAGGAGAGGGCAGGAGAGGGGTGTGTTTATGATTTTTAGCCACACCAGTGGGTGGGCTCAGCCAGATGTAACCTCCAAAAATCAGATTCATCCATGTTGGATTTTTAGAGACTGTTGCCTTCTGGGATGGATTTTTGCCACACTTCCCAGGAAGTGGTCATCACAGGGGGACGACCCTGTCCCTGATTGGAGAACCAGGGCCCCCCTGCTTTTCACCCAGGAGCAAGGATAAAACTGGCAGACCTGCACCCACACCTCAGATCCCCTCCAGAATTCAACAAGAAAGGAACTAAAGAAGAAGAAGGACTGCCCTGCTGGACCCCTGGCCTGCACCTGGACCCTGCACTCAGAAGGACTGCACCAGCTGCACACTTGGGCTTCACACAAGAAGGACTTTGCCTGGCTTCAACTGGTTCAAGGAGGGACTCCCTGTTTGCTACAGGTGAAAAATTGCTAAACCAGAGTCCCCTGCACCAACTCCTGAAGAAAGCGACCAGCTGACCAGTGTCCAGTGGCCAAAAAGGAGTTTGCGCCAGGTGCATTCTGGGAGTTGAAGTCTGCAGCCCCCAAGGACCATCACAGAACTTCTGGACCCTTGGGGTGAGCTGTGGACCCCAAAAGAACCTTAAAAGAACATCTGGGTGAAGCTCCAGAAGTTTGGAAAAGATTTGAGAATTTTTGGAAAAAAGCTCCAGAGAGGGACCGACCCGCTGCGGAAATTCTAGCCGGCTTGCCTCAACCGTGACCCGGCCTGACTTCGTGGTTCGTCCCGGTAAAGAAAAACATCCAAAAAAGAGACTAAGGGGGTTATTCTAACTTTGGAGGAGGTGTTAATCCGTCCCAAAAGTGACGGAAAAGTGACGGATTTACCACCAGCCGTATTACGAGTCCATTATATCCTATGGAACTCGTAAAACGGCTGGTGGTATATCCGTCACTTTACCGTCACTTTTGGGACGGATTAACACTCCTCCAAAGTTAGAATAACCCCCTAAGTCCGAACGTAAAAAGTTGACCGGGACCTCCCAGCCATCGTATCCGAGAAGGGCTCCATGGACGTCGGATCAAGATCCAGGTTTACCCCGGTCGAAGGATTTTCATCTCGAAAAAACGACTAAGTCCGAAGGTAAAAGTCTCCACCGAGGAAACCCACATTGCGTATCCGGACAAGGGCTCCAGGAGGTCGGATTCAACTGGCAGGTTCGTCCCGGTGAAGAAAAACTTCAAAATAAAGACTAAGTCAGAAGGTAACTTTTTAACCGAGGCCTCCCGCGACCTGTAGCCGAGCAGGGCTCCATCGCGGTCGGCCTGAAAGTTTGACTTTGCCCCGGTCGAGGTGCAACCAGATGACCCGATTGGCGCTTTTTGTTTCTAAGCGCTAGAAAAGTAATAATTCTTTAAAAATTCATATCTCCGGTTCCCCTGAACCGATTTTAATCGTTTTTGTGTCATTTTAAAGATAAAAATATAAACTATTTTTATAAATTGGTTTTGGATTTTTAAACTGTTTCCTGTGTTTTATTTAATTACTGTTTTGTGATATTTGAATGCTTTACACTTTGTCTCCTAAGTTAAGCCTTGACGCTCGTTGCCAAGCTACCAAGGGTTGAGCTGGGATTAATTTACTGAGACCTAACTGTACCTAGGTGGAGGTTAGTGGCTTGTTGCTAGGTGTAGGTACCTACCTGCCCTACCAATAACCCATTTTCCAACATAATTGGAAGCAGCGACGGGATCCTGTACTTGTGTTCAATATCACGTTACAGTTTTGAGTAAAACAAATTAAAAATCCTTTAAATTGTCCTAGTGCAATTTTTTTTATTTTTTTATTTGGATTTATTTCAATTATTGAATTTTTGTAATTTTTCTAAATTCTTGTTTCCAATTTTTGAAAAAAGTTTTTGTTGACACAAAACTAGGGAACCATGGAGCTTGATCTGGCTAGCCTACCCACACTGACAGTAGTCCAGCTTAGGGGGTTGTGTATTGAAAGAGGGTTGCCTGCAACCACTGATCTCAGGAAGCAAATCCTGATCACATCCCTGACAGCATGGGCTGAGGCCCAGGAGGTAGAGTCAGAGGAAGCTCCAGAGGAGGGAGAAAAAGGGGAAGATGCTAACTCTAACCACTCAGGGGAGGGAAGGCATCTGAGCCTAAGTGAGGAAGAGGAAGAACGGTCCTCAGTAGATACAGTCACTAGGGGCAGACCCAAAGCTAGTGGTAGGAAGGGGGTCCCTTCAGGAGGAGAGAACCCATCCATCAGAGAAAGAGAGCTGGAGGCCCAGCTAGCATACATAGCTTTGGAAGCAGAGAAGCTGGCCCTAGAAAAGAAAAAGTGGGCATACAAAGAGACAAGAGATGGAAGCAGCGATAAAGAAGCTGAGGTGTCCATGGGTGGGGGAGTTTGCCCCAGGTTACCCAAGGGGGTAGTTCCTGCTTATGTAGAGGGGGATGACATAGATAAGTGGCTGGGGGCCTTTGAGAGGGCACTCCAAATGAGAAGGGTTAGGCCTCAATACTGGGGTTCCCTTTTGTGGGAGTTGGTCCCCAACTCAGGGAGAGATAGGCTTGTGACCTTAAGGGGGGAGGAGGCAGATTCATACCCTAGTATGAAGAGGTGCTTAGCCAAGAAGTTTTGTCTGACCCCAGATGAATATAGAATGAAGTTCAGGGACACCCAGAAGGTCAGTACCCAGTCTTGGGTTGACTTTGTGGACATTTCACTAAAGGCACTAGAGGGCTGGATTATTGGTAACAAAGTAGATACTTATGAGGGGTTATACAATCTGATCATGAGAGAGCACATCTTGACCAATTGTACCCAAGAAAGGTTACGCCAGCATCTAGTGGACTCTAAGCAGACCAACCCTAGAGAGCTAGGGGAGGCAGCTGATGAGTGGTTGAGAACCAGGGTGGTTGTCAAGTCCCAGGGGGGAGACTCCAAGAAGGGGGGGACAGGTCCCCAAAAACCTAAGGAGGGAGGTGGTAAGCCCACCACAGAGACTCCCTCTGTACCCCAGAACCCTAAGAAGGAGGAGAGTAAATCCCACTCCCACTCTGACATGCTGAGACAGGGAGACCCAGGGTTAAAAAAGCTCTTGGACAGTAGGGCTTGCTTTGACTGTCAGCAGACAGGTCACTTCAGAGGAGATGCAGCCTGTCCAAAGAAGGTGGTTAGCACTGGGCTGTCCAGTGTAGCCATAGAGGAGGATTCCTCAGATGATGAAGTCCTCCTAGCATTGTGCTGGGAGACAGGACCAGATGGTAAGCTGGTGATCCCTGAGGGTGGGAGTAGGCACTTCCACCACATTCAAGTGAATGGGATCCCTACCACTGGCCTGAGAGACACCTGTGCCAGTCACACTATAGTGAGTGACCGGTTAGTGACCCCAGACATGTATGTCCCAGGAAAGACAAAGAAAGTCAGGATAGCCACAGGGGAGGTCACCTCCAAACCTGTAGCAATAGTGCCCCTAGAGAGGGAGGGTATCCTTGACTGGATTAGGGTGGTAGTCAGGGCTGACCTTCCCCTAGATTGTATCCTGGGCAATGACCTCCCAGAGGTGAGTCTGGTCACAGATGGGGTGGTCGCCCAAGGCGCCCCCCCAACCCAAAGTCCTGGGGAGTCAGTCCCTACAGTTAGGAGACAGGGGTCCCCAAGAAAAGGAAAGAAGAAAAGGAAGGGTAGACCACTCTTAAAGAGAGTTCCAGGGAGCCAAGGGCCTTCTGCCCCAGTAAGGGGGGAGCCCAGAGATGGCACTGGTGAGGCCTCACCTGACCCCAAGGAAGTCCTGAGTAGTCATGCAGCTGTCCAGATGCAAGGAGTTGCCCCTGCACTGACAGAAGGGAGAGTGGAAGGAGGGTGTCTGCCACAGGAGGTGGTAGCCCCCCACTCTAGACAGCAAGAGGGGTGCCAGGACCCCAAAGATGCCCCTAAAGCAGCTCAGCCACCTGTCAGTGGAGAGCTTAGGGTGTGGTTCTGGGTACTGACAGCTGTCAGTAGCCTCTGCTGGGTGCTAGCCTTCCAGGCAGCACTGTACTTGGCCTGGGAGGCAGACCCCAGGGCCAATAGCAAAGTAGGCCCCCTGACCCTATTGGTCATGGTGGGGTTGCTCAAGTGTTGGGTGACCTCTTTGGGTAAGCTAGGTGTTGCCCTAGCAAAGTTTGGAGTAGGGGAGGTGGGCACCTCACTACCCAAGTTGGCAGAGAGAAAGGAAGAAGACCCCCCTAGAGGGAAGTTTCAGTTTGAGTTGGGTCCTTTTACTGTTGGGATGGCTTCAATACCCAGAGGGAGTGACCCTGACAGGGGGATGTAAGGCAGAGTAGGCCCTGCAAAGGGACAGACAGTTTTCTTCACTGTCTTCCTCGCCTAACAAGCCAGGAAGACTCTCCCAGGGTTGGGCTGGGGGGGGGGTTGTGTGAGAAAACAGGGCTGATTGCAGAGGCCCCATAACTTTTTGCCCCCATTTTCCACTTTTTGCTGGTGTTTTCCTGACTTTAAAGGTGCCCTGGGTACTGCTAACCAGTCCCAGGGCCTGTGCTCTGTGTAAAATGGATGTGCAAATTAGGCTAATTATAATTGACTAAGTTAACCTACCTATAAGTCCCTAGTATATGGTACGGCATGTAGGTTTAGGGACCACAGCATAGGTGGTGCACACCTAGGTGCATTGCTGAGGTGCCCAGTGTCATTTTAAAAGCAAGCCTGCCTTGCTGGCTGCTTTTAAATTAAAGTTATATGCAAATTCGACTTTGGAATTAAAGGTACTTCCAAAGTCTTAAACTACCTTATTTTTACATATAAGTCACCCCTAAGGTGTGCCCTATGTGCCCCTAAGGCTGGGTGCCATGTAACTATAAGCAGGGACTTTATAAAAATAGATTTATAAGCCCTGGTGAGGTAAAAAACAGCCAAATTCGTTTTTCCCTCATTGAAGTAAATGGCCTTCATAGGCTAGAATGGGCAGACTTTATTTAAAATTTTAAAGTCTCCTTAAATGTTACATACCAAGAATTTGGTATCAAATTGATTGTTGTAATAAATCCCACAACTTCCAGTTGTTGGATTTAATATAACTTGTCCAGGTAAAAAGTTTAGACTTTACCTAAAAAGTTGCCAATTTCCGCTCTGCATTGTTTTTGCTGCTGTGCTCTGATTGGCCAGCCTGCAGCAGCTTCTGCCAGGCTGCCTTGATGAGGTGTGAAGTGGCCAGACTTCACACAAAGGAATGTGCTTGGGGGAGAGAATCTCCCCTCAGCAGATGGTGAGGCAGGAAGGGGGAGGGCTGCCAAACTGGTCTTCAAAGGCAGAGAAGGACATTTGCAGCACCCAGCAACACCCCCACATCCTGCAACCCCAGACAGCTAGGTGCCCCCTTGATTAGATTAGGAGAGGGCAGGAGAGGGGTGTGTTTATGATTTTTAGCCACACCAGTGGGTGGGCTCAGCCAGATGTAACCTCCAAAAATCAGATTCATCCATGTTGGATTTTTAGAGACTGTTGCCTTCTGGGATGGATTTTTGCCACACTTCCCAGGAAGTGGTCATCACAGGGGGACGACCCTGTCCCTGATTGGAGAACCAGGGCCCCCCTGCTTTTCACCCAGGAGCAAGGATAAAACTGGCAGACCTGCACCCACACCTCAGATCCCCTCCAGAATTCAACAAGAAAGGAACTAAAGAAGAAGAAGGACTGCCCTGCTGGACCCCTGGCCTGCACCTGGACCCTGCACTCAGAAGGACTGCACCAGCTGCACACTTAGGCTTCACCACAAGAAGGACTTTGCCTGGCTTCAACTGGTTCAAGGAGGGACTCCCTGTTTGCTACAGGTGAAAAATTGCTAAACCACAGTCCCCTGCACCAACTCCTGAAGAAAGCGACCAGCTGACCACTGTCCAGTTTCCAAAAAGGAGTTTGCGCCAGGTGCATTCTGGGAGTTGAAGTCTGCACCCCCCAAGGACCATCACAGAACTTCTGGACCCTTGGGGTGAGCTGTGGACCCCAAAAGAACCTTAAAAGAACATCTGGGTGAAGCTCCAGAAGTTTGGAAAAGATTTGAGAATTTTTGGAAAAAAGCTCCAGAGAGGGACCGACCCGCTGCGGAAATTCTAGCCGGCTTGCCTCAACCGCGACCCGGCCTGACTTCGTGGTTCGTCCCGGTAAAGAAAAACATCCAAAAAAGAGACTAAGGGGGTTATTCTAACTTTGGAGGAGGTGTTAATCCGTCCCAAAAGTGACGGAAAAGTGACAGATTTACCACCAGCCGTATTACGAGTCCATTATATCCTATGGAACTCGTAAAACGGCTGGTGGTATATCCGTCACTTTACCGTCACTTTTGGGACGGATTAACACTCCTCCAAAGTTAGAATAACCCCCTAAGTCCGAACGTAAAAAGTTGACCGGGACCTCCCAGCCATCGTATCCGAGAAGGGCTCCATGGACGTCGGATCAAGATCCAGGTTTACCCCGGTCGAAGGATTTTCATCTCGAAAAAACGACTAAGTCCGAAGGTAAAAGTCTCCACTGAGGAAACCCACATCGCGTATCCGGACAAGGGCTCCAGGAGGTCGGATTCAACTGGCAGGTTCGTCCCGGTGAAGAAAAACTTCAAAATAAAGACTAAGTCAGAAGGTAACTTTTTAACCGAGGCCTCCCGCGACCTGTAGCCGAGCAGGGCTCCATCGCGGTCGGCCTGAAAGTTTGACTTTGCCCCGGTCGAGGTGCAACCAGATGACCCGATTGGCGCTTTTTGTTTCTAAGCGCTAGAAAAGTAATAATTCTTTAAAAATTCATATCTCCGGTTCCCCTGAACCGATTTTAATCGTTTTTGTGTCATTTTAAAGATAAAAATATAAACTATTTTTATAAAATGGTTTTGGATTTTTAAACTGTTTCCTGTGTTTTATTTAATTACTGTTTTGTGATATTTGAATGCTTTACACTTTGTCTCCTAAGTTAAGCCTTGACGCTCGTTGCCAAGCTACCAAGGGTTGAGCTGGGATTAATTTACTGAGACCTAACTGTACCTAGGTGGAGGTTAGTGGCTTGTTGCTAGGTGTAGGTACCTACCTGCCCTACCAATAACCCATTTTCCAACACTCAGTAAATCTGGGCCTTAGTCAATTTTTGGGGTCTTAACATCCTCCAGTCAGACAAGTTAGAAGCTATAGCCAGACAGGGATTCAGGAGGTCAGATACCAATCCACAGCATTCCACTAAATTAGTTTTCAGCACAGAAGAAAAGCTCAGAGTGGAATGAACATAATTTCCTTGCTAACCATATGTGAGACTTCCCTGGGTAAAGACTCAACAATTTATTCTGGTCCTTCCTGGGTTTGACAAAATGGCTGGTTCTACTTTTCTCTAACTGGTGGGAAAATTTGTTCCGCTCAGTCTTAGCCCCCAGGTCATTAGGGCAGAATGCCATGCACTAGATCTCTCTCCAGCTAGGGCTCCTGCAGAGTCCTGTCCTCTATGATAAGGTGTCTCTTGTTGGAGCCAGCAGACATTCTGCTCTTTTTATCACTGGAGCTGGCCAATAAGTGATCAACCATTTGGCTCGTGAAGAGCACTTCCAGTCCTGGGGAAGCCTTCAGAAGGCAGTAGCCCTTGAATTCTCCTCTACATGTCTGTTTTCTTCCAGCAGGAACCTCTTCACTTATAATTTTCAAAGGTCCAAGAATATTCTGTAGCTGTTGTAGGGAGTTGCCAGTCTTTTTTCATGCCAGTCTTTTTCTTTGCACCTGCAAGCTTCTTATCCATACTATGCCTGCCCCCTTTTGCACCACTTTCTCTTTGCCTCAATGTAAAATTACCTAGGAGTCGTTGTTACAAGATGGCACAATACATCTCCCACTATGCTGGCCTCTCTCCAGCTCTCTATCCCCCCCCTTATTCAGATAAGTTCTCCACTGACCTGCCACAGTCAGAACTGTCTCTCCCCTCTCCTGGGTTGGAGTCAAAAGATCTAAAATGTCCTTGAAATGAATGGAAGGAGACAAAGTCAGCCTTATTTGGGATCAGAAAATCAGAAGCAGAAGTTTTAAGGCTGCCATTTGTTCTGACAGCTCTCCTAGACCCCTCTCACAATGACCCATCCTTAAATAGTGGTCAATAGTTATTCTAGCCTGTTCTCCCAGAACTCAAAACTAGGCTTTTTTGCTTCTGAGTCAGAGTTGCTATCTCTCTTAGTCAAGTACTTGTATTACAGCCCTGGAGGTCTTAAGTGTAGCAGAATTGATCCTTAGCAACATTTGCTTTATGTAGCTCAAAGTACTTGTTGGACTTTTTTGCTTACGCAGGGTCAACCCCAATCTTTTTGCCTCCTGCCTCTTATTTTTTCTGGCCTGTTGCTGTTGTCTTTTGAACTCTGAGCACTTTACCACTGCTAACCAGTGCTTAAGTGCATATGCTCTCTGTGTAAATTGTAATGTTGATTGGTTTATTCATGATTGGCATATTTGATTTACTAGTAAGTCCCTAGAAGGTGCACTAGAGGTGTCAGGGCCTGTAAACCAAATGCTACTGGTGGGCCTGCAGCACTGGTTGTGCCACCCACATAAGTAGCTCTGTAATCATGTCTCAGACATGCCACTGCAGTGTCTGTGTGTGCAGTTTTAACTGTAAATTCGTCTTGGCAAGTGTACACACTTGCCAGGCCTAAACCTTCCCTTTTCTTACATGTAAGGCACCACTAAGGTAGGCCCTAAGTAGCCCCAAGGGAAGGGTGCAGTGTATGGTTAAGGTAGGACATATAGTAATGTGTTTGATATGTCCTGACAGTGAAATATTGCTAAATTTGTTTTTCACTGTTGCAAGGCCTGTCCCTCTCATAGGTTAACATGGGGGCTACCTTTAAATCTGATCAAAGTGTAGATTCCCTTTGGGAGCGGATGGACATGTGTAGTTTGGGGTCTCTGAGCTCACAATTTAAAAATACATCTTTTAGTAAAGTTGATTTTAAGATTATGCGTTGAAAATGCCACTTTTAGAAAGTGAGCATTTTTTGCTTATACCATTTCTGTGACTCTGCCTGTTTGTGGATTCCCTCTCTGGGTCAGTTTGACACTTGGGCTGGTTGCATCCCACACTAGACAGTGACACAAAAGGAGCTGGGGTGTAGTCTGCATTTCCTGATGAGCCATCTGTGCTAGGAGGGAGGGGAGGAGTGGTCCCTTACACCTGAAAGGGCTGTGCCTGTCCTCATACAATGCAGGCTCCGACCCCCTGGTGAGTGTCTGGGGCCTGGCCTGGGCAAGGCAGGATTTTGCATTCAAAAGAGACTTTACTTTGAAGTAGGCCTACTTCAAAGGAGAAATTGCGTATAGGAAGGGCACCCAAAACCACAGACTTTAGAACACTTCTGGAAACAAGAGGAACCTCTGCCTGGAGAAGAGCTGAAGAGCTGAGGAGAAGTGCTGCCCTACCTGTGACTGTGCTTTGTGGAGCTATCCTGCAGTTGCTGCTTCTGCCAGAGTAAGAGGGCAAAGACTGGACTTTGTGTGCTTTCCATCTTGTGAAGAAATCTCCAAGGGCTTGATTTAGAGCTTGCCTCCTGTTGTTTGAAGTCTCAGGGACAGCAAAGACTTCTTTCTGCCAGCAACTGGAGTCTCTGGAGAGACTCCTGCTCTGACAAGTGGTACCCTATCCAGTCCCTGGGCCCTTGAAAGGAAAGCTGGTGGAAGTCCAAGGAAATCGACTTCGGACCGACGCCGCTGCTGAATCCGGTGACGCCGCCTGCAACCGACTCTGTGACCTTCGCTGGAACGCGCCGACTTTCGCAGGCCCGACGCCGCTGCAGCCCCGCTCAAGTCTGTGACTCTGTGGAAGTCGCCGCACCACGTCGTGACCAACGCTGCTCGAAGTGCGCAGATTCAAAGTTTCACACAGACGCCGCGATCCCCGACTTCACGCATCGACTTGTTTTCACTCTTCACCAAAGGTACTGTACTTGGGGGTCTACGCGACTCCATGTCCGACGCTGCTGGTGTCAGCTTGTTGGGAACGACTCCGTCACGACGCCGTGTTAACACCTCATCGAAGCATTTTTTGTTTCTAAACGCTATTTTTGAATTTCATCTTTAAAAATTCATAACTTGACTTGTGTATGTCGGCTTTTGTCATTTTGGTCTTGTTTTGTTTAGATAAATATTTCCTATTTTTCTAAACTGGTGTTGTGTCATTTTGTAGTGTTTTCATTCAGTTACTGTGTGTGTTGGTACAAATACCTTACACCTAGCACTCTGAAGTTAAGCTTACTGCTCTGCCAAGCTACCAAGGGGGTAATCAGGGGTTAGCTGAGGGTTTACCCTGACTAGAGGGAGGGTCCTTGCTTGAACAGGGGGTAACCTGACTGTCAACCAAAAGCCCCATTTCTAACAGGACGTTTTTATAAAGTTTTTTTTTTACTAAAGGTATCACAAATCTCACTTCATTATTAATTCAATTTAATTCAATTTTTAAAAACAAGAGGAAAAGGCTTTGAATTGCTGTTATGCTCTCAATCACTGTGAGGGCACACTTCTTCAATACCACTTTTTATGCGCCAGGCACCCTGTGTAACCGGCCTAAAAGCAATTATTGAGGAGTGACTTATTATTATATTAAAATCAGTTTTCCTACATGGCAAAGACACTTTCCTTGCCATCGGTTACTGCCTTTAAACTGACGCCCAAGAAGAACACAGTGGTGCACCTGGCAGCTATATATTTTGCCATATATGTAGGTTTTGTTAATTATGCTGCAGCGCATGTATGAGATTTAAGTCCCATGTCATTGGTTCATTTTCTGCATCATCCACTGTTGCGTTAACGGAAAGGTAAATATAATTTTAGGGCCAGGACATGTGAACTGTGACGCTAAATACTAGCGTCACACTGCATAGACTCATACAGCAGAATTATGTTTCAGAAAATATTGAATATCTGTGTTTTACCATGTGCTTCTCCCCCAACCACGATTCAAAACAGAAAAACTTGTGATTTATTTATTTTTGGTTTATTTACCGATTCAATTTGGTGAATAAAAAAAGTGCTAATGTCATTTTGTAGGTTGGTGCATCTGTGGGTTGTATGCCTACAAAATGACACAGCGCTGTGTCAGTGTGTCTTTTTTGTATTCTTTAGCAGTGCGGCACAGTACTGGAAATGCTTAGCATAGCTATATATCAATGGCAAAGCCAAAAGCTCCCAAAGGCGACACCTCTTGGCTTTGCAAATGATTGTCATTGTGTTCTGTTGGACTGCGATCATGTTGTCTCAAATTCTCTATTATTGTGTTTGAATTTTTTCTTCACAAATTCTATTCACACTTGTATTAGATTGCCCCCTTTCAATTGTGGTCTCATGTTGCTAAGGGAATCCTGAAGTTGTTTTAGCTGGATCGCCTTTATATGGTTTTTCATTTCGGGGAGCACTTGTTCCTATTTGGATTTTACTGGGGAGGCAAAGGTTGGATGCCTTAGAACTGCAACTGCACTCCTTAGTATTCCAGATAAAGGGAGACACAACTCCATCGCTCCCACAACATCAGCGGAGGCCACATTGGAGGCTGCACCAGCACACTTGTTTAGGGCTTCTGTTGCTGGGAAGATTCTATCCAGTTCATATTAAAGATACACGCGAACACCAGTAGTACAAATTATGATAAAACCACAAGTGTCACAGGTCCTCATCTAGTATTCTGCTTGATGAAGAGTAAATTATTTGCCCCGATTTATGTAAAACCCACCCTGCTTGATAACTTACATTCAAATCTCCCTCTGGTATATTGAGGTAAACTAGCAGTAAAGGGGATTCTAAGTTTAACCAAAGAGACCTAAAACAGTCCCAGGAGACTAGCTCTAGTATTGAGCAGGAGACTGCTGCTGTAGAAATACCATGAAGGAAAATATGTAGAGTGCCTCTGGTTTCAGACTTCCTAGCTATTGAGCCAGTCCTTTCAGAAGCCCAGAGAATGTATTGAATGTACGGAACAGACACACACTGTGACAGGCTAGTATGCTCGATATAAGATGCACCCAGTGACATACTTCAATGACAAGGCTAATTAAAAGCTAATAGAAACATAGACGAGACACCTGCACCTGCTGTATCAAACACCTCGTCTGCACATTATTTCACTGTTAGGTAGGATAGGCCAGCTGTTGAGAGAGAGAAGTCCAATGTGATGTGTGTATACTGTAGTGCAAATATACCCCCAATCAAGGCCCTGCAGCTCCTTTGAAACAGACCATTTACTGATATCGGTTCTTCCGCCCAGATGCCAGAGCCCCCTACATCAGTCAATGTTTTAAAGATCTTGTTTCCTTCCAAACACAACCTCTCAAACACATATAGAAGGTAACAATCTGGAATAGCTCAGGTTATTTCAGATCCAGTCAGAGACATCCAGATACAGACCACTGATTGATTCAATCGTAAAATTGCTTAACTAGAACGTTTTTTTAAGAAATACTCAGTAAAATAATCTGAAAACGTTCCAAAGCCGAATTCTGGAATATAAAAAAATAGACCTATTTATTGATCTAATTTTTATGAACAGAATTTCGCTGTTTACCCCAGAAATATGCAAACATCTGGTAGATTCAAATGATACATCAAAATGCACAAAAATGGTTCCTTTGTGTTTTTTTTAAGCACAAGATAAACATTAACTTTTAAGTGTCTGCATTTTGCTAAAGCTGAACTCGTTAAATAAGCCAAGACTGGAATAACTGTAAAACAATTGCACTGGGACACGTGAGGAAATGAAACACATTAATGTTGTAATGCGTTTATTTTAGTTAAT
The DNA here is from genome assembly GCF_031143425.1 of Pleurodeles waltl. NCBI lineage: Eukaryota > Metazoa > Chordata > Amphibia > Caudata > Salamandridae > Pleurodeles > Pleurodeles waltl. The sequence continues at coordinate 779,927,881 of NC_090444.1, forward strand.
AACAGGTCAGAAAATTGCAGTATTCTTTAAGAGATAAATCAATGGTCTGCAATCAAAAGGTGCTGAAGATCTCGGAGTGCCCATGAAATGTAAATAAATAACGCTTACCCAAATGTGTGATTACTACTTCAAATATGAGGCTATCAAGGCGCTATGTAGGTGAACCACGTTCATGAAAATAATCAATCAATGCAGGCAATACATAAGATTAATGGCACCTAAAAAAAGAAAGATATCAAAGCATGGCCAACGCAAAGATGGCCCTTGCTAATTGTGAGAAATCAACACAGAAATACTGCACTATGGCACAAAAAAACTCAACAAATTGCAGAAAGATATTAGTTATTACAACAAGCACGTCCTTTTCCACACAGTAACGTCGATTACTACCAGCTACTTACTAAAATTACTCCGATTCTAGAAACCAACAACAGCAGCAATGATGTGTGACATCAGAGTAGAGACCGGGTACAAGCACAAGATTACTTCCCTCTAGCCCAAACCAATCGATTTCAGACCAACCGCCTCTGTTTTTTTAGGCAAAAAAAATTGCTCAGGTTGCAATGAAGGGCGAGGTGACTAAAATCACTTGGGAGAATACAAACAGGTGATAATATCCCATTCACAATCCGACAGTTTTCCTTCTGACAAAGGTAATACAGCCTTGATTTTCCATATTTCTAAATATCAGCTATTGCCAGCACAGATTTCTCCACTCTACAGAGGACTCCTTCGTGCCCGCGAAAGACATACTTTCTTCAGCATTAGAACTGAAAAGCATAAATTAATTTGCAAATGTTCTGCAATTGTTTTTACGCATGAAAGATATTGAGGACAGAAGGAAATCACGTTTATGCTCGGTGTCACTGCTGAAATTGTAGTCTTTGAGAGCACTGAACGTGGCTGAGGGCCCTTACACAACTTTGCATGAGCATCAGATTACATTACAGAAGGTCAGATTGTTTTTTTAGCATAGGGAGGTTAACTGATTTGTAGAGAAACAAAGGATGTTGAGCCACACCTGGGTTCAAAATGCTTGGCCATAGGCTACATCTCTTCTTACCACAAAAACCCTTCAGCAAAGATCAGATACACATTAAATGCAATATCAGTAAGGCTGACAAATGTTCTTCCCAGCCCAAGTAACACTAAAGCTAATAAGCCCATCGACTGTGTTACTGTGATTGGTGTTATAGACATGGTAAACTACTGTAAGGACACAAATTGTCAATTCCACATTGTTATATCAAACTACTGAATGACTTCACTGCAGAGATTGTAACTTGAGACATCAAATACCAGATGCGGGCCTGGGCTCGGATTCCTCAACAAATATAAATATAATTTCTGCGTTGTAGGATCTTCATTGATAGTGATAAACATTGGATAATTCACCACTGCTTGCATGGACCCTGGAACACGTTTATTAATTACATAGTCCTTGGAGAAATTAGCCTAGAAGACTGTTCCACATTCAAGTTAATTTCCAATGGATCCTCAGTTTAGTTTGTCAGAGAAGCCACTTTATTTCTGAATACTGGAAAAAGATTGATGACACTGAGTAACTTCTTAAAAGTATATCATCTGCCATGGAAAAAAGGTACCGTTAGCATAAAAAGCATGAAGATAAAATATCACCGACAGGCCTATGTTGAGAGAGAAGAAAAAAAGAAGCCTGTTCCTTTAGGGACCTGAGAGGCCCCTTTGTAAAAATTGGATCACTAGTTGGCAGAGGTATGCACCCTGTACAACTAGGGGCCACAATCCTAATCAGGGTAAGTCCGATACACACTATAAATTAACCTGTACTCTCTCGCACTCTGGTATCTTGGCACAGAGCAGGCAGGCTTAACTTAAGAGGCTATCTGTAAAGTATTTGTGCAACATACACAAACAGCAACACAATGATAACACCACAAAAAGTCTCCACACAGGTTTGTGAAAAATAAAGAATATTGATCTGAGTAGTACAGGACCAAAACAACAAAAATCCAATCAGTAGAAGTCAAGATATTAATTTTTAAAGATTAAATAAAAAATAATACTTAGAAGTCGAAAACGGTCAAAAGGTTACTTGAGGTCACAAGAGACTGGTGCAAATCCAAAGATCAAGATGACCACACTGAAGGGAAGGCTGGCTAAAGAACTCACAAAGGGTCCATTGAAGCAGTATCTTTGGTGGAGCAAAGCATTGACGTTTAGGGCAAGATGCATCAGTTCTGATCCCTGCAGTCAGGTCCCTTGTCGACATCAAACTCCCTTGAAGTGAATGCGATGTGTCGTCGTCGAGCCACATCGAGAGTGCAGTTGGTGGGCTGCATTGGCTGTGATTCTTCTTTCATTGAATAGCCTTTATGTCGGTGTCGGAGGAATGATGCAGCAGAATTTCACCCACACTTGAGGCGATGTGTCGGTTTTAGCAGGAATCAGCTGCAAAATCTACGTCTGCGGCCTAGGACTGGAGGGGGCACCTCAGGCAAGGGTAGGACTCACGGATGGCAGAGTACAGCAGTACCAGGAGATTTGCAGGCAGTCTTTAATGTCCCAGAAGCTGCAGAAGAACAGGACTCAAACCAGCATGCCCTTGGAGTCACTCTGAGTTCAGCAGGATGGGTTTCAGCAGGGCAGAGATCAGCAGGCAGCAAGCAGTTCAGCAAAACAGAGAAGCAGTTCCTTAAAACACTCAGTCCAGGCAAAGTGGTAATCATTACAGCACGGCGGTCTTTACTCCAGCAGAGATCTTCTCAAGTCCAGTGATGCTCTGATTTGCTAGGGTCTAAGACCCAGTGCTTACACCCAAAATTGCCTTTGAAGTGGGGGTGACTTAAAAGCAGAGCCTTGAAGTGCACAGGTCCCCCTTTCATCCCAGCCCTTGGTCCAGAATATCATTTGGGGGTAGTCAGATCTTTGTATGGCATCAGGCAACTACCCTTTTAGATGCCCAAAGACATCATTTAGAACATCACCAGTAAATTATATTCTTACTTTTCAGGATGCTTTGATTAGAGGTGCAAACAAATTAAACATCAACATAGACACTCCCCAGCCAACAGTTTCAGTCATTCTTGTCACTCTAAAAGCGAAGCCAACCTTATTTTACCTCTACTACCAGGTCTACCAGACAATGTAGAAGAAACATTCCGCAATCTGGCTACTGTTAAAGCTGCTATGCCAGGACTGCTTAAAAAATATAAACCACCCCAGGAGATAAAGATTTTCTCAAAATGAATCCCAAACCAGATTCAATTATAGTTATGGGGTTAGAATAAAACATGCTTCTGCTCCAGAATCCACAGCTCCACCTGATGGAGAAAGTAAAAGAAAAGATGCTATGGGGAAAAAGAGTCACTCTACAGCTTCTACACTTTAAAAAATGCAAATGCAGCAGCTCTTCTTGGATGATATCACAGATAGATATGGGATAGCATGAAATCTTTTGTTATTGACCTTCCAACACAGGTTTTTTTGGAAATGATAAAATAAGGTGTATTAATGTCAATCAAATCAATTAGTGCTGTAATTGATCCAGCCAAACTCTCAGCTACTTCATTATGTCATTGAATGTCCCTGAGAAGATCATCTTAGCTTCGTTTAACCCCCCTAAAACCTGAAGGCCAGTTAAAAATTGCAAATTTGCCTTTCTCAGGTACATCACTATTTGGAGAACATGCTGAGGAGGAGATGCTCAGAATGAAAGACAAAGCTGAACACTTAAAACTGTTGGTCGAGAAGAGCAGAAAATACTTTTCAGGCAACAGTATAAAATCAAAGATAGGTGATATTACTATCAAAGGGTTCAAACCCCTAGATGGCTATACCATCAATTGAGGCAAACTCAACAACAATATCAGAGGAGGTATCAAAAAAGAAGATCCAACTGTTCAGAAACGATCCTGGGAGGCTTTTTCTTCTTTCTGTTTGTGCTGCAAAATGCAGCACACATAGAGAGAGGAAGAAACAAGGAGAAATAGTGATATTTCTTCTTTTTGCACCTCCCCTGGGAGGCATAAGAATTTGGCGCATCCGTAGATTTACAAGGTCTTGTAAATCTGGGGATGTGTTAAAATTCATGGATGTTGCAACAGCAGTGCAAGTGTCTTATAAATATTGGCCATAGCATATATGGGGGTGACTGGCAATTGGGCTTCTAAAGGAGGAAAACATTTCCAATGCAGAAAACAAAAAACATTTTAAATTTAAAATATGCTTTTGCCATAAATTTCTACTTGCATAAAGATGCACCTCTTCAGTTTTGTGTACATACATGATTATGCATGTCAGTACACGTAGGAAGCTGAGGAATTCCCACGAACATCTATGAATAAGTTCAGTTTCTCAAAAAGCCTGAAATGTACTCCTGATGTTAAAGAAAGTCTATGTACTTTTCCCTAGTGTTCTTAAGGTGTGGGATCCTTTTTGCTAACTCTGAGTAATCAATGTCACTATTCACTTTGGCTGATTTTATTTTCAGCTGGCAAAGGTGCCAATGTCCCTGTGGTATTTCTGATTTGGTCGTTATGTGCAGGAAGGTTTTTTCCACCGCAGTAGTTGGTTTGGTCTGAATATGCAAGAAATACAGATGAATAATGAGACTAATATGCCTATATGGTACAATGTATACACTTTCACAATCACACAGATTCTTTTCGCAGGTGGCATTAAATATATTTTCCCAAAGGTAAAAAAGCCAAATTGAAAAATTATTTTTCCACACAAAGAACACATGCTTGAATTTGGATGATTGGGAGAAGAGTTTTCAGTCAGTACCAGGCACCAATTTCTGAGGAGGACAATTTGTCTAAAACCTACACATTTTGACAGCAACTGAGTAGAAAAGAAAGCCCGAGGTGTATTGTAAACAACAGAACACGTAGGTAAAAATATCCCTCTGTGTTTCTGTTTTCACAGAACAAATGAGATGAAATATGTCAGTCAACCATTCTTCGGCAGGTAAAGTGCAGAACAATTCCGACTTCATATGTCACTCAGTCACTCCTCAGACGTTAAAGTAGGAAAAAATTGGGATTGTATATGTCGCTCGGTCGAGAAACTTAAAGTGAAGAAGATTTAGTCTGAAGCTTAGGAAATCAAATGTTTGGGACCTATAGGAACATGAGCAGTGATGGGCTACAAGAGAAACACCTTTCTTGCACATGGAAATCAGAAAATGCAGGGCCTCATTTACAAGAATCTGACACAATGGCCAAATGCGTCAGATTTCTTGCACTGCCCTACAATCCCCTAATGATGCCATGAATGCTCTGTAGATACAATACAGTGCTCCATGGTGCATGTTTTCACAGATGCCTCAGAAATTCTGAAGTATCTGTTGGTGCTAAACTAAAGCAGTGATGGACTACTGTAAAAAAATATGACACTACTCAAGCAATGGGACGAGGCCCCCATAGAGAAAGACCTGCGTCAATTTTACACCTGCTCTGAGCAGGTGGTAAAATTCTGACGCAGTGAAGTCACAGAATGACGCAGTGAAATTTAGCAAATTTCACTGCATCAGTTCCGTGTGGATTTTCCCAAGGGAATGCCTACCCTGTATAGACTATACCTGGTGCAGGTATAATGGGACACAAGGGTTTACAAAATGATGCATTGGGTCCAAAGTGTCAGTTTGTAAATCTGGAGCAGTGTAAAGCACTGCTAGTGCCATCGCTGCTTCAAAAAGAAATGATGCAAAAGTGGTGCAAAGGCATTGTAAATGAGGCCCCCAGTTCTGTCACACTCACAGCCAACATTGTCGATTGCAGATAGTACATTTTTGGCATTTGCAAACTGCATACCTTACCTTAGAGAAAGTCTAACTGGTTTAAACCAAGTTAAATAAAGTCTGAAGAATTTTCAGGGACAGACCCATAGTCCGATTGAGATAATAAATGTCCATTTCAATGCAAAAAGAGTGGCTCATATTTGGGAATCACACCTTTTTACAAGAGACAATATGATTAGTGACGGGGACATTTTTGCAGACATTTGTGATAAATGTATTTTTAGCACTGGAGGTGTCTGCAGCAATGCTCATAAGTGAAAGCACTGCAGTTCTAAAAACTGATCTTATGTACAAGACAACTGCTCCCAATCAACAATGTCCTCGACTTTGTTTTCACATACATCAGATATCTAGTACAAAACCAAGGGGGAAAGGAGGTAGCTTAGGTTAGACTCTACAATGACAAAAAAGTGAAAAAATAGCTCTGAAATTTAAACTTTTATTGATTCACTTAAGAGGGCTTTCAGAGAATAAAAACCTTCTCATTGTCAGTGCTGACCCACCCTTGTTTCAGCTGACTATTTTAAATAGTGAACAATAGTGTAATATTGACCAGTGATATAACAAAAAATGCCCACCTCCAATGAATGAGACCTTCTCATTTTCTGTAATGACACACCCTTGTTTCAGCTTTCTTTTTCAAATAATCACTAGTGATGTAACAAAAAATATCCAATACAGTCCGAGGCAGTAGATCTGTATGATGGCTGGTGCAGGCATATAGAGTCACCTGCACCAACCATCAGAGTGATTGACAAGGCTGGAGAAGTCCTAGCCCTGCCATCAGGGTCCTACCAGGCCTCAGGGCCTACCCATTAGTGATGCAATGCAGTGTCGTTGGTACCAGTCGTGGCTCGCAGCGCTTAAAAGGGATGGGGTGGGAGCAGCGGGACGGGGAGTGAAAGGGGGGATATGGAGACAGGGGAGTGGAGAGGTACATTAAATTATTACCCGCACCGCTCTCCATTCCATCATCGTTGCAGGCACAGGCTCCCAGCCTGCCCTGTGGCCAATCTTGACGCTGCTCAAAGCAGCATCAGGATTGGCTGGGCTCCCAGGGTGCTCCCAGGCAGACTTGGAGCCTGTGCACTCTCCCTCCAGCCAGTCAACTGTGGTGGCAGGCTGGAGACAGCCTACTGCGTATGTGTGTTTGGCCGGCCAAACACACATGCGCTCTGAGGGGGAGTGCTGAGCACCCCCTTCCCCCTCAGTGCACGTCACTCCTGTAGCCCCACTACTTTCAGAACAAAAGGATAATAAGCAAAGTTCATTATCCTTTTGTTCTGAAAGGCTTGCAGCTTCTGCTGCTGGCAGGGGGCGACGCTCCTCCACCCTTATGGAGGAGCTGCCCCTGGTACAATAGTCCCATACATTTTTGTCTTATTCCGTGCAATGCTCAGGTGTCAAACTGTCATCTCATCCTTTCCGATCTTGTCACAGCTTGTGTCAGGAGCATCACTGACCCTACTCCACATTGTGACAAGATGGGAGAAGGTGAGATAAAAAGACAAGTAACTGACAGCTGGAGTCTAATATTATGCAGACTCCAGCTTTCAGTTTTCTGCATCAGTTCTCAAAGCTGGAAGAAGCTGTGTTCCTTCCCAGAGTCTACCCAACAAAAGCAGCTGAAGTGGAACTGCAGAGGCAACTGAAGGTAAGTAACCAGAAAAAAAAAAACATGTAAAAATGTTGTATGTGTGTGAGTAACAGTATAATTAAGTAAGCGTGGGTGAGTCAGTCTGAGTGAGAATAAGTGAGACAATTAGAATTAAAGAGTGAGTGCTAAAAAGTGATATGCTGGCGGATAAGATGTCATTCTTGGCATGTGGGATCCCTGTAGCAAAATGCTGGTACTGACATATTGATCAGAATTATTGGTGTAAGCAGGATCCATGGCACCAGCAGTTTGGAGGAAATTCTTGACAAAGGAGGCAACCATGGTAAAATGCTGGCCCTGCTACATTAGCGGTAATTGTTGGTACAAGGTGTACCAATCAAAATGCTAGAGCTGGCACACTTCACGAGTAACATACAAATTGAGTAAGTGAATTTTAGAGATGGGCAATGTCCTCCTGACTATGATAGCTCCTGTTGTAATAACTACAAGAGAACTGATGCATTACACCCACAGTAAATTATAAGACTGAGACTTTATTTGAACACAAGCAGAGCCAAATAGACCTATATGGACAATTTGTAAGTAACTTTTGCACATCTTACCATGAATGAGTAAAACAAGCGAGCATTTCACATGCATGCAGGGGTTTGGTGTCTTTCACATTATTATGATTTATATTTTTCCCGAAGTGGATGGATCTGATATGCCACTTGACTTAATATGACAGTAATAGGCAATGCCATATTCAAATATCAAGGTATTTTGTGTTGGCATGTTGCAGCATTTTGTTTGTGCTGGGAAAGCCTGACAGAGATGGGTTCGCTCACTTTTGAACTGCTGATTTGAACACTCCTTAGGGTTGGTCTTAATTCCGTATTGTGTGGATGGCTTGACACTCTAACACTGTGGTTTTGTAGACTCTAAGAACACTGAGGGCCATATTTATACTTTTTGACGCAAAACTGCGCAATCGCAGTTTTGCGTCAAAAAAATTAGCGCCCGCTAACGCCATTCTGAAGCACCATGCGGGCGCCGTATTTAATCAATGACGTTAGCCGGCGTTAGCCGCCGGTGCTGCCTGCTGTGCGTGAAAAAAAACAACGTACACCAGGCAGCGCCGGCGTAGGGGGATATGGAGCTTGGGCGCCAAAAAATGGGGCAAGTCAGGCTGAGGCAAATTTTTCGCCTCAACCCGATTTGCGCCATTTTTTTCGACTCCCAACCCCCATAGAAATGACTCCTGTCTTAGCAAAGACAGGAGTCATGCCCCCTTGCCCAATGGCCATGCCTAGGGGACTTCTGTCCCCTGGGCATGGTCATTGGGCATAGTGGCATGTAGGGAGGCACAAATCAGGCCCCCCTATGCCACAATTTTTTTTTTTTTAAATACTTACCGGAACTTACCTTAATGTCCCTGGGATGGGTCCCTCCAGCCTTGGGTGTCCTCCTGGGGTGGGCAAGGGTGACAGGGGGTGTCCCTGGGGGCATGGGAGGGCACCTCTGGGCTCCTTCCGAGCCCACAGGTCCCTTAACGCCTGCCTTGTCCAGGCGCTAAAAAACTGCGCAAAAGCAGCCATACGTCATTTTTTTTGACCCGCCCACTCCCGGGCGTGAATTTTGCCCGGGAGTGTAAATACGGCGCACATGCCTCGGAGTCCATTTTTTAGACGGGAACGCCTACTTTGCATATCATTAACGCAAAGTAGGTGTCCACGCTAAAAAATGACGCAAACTCCATGGACTTTGGCGCTAGACGCGTCTAACGCCAAAGTATAAATATGGAGTTAGTTTAGCGTCGGAATTGCGTCAAAAAAAACTACGCAATTCCGGCGCAAACAGAGTATAAATATGCCCCTGAGTATTTGTTACTAAGCAGCACACCATGGTTCCTTCATTTGATGTTGGGTTAGCAGGCAGTTAGAATTAACTAGTGATGGACTTAAATATTGTTTGCTCAAACATTCAGTAGGCAATGGCGTCCTGAGGAGACCTCATAAATAATTGGAGGTTCAAATGTCCACAAACCTTTCCCAAATGGTTTAAGAACTCAGTTGTGATACGAGGGATGAGCCCTGAGCAACACATTTACCAGCCTTTTGAGACTATTGGAAGATGTACAGTGTATGTTATGGTTTTATTTGGATTAATGCATAATTTAATGTGAGCACTAGGTCATCTGCACTTTCTGATTCAGTTTCTCACACCACAATGCATTGTATGACTATGTATTTTGCAAATTGAACTGAAACAAATATTATTATATTAATGTAAGAATCCAGCAGTTTTGATTGATTTGTGAACGTTTGTCACACTTAGTTACATATTCGAGTGATTGCCCAATTTAATTGAGCATAGTCAATTTGTGTGAAGTGATTACAGAGTGCACGGACCGATTGGCAATAATCTCTGTTTAAATCAGTCCCAGGGAGCTGTTTTTATAGATTAACGGTGGACACATTCAGCAGGACCTGCATATTATCTGCTTTCCGTTCTGAGCAGCAACCTGCAGGGTTTGAGGGAGGTTTCTTATTTTCACTTTCACCAGGGCCTAACACAAAAGCTTCACCTGCTTTCTGGACCCTAACACTTATCTGCTATTGCAACGGAGGGATACATGGACACAGCTTGACATCACTTCACATGTGCTTAAGAGAAACCATGATATGGAAGCAGGTTTTTGACTTTGTTCAGCCAAAGTGCATAAAACACAAGGATGTACTTTATGAATGCCAGATGCATCTATGATTATGGACACCAGTAACAATATAAATAGCACTTGTTATATTTTTTTGATTTCTTAGATATCACTGCTAATCCCAATGCAGGGTGTCAGAGTGCTTTACATCACATGCAAATGTTGCACCGAGACAGTGCATCTTACATGTTTGAAATCAATGTACAAGCCATTTTACACATGACAATGAGAGTTATGAGGTGCAGGAGTGACGTAACTTCCATCTGGTAGGTATGATATGTTAGGAGTGCTTGATGAAGAGGAACACAGTAAAGTTATAAAATGTAGTACCATGTTTGGGGCGGTCTGTATCAATAAACCTTTATGACTACCAAAAGAATACCTTTTTAGAAACCTTAGAAAAATGAAAGAGTGGAGAGAAAAATAATACATTCCGAAACCTATGCCTTGAAGTTTGCATGCAGCTCCTTGATAATGGTTCGTAGTTCACTATGCTACATCAGTAAATGTATAACATATGGACTGCAAGTGACAAAAGGATGTCTGTGTGTCACTGTTTGTGTTTGCAACAGAAACATTAACCCACTATGCTGCCTTTGATTCAAAACTGTGACTAGACAACACAGATCTCCCCATCAAGTGCAGTAACCACGACAATTATACTACTGTCATTATCACCTGAAAATTGCCGGGCACAAAAAAATCTATACATCAGGATCATTAAGCCTGTAGGATAATCTAAAACGCAGCCTGTTTGGGACCAGTCAGGTAAAACAGATCACATGCACAGTCACACTTGTCTTTGTTGCCAATTTCTTTGTCACAGAGTTGTAAAAAGTAAGCATATAAGTTGACTTTCAGACTCTGTTTTCATAACTCGAATCCTTTCTGATGCCACAGTGTGACTCCCTAATCCCAGGGTGAATACTTTCCATCCCCAGCATGATTGGGTAACAATAGACATCTGTATTACAGCGACACGAAGATTCCCTTAAGGGTAAAGGTATGCCATGCAAATACACATTATAATTGTGATCAGTCTGTCAGGGCTGAGGTCTGAAGGGTAAAGAGTGGGTCTGGCTGCTACATGGCTTCTGTGAATGGGCCTGGACTATTGGGAAAATATCCTTACGTGCTTGCAGGGTCATTTTGGGCTTTGGTGCCCACCTCACCCCAGTGAGAGGGGAAGGGTTAATTGAGCTCCTTAGCAGACCCCAAGGTCTCTCTGTGAATAAGAGAAAAAGTCTGGGAGAAGAACAAGGCAGGCACACTTAGGCCCTCATTCTGACCTTGGCGGGCGGCGGAGGCCGCCCGCCAAAGTCCCGCCGTCAGGTTACCGTTCCGCGGTCGAAAGACCGCGGCGGTAATTCTGACTTTCCCGCTGGGCTGGCGGGCGGTCGCCTTCAGGCCGCCCGCCAGCCCAGCGGGAAAGAGGCTTCCACGATGAAGCCGGCTCGGAATCGAGCCGGCGGAGTGGAAGCTGTGCGACGGGTGCAGTTGCACCTGTCGCGTATTTCACTGTCTGCGCAGCAGACAGTGAAATACATTTAGGGGCCCTCTTACGGGGGCCCCTGCAATGCCCATGCCAGTGGCATGGGCACTGCAGGGGCCCCCAGGGGCCCCACGACCCCCCCTACCGCCATCCGGATCCCGGCGGTCGGACCGCCGGGATCTGGATGGCGGTAGGGGGGGTCGGAATCCCCTCGGCGGCGCAGCAAGCTGCGCCGCCTTGGAGGATTCAATGGGGCGGCGGTACACTGGCGGGAGCCCGCCAGTGGTGCCGGTCCGACCGCGGCTTTACCGCCGCGGTCGGAATCCCCATTGGAGCACCGCCGGCCTGTCGGCGGTGCTCCCGCGGTCCTCCGCCCTGGCGGTCTTTGACCGCCAGGGTCAGAATGACCGCCTTAATGTTGTGCCTGTCCAAGCAGGTTTATTGTCATTGTCTATACATGACAATAAGCCCAACTCTGTCAATCGTGCACCAAGCATTGTAGATTGCATTCATTTGTGTGGCTCACGAAGTTTGGCTCATCTACATCATAATTGGACCAGGCAGAGAGGGTCTCACAAACCCAATAATTAAAATAAAAACTGTCCCATTTAAAAAAAAATCAATTTGAGTTGAACATTTAAATGATCAATCTGGCCCTGGACAGTACAGTGAAAGGAAACCTTTGAAGTCTGTTTTCAAATCAATAGCCTTTATTTCTGCTGATGAAACACTAAAGTTGAATTTCAGATGTATGCACTAATAAATTACATGTCAGAAAACTGGACCATATATAATATATTCTCTAAAGGGTATATTTAAGAGCCTCTTGCGCCACCGGATCTTCACTTTTTGTGATGCCCAGGGCCCCATTTACAAGGTGGTGTTAAGCCACTTTTTGTGGCTTAACGCCACCTTGTAAATACGGCCCCTTCACACACAGCACTTTGCGTGGAAGGGGCATGCAATGTGTGTTGCTGTGGGTGTGCCACAGCAACACCCATTGAATTTTGACCCTGCCTCAGATTTACGAGTTTTCATAAACCAGAGGCAGTACCAAAATTTAATGCCACTCTGTGGGTGGCATTAGAGTGGCAAAACGAGGAGAAATGCTTTAATTTCTCCTCGTTTGTTGATCTTTCTATGCCTTCTGTATTTTGCAGCACACATAGAAAGAGCAAATCTCCATTTAAAATTGTTTTTGTGCAAGAAGGTGTTCTTTCCTGCACAAAAACAATCTCCCCCTCAACACAGCCGTCCTTGCACTACGGTGCAAGGATGGCTGTGTTGGTGCACAGTAGCAAATCTATTGCTGGTGCAGGGGGAAACACAGGGGTGCGCCGTATTCTAGTAAAGACGGCGCATCCCTGCATTTTGAAAATGACGTGCACGATGCTACCATATTTGGAGGAGCGCTGTGCACCGTCATTTTCCATTGTATCTTGCCTAAATATCATAATTAATGTGAGATGAAGAAAGTGATTTAATGAAAAATATGTATATTTCTAGAAAGATAGTATGGATTAGACTGTGTCCCTCTGGGTTTTCTCTGCAGTTAGGCAGTAGGAATGATGAGCACACATGATGCAATTAATTTTGACATATCTTACATATGAAACACATACATTGGTCTTATGGGTCAGTGATGTACTATTATACATTTAATTGTATTTATTTATGTTTCTCTGTGGCACAGACAAGACCTAATGGGTGATAGATTGTGTTAGACCTGTCCGCCCTAGGGTGATCCCCCCTAAACTTTTTGCCTTCCTTCTCCATTTTTGCAGATTTTTTTATTTGCTGGTTTTAGGATTATGCGAACTTTACCACTAATAACCAGTGAGAATGTGCTCACTGATTAATTAATTGTGACATGTGACATTTGCTTACCCCAATTGGTATATCTAATTTACTTATAAGTCGCTAGTAACATGTTGCTACATGACCTAGGACTGTAAATTAAATGAAACGAGTGGCCCTGCAGCACTGATTGTGCCACGCCCTCAAGTAGCCCTTTAAACATGTCTCAGGCCTTCCATTGCAGCCTGTGTGTGAAGGTGAAACTGCCATTTCGACCTGGCAAAGTAAACCTTTTGACAGGTCCAAACCTTTGTTTTTAATACATATGTCACCCATGTCCTGGTAATGAAAAACTCTTAAATATTTTTTTCACTACTGAAAGGCAAACCTCTCCCATAGGATAACTTTTCTGCTACCTTATTACATTTAATACGCTATAATACGCTATAATTTCCAAGTAGTAACTGGTAACTAGTTCATGCTTGGTATCTTTGGAATAAAACCCTATCTCAAGGTGAAGTCAGATTTTAAGACACAATTTAGAAAATGCTACTTTTAGAAAGTTGGCATTTTCTGGCTTTACTCATTAAGTGCCTGCGGCCTATCTCTGGGTCACATGACTGGGTGTAGCTGACAGTGGGGCTTTGTGTATTGCTCCTGGACAGCCAGACACAACAAAGATTTTAGGTGTACCTGGATGGGGTATTTTCACTTATTTTGGTCTTGTTTTATTTATTAAAAGCTACTCTATTATTCCAATTTTTGATCCTTTTTGCGTAGTGTTTTTATTGTCTTGTCTGAAGTGTTGCACAAATACTTTACACATTGCCTCCAATTTAAGCCTGTCTGCTCTGCGCCAAGCTACCCGAGGGTTGAGCAAAGGTTAATTTGTTGTTCGCTTGTGATTTCCTTGACAAAGATTGTGGTTGCTGCTTGGTCACCCCCTTAGCCAATTTCCTACAGAGTGCTTTACTTAAGAGCAGGTTACAAACAAAGAGTAAAAACAGTCTCCTTATCAAAAACAATATAATATACAAGATAGTTACAATAATTGAAAGGCAAAAAGTATGTCAAAACACCTACAAACCAAAATTCAGTACAAATGTAGAACAATTGACTGAACAAATGCAGCATTCAGCCCAGGTGAATGTTTGATACAAGACCTGATATTTGCAGTCTGATTACAGGTTGAAGTGACACTGGAGAAATACATATTTCAGTTCTTTTTTCACTATTTTGAATGAAGAGCTAATCCTGATAATTGGTTTAAAAAACCAGCATACTTTTGGTGCCCTGCCCAGAAAGATTCTTTTTGAGAGGCTTTCTTTGTCAAACAAGGTGTTTTAGGTAGGAAAGAGTTGGTACTTTGAATGTCACATATGCCCTTGAAATGACCAGTTTCTTTGTAAGATATTTTTGAGCGCCAGAGTGAAGAGATTTATAGACAACTGCTCGTGATTTAGAATCACAATCAAAGATACTTCCTTTGATGAAAATACACTTAAGTGTGTTGACTAGAGATGGAATATGTTCCTAGCATTTAGAAATCCATAGTTATGGCTTGAAGAGCAATTCTCAACTGGGCAAAACATCACTTCGGAATGAATGTGAGCATCCAGTTTGCATGATCTAATCTTAACACCACTAGAGCTTGCTCATTGTTTTTAAGTTTTTTTCAGGGAGTCAATACGGTATCACTCTCATAAATCTAAGAAGGAAATGTGGACCTTTTTAAGCTTACATGGGACTGAAGGTTTTTTTTGCTTCACAAATTAATGCTATTGATATGAATAATGCAGTGAAGTCTGAATTGAACAGGTTGAAAACACAGAAGTGGGCAGAGCAGCAGCATTTTTTTAGGCGAGTTGAGATTGAGATAATTGACATCTTCTAGTGTCTGAACAAGGATAACACTGTGGAGGGGGTTTTACTGTAGAGCTGAGAATCACCAGGGTACAAGTGGAAAGCAATATTTAGGATTCTGAGAAAACTGCCAAGGGATTCCATATATAGAAAATAAAAAGGCTTTAGAAGAGGAATAAGTCATAAAAAAAACTTGATGAAGAGGGTTGGAAGAAGTAGTGTTTTACATTTGCATTTGTTTGAATATATATTCTACACATGACTAGAACCAGCTGAGAACATTTCCTCTAGAAGTCTAAAAAAATAAATAGGATAAGACAAGTCTCTTTTATCCAGAACATAGTGAACAACATAAGTTTTTTTGAGTACTGAAAGTTCCAAACTGTTCCACAATACATCTATTAGGTTGAGTCTGTATGCAGCTATTCAGAACTTTAGACTGAACGCCAGGTTGAATACAGTATAAATGTTATTTAGCTTAGCATGGGCAGTGCAGGAGTCCCCCTGACAAGCACCCTTCACAATGTTCACTGTCTGTTATGCAGACAGTGAACATTGTGAGGCAGCTGGTACACCCTGCAGGTGCCAGCATTGCCACCGGCTCAATCACCAGCCGTAGACAATGCTGTCGCCACTTTCTCGCTAGACTAACTGGCGGAAGCGTCAGTTTCCACCCGTCAGCCTAGCGGGAAACTTGTAATGAGTCCAGCAGGGAATTAGCCAGTGTGGCTGCAACCTCTCTGTCATAAAATTCTGTGAATGGGTCTTCCCGCCCGCCAAACTTCTAATGAGGCTCTAGGTGTTGAAAATGTCATCTGGAGTACCCTCCCTAAAAGAACAGAACTTCCTTGCTTTCTGTGCTGTAACAAAATTAGTGTGTTAGTCTTTCTGGTGAGCAAAGGAGAAATCTATATGTTTCATATTGTATTACAAGAATTTCATGAATGGCCATAGAGTTCATTCAAGTGCATGGGGGTTTTGTGTTTTTAGCAAGGATGGCTTAAAATAAATGAAATATATAACCAAAAGGGCATAGAATGAAATGCAAATCTGAGCTGGTGAGAATAAATGAGGTTACCTTACTCCACCCTGCTGCACAAGGTAAGAAAAGAGTCAGTCAGTGGGAAGAGACATGACGACTGCCTAATGATATAAAATTAGTTAAACATAAATTATACAAATAGTCCAACAGGAACAGATGCTTAGAGCAGTGAAGTAACATTCCCTGGCAAAAGTAGATGACAAATGTGGCCTCATGGGGTACAAGTGAACCGTAGACGTGAGAGACCTCAGCATTTGGATAAGGCCTAAAATTCAGTTATCCAGAATCAATCAGACATGTATAGAATAGAGGCTATGGAAAATTGCCTAGAGACTTCCCAATACCAACCCAGATTTACAGTCTGAAATCAAGCATGAGTTACATCTGATGAACCACTGCAAGGTAGGTCAATGTAGAACAATTAGCAGTCCCTAATTACTGGATATGCTTGTAGGTGGTTTGTGCTAGCACTCATTTTTAGGGACTGATGCTTATTTCTAATCATCAGACTTTTGCCTGAAGCAAGAAAGAGAAAGAAAGGTGGAAAAGAGAGAAACGGGGAGAATGAAAATGAGAAGAATACAGTGACAGAGGGAGGAGGCAAGGATGAAAAAGTCCTGTTCAAAGACAAAAGAGACAAGAAATAGAAGGTGGGGAAAGAAAGAGACATTAGGTGGTTTCAGAGCTAACTAGATTTTGTATAGAAACACCTTTGTGTCCCTGCACTTATTATTTTTTGGCTGTTTGGACAAAATATCATCTTTAAGTTATTGAGAGGCAGAATTATCAGAAATTAAATATCACGACACACAAATATCGCTTTGCAGAAATGTGGTTGACAAGAATATAATATTTTTAGGGTAAGTAATATTGTTGTAAATAATACTAAATTTCTTAATAGTGTTTTCACTGATATAATGGTTGCAAATATATATATTTTTAAATATTTGAATGTGGTTTAGTTGATAAATTAATTGCATGTGATACTATTATTTATATGAATGTTATTATTTGTTTTTGAAAAATAGCTGGCAATTTTAAGTGATGTATAATTGTTAGTTAATTATTCAATAGTAATTTTGTATTGGGCTGTTGGGTTTGTAGGGAATAGGGTGGTAAACCAATTAGGTAATAAATAGTAGGAATTATTTGATGTATTTAATTTAAGTGCATGATTGTTATTTTTTATGTTACTTATGTAACCCTGATTTATTTTTGTTGTATGTTATTTTGCCGGATGTTAGTTTGTAGGGGTATAGGGTGGAAAGTTAGTTAAGTAATAATTAATGAACAATTTATTTTTTATGATGTAATTAATGGAATACGTATTTATTTTGCTTATATTTTATTTGTGAGCTGCTACATTTGTAGGGGGTAATGTGGGAAGACAATTAAGTAACAAATAATTAACAATGTATTATTCATTGTTATTTCTTTAATTATGTAAAATATGTAATACTGAATTATTGTATTTATATGTAAGTTGACGGATGCTAGGTTTGTAGGGGTACAGGACTGGAAGTTAAGTATGTAGTAAATAAATATGAATTATGTAATACATTTTATTAAAGTATATGATTGAAATGTTGTATGCAATTTGTGTAATACTGGTTTATTTTCATTGTATATTATTTGCAGTCTGTTAGGCTTGTAAGGGTATTGGGTGGCAAATTAATTAAGTAATAATTAATTAGCAATTCATTTTGATGTATGTCATACCCATTGCTTTTATTGATATTCTAGTTGTGGGCTACTAAGTTTGCAGAGATGTGATGTCCATTAAGTAATATTTAATTAACAAGTTATTAATTGTTAATTTTTTAATTGAGTTTTAATTATGTAAAATATATAATACTGTTTTTTTTTACTTCTATTTTAGTTGTGGAAGGTTTGTAGTGGTAAAGGGTAGGTTAATTAAGTAGTCACTACTAAACTATTCATTATTATTTGTAAATTAATCACTTAATTGTATTTTAAATTTGTAAACTGCTTGATTCTAGGTTTATAGGGGTCTAGGGGACGAAGTAAATTAAGCAATAATTCATTAACAATGAATTATTAATTGTCAAGTGATTATTTAATGTATTTTAAACATGTAAGTTATGAGAAAGTTATTTTTTTAGATATACTGTATTTTAGGTGTGGACCACTAGGTTTTTAGGGGTACAGGGTGGGAAGTTAATTGATAATCTAAAAGCAATTATTTACTAACCAATAATGAATCTCTTATTTGAATATCAATTATATAAATTAATTAATTGTTTGTAATTTTTTTAAGTACAGACATAGGGGGTCATTCCGACCACGGCGGGCGGCGGGCGCCGCCCGCCGGGCGGAAACCGCCCAAACAGCGCGGGGGGCATTCCGACTTTCCCGCTGGGCCGGCGGGCGATCTGCAAAAGATCGCCCGCCGGCCCAGCGGGAAAGCCCCAGCAAAGATGAAGCCGGCTCCGAATGGAGCCGGCGGATTTGCTGAGGTGCGACGGGTACAGTGGCACCCATTGCGATTTTTAGTGTCTGCCAAGCAGACACTGAAAATCTTGCTGGGGCCCTGTTAGGGGGCCCCACGACACCCGTTCCCGCCAGCCTCTTCCTGGCGGTGTAAACCGCCAGGAACAGGCTGGCGGGAAGGGGGTCGGAATCCCCATGGCGGCGCTACTTGCAGCACCGCCATGGAGGATTCCTTTGGCCAGGGGAAAACCGGCGGGAAACCGCCTGTTTCCATTTTCTGACCGCGGCTTTACCGCCGCGGTCAGAATTGGCCAGGAAGCACCGCCAGCCTGTTGGCGGTGCTTCCGCGGTCGTTGGCCCTGGCGGTCGATGACCGCCAGGGTCAGAATGACCCCCATATTGTTTAATGATAATATTTTGTTTACAAAGAATTCAATATCTTTTCTACATTTATGGGATTTTTCATATACGTAATGTGTTCAAAGTGAAGTATTTTCCTTACAATTGCTTAGAGTGCAGTAGGAATAGTAAATTTTACCCGTCCAAAATCCAAAGCTTTCATTACTGTTGAGTCAACCGAAATGGGAATAGTAAATTTCACCCCTCTGAAATCCAACATTTTCCCTACTTTGCACAGACTGGTGTGGAAATAGTAAGTTTCACCCATCCAAAGTCCAACACTTTTCCTACTGTTCTGCTGTTTGGAGTGTGAATGGTAAATGCTACCCCTCTGAAATCCAATGTTTCCCATACTGTTGCCCCATTTGAAGTGAGAATAACTAATTTAACCCCTCAAAGTCCAATGCCTTCCCTACTGTAGCACAGACTTAAGTGGGAAAATTACATTTTCACCCTCTAAAGTCCAACATGTTGCCTACTGTTGTGCTGACAGGAGTGGGGATAGTACATTTTACCCCTCTGAAATCCAACACCTTCCCTACTGTTGCAGAGACTGGAGCAGGAATAGAATATTTAACCCTTCCTTAAGTCGTATAATTTCCCTTTTGTTGCACAGATTAGAGTGGGATCAATAACTTTTACCCCTCCAAAGTCACTTCCCTACTGTTGCAGAGACTGGAGTGGGAATAGTAAATTTTACCCCTCCGAACTCTAATTCGATTCCTACTGTTGTGTTGTTTACAGTGGGAATAGTAAATTTAACCACTCCAAGGTCCAACACTTTCCCTACTGTTGTGTAGCCTGGAATGGGAATTGTAAATTTCACCTCTCCGAAGTCCAGCACTTTCCTTACTGTTGCATAAACTAGTATATTTATTATTCCTAGATGCCAATAGTTTTCAAATGATTGATTAAATAGATTTGATAACATGAATGGTTTTATTTTTTAAATGTTATAGTGTTTGATTTTAACTTTTAATTTAGTTTAATAGTGAGTATAATATAGTATAGTAATATTATTGTATTTTATGGTAAATGTATTTTTTGGATTTTTAACTATTTAATTTATTGATTACATTAATTAATATATATTTCTCATTTAATTGTTTTATAGTTGTATTGTGTTTGTATGTTTTTATATCAGCATATATGTAGTAACATAATCAATCAAATATTTTTCAGTATATTCATGTTGTTAATATTTTAAATGTACTACCATGAATAGATATATATTTATCTGTTCATATTATTTAATTTAAAATATTGCAAAAATTATATAATTTGAATATTTTTATTAACTATATTATTCATATGTTTCCTTAGTAATACATTTAAAATATAAAAAAATATATAATGTGAAATAGATATTTTTATTAGATATGTTACACTATCTAGTATTTTTCTGTTTACATAAATACAAACATATAGATGTGTTGCTTATATGAGTATAGATTTATATATGGTAATACATTTTATTGGAATATATGTGACATATTACATTTCTATATTAACATGTCCTACTTTAAACTCTATTTATATTTAAAAAATGATAGTTTATGTATTTTTGATTACAATAGTGTCATTGATACTTTTTCCTGATATTTTTGTACTTACCTCTATACATATAAAATATTTATATAAATATAGGACCATGATATTTGTAAATATTATTTTTGACATATTTTGTCAACTATATTGTTTACCATGATATTGTGTCAGTTAGTCCCTTGATAAGGGAGATTTTCTTGTCAAAGGGAACCCATAGCAAATACATGTCTACATCTAGGATACTGAACATACACAGGTACTTGTAGCAACCAATGTCTACTTATAGGATATAGAACATGCACATGTACACTCATGCCATTATTTCATTCAGACATGATTCTTAAAATGTCTTTCACAGAAATACTGCTTATGCAAGCTAATTAAGGTTAAAATATATTTCCTCTTTACTGACCAAAAAAAACTTGTATAAAGGTAATTAAAAGTGAAAATTGATGCTAGAGGCAATGCAGTGCTGGGAAAGATAAGACGATGGACAGCAGTATCTTTTCAGGAAATGAGCAATGTCAAAACTTTGTATTGGAATGAAGGTCCTCCTTAAAGTAAGGGAGTACAATATACACCCCAAGAGATTATAATTTAATTTTGTGCCCGAAATTACTACATTTGGAGTCACCTATTCAAGTGAAACATGTTCACAGACATGTAAAGACTAATTTCCAAGAAAAGTCGACAGCTTAAAACACATAAATGAATGATTTATGCCGCTATAACGAGCTCAGATCTGTGAAATTCGCTCTGTAGTTGTAAGCTTCATTCTCAGCATGATTGCTTTACTATACTCCACCACAATCACCCAACATTGTTTTAGTTTCTCCATGCTCCCCTTCACCTTTTACAAAAAAATGTCAGAAAAATCTAGTTAAAAATAATAACGTTTTGTTCCCTGAGTCACTGACACTTTGTCTTACAATTATGTTATTCGTCTTATCTCTTACCGACTTCACAATGCATCACATAATTTGGTCATATCCTTCATAAATATAGGGGAAGATTTATGGAAAGTGGTGCTGCACTGAGTGTAGCACCACTTTCCCTGCGCCACTTAGCGGTCCCCTATGCTGCCATGTGTGCGCTGTATTTAAAGTATGGCACTCCATTGCACAGGGTAGGTATACCATCATTCTATGTGACACTATTGATGTACTCTGAAGAGTACATAGGCGCCAAATTCAAAATAATGGAAGCCCCATTTTTTAACGCCTGCAAGCATTGCACCACTTTGTAAATATGCAGCATGGGAAATGGCACCTTTCCACATTTGCATCAAAATAAATACTGCAAATGTGGCGCGAGGTGGCGCTAGAGGTTCATAAACATGCCCCTAAATCCGCTTTCGTCGAAAGAAAACTGGATCCCTGAGGGGCATTATCAAAACATTAGTATAAGGGTATGTATCTTTCCCCTAGCCCTCCATTTTATTTGTTTTGTATCATTCCAAATAACTAGCCCAATTTATGAGTGCAAGGCATCCGCAAGGATCAGAGTGCATTTGTAAATCCATTTATTGACGTACAGTAACAACCCACAAAAGAATAACAGGGGTGGGGAGTGGCATTTCCAGGGTTAGGATGTTCTGGAAAGTTCTCAGGCCCACAAACTCCAGAATATTTCAGTTTTCACAATTTCAGACTGATTCCCACCCAGGAAGTGGCTGGACATTTACTTAAGATAAGGTAATAATATTAATTATATTTATATGCACTTACTACCCCTGACGAGGCATCAAAGTGCTTTTAGGCGAGCACTCTACTCCGGAAACCAAAAGGATTAGTGGTGGATTTGTATAAAGAAATATGAGTACAGTATAGTATAAGTATTAGTGTTAGTATTGGGATAGGGAGGTATGAGTTAATTTGAGTGGAGGACAGGTGAGTCTGTTAGTTGGATTAAATAGGACAATGGAGGGATAGAGGAGAGATAGAGGGATGCAGAATCCAGAAATGCTAATTGGGAGGTCATAGTAGTAAGATGAGGTTTGAGATGAGTAAAGGAGAGATGGAGGAGGGAATAGTTTGTAGAAAGGGATAGGGCGATCATAGTAGTAAAATTGGGTTTGGAATGAGTTACAGGAGAGAAAGATGAGGCAGAATTTAATTGAGTTGTTTGTGAGATCATAGTAGTAAACTGAGGTTTGGGGTGAGCCGTAAGTGGTAGGGGAGGGAGGAGTCTAGGAAGGATTATTTTGGAGACCATAGTAGTAGAATGGGTTTGGGTTGACTCAGAGAGTGGAGATATAGGATAGATTGATAGAGGTATAGGGTGATGGTGAGACGGAGTAAAGCTTTTAAGAGAGTATTATTTTTTCAGTTGTACAGTAGGACTAAAGTAATAAATATATAGATACATGATTACATAGTGTGGGAATATATAATTGTAAGGAATATAATATATTGAGATTTAAAGTTGTATCATATAAACACAGGCTTTCAAGGGCTGAAGTATTTGAGGTTAATTTATTGGTGTATTTTCTTAACATTATTTTCATTCCTCAATATTTCAATAGTGAAATGCTTGTAGATAGTTAAGATAATATTTAGTTATTCTCATGAATAAAATGACAACAGAGAGTCATAAGCATCTAATCAGACATGTCATAGAGAAACCATGCAATGACCTACGAATACGTTAAGTGCAGAATAATATATATATGTCAATCACCACAACAGCATACGGCCACGGGCATCCTAATTGCCAGTGGTGCCACAGAGCGGCATTTTGCACTGTTAATTTCATGCTGCCTCCTCACATCAAAGTAAGACTTGGCACTCCGCTGAATTCGATGCTCACAATATTCATTTCAGAGTTGGTGTTCTCATCAACACGTTTTGGCTCTAACGAGTCTTGGTCACAACGCCGGCTGAGATGACCAAAGTCATGTGCACATGAAAGTATACATATATATGTACACATATACATAATATATATTACCTAGTGGCAGTCACCACCAGGTAGTTCTAGTTAGGACCTAATTTCCATATCTATGTCTATATCTTTGGCACTGATTGAGGAATCTTCACAAACTTTTGCCAAAAAGTTTGACGTTGATGTCAGCTGCTGTTTGAGGGTGATCCATCAAGTTGAGGCCGAGAAAAAGGGAGTCCCAAAACATGTTTCCTCCATGTTAATTTCCATAAGGATTTTAAAAAGGAATAGCGTCCAAAACACTGGACGTATTTAAACCAAATTTGGCAGAAAAGTAGCTCTTGATTCAGAAAGAGTCCTTTTGTGTTATTTGGTGTAAATCCATTCAGTAGTCTTTAAAATATTAAAGAAAAAAACAAATTTGTATATATAGGGACACAAAGGCTCCACCAACCCTCCCGATCTCGTCCTCAGAACTGATTGGCTGCCAACACTTCAACAAGGAAGTGTTTGCAGCCATCTTAGGACTTGACTTCAGCCAAGTCCCAGAAAAAAGGTAGAAAATAAGAAAAGGGACCAGGGTAGGGATACCCTGACCCCTTAGGTCTGGTGCTGGGTTCTGAGAGGGGCCACCCCAGGGCAAAAAAACATTTTAGAATTGCAAATCTGTGGCAAAAATGAAAAAATAAAAGAAGCACAGTCTCCAGTGCTTGCTTTATAAAGCCCCCAGATGGGCCAGGCCCCAGGGCCTGCTAAAATAAAGGAGGGGCTGCATGACAACCCCTTCCTAGGGTGTTTTGATGCCCCAGGGACTACCACCTCCCCAAGGCATAGTATTATTATGAGGGTGGGCCAACTGGGCCAGCCCATGCCCCAGGGACCATCTCCCCTGAGCTTAATTCACAAAGAATACGGGGACTGTGCCCACCCCCACAGTCCTGGGAACACCCACCTTCTTAAGTCTAATGAAATCATAAATGTGGGGGGGCCTAGGAGGCTCCCCCTACAGCCCTGGGGAGCACCACCTCATGGGAGCTATTGAAATATTGAATGTGGGAGGGCCCATTTGATCCCACAATGCCCTGGGGACCACTACCATCTCCCCAGGGCTTAAGATATAATGATTTCAGGGGGGCTTTGTGGCCCCATTAGCCACAGGGACCACCACCACCTCAGGGCTGAATTGAAATAATGAAGGGGGTCCGTCATGAAACCTTGGCCCTGGGAATCACCACCTCCACAAGGTTAAGTTGGAGTGGGGCCTCGTGTCCCCCTTTGAGGAGCCACAGATGGCCCTGGGAACAATCTGAGGCTGGCTCCTGCTATGTCACGGGGTGCCCACCTCTGGGACAGAGCTGTTTGCTTTGACCTGTCTGGAGCTTTGACAGCTCTTGCCAAGTCAGAGCAAACACTATGCTTTCTGAAAGTGAGAACTGTCAAAAAGCTTGCACTTGCTGCGAGTGGAGGTTTCCTCTGTTTCCCTGCCTGCAGATATGCAGGCAGAGAAACAGAGGAAACGATTGCTCTCACTGAGAGGGAGCTCCCCTGTGGTCCCATTGCACAATGGGTGCCCTGTGGGGCACCCAGCACAGATGGCTAGGCACTAGGGGATGGGGAAAGGGGTTGCACAGCCCTCCTCTCAAACTAAAAAAAATATATTAAGGCCAGGCTCCAGTGGCTGGGGTACATGGGCTGAAACTGGCCAGGGAAGAGGTCCGGGCAGCCCCCATCCCTCCCAGAAAATGTTTTGAGATGACCGGACCATGGGGAATGGGTTCTCTTGGGTCGAGATTGGTTCTGGGAGGGGGGCCATGTGACTCTCACCCCCAAAAAAATATTTCAGAAGGCCCCAGGGGATGGGGCCCCCGGGGCTGAAATTGACGGGGTAAAAGGGACCACGTGCCCCCTCCCACACCAATTTTTTTTTTAGAAGGGCAGGCCCGGGGGATGGGGCTGCGGGGCTGAGATTGGCCAGGGAAGATTGGCTGCTCAGCCTTCCAAAAAAAAATATATTTTAGAAGGCTGGGCATGGGGGGCCATGTGGCACCTCCCTCCATTTATTAAGGAGGGTGCCAATCTAGAGCTGACGTTTCTTTGTTGAATGTATTTTGTGATTTTATTCCTGATGAAAAGCGGTCCTAATCCTTGTATTGCTTTGGGGTGATGCAAAGCAGCTTGAGGATGGATTTTCTGGAAATCGATAACCAAGTGTAGGGCCCTCAAGGCAGGGGAGATGCAGGCTTGTGGCTGTACATGTAGAAGTAGTCTGGAAGCTGAGTTCTGAACGTGTTGTAGTTTTTTCATAGTAGATAGAGGTAAACCATGGTTGAGTCCATTGGCGTATGCCGGGTTAGATAGTACAAGAGAGATACTGCACCATCTGTGGAAATCCTAGGTAGGGGAAGATGTGTCGCAGAGTTTTCATGGTGATGAAGCTTGATCTTGCTAATTTGTCCACTGCACATTCACTGTTAAATTGGAGTCCTTGGTAATTTCAAGGTTTTTAACTTCCTTAGATACTTTAGGTCCCAGATAGTCAGGCACAGAGTGGGTCATAATTTTACCAGTCACCACATGTGAGTATTTCCCTTTTGGAAACATTCAGTTTGAGATGACTCCATGTCATCCACTTATCAACCGCTCTGAGGCAACTGAAGATTTCTGAGTTTCAAATGTGTTTGGGGCTTCCCAGTTTAAGGAGTATTTGTGTGTCAACTCCATAGTTGTGGCATGAGAGTTGAAATGTATTGGTCATTGCTGGTAATGACATCATGTAGATGGCGAAAAGAATGGGTGAGATGACTGAGCCTTGAGGGACCCTGCTTTTGTGAAGTAGGGTTTGAGCGAGAAAGACACAATATGACATTTGTTCTGTTTTGAAGGTAAGATGTGATCCTGTCAAGAGCAGTTCCCTCTATGCCCGCTTTGTAGAGTCTTTCTATTAGGGTGTCATGCTCAACTGTGTCAAAGGCAGCTGAGAGGTCCAGGAGAAATAGTGCTGCCACTTCATTGCAGTCTATTCTGTTTTTTAAATCATCCCGATTGCGATGATGGCGGATTCAGTGCCTCTTCTTGGGCGGAATCCAGTTTGGTAGTCTGAAAGTATGGAATTATCTTCAATCCATAGTGACATCTGGGTGAATGCTGCTCTTTCTACAAGTTTGCCCAGGAAAGGTCCATTTATAATTGGTATGTAGCTGTTGGGGTCATGTGGGCACAGGTTTGTTTTCTTTAATAATGGGCATATAAATGCATGTTTAAGGACTTCAGGACAGATTCCTGTACTTAAATAAATATTTATGGTTCTTCTTACTGGTGTGGCAGCAGAGGTAGATAAAATAATGATCTTGAAGATGTGTGGTGGACAGGGGTCTGAAGGACAACAGAAAGGTCTACTTGCTTTGACCAGTATTTTAAAATTGTGAGCTCAGGATGCTTTGACCAGATTCATAAATTCACTTTGTGATATTTGTTTGCAGGAGTGCAGAGGCTGGGTTGGCTTACTCTTGGAGGGGATTTTTGAAAACTGGTTGGTGCTGGTGGTTTTCCTTTGTTTTTAATAGGAGTCCAATGTGTCTGCCTTGGATGTGTAATGATTTGCCAGTTTGTCTGTGAGCTCTTGAGTAATCAGATGAGTCGCTTCCATTCAGTTAGGTTTTCAAAATTGCGTGCGTCGATCTCCCAGCCCACGCTGCTGGCGAGGGTCGATTTTTCAGCCGCGTTTCGGAGTTGCTTCAATCTTTTCCCTGCACAGCGGTCTGAGCGTGGATTTCTTACTCTTTTTCTGCCAGCTTCTCCTTTCAGGGTCCCAGGAACTGTATGGGCACCACTTCGCAGGGTAGGAGTCTCAGCAGAGGCTCTAGGTGCTGGCAGAGAAAAATCTTTGTAGTCCCTGAGACTTCAACAACAGGAGGCAAGCTCTAGTTCAAGCCCTTGGAGAGTTCTTCACAAGCAGGAAGGCACACAAAGTCCAGTCTTTGTCCTCTTGCACAGGCAGAAGCAGCAACTGCAGGATAGCTCCACAAAGCACAGTCACAGGCAGGGCAGCTCTTCTTCCTCAGCTCTTCAACTCTTCTCCAGGCCGAGGTTCCACTAGGATTCCAGAAGTGATCTAAAGTCTGTGGTTTTGGGTGCCCTTCTTTTACCCAATTTTTCCTTTGAAGTAGGCCTACTTCAAAGTAAAGTCGCTCTTGTTTGTGAAATCCTGCCTTGCCCAGGCCAGGCTCCAGACACACACCAGGGGGTCAGAGACGGCAATGTGTGAGGGCAGGCACAGCCCTTTCAGATGTGAGTGACCAATCCTCCCCTCCCTTCTAGCACAGAGGGCTCATCAGGATATGCAGGCTACACCATAGCTTCCTTTGTGTCACTGTCTAGAGAGAGGTGCAAACAGCCCAACTGTCAAACTGACCCAGACAGGGAATCCACAAACAGAGTCACAAAATGGTTTAAGCTAGAAAATGCTCACTTTCTAAAAGTGGCATTTTCAAACACACAATCTTAAAATCTACTTTACCAAAAGATGTATTTTTAAATTTGTGAGCTCAGAGACTCCAAACTCCACATGTCTATCCAAAGGGAATGTACACTTTAATCAGTTTTAAAGGCAGCCCCCATGTTATGAGAGGGATAGGCCTTGCAACTGTGAAAAACAAATTTAGAAGTATTTCACTGTTAGGACATATAAAACACATTATTATATGTCCTACCATAAACATACATTGCACCCTGTCCAGGGGGCTACCTAGGGCCTACCTTAGGGGAGCCTTACATGTAAGAAAGGGAACACATCAGCAACCTGGGAAGCAGAGGCAAAAAGTTAAGAGAGACCACGCCAACAGTGTCTAACAGGAGCAATGAGGCTTAATAAAGTCTTTGTGAAAACCAGGATGGAAATTCATACAGTCACGGGTAGAACATAAACAGCAGTTTAAAGGTACCACATTTGCTGATAGACAAGAGGTAAATTCATACATTCACGGGCAAAACGAAAACAGCAGTTTATAAGGACCAGGTTTGCGGAAAACCAAGTTCTTAATTCACAAACACCAGTTAAAAAAAATACGGGGGCATATTTATACTTTTTGGTGCAAAACTGCCCTAACGCAGTTTTGCATCAAAAAGTTTTGCACCGTCTTGCACCATTCTTGAGCGCCAGCCGGGCACCATATTTATGGAATGGTGCACACCAGCGAAAAGGGTAGGCTAGCGTAAAAACAATTACGTTAGCCGGGTGGGGTTGGCAGTATGGGAGAAGGGGGTTTGCACCAAACAATTACTTTAGGCAGGTTACAGTAAAAACAAATTACTCTCAACAACCTACCTTAATTTTCTTATGCAAAACCATCCATACCACACGACTCCTGTCTTGGAAAAGACAGGAGTCATGGCCAACACCTCAATGGCCAGCACAGAGGATCAGGGTCCCCAGGGCATGGCCATTGCACTCAGTGCCATGTAAGGGGGTCATTTCAGGGTCCCCAATGGCACTACAAAAAAAATACTTATCTGTACTTACCTATACTTCCGTGGGATGGGGTTCCCAATCCACTGCTGTCCCTCTGGTGTAGATGGGGTGTCCCTGGGGCCTAGGGAGGGCACCTTTGGGCTTATTCCATGGTTTAACGCCTGAGCTGACCCAGGCATTAAATAATGGTGCAAAGCAGGTTTTGCACCATTATTTGACTCCTCCTCCCCCCGTGCGTGATTTTAGCACCGGGGTATAAATATGGCGCTAAGGCCAGAGAGTCATTTTTTCACGGGAACGCCTACCTTGCATCTCACTGATGCAAGGTAGGTTTCCACATCCAAAAAATGACTTTAACTCCATTACTTTGGCGTTAGACGGGTCAAAGTATAAATATGGAGATAGTTTTTCACCGAATTTGAGTAAAACAAATGATGCAAATTGGGCACAAAACAAGTATAAATATGCCCCTAAGTGTGCAGAAAAGCAAAGAGGCGAATCTAGATGGACATGAGTAGGGAAAAAACACTTTAAAAAAAATGTTAAGGATACATAGAAAGTCTGTGATCTTACTACCTTCTTAAACTTTTGCTCACAGGGCCTTTTAGGGCAGTAACTAAGGGCCTGGTTTAGAACTTGGCGGCTGAGTTCTAAATCAGGCCCTAAATCAAAAGGGAGCAGAACACACACACACAAAATTGGAGCTGGGAAAGTAGTTTCTCCACATGGAAAAATATTTTGCCATGAAAAAATAAAATTGGAATTTGCACATGTGAAGGTATTGCGCCATGAGTAAGCATACACTGTATGGAATTGTATGTATGAATGATATTTGTATATTGTGAACCCGGCAAAAATCTGCATGGTACTGTACATGGACAAAGGTACAGACTGAGTCAATGATTGATTATGGGGGTAGCTTAGTTCTGAGAGTTTAAGTGGACAGTAACTCGATGTGATTCAGTGTTCTTTAAAAACATGTACATCTTCAGTACTTTCCTAAATTGAAGAAGCTTGGGGTGATGTCGATGGATATAGGATGCTGTTGCACATCCTAGGTGATTTTATGCACTTCTTTATTTCTGTCCTGGTTGTGAATGTGCCTAGAGCCAATTGTGACATCAAGTTTCCCAACTTAGCACATATAGGTGTGGTACTGATTGCTTTGCTGATTATATAACTGGTTTTGAAGATAGTGTGGGCCATCAAGGGAGCTAGCTGTGGTCCTTCACGTTGGCGGTGATGCTATCACATTTCTTCTAGTCTGTATTGATGTGTGCTGTGGTGTTTAGGATGCCCCCTATTGAGGTCGGATCTAAAGTATGGGAGGCCATGGAGAAAGGTGTCACAACCATCCAGATGCAAGAATATGAGGGCTTGAAAGGCAGCTCCCTTTTGGGAGGAAAGGTTTAAATTTCTTTACCCAAGAAATCTGGTACCAGCATGCAGTCACCATATGACGATGAGCTGGGAATAGTGGATATGAGATTTTATTTTTGAGCTGCACAGCTTCTTCTAATAAATGACTGGTTGTCCAGAGATAGGGATTATCCAGCAGCTAGAATGAAAGTGGCAATTATGGATGTTCAGGGTCTGATGTCAATGCGATATGAGGGAAACATTCCTGTGAAGATGTCACCAATTATTGCTTTTTCCCTGGAATGTTGGTGAGAGGCACAGCAATAGATGGGCTGGCATGGATGCCTGACATGGAAGACCCCACATTTGCGGGCAGTCTGGCTTAAGGGGCTATCCCAAGTTGGAGGTTTCCAGGCTTGGGATAGGAATGAGTTATCCAACATGAGGCTCTTTGAACAGTTGACAAAGGTATTTGAATTACATAAGCTGCAATTCCTCCATTGTCTACAATTAACAGGTGCACTGGAGGAGCACAGGGATACATTGAAATCAGCACCAGAAGTTAATCATCTGAAATCTAAACTTACATTAGAAAAGCGCACTTTCAGTCTATATAAAACTCTTGTGAATAACTTCCCAGACCCCTCCTTGCACCTAAGGAGCGATCAAAAAAGGATGTGGATGAGGCAAAAGACAACTAGGCAGTTAGCCTAGCATGCCTACAATTCAACCAATTTAAATTCTTTCATGGAATACAATCCATTATACTACAAAGAGACAGTGAAAAATGGATAAGGGAACAGACCCACAGTGTCTGAGGTGTGGTACAATAGAGGTACATTTATACACTCAATACAGGAAAGACCTAAAAATATTAGAGTTGTGATAGCAAAAAGTGAGCAAGTATGTTGACTTTGATTGACTATGATTGAATAAATTGTGGCCAACAGAGACATAGCTCATCACTGGCCATCACATGCAGCACCACGGATTTCATAACGGTTAAGTTGTATGGCCTATTGTGAAATATATGAGAAGTAAGCCTATAAAGCATGGAGGTGCTGTACAAAAACATCTGAAAATCTGGGTGACGTGGTGAAATCATTTCGGCACTGTGTACGTGTTCCCTGAAATTTCATAATATCTAAACATGTTGATCAAAAAGAAACAAAAGGGAAAATATAGAGGAAGATATGTAACATGACAGTGCGGAACTGTAATCTGGCACAATGCAGGTTGGGGGAGGTGAGCAAGACTACGGTGATGTTTTTTCAATCATACCACAACCTAATATATCTGTCAGTGTGATGTGATGGGTCAATTAGATGTTATACTTATTAAAGTGACAATAAACAGGTCTCTTTTTTTAAAACAAAGCATAATCTAGTTTGTGAATCCAAGTGTGTTGGCATTAAGGGAAAGCCAGAGGTCAAATCCGTCCATGGCACATGCAGAAATGCCTCTGCATGCTCATAATTCAGAATTGACTAAAGTCTTCTAGGAGTACCCCTGGACACCTGCCACAGTTACTAGTTTCCAGGTGTATTGATGAAAAAGTTATAATTTTCTGGAAGTGCTTGTCGGCAAAACATAGATGTTTTCATTTCCAAATATTAATGCTAATGAAGTTTTACACAGCACTCTCTCACACAGGGATCTCTTGATCCTGAAAAAGAAGGATTAGACCTTGAGTTTTCTTGTGAAATTAAAAGTTGTGAGCTTCTTCCTGACATTAAGATGAGACAAAATAGATTTCTCGTTTAAAGAAAGGTATCATAAAAAGTGGAAAATGGGCTGAGTGAAGAGATCGTCTAGAGATGTATTTAACAAATCTAGGCTTAAGAGACAATCGTACAGGGATGCAGAAATGTATATGTGATGCATAAAGCTTTACTCATAATTAAATAGGAAACCAGTGAAGAAGTTCCTTTAAAGGAGATGCCCTTTCCTAATGAAGTGAAAGAGTGGCTAATATCAGTTTGCTTTTGGGTAACCTGTTGATGATGAACAAGGATTTACTGAAGCCTAGCTGTAGGGCATCAGAGTGGTCTAAATAAGTTCCAACTAAAGCAGAGACATCAACCTTCCTGGTTTCATGGGTAAGCTATTGCATAACGAGTCAACATCTATGTAGCTGGAAGAACATGTGGAGGCACTGCTAAGACCTGCAGATGACACCCAGCTTCTCATATCCTGTGGGCAAGACCTGGAACTAATTAAGTCTTGATGTGCTAGCTATATGAGAAAACTTGCTGATTGGATAACCAAAAACTGCCTCCAGCTGATCAGTGAAAAAATCCCAGCATAGTGGTATCTAGCAAAGCGCAGGAGCTTAGGTCGGCAGACTGGTGGCCCATGGAATTTGGCCCTGTCCCAATCCCTAAACTGATTATAAAAACTAAACTCTGTCGTCAATAGCTTTATAGAAACTGGGTGACATAGAAAGTGGAAGATGGGCTGAGTGAAGAGATCGTCTAGAAATGTATTTAACAAACCTGGGCTTAAGATACAGTCGGGCATTACAGGGGTAGAGAAATCTAAATGTGATGCATAAAGCTTTACTCATAATTAAATAGGAAACCAGTGAAGAAGTTTCTTTAAAGGAGATGCCCTTGTCTAATGAAGTAAAGGAGTGGCTAATATCAGTTTACTTTTTGGGTAACCTGTTAACGATGTACAAGCTTTTACTGAAGCCTAGCTGTAGGGCATCACAGAGGTCTAAACAAGTTCCAACTAAAGCAGAAACATCAACCTTCTTGCTTTTATGGTTAAGATATTGCATAATGAGTCAGCATCTATGTAGCTGGAAGAACATGTGGAGGCACTGTTAAGACCTAACCCAGCTTTGCATAACCTGTGGGCAAGACCTGAAGCTAATTGAGTGTCGGTGTGCTAGCTATATGAGAAAACTTACTGATTGGATAACCAAAAACTGCCTCCAACTGACCAGTGAAAAAAACAGGATAGTGGTATCTAGCAAAGTGCAGAAGCTTTGGTAGGCAGACTGGTGGCCCATGGAATTTGGCCCTGTCCCAATTTCTAAACTGTTTGTAAAAACCTGGGTATCCAGCTTAGCCAAATTCTTTCTATGAAAGATCAGGTTAACACTACCTGTGGTACCTGCTTTGCCATTATGCATCACCTAAAAAAAGTATTTCCCTGACTTCCTTTGACTTCTAGAAAGACTTTGGCCTAATCACCAGTCACCTTGACTATGGAAATGCTTTGCTTGTGGCAACCTACAAAACCCTGCTGTCCCAATTGCAGGAAGTGCACAATACAGCAGCATTCCTGATCTGCAACCTCCTTTCATGGTATTCCTCTGCACCTATCTCAAAAGCCTTACCTTGATTGCCCATCAGACAATGGGTCCTCTTCAAGCTTTGCTGCTTGACTCACAAAGCTCTTAGTCACTCACTACTTACTTATCTTTATTTCAGACTTCTCCACTACCAGCCCACTAGATCACTCATGTCAACTAACAAGGCACTTCTAAGGTATTTGCACTGCCAGATTTGGGGGTCTATTCATCTCTTACCTCTCCCCATTTCACTGGAACATACTACCCCTATATGTTGGAACCTGTTAAAAATGTACTCCTAAAATCTTGGCTGTTTTAATTTCAAATGGCTGAAACTGAGAGGATCAAAGTAGAGAACTACCTAATGACACAGGGACCACTGTCTCAATCACATATAGTTTTAGATGTTATTTTCAATGCAATGTCTCACTTGAAAGACATTCCTTGATATTATTGGCGTTGCAGTATTGCAGTCAAGATGCCAGATCAAGTGTGTGTCATTGACACAGGGGTAAAATTGAATGCTGAAACTTCTGATCAGAAATGCATCTGGTTGAACGTAAATGTCAAAAAGAGCACATTGGCGGTCATTCTGACCGCGGCGGTCGCTGCCCGCCAAGCGGTTCCCGCCGAAAGACCGCATCGCGGTCAAAAGACCGCAGCGGTCATTCCGGCTTTCCCGCTGGGCCGGCGAGCGACCGCCAGAAGACCGCCGGCCGGCCCGGCGGGAAAGCCCCTTCAACAATGAAGCCGGCTCGGAATGGAGCCGGCGGAGTTGAAGGTGTGCGACGGGTGCAGTGGCACCCGTCGCGATTTTCACTGTCTGCTAAGCAGACAGTGAAAATCTTTGTGGGGCCCTGTTAGGGGGCCCCTGCACTGCCCATGCCAGTGGCATGGGCAGTGCAGGGGCCCCCAGGGGCCCCACGGCACCCGTTCCCGCCATCCTGGTTCTGGCGGTGGACACCGCCAGAAACAGGCTGGCGGTAAGGGGGTTGGAATCCCCATGGCGGTGCTGCAAGCAGCGCCGCCATGGCGGGTTCCCTGGGCCAGCGGGAAACTGGCGGGAAACCGCCGGCTCCCCTTTTCCGACCGCGGCTTTACCGCCGCGGTCAAAATCGCCAAGGAAGCACCGCCAGCCTGTTGGCGGTGCTTCCGCCGCGCTCCGCCATGGCGGTCATGGACCGCCAAGGTCAGAATGACCCCCATAGTGTAGAACACCAGAGGAAACAGTGAATGGAGAAGAAATGATAAGGCAAAAGGACACTTTCTGGCTTCTTCCATTAAGAAGGATAAAACCATTGAAACACAACATCACAAGTGGCTGAACTGTATATATGTGTGAAAAGAAAATCATGATCTATAGTGCCGAATTGTCATTTTCTGCATACAAACTGGACATATTCAGGGCACTGACACTACCTGAAATTGCAGGCAATCAACAAATCATCATTCACTGCATACATATCTTGTCACTTGTCTGGACATAATCCAGGACTGCATGGTTCTCTAAAGATGTGCCGTGTTGTTTAGCAACATACTTTTCTTAACATTTGGTTACTGCAGGAGACAGGGTGATAAGTCTGCAGTCTGAGAAGAAATTAGGATCCAGGTTTTGTTTCAGAAGCAGAGTAATTGAGCCTTGTTTTACCTCTTTAGGAGCAATACCAGACTGAAAGGAAAAAGTGAAGATTTTTCCAAAGGCTGTATTTAAAGAGGGAAGTCCTTTATGTCCCATATGAATGTGAGGAGGGGAACTGAGCATGATGTACAGGAAACAATAATGATATATGATTCTCCAACTCAGAGTCCATGGATAGATGCATTGTGTTTTAGAACTTTTTGATAAATATTGCAAAGATGGTATTTGTGGAATGGTCCACTGAGTTAATAGGGTGTAGACTTTTTTGAGTTGGGTTGCAGTCTTCTAAATGTGTTAATTTTTTACTCTGATATATCTTTGAGGAGGTGGTGATCAACATTTCTCTGAAGGATGGTGTTGGAACTGGCCATTTCTGCACGGCCACCCCCTAACTTTTTGCTTATTCTCATCCTATTTTCTGAACCCAATTTGTTAACTTTTATGGCTTTGCACACTTTACCACTGCTAACCATAGCTGAAAGACTAGTGGTTACTTTTTTAGACATGGCAAAATATGCTTACACCCAACTGGCACATTTAATTTACTTATAAGTAATATCCAGTGTATTTGAATTAACTGCTATTACTGGGCCAGCAACACATATAGTACCTCCCACTTATTTAGCCCTTTTAAACCTTTCTCAGGCCTTCCATTGCAGCATGTGTGTGCAGTTTTAAACTGCAATATCAACTTTGCAAAATATACCTTTAGATAAGCATAAACCTTTCTTTTTATACACAGAAATCAACCCAAGGGTAGGCATTAAACAGCCCTAAGGGCAGGGTGCATTGTGTTTTAAAAATTAGAACAGAGTTTTAAGTTTTACACGTCTTGGTACTGAAAAATGCTCTCATTCATTTTTCACTATTGCTAGGTCTTCCTCCCTCACAGGATAGCACCGGATTACTTTTAACACTTGATAGCTTTTCTTCAGGTGCAGTTAGGAATTTCGGCCCTCATTACAACATTGGCGGTAAATCCCGCTTACCGCCGTGCAGAAGACAGCCAACACACCGCCGCGGCCGTGGAATTCCGCTACAGCTATTACGACCCACAGCTCGGAATCCGTCAAAATCCAGACACCTATACAAGTCTGCCACACCAAAGGTCAGTGATAAACTGCCGATACCAAAACCTCCACCGTCACGCCAACAGGAATACGCCCACACTATCACGACCCACGAATCCATGTGGCGGTCTTTCAACCACAGTAAACAACTGGCGGCACACACCGCCGCGCTCAAAATAGACACACATTTACAAAACACAACCACATTGGACAAATCGAAATACACACACCTGATACACATACACACACCACTCCCACATACCCAATACAATATAAAACACACACCCACATCACCCACAATCCCTTTACGACCAGAATTGCAACAGAAGGCCAGAGAGAGACACCACCATCAACAAATTAGCATCCACAGGCATTCAACACCATCACCCACGCAACATCCACGCACCTCACACAACACACACAAACACATCCCCTCACACATCACAACACACACCACCTCACATATCACCCACACCACCCGGTGGCACCGCAAAGACACCCCAGATTTTCTGAGGAGGAGCTCAGGGTCATGGATTCGGGTAGAGCCACAGCTATTCGGATCACAGGTGCAGCACACCTCCATAGCTATGAAGATGGAGCTATGGTGCAGAATCGTCAACAGGGTCAATGCAGTGGGACAGCATCCAAGAACACAGGATGACATCAGGAAGAGGTGGAATGACCTACGGGGGAAGGTGCGTTCCGTGGTCTTAAGACACCAGATTGCAGTTCAGAGGACTGGCGGAGGACCCTACCTCCTCCCCCACAACTAACAACGTGGGAGGAGCAGGTCTTGGCCATACTGCATACCTGAGGGCCACACAGGAGTAGCTGGAGGAATGGACTCTGGTAAGCCAAATGTTTAACTAACATATCCCCCACCCTACCTGAATGCCAACACATACCCCCACCCTCGCCCTCACCCCCATCACTCC
The DNA here is from genome assembly GCF_031143425.1 of Pleurodeles waltl. Lineage (NCBI taxonomy): Eukaryota > Metazoa > Chordata > Amphibia > Caudata > Salamandridae > Pleurodeles > Pleurodeles waltl. The sequence goes on from NC_090444.1 coordinate 779,965,222, forward strand.
AACTCCTCACATATGTCCTATTATCACAAACCACACATCCCAACACCAAGCCCTGCATGCAACAACAAAGCATGGACACACATCACCAAAGCATGTCCACTACACATACCCACACAGACCCCAAAACAATTCTCACACCACCACATCACCGGGCACAGTGGTGCCAGCAATATCTGGATTCTGGAGTGCGCCAAGCAACAGGGCTGCCAGTGTCCCAAGGAGCGAGTCCAAGGACATTCCCCCACCTCCAAAACAGAAGAAGTTGCCCACATCCCGGGGGGAGAAGGCCAAAACACCTGCCACCAAGGGCTCAGTCAAGACATTAGTTGGGAGTGGCAAGACAGCTGCGCCACCATCCAAGGTGGGGAAGGGCCTGAAAAAGAAAGGCAAGTCAACGTCGCCACCAACCTGCATGGCGGACAAGACTGCCACTGGTACCGCCGCCACGGACACCGCCCCCAGCACCCCAGATACTGTGCCCTTCACCAGCACTGCAGACACTGCGCCCTTCAGCAGCACCGCGGTCAGTGAGCCGGCCACCAGCACCGCCGCTACTCACACCACCGCCAGCACCGCAGTCTGTGAGCCCGCCACCAGCACCGCCGCTACTGACACCGCCGCCAGCACGGTAGTCAGTGAGCCAGCCACCAACACGGCAGTCAGTGAGCCAGCCACCAGCACAGCAGTCAGTGAGCCAGCCACCTGCACTGCAGTCAGTGAATCCGCCACCAGCACCGCCGGCCCAATGACTGCCGCAAACACTGCCGCCCCAAAGACCGCCGCAAGCACCGCCACTACTGACCCAGTCGCAAACACCGCCAGCGGCCACGCGACATCCTGAGCCAGTGGCACCACCACAGACATGGCTGCCATCCCCAATGGTAATTCGTACGAGGCTGGTGGTCAGTTCCAGGGGCCTAGGCAGCTTCGATGTTGCTCCACCATCGGTGGAGTGTCACATCCACTACCTCAGTCCTTGGCAGGATGAAGCACTCTGGGCACCAAGCCCCCTCCAGAACCAGTGGATAATCACATCCACTATCTCAGTCCTTAGCAGGATGAAGCACTCTGGGCACAAGGCCCCCTCCAGAACCAGTGGAGATTCACATCCACTACCTCACTCCTTGGCAGGATGAAGCACTCTGGGCACAAGGCCCCCCCCAGAACCAGTGGAGAAAGGCATCCACCTGAGAGACCGTGGCTTTGCACTCCCCAGGATAAAGTAGTGGGTAACCCATCCACTGGAGAGACTTGAGAGACTGTGGCTTTGCACTCCCCAGGATAAAGCAGTGGGCAACCCACCCACTGGAGAGACTTGAGAGACTGTGGCTTTGCACTCCCCAGGATACAGCAGTGGGCAAACCACCCACTGGAGAGACTTGAGAGACTGTGGCTTTGCACTCCCCAGGATAAAGCAGTGGGCAACCCACCCACTGGAGAGACTTGAGAGACTGTGGCTTTGCACTCCCCAGGATACATCAATGGACATGGAGCCCCTTCGTGGTGCTGGCGTTGTGCACTCATCCGGCTGAGGTGCCCCCTCTTCCCTTCCCCCTGAGGTGCCTGTTTTATTTCGATCTGATGCCCCTGCAGTGTTCTCTTCATTTTGATCAGCTATCGAGTGTGGGCCTTGCCCATGCATTTTGGACCCAGTGGTCCACGGACTATATAGGTGCGGTATCTGGACTTGAATTCTTGGTGTACATATTTGTTTATAGTGTATATAAAGTTTTGACTAATGGATTTTACATGATTACAATCGTTCAAATAATTTCCTTTTGTCATTGCGTTCTTCCAAGGAGGGGTTGTGGGTGTAAATGTAATGTTTCAGCATGTATAGGTGTGTGTGTTGTGGGTGAGGGTGGGGGTGTTGTGTGTTGCGTGTGTGTCACTCTCTTTTCCCTCCCCCCTCCCCTGTGTTGTAAGTGCAGTACTCACCATGGTCGTCACCGCCTTCGGTCATGCTCCTGGTAGAGGAGCAGGAAGACTGTCGCAGGGAGTATTTGGAGTTCAGGCTCCATGGCGTCCGGGTTCCTAGTGGGGTGTGTAGACGTGAGTTTTTTCCCTTCCAAGTTCTGTTTCCGCCGTGTTTTTGTTCACGTTGAATCTGTTCCAGAAAAGGTGGCGGATTGGCCTGTCATAATAGTGTGGGCGGTACATTGTCTTCCACCTGTATGTTGGCGGTGACAGCCATGCTGTTTGTTTGTATCGCCGTGGCAGTCGGAGTGTTAAAGTGGCTGTCTATGTTGGCGGTTTCCGCCATGGTCATAATTCCATTTTTTTTTTTGCCGGCCTGTTGGTGGTTTTACGGCCGCTTTACCACCGACCGCCAGGGTTGTAATGAGGGCCTTCATGTTTGATGTCTGAGGAATTGTAAACAAAAAACCCTCTTGATTCAGAAAATGCCACTTTTAGAAAGTTGGCATTTTTTGTTCTAAGCAATAGATGCCTGTTTCCTAGGTCACACGACTAGGTGCACTTGGCATTTGGCCCTTGTGTATACCCCCCTGGCAGCCACACAATAAAGGGCCTGGGTGCTGGCAGGATTGGACATCCTGACTTCATTAGAGGGGCGGAGCTGTTACCTTTCACATTTGCACTGCAAAGACACTGTCTCACACACAAAGGCCTGTTGTGCCTGCAGACAGACTAGAACCAGAGCAGGGGGGGGCAGAAAATTCCAGATACTTCTGTAGGGGAAGACTCCAGGGGCCCTATTTATAATTTTTGGCACACAACTGCACCAACGCAGTTGTGCGTCAAAAAATGTAACGCCGGCTAACGCCATTCTAAAGCGCCATGCGGGCGCCTTATTTATGGAATGACGTTAGCCGGCGGAGCTGCCTGGTGTGCGTAAAAAAAAATGACTTACACCAAGCAGCGCCGGCATAGGGGAAAATGGAGCTTGGGCGCCAAAAAAAAATGGGGCAAGTCAGGCTGAGGCAAAATTTTCGCCTCAACCCGATTAGCGCCATTTTTTTTACTCCCAACCCCCATTGAAATGACTCCTGTCTTAGCAAAGACAGGTATCATGCCCCCTTGCCCAATGGCCATGCCCAGGGGACTTATGTCCCCTGGGCATGGTCATTGGGCATAGTGGCATGTAGGGGGGCACAAATCAGGCCCCCCTATGCCACAAAAAAAAAAAAAAAAAATACTTACCTGAACTTACCTTAAGTTCCCTGGGATTGGTCCCTCCATCCTTGGGTGTCCTCCTGGGGTGGGCAAGGGTGGCAGGGGGTGTCCCTGGGGGCATGGGAGGGCACCTCTGGGCTCCTTCCGAGCCCACAGGTCCCTTAACGCCTGCCCTGACCAGGCGTTAAAAAATGACGCTAAAACGACTGGACGTCATTTTTTTGACCCGCCCACTCCCGGGCGTCATTTTTGCCCAGGAGTGTAAATACGGCGCACACGCTAAAAGATGACGCAAACTCCAAGATCTTTGGCGCTAGACGGGTCTAACGCCAAAGTATAAATATGGAGTTAGTTTTGCGTCGGAATTGCGTCAAAAAAACAACGCAATTCTGGCGCAAACAGAGTATAAATATGCCCCCAGATGTTTCAAATTAGACACCAGGTATAAATAGGGGGGCCTCAAATTCCCTGTTCAGTATACTCCTGGACTAGTTGAAATTACAGAAGAAGGACTGCCTTGCTGGCAGACAACTACCTTGTTGCTTCCGGCCTGCCCTGCTGCCTGAGAAGGAAGTATAGATCTGTACCCTTCATCCCAGGCTGAAGTGACTCCAAGGGTAAGCTAACTGACCTCCTATTCTGAGCTACAGAGAGACAACAAACTCCAGAGCATCTCTGCAACTGCCCAGCAGAAGTGCTGCACTGGACTGTCTAGACCTGCAACTGGACTTGCCTGTGCCCTGCCGAACTCCATGACAGAAAATAAGTATCTTTCCGTCCCTGGACCTTTAGTGATGCATCGGTTGAGCTCCTTCCAGAAGAAAGGGGGGAAATCCTTAAATTTTGGGCTCTTTGTGACTGTGCACAGCCCTGTTTGCACCAAGATCTTTTTGCCCATGATAACAACTAATGTAAAGCTCTGATGAACACAACTGTACACGTTACAGCAACCACCAGTGACAAGGGGCAAATCAAGATCTGCACATTGTGTTACAACATCAACAGCCCACAGTGGCCACCAATGCTAGGTTCCAATAGTGATCGCCTGCAAAACCCGACAAGGCTTTTGTGCCATGGAGATGACTCTCTGCAACACAGGGCATGCTCTTTGTGCTACTAAAAGACCATCTGTGGTGCTCTACCCAATCACTGCGGTCTCTTTCACCTTGAAGGGAACTGTTTGCACTTGATTGTATCCATTGTGGTCAGCATGAACTTGTGATACTCACCTTGTCTCACATGACCAGATGACCACGTGTGGTGCTTTGTGCATTTAGGTTCTATACTTGCCCTAAATACTGCATATCTCTGGTTCTATTGATTGGATTTTTGTAAATTTGGTGTCAAATAACACAATAAATGCTACCCTATTTTTCTAAATTAGTGTGGGGTCTTTCTTGTGTATGTTTTGACTTTATTTCTGGCTATGTGCTGCATAAATTCTTTACACATTGAGTCTAAGTTACATCTGACTGTTTTTATGCCAAGCTACCAGACGGTTAAGCACAGGTTAATTCATTAACTTTTGTGGTTCACTGTAAAGGATTGTGGCTGTTGCTTGAGTAGAGCTCACTCACCCCTCAATCAAATAGCCATTTTCTCACAATCGTTTTTTGATATCTCTTCTAAAAAATAATTTCAAAGGTCAACAGGGTTATCAGGAGGATTCCCTATAAGTATTACAGGAATAGTTTTGGAGAGAGAGATCTAGAGGAAGGTTGTCTGGATTGCTTTTCCTTGTCAAATTTATACTAAGAATATTAGAAACTAAGAAAATAATTTTGCACAGGTATGTGGACCTCCACCACCTTTATTTTCAGGGTTATCTAAGTAGAGTTGTGTTATTGACTAATTTAATCCTGATGTTTAGCTATAGAGTGGGCATTGACTAGTCCTAAAGTAATGGATTTAGACAGTTTCATGGAAATTACTTCAGGGAAAGTTATCTATTGTGTGCTAGCGAGAACTATATCCCAGTTCAATGTAGCTACACAGGAGCCTATTTATGAGGCCAATTGCTTAACTCTTGCACCATACAATGTGGTGCAAGAGTGAGGCAAACCTTAAGACAGGATTTTGAAGCCATGCAAAGCCACTTTGCACAGCTCTAAGTGACTCCTAAAATTTGTAACTCAATGCAGAGCAAATCGGTGTGTTGCGTTACTCAGCCCTGGGAAGGTGTCCCATGGACATTCCGTGGGTGTTCCCATGCAACTCCCATGGATTTTGATGCATCCCCAGATTTACATGAACCTGTAAACCTGGGATGGACCAAAATCTTCCACCTTCCTAGAGGAGGTGTAATAAGGAGAAATATCTATATTTCTCCTAATTTCTTCTTGTTTCAATGTGTGCTGCATTGTACAAGCTCCATTATATCCTATGAAAGTTGTTATACAGCGGGCAGGATATCCGTCACATTTGTGATGGAGTTTCCCAAGCGCCAAGAGCTTATTCAGGCTCTCAATCTAATTGTGTACATTTTCTCTTCACTTTTAAGTAACTTTAATACTCTAGGCTATTCACCATTTACTAGTGTAAAGTTACTCAAAAGTATAGATTTAAATTCCTCACTTCTTGAAACAAGGGGTGGGGTTAGAAAAATGTCACATACAAACACAAAGTTACTAATAGTAGAGACTTTACAACTGTAATTTATATTCCACACACCTAACTTCTGCAATTAGAGTGGCAATTTCCCTATGGTAAAATGTAGGGAAGCTTTGAAAAGTTATTTCATGTTTTGAAAAATGAAATATTTTAGTTAAATACTCATGTACATTTTTTTATATATGTATTTTAAATGTAGAATAATTTTTAAAAAGTGCTTCAGCACTATAAACTTAAATTAAAATAAATAAATGAATTGCTATGATTATTTGGAATAAAATGATTTTTAAGCTGCATTTAAAAAATAACAACCTTCTAGAGTAAAACACTGAGGGGCATATTTATACTCTGTTTGCACCGGAATTGCGTCGTTTTTTTTTCGCAATTCCGACGCAAAACTAACTCCATATTTATACTTTGGCGTTAGACGCGTCTAGCGCCAAAGTCCATGGAGTTTGCGTCATTTTTTAGCGTGGACACCTACTTTGCGTTAATGATATGCAAGGTAGGCGTTCCCGTCCAAAAAATTGACTCCGAGGCATGTGCGCCGTATTTACACTCCCGGGCAAAATTCACGCCCGGGAGTGGGCGGGTCAAAAAAAATGACGTCCAGCCGATTTTGCTCAGTTTTTTAGCGCCTGGTCAGGGCAGGCGTTAAGGGACCTGTGGGCTCAGAAGGAGCCCAGTGGTGCCCTCCCATGCCCCCAGGGACACCCCCTGTCACCCTTGCCCACCCCAGGAGGACGCCTAAGGCTGGAGGGACCCATCCCAGGGACATTAAGGTAAGTTCAGGTAAGTATTTTTTTTAAAAAAAATTGTGGCATAGGGGGGCCTGATTTGTGCACCCCTACATGCCACTATGCCCAATGACCATGCCCAGGGGACAGAAGTCCCCTGGGCATGGCCATTGGGCAAGGGGGCATGACTCCTGTCTTTGCTAAGACAGGAGTCATTTCAATGGGGGATGGGTGTCGAAAAAAATGGCGCAAATCGGGTTGAGGCGAAAAATTTGCCTCAGCCTGACTTGCCCCATTTTTTGGCGCCCAAGCTCCATATTCCCCTACGCCGGCGCTGCCTGGTGTACGTCATTTTTTTTCACGCCCCCCAGGCAGCGCCGCCGGCTAACGCCGGCTAACGTCATTGAATAAATACGGCGCCCGCATGGTGCTTCAGAATGGCGTTAGCCGGTGCTAATTTTTTGACGCAAAACTGCGTTAGCGCAGTTTTGCGTCAAAAAGTATAAATATGGCCCTTAGATTTATTATCTACTGAAAATTACACAGCTGCTTTCTTGAAAGTTTCAGGGTGATCCATCAAACAGAAGCCAAGTAACTAGGGGGAGTCCCAAAGCGCCTTTTCCCCTTCATTTTCCCACAAGGATTTTGGACACGACTACATCCTGACCCGCTAGACCAAATTACACCAAATTTGGGAGAAAGCTATCTCTTGGTCTCGAAAGAGTGCTTTTTGTCATTTGGTGTACATCTGTTCAGTAGTTTTGGAGTAATTAGAGATTAAAACATATAGATATCTAGGAACACGGATCTTCTGCAGTGTTGACAGCCATCTTGGGCCTCGGCTTTAGCCCAGTCCAACAAAGAAAATATTTTAAAAATCTGGATCCGTGAATTTTTCCAACATTTTAGAAAAAAAGGGCAGTCTCCCACCCTTTCTTTTTCATTTGCCCCCAGATGGGCCAGGTCCCAGGGGCATTGGGGAACAGAAAGAGGAAGTGAGTGTACGGGCCCCCTTGCTGGGTTTTTTATTAGTCCCAGGGACCACCACCTCTCCAGGGCAATATCTTTATTTTAAAAAGGGGGAGGCCTGTAAGTCCTCCCCCACAGCCCTGTGGACCACCACCTCCCCGGGGCTAAATCTGAAATGGACGCAGGGGGCTGGCATGTCCCCCCACAGTCTGCCACCTCCCCGAGGCAATTTATTATAATTAAGGGGGGGCATGGCCCTCCTGCAGACCCGGGGACTGCTAATTCCCTGGGGCTGATATTTAATATGATGAAGGGGGTCAGTTGTGAATCCCTAGCCTGAGGACCCCCTCTTCCCTGGGGCTAAATTAAAGCTTGGAGGGGGGACTGTGCGGCTCTTCTTCTGGAGCCATACATGACCCTGGCGACTGCCACCCCCCAGGGCCAGTCCTGTCATGTTCCAGGGTTCCCACTCCTGGGACATACCTGTGGCAGCTCCCACCAAGTCATAGTAAACACTCTGCTTCCAGCAGGAAAGAGCTGTCAAAGTGCTCTTGCCCACTGGAAGCAGAGGTTTTGTCTCTTTCTCTGCCCGTGGAGATACGGGCACGGAAATAGATGATATGATTGCTCTTGCACGCTGGGAACTGCATTTTTAGCAGGTCCCTCTGTACATGAGCAATGCTGGCTCCCGCACGTGGTGGTGAGTCATCTGGGACTGCAGGGCTTTGAGGCTTCCCCTCGGTCCCAGGAGAGCCTGGAGGAAGCAAAATGAAGGTGATAAAGGCAAGCAGCACGCAGTACAAAGCAGGGCTGAGTGCAAGGACAAAGTGGTGAGAAGGAGTGAGAATCAAGGAGCAGGCATGCACAAAACTGGGCTGAGTGCAAGGAAAAAGCAATGAGAAGGAGGGAAAAGCAGGCAGCAGGCATGGACAAACCCGGGCTCAGAGCAAGGAGAAAGCAGTGAGAAAGAGGGAACTGAGGACAGTGGCCATGCACAAAACTGGGCTGAGTGCAAGCAGAAAGTAGTGAGAAGATTGGAGAAGCAAGCAGCAGGCACAAAAAAAACTGGTCTGAGCCCAAACAGAAAACACTGAGAAAGATGGAAAGGAGAGGAGCAGGCATGCACAAAACTGGGCTAAGAGCAATGAGAAAGCAGTGAGAAGGAAGGAAAGAAGGACAGGAGGCATGAACAAAACTAGACTGAGATCAAGCAGAAAGCAGTAAGAATGACAGAGAGGAAGACAAAAGGCATGCACAAAATGGAGCTGAGAGCAAGGAGAAAGCAGTGAGAAAGAGTGAGAGTCAAGGAGCAGGCATGCACAAAGCTGGGCTGAACACAAGCAAAAAGCAGTGACAAAGAGGGAGAAGCAAGCAGCAGGCATTAACAAAACTGGGCTTAGCACAAGGAGCAAGTAGTGAGAAGGAGGAAGAGGCAAGCAGCAGATACGCGGAAAACCAGGCTGAGCGCATGCAGAAAGCAGTGAGAAGGAGGGAGAGGCAGGCAGCAGCTACACGCAAAACCAGGCTGAGTGTAAGCAGTGAGAAGGAGGAAGAGGCAAGCAGCAGGTATGAACAAAGCCGGGCTAAATAAAAGGAGAAAGCAGTGAGAAGGAGAGAAAGGAGGACAACAGGCATGCACAAAAAACAGGCTGAGGCAAGGAGAACGCAGTGAGAAGGAGGGAGAGGCAGGCACATACAAAACAGGGCTGAGAGCAAGGAGAAAGGAGTAAGAAGGAGGGACAGGCAGGCAGCAGGCACGTACAAAACTGGGTTGAGTGCTAGGAGAAAGCAGTGAGAGGGTGGGAAAGGAGGACAGCGGGCATGCACAAAACGAGGCTGAGCGCAAGCGGGAAGCGGTGAGCAGGAAGGAGAGCCAGGCATGCACAAAACTGGGCTGAGCGCAAGGAGAAAGCAATGAGGAGGGAAAGGCAAGCAGCAGGCATGGATAAAACCGGGCAGAGCACAAGGACAAAGCAGTGAGAAGGAGGGAAAGGAGGACTGCGGGTAACTGAATTGTTGATCTATTGAAGCTCAATCTGCATGTGACTCTGACAAGTGGATTCCTTCTAGTCCTTTCCTGGTGAGAGCAGAACATGGTTCTCCATTTATTTGCTATGACTATGCAAATGTGCAAATCACCGTGAAGCTTAGTCTTTTGGCCCAGGCGCACCCAGCTTAGTAGGATGCCAGGATGATGGAGAGCTTAACATCACTTTACCCACCGAATTTGGTGAGGGGTTCTTGATTCTGAAAAATATGAGGACACCTCCACCAAACAAAGAAGCACTTGCTTCATGTAGTGAAGAAAAAGGACACTTGTTTGGTGGAGATTTACCTCTTTGTAGTTCTGTTGTCTTCTCTATAGGACTCATGTTATCACATATTTCTGGATAAAAATGCATCAGGAACAGTCATCATTGCCAAAGCGCACACAAGGTCACTATTGACATTTCCTTGTGCACCAATATGCAGCTGTAGTGTAGAATACGTAATGGACATTTACCCAAGAAGGCAGAAAGAACTCCACTTGGATAGATGTTTTATGTAAAACTGTGGACTCTTGTAGGATAAAAGAACAGGTGAGGTTCCCTTTTGGCTGAGTCATTCCCACAGATACTGACACACCCACACAGACACTCACAGATCCACTCACAGATGCACTCAAACACTCATTCTGACACTCATGCACACACTTACAGACCCACTCAAAAACTCATGTACTCCAACACAGACCTACTCAGATATTCATGGACCCACTTACAGACCCACTAAGGCTCATGCACCCACTCACTCAAAGACATACTCAGAAACTCAAGCGCTCACTTACAAATGCACTCAGAGACTCATGCACCCACTCAGAGACTTAGTCAGACACTCACGAACCCAGTCACACACCCACTCAGAGACTCCCGCATTTATTCACAGACCCACTCAGAGACTCAGGCATTCACTCACAGACCCATTCAGAGACTCACGCACCCACTCACTGACCCATTAAGAGACTCATGCACTAACTCACAGGCCCACTTAGACACTTAGACCCATATTTATACTTCTTGCCACTAAACTGCACTAACGCAGTTTTGAGGCAAAAAGTTTAGCGCCAGCTTGTGTGATTTCACAATGCCAGCCGGGTGCTGTATTGATTGAATGGTGCAAGCTGGCGCTAAACTTGGGCTTGTGTCTTAAGAAAAGATGCTAGCCTGAAGGGGGTGACGGTAGGGAAGGAGGGGGTTGTGCGTCAGAAAATGATGCTAGCCTGGTTAGAGGCAAAAAAAATGCCTCTAACCAGACTAGTGCCACTTCCTGGCGCACAACCACCAAAAACATGACACCTGTTTTATGACAGGAAAGACAGGAGTCATACCTACCACCCCAATGGCCAGCACAGGTGACAAGTGTCCCCTGGAAATGGCCATTGCATTCTGTGCCATGCAGGGGGCCACAAGTTAGGGCTCCTGATGGCAAAAAAAAAAAAAAAATTACCTGGACTTACCTGGGATGGGGTCCCCCGTCCCCCGGTTTCTCTCTGGTGTGGGTGGTGGTGGGGGTGTTCCTGGGGCTTGGAGAGGGCACCTGTGGATCCATTCAATAGTGTTTTACCATGGAAATGGGCCCACTGGTCCCCTAATGCCTCGTCTGACCCAGGCGTTAAATATTTACCCCCTCCTCCCGCCCATGGGCCATTTCAGCACGGGGTATAAATATGGTTGTATGGAGATAGCACCATTTTTGGATGGGAACGCCTAACTTGCATCTCATTGATGCAAGGTAGGTTCACTCATCCAAAAAATGGTGCAAACTCCTATATTTTGAGTTAGGCGTGTTTAACGTCAAAATATAAATATTGAGTTATGTTCGCTCCGAATTTACGTAAAAAATTACGCAAATGCAGCCAAAAAAAGTATAAATATGGGCCTTATGCACCCACTCACAAACCCATGCAGATATTTACACACCCACTCACACATTCATCCCTCTTCAACTATAGCGTCCCTGTAACATTTGTTTTTTTTTCTATGGATATGTCTATATATTATTATTATATATATATATATATATATATATATATATATATATATATATATCGCAAACCCACCGCATGCAATTCTATTCTGCATGCCAATAGTGGGCATCCCATGACATTAAAATGGAGTATACCCTATAGCCAGTTTCTGCGGGCTCGCAGAATATGTTCAGATGAGAGTAGATATGACTCGGAAATTAGGAATATGACGGAAAGATTTCTGAATAGAGGATATCCTCTCAAAATTTTGGTGGATGCACAGAATAGAGTCAAATATTAGAGCAGAGACGAGTTACTTTTCAACAACATACCCACAAACAATAAGACTAAACAATCGTCCCCTATAATATTTTTGCAATATAACCAACAACATGGTTCCTTGAAAACCATACTTCAAAAGAACTGGCACATCTTACAGAATGACCCCAATATTAGGGATAACATTGGTCCACATCCATCTATAACCTTTCGGAAGGCTCCCTCATTAAGGGATCATTTAACTAGAAGTTTTTTCTCCACAAAAGAAAAGACATCCTCGCTTAGTAAAAAAAGTTTGGGATTTTGGAAGTGTGGCCACTGTAAGGCGTGCAAGTATGCACACAACATGCAAAAATATCAAACGTTTGATGGTCGTTACTGTGACATCAAGGATCGCATTACATGTGACAATGAATTTGTGGTTTATGTTGTTGAATGTGGATGTCATAAAAAATACATTGGTAGCACCATCCACAAACTAAAAGTCAGATTTTTACAACATTTTAGAGCCATTAAGAATCAAGATAGAACATATCCCCTGGCTAAACATTTTTGGGACATACACAAAGGGGACTTCAGCACTTTATCATTTAATGGCATTAAATCTATCAAGAATAATCCTAGGGCTGGTGATAGAACATCTGAGCTTAGACAAATGGAATCCAAGATGATTTTACTGCTTGGTTCTGAATCCCCCTGGGGGCATAATCTTGATGCTGAATTACATGTTCATTTAGGATAAAGTATGGAATGTTTTATGTACTTAAGAAATATTAGTAGGGTGATTGAAAGTGTTGTGAAATTTTGTTCATACTGAACTGTGGATATAATGTGACCTTCATAACTGCCGTTTATAAGGGGTATTTCTAATGATATAAATCATATATATGATTTTGCTGAATTTATAGGAATATGTATTTGTCCCTGATTGAAACCCAATTAGACTCTTTCAGACCTCTATTTTTTAGATTCTTCCTTCCTCCTGAAATTGATATTCATAGAAGAGTGGATATATAGATATAAGTTGTCATCACTGTTTTTCACTAGTTATAGACACATATTAAATATAGAAGTAGTTTTTTCTAATTAGCACTTTGCACTTTAGTCTGTGGCTTTTTTCCATTTCCATCTTGTATACTTGTATCAATTACAATTCTACAGTATAGATCAAAATAGAACACATCAACCTTACATAACAAATTTATTTCTCCCATCATGTTAATGGGGCTAAATGACAGGTTGACATTAAACTTATAGACGATATAAAAGATGAAATTCCAATATGCTTTAGCTAGATATTGCAATCAGTTGTACATATTTATTGCACTTGACACTTTATAATTGGTTTTAGACTTTGAATTGAACAATGATTAAGATCTTATTTATTGTAAGAATTGTTAATATAATGGCTGTCATTTTTCATACTGAATTGTAGAATAACAGCTATTTTGTTGATTGGTTTATATGTATTAATATTTATCATATTTTATAATATTTTACACTATTTACAACATTTCAAATATTTGAGATTTTTACACTCAAATTGTTTGAAGTATTTAAAATATTTAAATACAAAAACCAACACTGGAGAATATATTTGACAAATATTTGATTACCTAGATTGAAAATTGCTGACCCATAGACACTGATGACATTGGCCAAATAAGTGTAATAATGTAAGGTCCTTAAAATGCCAATTTTAGCATGATACAAACACAATGATGACAGAGTTATATGTAAGGACATAGTTACACGTTCAGGCTAATACATTAATGAGATATATTATTGATTGTCAATTATTATTTACAGTTTGTAAACTTTCACATTTTCAATTCTTAATCAATTTTGTGTCAAGTTTCAATTTTATTAAATTATGGATATGCTCCATGTATTTATAAAATATATGTGGAATATATAATGTTTTAATGTCTAGTACATTGAAAATAGTTTATGTTAACATTGCAGTGCTAAAACTGGGTGTAGATATGTTGATTACATTTAGGTTGTTGCATGTTCCAAGGTGGCTGCTGCATTAGAGCACACTACTACATAATGAAAACAAATGATAGATTTTATTTTGTGTATATATGGTGCCGGTTTCTTGGCCGGAATTGTCCAGTAGAAGGCGTTTTTGCCGAAACGCGTTGACATTCCATTGCAGGACTCTGTGTAACCATTATAAGGAATAAATCTGAACTAATTCAATTCAACATTGTTGTTTGTGACTTCGTTTCAATGGTCAGGATCTAACCAAGGGATTGGTGCAGCCGTTGGATGGTTATCGCTCCATCTGTCAAGGATTATATATATATATGTATATATATATATATATACATATATAACCTAGGGGCGTTGCCACTAGATAGTTATAGTTAGGACCATGTTTCCACCGTTTGCTGATTCTTCACGAAATTTTCCCCAAAAAACGTGTCCCAGTGATTTATGTTGCACATGGAAAGTTTTGGGGTGATCCGACTAGGGGGGATGGGAAAAAGTGGAGTGTCAAAAAAGTTGCATTTCCCACGTCAATTCCCATAGGTCTTACTTTAATTTCCATGGTTAGTTCTCATTATTGGAATGATACAAAATGTGGCAGAAAAAATAGATTTTGGTACGCAGATTACACTTTTGCTTATTTGGTGTAAATCCATTCAGAGGTTTTGAGATATAAAAGGGAAAATAAATGTGTTCATCTAGGGACGCTGCCCCTTTGAGAATAAATTGCAAAAATTAATGTGCCCAATTATCATTTCAACCAAAAAGTAGTTTGTGTCTCTCACTGCCAGGTTACTTTTCAATTTTTGTTGCACAGGGGTACAAAAGAAATACGTTTTTTGTTTGGCCTAGTGGGCCATTTATATTTTTTGAGCCAGAGAGCATGCAAAGAAAACTAATGTAGATTTCTTTTCTATTTGATACGTATTTTATTATTGGATTCCATTAGTATGTGACCACAAATTGGTCTTCCAGTTGCTCATGTAGTAAATCTGAAACTTTATTGGTGCAGTCCAGATTATTTTGTGGGCTTCTCTGCTGCTTCTAGTAGTATTGTGCTACAAGGTATCACTAAGTTATAAAAACCTTATAACTTATAAAATACTTACGCCTCACACTAAATTAACTCTAATTCATGCCTTTGCCATGCACTGTTTATACCCTGCATATTACATCACATATAGTAAGTGAAATTATAGCATTCAGAACAACAATTATAACTTCTCAAATTACATTATTTGTCACATCACAGTGCATGGCAGAGTGGCGAGTTATACTTAGTGCTGTCTGGTTAGTGAGCTGAAAAGAGTGTGTAATGTAGTCCGCTACTTATAATGATTAGAAGGGGGTGGCTAAATTGTAAATGAAAGATGAAATTTATAACTGCAATTTTAGAATTTTTAAAGGTTTTGTAGTTTAAACTTGTTTTCTATAGGGAAAGTATTTTTTCCTAACTATCCTAAATATAACTAAGCTTTGACCTTTGCACCTCATTTCCCCTTTGTGGAAAATGGGCTGCATTGAAACAAATATGATCCATTTAAAGCAAACACAGGCATGGGGGTCTGCTGACCTCAGTAGGCCACCATTCCTGTGAGGAGAGCAATTCATTGTGGGTCGCAACTAGCACCATACCTCATTAATGTTCATGAAGTAAGTTGAATTTTGACCACTGAGGATCAGTTTTTTTTTCAAACTGATCTAGTAGGACAATGGTTGGTTCATAAAAACAGAATACATTTGATAAAAGTTGGTGTACAATGTGCAGAGTCTTTTGCCAACTCCATTCTTTGTACATTTAGCCCCAAGTTCTATGCATTCCCAGAAGAATTCCATTTGACCAGGTGAAAAATGAATATTCAGGATTTGAAACCAGAGCAGTGGACCGCAGTCTAGGGTGTCAATTATAAAATGTCACTGCTTTTCTTACAGATAAAAATATTACTGCAACTTGTTGAAAAACATTATACTTAGTAGGACATTTACTTAAGGAGGATTAGTGCAACCTGCACATTTTAGGGTTCAGAGGAACCATTTACTTTATGGAGCCCATTGCCACTGAAGAGTCCAGAATTTTCCTACTGAAATGGAAAAACTTTCACCGGCATGAACAACCAACTTCTATCTGGCCTCTAGATTCTGGGTAGTCACACGGCATACACTTTGGCATTTTCAAGTTTTTGTGCATTTTCCCATTTTATAACATTGCATCTATGTTTTCAATGTTTTCTTGTGGAAGCATACATTTTGCTGTTTATGGTTGGTGCCTGTTTCTGCCTAGTGATAGTATGTGGTATTTTTACAATTTTACATTGACAGTGGCTCTTTCTGCAATTAATATTTTGTATTATAATTTGTTTTTATGTGTTTCTGATAAGGAGAAAGATTATCAGCAAAGGAAAAAAGAAGATTGTGTCACATACTCTACATGCTCAGTAACATTTATTCAATCCCCAGGGGAAAATACATTAACAAATGGCAAAATTGCACCTCAGTGAATTAAATCTGTTTTAAGACTTAGAGATAGAAATAGAACAAATGAAGAGGACTAAATGGAATCAAGGAGAAAACAGAAAAACAAGGGTGAATGAAATGTCATACTAAAACAGAGGCCCTCATTACAACCCTGGCGGTCAAAGACCGACAGGGCTGTTTTGTCGATTGCACCGCCAACAGGCTGGCGGTGCAATCTTGGGAATTACGCGGTCGCACCGCCGGGACCGGCGGTTTTCCGCCACATTGGTCCCGGTGGATTTAATCCTCTAGGGCCGCGCTGCCAAGGGGATTACGAGTCCCCCTCCTGCCAGTCTTTTCATGGCGGTAGGAACCGCCATGAAAAGGCTGGTGGAAAGGGGAGTCGCAGGGCCACTGGGGGCCCCTGCACCACACATGCCTTAGGCATGGGCAGTGCAGGGGCCCTCCTGGCACAGCCCCATGAAGCTTTTTGCTGTCTGCATAGCAACTGCACCCGTTGCACCGCCGCAACACCGCCGGCTCCCATGATGCGGCCGTCATCCCCGCCGGCACAGAGGGGATGTCGAAATGGGCACTGCGGGAGTGCGGGCGCATTTTTTTACAAAGTTGTAATGAGGACCAGAGTTCTTAAAGTACAAATGGGCATCTATTTAGGCCCCTATCCCCACCTTGTGCCACATTAACATCATTTATTTTGACGTTAATGTGCCCTAACAAGGCCAAAATCCCCACTCCATATTTACAGAGTGGCACAATGCATGCATGGTGCCACTCTGTAACCCTTTGCGGTACATTATGCCTGCGCCAGGCATAATATTTGCAAAGGGGGCGTTCTCCCGTTAGGGGAGCCAGGAAAATGGTGCAAAGAAATCTATAGGATTTCCTTGCACCATTTATTATGGCACTTTTAATGCCAGCTCAAGAGCAGGTGTTAAAAAGGGGTTATCATTCTTTAGAATGGGCCCCTAAGGACTCTGCAGGAGTGACGCCAATATTTTGGTGCTACTCCTGCAGAGTACATAAATAGCGTCATAAAAAATGACACTATTGCCCCCTAACCTGCACCATGGTGCTCCATATTTTAAGTAAGGAGCACACTTGGTGGCGGTAGGGCGGTACTAAGGGCACAGGGAAAGTGACGCTGCACTCTGTGCAGAGCCACTTTCCATAAATCTGCCCCAAAGTGTCCTTTACATTCAGAAGTCATGATCTCCTGCTGTAACCATATCTACTACAAATGGGAGTGTCAGGGGCATAGCTTCATGGGGATGCCTGGGGTGTTACACCCTCTAATAAATGTATTTCCATTTACATAGTTGGGTATAACTGCTTCCAGAGAGGTATGGTGAGGTGTCTGTCGAATTCCATCAGGAATTTTTACTTACACACAAAACAAAAATGCACACACACTCTCTCCCTATCCGTTTTGAAAGTCCTCGAAAATGTTGGTTATTTTACAAAATATTGGGGGTTATTACAACTTTGGAGGAGGTGTTAATCTGTCCCAAAAGTGACGGTAAAGTGACAGATATACCACCAGCCGTATTACAAGTTCCATAGGATATAATGGACTCGTAATACGGCTGGTGGTATATCCGTCACTTTACCATCACTTTTAGGACAGATTAGCACCTCCTCCAAAGTTGTAATAACCCCCATTGTGTTTTATTTCATTTAGTACTCCCATCAATTTCCACTCCTCTCCCTCTCTACTGTCCCTTAGGCCCCTTTCATGCACCCTGCTTGTCCTATAACGTATTTTAACATTTTAACCAGCCTATCATTGAGAAATCTGAATCTCATACCCCCTAATCCTACTGACCACGCTTTACACCTGGGGAGTGTGGCACAATGCAGGAACAGAAATGGAGAGGAAGGGTTTAATAGTGACCATCAGGTTTTTTATGAGCGACAATGAGTTGCTGTTCCAGCATGTCATTGCACAAACATTATAAGTAGAAAATAGTACTTCTGCATACATGTTTAATTAGTTAGCAGGGGAAAAAAAGACTCATGATATAGTCACATCTGTTTTTAATATCACACACTTTCAATTTAGCACTGCATACTCAAAAGCTGTTTATATGATCAGAACAAATTGAAATTCAGCTGTTCATGTCATCTGTCCTGAGGACAATTGACATTCTATTTTAGCTTCTACCTGAAGTCAGCACATGATTCTCTTGATGGAGGAGACATATTCTTTTTTTTATTATTATTATTAAATGTTTATATTTGAGTTTTAACAGAAACATAGCATAGCCGTGACCTCACATAGCAATCTCTTTGCGATGCATTGAGACTAAAAACATGTGTCAAACATCCCCAGCCCTCCATCTCCACCCAAACCCCAACACAACACCCATCAGCATGTTGAGCAGTCCCTAAGTTCATGTCTCTCATCCCACTCATCATTCTCTGCGGTCTCTCCTTTTGCCATTTGTCAAGGAGTGTCTCCCTCCTCTCCCCATGAGTCCCTATAAGACAGTCAGCTATATCTCCAGGAAGTAATACATCATCCATGCTCCCCATATCTTTTGAAACTTCCACGGGCATCCTCTATTTGTGTTCATCACTTTTTCCCCCATCATGAACCCGTCCATCCCTCTCCTCCACTCCTCTACTGATGGGCACGTCTCTGAGCCCCAAAGGCGGGCTATATCCCTTTGGGCCACCATCAATCCCAGTCCACACAGTGTAAGTTTTCTCCGGGGCAAGTCAATATCATTAGGTATTCCCAGTAGAATACATTTGGGAACCAAATGTATCTGTACCAACAGCACTCCATGCACCTCTTCCATCACCTTCTTCCAAAACTCCTTAATCTTGGAACATTCCCACACCACGTGGAGGAAGGATCCAACATTACCACAACCTCTGGTACAGTTTGGGTGTCTAGCCCTTCCCATCAAGTGTAGTTGTTGTGTATCATAGTATACCCTGTGTAGAATTTTAAACTGAATCAGCCTGAGTCATGTCCTAATCACCACCTCTCTGGGGAACATCAGTGCCACCTCCCAGTCTATATCTTCCATCGGTCCCAGTTCTGCCTCCCATTTATTGTGCAGGTGTACCAGAGTATTTGGCATATTGTTGTTAATAGTCTTATATATTAGGGATGTCGCCTTATCCTCTATCCCACCCATTAATAGTCTGCCCTCTAGAGGAGCGCAGTCTGGTATTCCCTATCCCGGGAGACCCTCCGCTCTCCATGCATGTCTCAGGCATGTGTAATTGTAATGCTGTGTGTTGCTGACCTCGAATTCAGTTTGAATGGATGTAAAGGACATAATGTCCCTATCCTCGATCACATCCCCGACTTTTGAAATGCCAATCTGGTCCCAGCATTCAAAACCTTCTAATTTCTTAATTTCCTCCAACCAGCCCCCTTCCCAGAGTGGGGTCTCTTTAGTGGAACGCCTATGCTACCCCATCGTCTTGTTAGCTCTCGTCCAAGCCTTCAGGGCCACCTGTGTGGCTGGAAGAAGATGTCTAATCTCACTTCCCTCATATAGGAACTGCCTTCATGACCTCCTATCCCATTGGAGCCGCTCTAGGTAGAAAGTGGGATGTTCCTCTGATGCGAATATCCAGTTGTTAACATTGACCCGGTGTGCCGCCCAGTAATACGCCTCTATATCCAGCAGAGACAATCCCCCGGTGTATTGATTGCGTTGTAGCATCTTAAGAGCTACTCTAGGTTGTTTTCCCCTCCCAGAGAAAGAGCCGCAGATCACGATCTATGACCCTGAAGAGGCTTGAGGGGATCTGATAGTATGTGTTTTGTAGAACATATAGGAGCCCTGGTAGGGGAATAATTTTAATAATTGCCACTCATCCTATCAATGTAAGAGGCAGAGTTTTCCATCTGTCAAAGTCCATCCTGCACTCCTGCATCACCCTCACAGATTATCAGCATGGCATCTGTCGACTATGTCTGTCACGTAAATGCCAAGATAAGTGAAGCCTTCACCTGTATATCGCAGCCGTATCGGCAACGGGGGGAGTAGAGCATTTCCTCGCGATGCATAATTTTTTTTTTATCCCAGTTGATGCAATATCCTGAGTGCCTCCCATATTCCTCAAGCAGGAGAAAGAGCATTGAGAGGGAGATTTCTGGCCGAGTTATGTAGAGGAGGACATCATCAGCGTATAAGGAAATATGTTCTTCTTCCTCTTCCTCCTCTCTTGGTCTAAAACCATGAAGGCTCGGGCAGGTGCAGATCTTACGTGCTAGGGATTCCAGTGTGAGGGCAAACAGTAAGGGGGACAGCGGCATCGCTGTCTCATGCCCTGTGCAATGGGGAATTCAGAGGAGAGGACTCCGTTTACCCTCACCGCCGCCACTGGGCTGCAGTAAAGCAGGCGCACCCACCCTCTATATTTTGGGTCCAAACCAAATCATGTTAGCGTAGCTTCCAGGAAGGGCCAGTGCACCGCATCAAAAGCTTTCTCCGCATATAAGGCTAGAAATAGGTGGGGTTCAAGTCAATCCATGATGGTGGTCAGCCAGACATGCGCTCGCCTCAGGTTGTGTCTTGTGGAGCCGCCAGGCATAATGCCAGTCTGGTTCATATAAACTAGTGGTGGCATAACACCTATCATGCGAGTTGCCAGTACTGTGGCCAAAACGTTCACCTCCACATTTAGCAGAGTTATCGGTCTGCATGACCTACACCGCCATTTGTGTCTCCCCTCTTTATATATCACTGCTATCTCAGCCCACTTCCTGCTCACGAGACTCCAAAAACATATTTAGAAGATGGGGCACCAATACATCGGGGAATCTCTTAAAGATCTCCGCTGGAAACCCATTTGGGCCTGGGACTTTGCCCGATCTAAGCCTCGTCAGTGCTGCTGTGATCTCATCTAATGTAATGTCTCCCTCAATTCCTTCCCGTCCCTCTACATCCAAGACAGGAACTTCTATACTGTCCAGATATTCAGTAATGTGGTCAGGATTTTCTAATGGTCTTGCCCTGTAGAAGTCTCTATAATAACAAGCAAAGGCCTCTGCGATATCTTTGTAGGGCGGACACCCTGGTCCCGTCTTGTGACTTCACCCGTTTTATCCATCTAGCCTCCCTTTCCTTCCTCCCGAGCCAGGCCAATAATTTCCCAGCTTTGTCCCCAGTCTCGTAAAACCTGCATTGGACCGCCTGCAGATGATTCCTAGCCTCTTTCTCTGCTGTCGCTCAATATTCAGCTTTTGCCATCTCGAACTGACGAAGGAGCATGGCTGTAGGCTTCTGCACTACCACTCCCTCTAAATCTAGGAGCTTGCCTTCCATATTACTTAGCTGTTCATTGGCTCTTTGCCTTTCCTGACCCACTAGATTTTGTGCACGGTCTCGGAGTACTGTCTTGTAAGCCTCCCTCAACACCACCGAGGAGCCGACTGACCCTAGGTTTTCTTTAAAATATAGGTCAGTATCTACTCTAAGTCCCTTCACCACCTCACAGTCCTGTAGATCCCAAGCGCACATTCTCCACCCCATGCGCCTCTTCAGTCGTCCGCCGAGACATACCATCAAGGGGGAGTGACCTGACAGTCCCCTTGCCAGGTATTCAGCTTGGTGTATTCTGCCTACCTCTCCCGCCAGGGCAAAAATATAGTCTAAATAGGAGAAAACCTTATGAGCCCCAGAGAAATATGAGCACTTTCTGTCCGTTGGATGCGTCCGTCTCCACAGGTCCGACAACCCCAGTGCTACCATGAATTCACACAGTGAGGTAGCAGGGCTTGTGGACGCCCCACGTCTACACCTGTCTACACCTGTTTCCATCACGTCATTAAAATCTCCTCCCAGTATGTGGAGTGGAGAAGAGGACCCCAGCATAATCTTTGGGGTCCCTGGAGTCTCGGTGGGGCATACACACTCATCAGCAGGACCTCTCTCAGTCCCCAGAACCCCTCCACTCCTACATATATACCATCAAGGTCCTCCCATCGGCGGGTGACATGAAAGGGAGGGGACCGACGGATCAGGATCGCTACTCCCCTGAAGCCAGACGTGTATCCCACTTGTGCCAGCACTACATATGGGCCCCTGCTCAGAAAAGCACACCTCGTGCCCCTGAGATGAGTCTCTTGGAGGAGTACTGTATCTGGTTTCTGTCTTTTAATATATTGGGACACTAGTCCGCGCTTAACCTTGTGCCCCATGCCATTCACATTCCAGGAGAGGATAGTAAAGCCCTGTTTTTTTTCGGAGGGCATAATCCCATCTTCTCTCATGGGGGCCATCCAAAACGTCTAATCATAGTGGCTAAGCTCTGTGGCCACTCAGACCTCCAGGAGCTTGAAAGAGGGGATAGAGGAACAACCTCTCCAATCATGCAATGCTCAACTTTTTGTGTCTATGGGGTAAATGTGTAACGTGACAGCAACAATGGAACTAACCTTATTATAACAGAACCCCCTCCAACCTACCTCCCCACCTCCCTTTGGCCCCTGTGAGTGTACATCTCCACCCTACTACCCCACAAGAGGCAAGAGGTCTGTAGCCCCCTGCCCTTCCTACCCTACCCTCCCAACAGTACAAACTTGTGGAATGTATTTAAAGGGGGACTGTGCCACCAAAACAGTTGGGAATCCAGCTGTTTAGTGTTCAAACTAGAAAGCCTTATTTCTCTTGTATGCAACCCCTTATCACAACCCCCTTAGTCTTAAGAGAACCGTAGTCCTGCCAGCAGGTGGGGTGGCAAAACTGTATCTCCACGCTCCTCCGGCCTCCATTCAAAAAACTACCCCTCCGGACCTCTGGGCCTCTGGGACCTCTTTCTCCACTTCCATATTGTCAGTAGACTCCAATAGCGGGTGAGGGGACTCCTCCCGTGTCTGATCGACCCCCAGGCATCAGCAAGCCCACGGCTGTATCTCCACCACGCCTCCGCGTGCTTGCGCTGCGATTCCCCTCTGAGTCAGTAGTGTCCGCTTCCCTCGCTGCCCGCTGGGGAAGGTACCACAGCGTGTCTCTGCTAGTCCTCTGTCTCCGCCTTCCTCTGCGCATCGGGAGGGACCAATCCTTGGGTCTCGCACCCTCCCCCCCCGGGGTCTCCTCTCGGTCTCCTCTCTCTTTTCTAGAGAGCCAAGGACGTTCCTCAGTCCATCCCCAGGCCTCTTCCAGCGACTGAAAAAAGAAAGTCATTCCCTGAAACAGGACCTTTAGTTTGGCGGGAAAGAGGAGCATGTACTGGAACTGAAGACCACGAAGCCTGGCTTTAACTGAGTCAAAGGTATGGCATTTTTTCTGTACTTCTCTAGTGTAGTCAGGGAAGACTAGGATCTTAGAGTTGTCATGCCAGATCTCCCCCATTCTACGTACTTCCATTAGGATCATATCTCGGTCCTGATAGTTCAGAAAATGGGCTATCACAGGCCCTATGGGCATGTTTAATCACAAAGCAGGCAGAAAACTTTTCAGGCGGGATGACTCTCCTGAGCCACTGAAAAAAACTATTCATATCAGTCCCTTCAAGCCCTTCTGCAAAGCCCACAAAGCAGAGATTATTGTGGCTTGCTCTGTTTTCAGCATCCTCCAGCAGCCACTCTACATCCTGTTTTAAGGACTTTGATCTCTGACACCTTCTTTCGCAGGTCCCTAACTGTGTCCTCCATTTCAGATATGCGTGACTCCGTGGACGTGACTCGTTCTGCCACTTTATGAAGGTCTTCTTGGAGCAGGGAGACCTCCGAGTGTACTTCGCCCATTCACTTCTCCAGTGCCCCCCTTGACGCCTGAATCACCGAGAGGAGCACATTATTGTCCGGGGCCACCACAGGATCCATCACCGGCATCAGGGGGGTCACCACCCTGGTGTAACGGTCCATTTTGCCCTGTCAAGGCTGTTTAGGCTCCCTATCTCTTGCCATTGGGAGACCTCCACAACAAGCCCCTCTGGCTCACCAATCTCTCAATGGCCCCCCTGGCAGGGCACGTACCACCGCGTCCGCCCGCATACAGGGAACCGGGGGGGAAACCTTCTCGACCTCCCCCTGCCCCTGAGCAAGCCTGGCGCTCATCTGCACGGTCTCTCTGCCAAGTCTCTCCGCCTTCTGTTCCCAGAGGGGAGCAGGTGCCCTCCTCGGTTATCTCTGCACCTTCAACCAGGCTTATAGTCTCTCAATCCCACTGCTTTCCCACCTCTCTGCACATTACTAGCCGGTCGCCATCCAACAGGCTCGTAGACTTTTCCTGTCTCCTGGCCGCTCTCAGTCTCTTATGGATATCGGAGCAGCAATGCCCCGTCACCCACCTCAGGCCTCTCAAAGCGCCCCAAAATCCAATGGGGGGAGGTATAGGGGGTGACGCAGTACTACCTCGGCCCCCCGGAGCAAATCCTCAAGGGCCAGTCAGTCTTCCGGCATCCAGCGCCTCCAGGGGCCTCAGGAGCAGATCCCTCAATCCACGGGGCTCACCCTGGCCTCTCTTACCTCCAGGGCATACTTCTCTCTTTGTTCCTCCTCTGCCCAGCTTCGGCACCATGAGATCCAATTTTACTGACGGCAGTGCACGGGAGCCACGCCTTGCTGCCCCAACCCTCTGCATCAACAGCGGGCCTCCAGCCGGCCCCAAGCACAGGCGTTTCTGGATGGGCCTCGGCTGGGAGTCCCGCAAACCACAGCCCCAATCTTGGCCGTCCCTCCTCTCCGATGTGCCTCGCCCTCACCGCCTCTTTAAGGCAGGAAACCTCTGCATCTTCCCGGCAACCGCTCGATCGCCTCGCACTCCACCGGCTGGGGGCCTCACAAAGGGGGCGGAGGAGGGGGAACCCCCCCCTTCTGATTCGGTATGTCCCGGAGTGGGAAATAGTGTATACAGGATATTTTTGGGCGGAGGCTGCTACGGAGCTCTTCAAGGAGCGTCTGTCCTCGGCGCCATCTTTGCTCTGCCCCCATATTCTTTTTTATAACCATTATGTTTACAATATACCCAATAGCGATGTGTCATTGTAACAATAAGGATTACCTTTTTTAGTTTTAAGACGTGATAGCTCAAAAAATGTTTTGTGCTATTTGGTATGTTTAAGGAGACAATAAAAAGACTAGCTATACAACTAGGAGTTTCACAATAGGACATATCATCATCTCTTGAAACGAATGGACACTGAGTTGATGTGAAATGCTTCTAACTGCATCTTCAAGCAAGAGAAGATGGGCCTTCACTTTGCAGCATTGAGCTGCAGCCTTATAGTGATCAACCTTGTGGCGAATTTGTTTATAATGGTAGCTTTAATTCAACATTAATGTATAGACATGTTACTGCTATCTGTAGAGAGAAATTATGTCTCTTCACATTTAGATTGACCATAGCTAATGTAGACCTGACTTTCAAAATACTTAATTTTTATGGCCTCTTGTTATGTGACACATGATCAGTTGACTTCTAAGCAAGTTACACTTCTAATTATCCAACACAATGCTCTTTTTCCTTCTTTCCACCAAGAAGAAATATTCCCTTTTTGATTATTGGAGAGAAGTGATCCCAGAGGAGTCACACTATTACAGTAAAATAGGAGAGAGACTAAATGAATGTGATACACCACACAGGAACATTCTGTAAAAATGAGAAAAAACATACCAGTAGTGCATGATGTACTGATATAAAATACAGATAGTAGATAAGCCTGTTGTCAAAATGTGCCAAGATCCTGAAAAGTCAGCATAACTAACTGACCATTGTTTGCTCTCTCTTCAGTAAGTAGTCAATAATCTTGACCACAGCAGTCTCTACCTAATTGTAGGGATAAGAGTCAGACTGGCTTATTGATTGACTCTGTAAATGGTAAGTGACACTGTTTTCCTCTTGCTCTGTGACTTTAGGCAGCCTGCTATAGAACATACATTGTTTGGTTTGGTTAGATCCAGGTTAGCTAATACTGAACTCTTCTGAGCTTAAGGGAAGTATCTTTCCCAGAGGATGAGTTCTGAATCACCCAAATGGTCAGGTGCAAATTTATTTTGCAAATGAAAAAAAGCCCTTAGAGGGCATATGCATGTATGGGAAATTTGATTGAGCATGACAGTGCCATGTTTTACTGAACTTTATATGGGCATATTTACTCGCTGGTGATAATAATGACTGGTAAGGTGGTAAAGTTAGTATCTTTCGAATTTATGTGTACTTTTTTAGTTTATTAGCTCTGACTAAACAGATATATTTTTGGTCAATTAATCATGTTTACTCTTAGCAGTTACAAAGGTAATGTTGTGGATTCAGTTTCTGGACAAAAAACAGGCAATAGGGTAAGTTAGTGATCAGACATAAATAGACAAAGTATGCTTTAGATAAAATTTCTGGCCTTCAAAGAAAGAGTAATAGTTAATGTCTCCATTGCCTTAAGTGATGAGGTGATGATTTTGGTAAAGTCCAGAAGGAAGATGACGTCAAGAAATGTAGCTGAGAGACTACCAGATCACGCGCCAAGGTTAAGATCACCAAATATTGCAACAGAAGATTCACTGTCAAATGATTTCAATAGCCAGCATATATTTATTCAGATTCCTCCATTTAAAAAACTGTGTTGTTGCCTAAAATCATTTTCAGGATTCTGAAACATAAAGATTGCCTCTAAAATATCATCAACAAGAATATCACTCCATGGAGTTTAACTATAAAGATTCTACAACGTACTAGACAGTCTTTTTCCAAATTATATTTAGGACATGATAAATATATAAGACAAACCACTTATGGGGCTGGTGTCAGGGGGAATATTGAGTGTAATGCACTGAAAACAGTTGTGAATGCCTTTTTTAACATTCTTACTTTCGGTTCCCAACAGCTGTTCTACTTTTGTCTGCCACGCTGAACTGAGTCTTTTCTTTTTAACAGACATAATTAAGACCCAACCTATTCTACTTTGGCACAAGATCTGGATGTCAAACAAACTGCCCTTAATCGTGAGTTTATCAGGGACTGTCTAACATCTGGTTCGGCCTTTCAAGTACTGTGGCTAAAGTACATTAACACTTTCATGAGTGACTTAGGGGATCCCAATGTCTTTTGCCATTCAGAAACCTTAATGAAAATTAGCAGCAAGCACTTCAAAACAGACTGTCTGACTTTGTGTGAAGACCTTAGGCTGTCTGCTGAAATGATGAAGTCTAGTGTACTTAGACATCAACAGACGTGGGTCACATATGATTTGCAGCCGTATCTGAAAACTGTGTATAATGTTCAACACTGATTTGTTTTACCTCGTTTTAGGTTGTATATATTTCAACGACTAATTAATTTTACTATGAAGAATACCTTGACATTGATTTTAGACAATTGCCTTTGTGATAATGTGTCATCACAAAGTACCATGCACACTGTTGTTTATTTTGTAAATGTTATAGTGAAATAAGAAAATATTGTATTCTTCACCTATTGAGGTCATATTGTTGTAGACAATGTCGACCTGCATATCTATTTTTGCAGTCTTTATGAACTCCGTACATCTGTAATATTATGTCAAGTTTTGTGTGGGATGCTTGCAATGTCAGCAGTCCTCGATTGTCTAATATATTCTCTGTTGAAGAATTATTCAAAATCTTTTAATTGATGATGTAAATAGTGTTTTTAATATATGTTTTTATGATTGCTATGTTTTTATGTTTTTTCTTGTATGATACTGATTAAAGCCTTTTTGAGTTGACATTTGAAGGACTATTTCTGTATATAATATTGTGGCATGCAACTGCATTGGCACATTAAATTCTCCTTGTTGTCACTGTATGGTAAATGTATAAACTGTATCAAGGTCAATTGATGAGGAAGAATATGTCAGCAGGTTAACACCTGTTGCCGGGAGCTCTAGGGATGATCCTGATTACTTTGCCCTGCCAATACCATTTGAAGATGACTCTGGTGAATTAGTGATTTTTTTAATTAAGAAGCCGCCTCTGGGACAGTGGCACCCCATTCTCCCTCATCCTTCTTTGTAATTCATATGAACTCACTATCACTTTTATTCCTGGTCTTCACTTCAATGTAACAGTTCAGTGTTTCACCTTTCTGTTGGTTTTGCACTTCAGTTTTGGTGCACCATGGGCAAACAGCTGCAGCTCAAGTCTCCATTCGGGTAATTATAGGCAGTAGAAGTGCCAGCATTGATGGTGCATTGGTCTTGGGTACTAGCAGGGAGAGCAGCGGCCTTGAAGTGGCAGTGGGTGCAGGCGTGGATGCACTTCCATTTGAGGGCAGATCTCTGCGAATGAAGGAATTGCAAAAAGCTTCTACTTTCACCCCATTCTGATAAAGGTACAGGCAGAGCTGTAGCCCTGAGGGAGAGAGCTTGGTGGGACTAATATAACGGGAGCCATGTTAGTGCGAAAGGAAAAGACACAGGAGGGCTTTGCTCTGATCTCCACCCCCATTTTTGTGGCACCAATATCGAAGGCAGCCCCTTTCAAAGTGGTATAAAAAAATAGATATTCTCACCGGTCCACAAGGTTGAAGATTTTTGCAGCTCCTTCTGAGGTAGGTAATGAGCAAGTACTGTAACCATACGCACATTGAGGAAAGCCTTTGTATGCAACATATGTGACTCTATAAATGTGCGTGTTAAGTCAGCTGGGAATAAAGACTCAGCACAAGGAACAATATTAACACCATTCCCTTAGCTAAATCCCTTTTTTAAAGTCATGGAGAAGAAGGATAGGGAAGACATAGACAAGGATACGGAAAAGGGCAAAGATAATTTACCTCAACAGCAGGAGGACCTGCAAGGAGGGGTGACCAATGTTCTGACTGAAGCTGTGGTACTCCCTAATGGAGGCCAGCATCCTGCAGGCCCCCTGACTATATTCTTAAAATTCTCCACTGTTCCTCCAATGAATAGATATGACATTTTGTCTGACTACATCACTCTAGGGCTGGAAAATGTCTGCATCTCAGCACATGTAAGACTAGAGGGTTCACAGATGATTAAGCAGTCCAATGAGTCTGAGGAGGGAAAATTACCCTCCATTAGACCTACTGAAACTAGTGTGATTCACAGAGGTGAAAGTTAATCTGTAGCAGAACTCCCTTTGATTCTGAAATCTGAGATAATGCAGAAATGTGAGATCTCAGAGTGAAATGAATTAGAGATCCTGGGTGTGTTTTTAGTACTGGAAGGCAAACTTGATGCACACAACTCCTAGAAAAATGGATGGCCCAGGCAAATCAGGAGTTCAGCAAAAATGTGCAGGAAATTGAAGCTTTACATGAGCAGAACAAACAGCTGAGAGAGGACATTGAAAAACTTGAGATTCACTTTAGAAGGAACAATCTGAGGATATTAAACATGCCAGAAGGGGTAGAAAAGTCTGATATAAAAGGATTTTTCATCAATGTTTTGGGAGAATGGTTTCTGAAAGACAGACCAGATGTTAAGCTGGAGGTGGATATCCAGAGGGTCAATATAGACCTATTCAGGCATAATTTAAAACGCAAATACCCAAGGAACATTCTGGTGAATTTTCAGACCCATTGTTTGAAAGAGCAAATCTTCTCGGCTGAAGCTTAAATTGTTGTCATATGGAACATTGAAATACTAGATTAGATAGGAGCAGAATAATAGTGCAAAGGCAATTGAAGTTGTGGGAGAAAATGGATACCTTAAGAGACCCCAGGGCCACCATTCTGCTAATTGAAAGGGATGTGTGGAAATGAGATATATAACCCTAGTTAGGTTGGAAGAATCTTTAAGGAAAATCAAACTATTTGTTGGTCCTAGCAGTTGAAATGGTCATAAAATAAGACACCAATATGGAAGATGGTGGCGGGCAGTGAATAGTCTATAACTCTGAATGAGAGCTGTTAGCTTTGCACTGGATAGATTAATTATGTTGATAGGTAAGACACATAGAATAAATAGTACACGTAGCATGTACCCCTAGAGAGGCCCTTAAGGCGTGATGATGGCTCCATATATAAGTTAGTATGTTCTTTAGGGTGGTTTCACTAGGTTGGGGAACATGTTGAAAAAAACATTTTAAAAATGCTCAGAGCATTCATTTGATTCCCGATGGATGATTGCAGGCACAGATGAGCGAGATTTTGGGTGGAGTCATGTACAATAAGTGATGGGAATCTCAGTAGAAATAGTTAGGTGGAATATTAATGGTTTATGTGTCAGGAAAAAGCAAAGTTTGAGTCTGGAATTTTTAAGAGGTAAGAATGCCCAAGTTATTGTTCTTCATTTTCAAAATGTGTACCTGGGTGCAGGAAATAATTTCTTCTGGTCAAAGAATTAACACAAAGGTAAAAAGGAACTGTGAGATTGGAGTTATAAGGTATACAATGGATAGTTATGGCAGGTGGTTAATAACCATTCTGTGAATAGACGTCTTTGAATGAACCTGTACACCACATTATGGTCCCAATTGTGATGATCTCTAGCACTTGAATATTCTAGAACAGCATTTGATGGAGTCCCCCTCTCCATATTTTGAGGGGGTGATTTCAATGCTATTTTAAACAATGAGATTGCCAAAACATCCAAATGTAACTATATAAGTATGTCAAAAGTTAGAATAAGGTAAAATTACATGATTGTGGATATAGGCTTATTTGGCATTTGGTAGGAGAAGTCAGGGAATCAGAAGGATTATACCTTTTATAGTAACACATTTCATCATCACTCTCCAATAAACTATTTCCTCCTAGATAGATCCTTCATTCACTTGGTAAGGTCAGTTATGCATCTCTCTGTAACAATTTCTGACCACTCTGCTCTGATGCTTTCCCTAGAAATTCCTGTGGCTATGCCTCAACAAAGATGGACGCTAAACAAGGTTCTCCTTTTAAACGGACACTTCATTGAGGACTTAAGTCAGAAAACAAGGGACTTTTTTTAAACTAACGTATGCAGTGCTAGTTGTGAAATACTTGTAAGGCATATCTGAGGGGGTTTACCTCATAGATAACATATATAGTGAATTGTAAGACAAGGAAAGAGACAATAATTTCATTGCCAGAATTGTGCAGAAGAAGAGAGAAATACATTCAGCTGCACCGGGCTCATCACGTGGAAACTTTACTTTGAGGTTGAAGTTAGAGTGCATGCAGATTGAGTACAAGACCATCTTAAAGCAAAGGGTACAAGCTAAGTGAAATGCTAGTAAGTTGCAGAATTATGAATACAGTGGTACTCTGTTAGCGTGGAAGACCATGGTACATATAGCACAGAACCATGTTGATTCACTAGTAAAATCAGGCACAAGAGGAATTTTGA
The DNA here is from genome assembly GCF_031143425.1 of Pleurodeles waltl. NCBI lineage: Eukaryota > Metazoa > Chordata > Amphibia > Caudata > Salamandridae > Pleurodeles > Pleurodeles waltl. The sequence continues at coordinate 779,996,638 of NC_090444.1, forward strand.
ATGCAACCAAGGAAATAAAGTGGAAATGTTAAATACCCTAAGTGCAGTCTGTAGGGAGAATATTGACCCTGAACCACTTAAAATTAAAGGCTGGTTATTGAATTGAAAAATACCTTTTCTTTCTGAGGAACAATTAACTGTCCTCCAGGCAGAGATAATTGACAAAGATATTAAGAACAAGGTAATTGGGTTAAAGAATGGAAAAGTGTCAGGCCGGGATCCCTGAAGAACTGTATAAACAAATAATTAGCAGATTAGCTCCAGTATGGAAAACTATTTTTAATGTTATATACCTGGATAACAAACTCCCACCCGCCTTTGGCACAAAGCCACAGTTGTTATGATTTTGAAACTAGGTAATGATCCTAAGAAGTCAGATTCCTGTATATCCTTCTCACTATTGATTTGAAATTATAAACTTTTCACTGGAATTAGGCATGCAATTGTTCACCAAATCAGAAAGGCTTTATTGCGGGGAAGCAGCTATATGAGCTAACCCAGCTTCTCACTGGGGCAATTGATATGGGCAAAACGTTCTATACCCCCCTGACAATCACCAACGTAGATGCTGCAAAGGCATTTCATAGCGTGAACTGCATGTATTTTGGGCAGTATTGAAGATTTTTTGGTGCTCGCACTAATTTGATAAGGACAAACCTTTTATAAATCACCCATAGCAAGGATATTGATCAATGGTGACCTTACTCAAACCTTCATGATTTATAGAGGCACCAGACAGGGGTGCCCACTTTAAACAATATTATTTGATATGTATGTAGAACCCTTGGCACAGACGATTCATTTAGATCAGTCTAAGCTTCAGTTCGAACTTCAAGTTTTTGAAGTTAGGATAGCAATGTATGCGATGATTTAATCCTATTTACTGCTAACCCAGAATACTCTATGCCACAATTTGAGCAACACACTGAGGTGTTTAGGGAAATGTCCATTTACTAAATAAATAAGGAAAAAACTGAGGTCAAGGCATGGCCAAATATAAACTCTGCATACCATCTCAAGGATCAGATTAGGTATTTGGGGATATTCATAACACAGAATTTAGATGCTCTTCCTAGACAAAATATGGCTAAAGCTTGGAAAGCTATTGTAAAGGGTGTTATGGGGATGGGAGAATCTACCATTAGGTATTCATAGAAGAGTAAATATTATCAAAATGATGATTCTTCCTAAATGGACCTTTTTGTCTAATAATATACTGTTATCATTTCCAAACAAGGAGATCCAGATATTGCAAGGGAGGGTATGTAGTTTCATCTGGCCGCCTAAAGTTGCAAGGACTTCCTGGAAAAAGCTTAGGAAGAAATTAAAACAAGGGGGCTTAGACTTGCCAGGTTTCCAGATGTATTTTTTATACTTTTCATTTTAAAACTTTCCAGCTCCTAGCAAGGAAACTGGACCAACGTTATATAGAGTGCAGCTATTCTGCTATGTTAATGCACTTGGATTTAGATTTTTTTTTAAATAAGTTTGGAGACCCAAAATTTTACGAGCGAGAGAGGCTGAAAGTCCTTCTTGCAACATTCATGGTATGGGTTTATTTGAAGGAAGCTTTTAAGATCCAATCAATCAATCAATCAATCAGGATTTGTTAAGTGTGGATAATCATTCGGAAGATTATCCACGTGCTTTCAGCTCCCAGGGAGCTCATTAAAACATCCAGGACTTGAGGGCCCTCCTGAAGTGAGGTGATGGTCCGGAGTTGTGTGTGGTGGCTATTCCAGGTCATCATTGCACTGTGGGAGAAGGAGTACGCTCGACTTCTACTTCTGAAGGTGGTGAGAGAGGGGGCTAGTTGTAGGTAAGCAGAGTGTAGTTACTTAAAGATCGTACATAGCATGCACAGAGTGAGGAAGCAGGTGAAGGAGATTGCGTTGAATTGTGATTTCATGGTGAGCTTGCAGTTAATGATGATTCTGAGATATCTGGCATGGTTGGAGTACATGGGTGCAGTTCCTAGGCTTAACAGCCACCATGAGTCCTTCCATGGGTTGCTGTTGTTGCCAAAGATCAGTACTTCAGTCTTTTATGCGTTCAACTACAGGCAGTTGTTCCTCATCATGCATCTATGGAAATTGGTCCTATTGGTGGAGGGGTTGATGGAGAGTGAGAGAATGAGTTGGGTGTCATCTGCGTAGGGGATTATGTTGAGGCCATGTGATATAATGATGTTGGCCAGCAGAGTCATGATCCACTACTATACAGACTCAGCACCTACTCTCCTGGAACCTCTGAGTGTTCAATAGATAAGCTTAGTCACCATTTGGGGAATGGGAAATTCAGCACTTCGGGGGATCTGAGGGATGGTCGAACTCCTATTGCCTGGTAAGCTCTTTTGGGGTTACCTGAAGGGGAAATCTCAAAGTTTAAATGTCTACAGTTATAATCATGGTGGTCTGCTCAGAGACTATCAGAGATCAATTACTGAGGACATGAAGTATTTTTGGAGGACAATAAGCAAATTAAGCAAGAAGGAACCCTATATTATTTGATATTGTTACAGCAGAAGATAAGAAGAATACAGACCTGCATTTGATATGGGAACAGGCTTGCCAGAGTTTGCAGTAGAAGAATTATAGCAAGTATCTTTAATTCTATTTTGTATCAGAGTAAAGTCTGCACCGGTAAAACAAGACCATAGAGCTTACTGGACACCTCAGAGACTGGCCAAAATTATGCAAGTGACACTAGGATGTAAGTGGTCCAATCTGTTAGGAGCTGATGACAAACATATCTTTCTAGACTGTCCCACATTTGTACTTTTCTGAAGTGAGGTAAGTAGCATTTTAAAGGAAAATATGAGAGCCAAAGTCAAGGTATGCCATACTTTAATTTTATTTGGCATTAATATAGCATTGAACAAAATGAGCAAAAGCCAAAAAAGCCTACTGTTCATCTTGATTTTGTTAGAAAGAAGCAAGATTTATTAAAAAAAGGATCTTACCTGAGCTCCTGTCAGGATCAGACCGGATTAAGTCAGTAATGTATGTGAGCCAATAGGGCTTGGGGAATACGAATAAAGGTGTTGAAAGGCTGTGGTGCTCCTTTATAGTCTGGCAAGTGAACAGTAACAGTCCAACGATTACACAACAGCTCTGCTGAAGTAGGATTGGATTATCATACATGTAAAATTATTCTACAAGGGCATTCGGTCAGTACTACAGGGAGCCTAAAACTGAAATGACGACAAATAAAATATATAAACACTATCGACCTATCAAGAAAGCAGGTTCCTGGACAATATCAGTTCTTGAGAGGCCTGATCTACACTGTGTTGGTTAAATTTTAATACTGTGCCTTGGAGGTTTACCAATAATATCTGTCATAAAAATAAAAACCAAAAAGAAACAATCAGCAAAGGTTTCAACTTTAAAATTGGCAGAATAAAAATAATTATTGTTTTCATCCTGCTTTGTGGATTTTATGATACTCCTAGACAATTATTGCTCAAGCCAGTCCTGAGGAATTATTGTATTGGCTCTAGATGGGAAGCTACTTACCTCCTTGAGTACCAGGAGCATAAGCAGGCTGTGGTAACGACGGGACAGTTGAAAAAAAGAAGCACTAGTGATTTGACTCGAAACATTTAAAAATGTGTTTCGTTTTTCTATCTGTAGCTAAGAATTTATTACCATTATGGTTTGATATTTTTGAATTATGTGAATTAAATTGTTCAACTTGATCAAGCACTAGATCAGGGAAGGAAACATCATAGCCGGGAACTTTACCAATGATACTTTTAGTAGTCAATTTTCTTCTGCTTATAATTTGAAATGAAAATTTTGCAGCATTTGTATTTGAACTCAGGTTGCAAAGATTAATCAAGGAAAGAATAATTATTATATGGATAATAATCTGCCATATCTATTTCTGCCTTTAAATGAAGACTTTCTTAACCCTCTGGCTAAAAGGATAAAAGGACAATGATTGGGCATCTGGTCCTGATTTAGATATTGGAAGGCAAGTTACTCCATCACAACAGTGACGGATATCCTGTCTTCTGAAATCTAAATCCTATAGAATATAATGGGATTTTGATTTTGGCAGACGGGATTTCCGTCACCATTGTGACTGAGTAATTCATCCACCAATAACTAAATCAGGCCCTCTGTTGTTAACCAACTTGGAGAGACTCCAAACGTTTCACACTGAGAGAGCTGAATCACTTACCATCTGTCCCTCATATTTAAAAGTTTAAAGGCCTTCAGGGTTCTGAAGGGAGTAAAACTAGAGATCTTCTTCTGTGAATACCTGAAAGCCTTCACATATTTGAATTTGGTAAATGCAAACATTTAAAGCTTATCCTTTCTGATCTTGAGATACACATCTTCATACATTTGGAGACCAACAGTATGGTGGTACTCTGTAAATTATCTTTACAGGTTTTGGGTAAGCCCATGTGGAGATATTTGGAACATGTCTGCTACTCCATCTAGCAATTATGGTTCCTGTCAACCAGCTCATGGTGTAAATGGTAGGGAGAGGGAGATTCACCACATAGTTCTACTCTTTTGTTTGATAAGATCTTCATCTAGACAGTTAATTAAAAATCAATAAACAGGCCATATATTTCTTGTGCATTTAGGACATGGGTTTTAGGACAATATTTAAAGCAGTAGCAAACATGTTTCTCTCCATGTATGCTATCAGAGCAAAAAGGCTCCAATTTGAAAAGGTTTTGAACTATGCCTTATTCTTTGAAATTCAGGAATAAGTCACATATATTAATGAAGAAGATTTATTGACTAATCAAAAAGTGAGAAGTGGTACCACTAATCAATTCCATCAGGTTTATTAGGTTTTTTATGATTCAGATTTAATTACTTTTTGTCATTATAATTGAGCATAGTGTGTATGTGGTGTACATCAACATTTTCAGTACTATACTCTGCTATGTTATCTTGTGTTTGTCACTTATAAATTGTCCATGCACTCCTGTGAGAGTTCTGATTTCTCGACAGTGTTACATGTCAGTACCCTATTTACGGTGACAGTTCTGCTTGCCTGGGTCAGAGACAGGAGTCATCCAGGAGTGCTGAGAGCTGTGTGATATAACACAATCTGTACAGATGCTGATGTTGAAAATGCTAGCAGAATTGGGACATACTGAACATCTTAATATTCATACAATGTGGCCCTGGGGTTAATGTTGATATTTTTGTGATTTACCTTGCATAATGCTCCCGCTGGCAGAAAAACACCCTCGTTTAGAACTACTCAATAATGGGAGATCTGTCAAAAATTGTCAGGTGCCCTGTCTTTCAAATTCATTGCATCCCCTGGCCTTATTTCAAGTTTCTGAAAACCACCGTAGCAGGTGGAACTCAGACTAACACGTTGTTAGAAGGGTCACTCTATTTTATTTATTTTAGGTTGCCCTTCAGATGCTATACCAATGTTTTTTCCTGTCTGAGGTTTCAATGCACAGATAGCATCACTGGTGATGAAAAAACAATGTTCAAAATGTGCCAAAACATGCTACACATGTGAAGGACCTTGCTTTTTTTTGTCCCCCCAAAAATTCTACTGTGTGGGTTTCTCCTAAAAAAAGAAATGCGGCACAACCCACCATATCACCACGGCTGAACAGACCTGCTGTCATCAGCTCTTCTGCCATTTCAGTGGGAGCAACTTTGACAAAAAATTATGTTGACCCTGTGGCCAAACCTTTATTGGATGGAGCCAAACTTGCCTTGCCATATAATACTTGCACTTTTTCGGTCAAAACGTGGCCTACTACAACATTCAAAATTATGCTAATAGGACCCTAGCAACACACATGGCAATTAGGGCTAATAGCCATCACACAATAGTAAAGATATTAAAAGAAAAAATACTCAATCTATGTAAAGTCGGTATACAAAAGATAAAGCATAAACACTGCTAAAGCACAAATATTCCAGGATATTTCTTTGGAGAACTAAGACACGCCAGAAAAAGAAGTACAATCACAGATTTATGTCAAAACTAGAAAGGGGAAAAGACTACCAGGCAAATTAGTGTTTTACTGTCCATACACTGATACGTAGTCCATTCAGTAAAAGGCTGAGGACAAAAGTCTCCAAATGACTGTGCATCATGTCCTCATGCCTCGTTTCTTCATTTGTCCTGGATGTTCTACCTTAGTTTTTTCTTTTTGCCTCAGTTTTACTGGTCCCTAATGCCAAATGCCTCTCCAAACTGCTCTCCAGGTACAACCTTTACATACCATAACTCAAAGAGACCTCATCTGTTCCCTCAAATCCATAAAGTTGAGGTGGTACCCCTTGAACTCAAATACCAAAATTCTGGTTGGTAATTGCAGTTCTATAGTTTTGTGATACAATAACTGCACACATGGTAAAGGACTATTTATCACCAATTAAATTAAGTCCATTGCTAGACAAGGGAGGGAGTAATTTTTTTGGGCCTATTCACAAAGGCAAATTTATACACAAGTAAATCTACACATTGAAATCTACTCTTACACTTACATTTATGGTACATTTACTACTTTTGGCCATTCACCATTTCCGAGTGTTCTGCAAATTATAGACGTAAAACACAGAATTGAGCCAAATCTAGAGTGTAAAGTTACTACTATTATCTTTTCACATGTAGGTGGAGGTCTCTGCCACTTGGGCTGAGTTCTCCCTATAGTAAAGCAGAGGAAAAAATGTAAAACTTTTATAACATTTTTAAAAGAATTAGTAAATATGTTTTTATGTTGAATCTTAAAGACAATTAATTTTATATATATTTAAATATAGAAAAAAGTAAAAGCTACAAAATTATTAACTGAATTTTGAATTAAATGTTTAACTACCTCAAATATATTGAAACATTTTTTTAGATTTATAAAAAAATCCTCATCTAAAGTAAAATGTGTATAGTAATTTATTATGTAAAAATTAATAAAACGTATGTGTAGATTTATTCAAATTAATTTGAATTTTGTAGTAGACTTTCCCTATCATCGCACCACCCCTGGCCCTCTCACATTTACTTCTAAGTTCTAAGTAGTAAACTTGCATGTGTGGTGGTCTGAACCTAAAAAGAATAAGAGAAGTGGAAATTGGGATTCACGCCCATAGGTTTGTGAATTGCATGCATGTATAATATAAGGGCCTGATTTAAGAAAAGTGGCGCTGCACCCAGTGCAGCGCCACTTTTCTTGTGCCCCTTAGTGCCCTTTCTTGCACCTCTTAGTGCCCCCCTAACACCACCATGTGTGCGCCATATCTACGATACAATGCACTATGGTGGTAATTAGGGGAACTAGTGTCAACATTTTTGGCGCTAGTTCGAGCTTTACAGCATTAGTATAAAAAAGGTTGACGCTAATCCTGCAAAGCCCATTAAGGCCCATTGAAAACAATTGTGTGCCTCCTATTAACACCTGCTCTAAGCATGCGTTAAAATTGGCAGAAAAAATTATGCTTTTTAAATTTGGCACTGCGATTTTTGCCTTTTGGGCCACATTAGCGTGAAGAAAAGTATGCTAATAAAGAGCAAGGAGGCACTAGGGGCTCTTAAATCAGTCCCTAAGTTATGTACTGCATGCTCCCTGTTTAATAATTGTTAACGCTGAATTTCACTAATGAATATTCATGTTTTGTATTTGCGTACAAAATGAATTAACGTAGAAAAAATAATGCACGCATTTGAAGTGGCGCCCACCTGAGTGGCCATCAATGTTCACTAAGTGTACTTATTAATAGCTTATTAATGTAAAATGTTGAGCTTATGTTTGATTAATGCAGTAATATGTCATTTTAAGGGTTATGTATTGTGTATTATCTGTATTCATTTGCAGGTCTTAACTTAGCGAGGTCTTGGGCCTAATTGCATGGCCTCATGTCAAGCTGCATTTCTTAGGTGACTAATAAACCGGCTGCTTAGAGAATTAAATTGTGAGTTTCTACTGTACTGACCATGTGCTTGTAGCTGAAGTTAGTTCTCATGAGAAACTGCTTGCTAGAAGATGTTGTACTAGGTAGGGAAACATTGTAGAATGTAGTGTATGTAAGAGTGACCTTCCCAGGAGAAGGCAATGGATGCACTGACTGGAGTATAAGCTGCAACAATATTGATACCTGACGAGCGCAATGATGAGGACGGGAGAAGAGGAGCCAATCATCGACTTGTGAACCGTGTAGTACTAAAACTTTAGATTTGGGGTTTTATTCTTATTGGACTAAATGCAAACTGTGATTCTTTGACCCAATCAGGATGTGGGAATTAGTTTTAGGAAATCTAACTTAGCCGGACTGCACTGAGAGGAGAGAGTCCATTAGCAATTTTCTTCCTAAACGTCCTGAGAAGACATTCCACGATATTCTTCTTAACTGTCTTGAGTGTTTAGTTATTCTTTTCTGAACTGCATGAAGAGACTTTGCTTTTCTGAACTTTGATGCTGAATCTTGATGTCTTGCTGATCAAACTGATGTCCTATTGACAAAGACTGTCACAGCTTGCTGAACCATACTGAGGCAAGATATAAGACGATGTTACAGATTGTTATGTCTATTTGCTTTTGTCCCTATGTACCAACCGCTATTTTGACAGAGCCCTAGTTAGATGTTTTTCCAAATTTGTTTGACTAAATTGTTTTGCATGAAGTCCAAACATGCTATTCTAAATTGATATTAGGGTTCTCACTGATGAAATTCGCTACATGTAATAACAGTTGATGTCTTTTCTTCTCTGAATCTAAATGTATGCTATTTCGTTTGCACAGTTATACTTGCTATTAATAATTTGTACTGTAGTCTTAGACTGTGTAATAGCTCAATATTTGATTAGATTGTGATTATTTCACCGGCTGGATCAGCCAATATTGTTTTTGTATCTTTATCATTTGATTTTGAGATTTAAGTTATGTGACATTAGCATTGCTAATATAGGGAAATAAACATTCTAACTTTTGCATAAAGGTGTGGTTATTCATGGCCACAAGGTCATGGTGTGTGGAAATGACTGACTCATATTATTAATGTCATTGATTATTATTGTTATTGATCTGTAATTGGTACAGGATATATGGTGGGAACTAACCGAAGCACAGTCAAAAAGTCCATTGGCCTATACCTGTCTCCCTTGTAAGTTTACTTACTAAGGTCTGGAGCACTAGCATCATCAGTAACATTACGTCTGGTTCCCAGCTCAAGCTCTATTAGTCTACCCTGCTGCTGCTGTCACCTTCTCTTTGTAGCAGCCAGAAGCCAACTCAAGGAGTCCAGAAATACCCACATTGATTACCAAAAACCTCTAGACCCCCTCACGAGATACTGAGATAGGTCTGCCCAGGACTTCTCTAGGAGTTTAAAAAAAAGACTCTGTCTGCACACTTGACCCATGTGTTCATGTTTGTTTGTTCACAATAGTTGAATTGCATAATTGTTGCTTTTGATTAGCAAATAAAATCCATCCAGTATGCTGTGAATACCAGTCTATCACTATTCTCTGCAGCCTGGAAGTCAGAAGAAGTTTCCTTGAGGCACACTTGAAGTCTCCTACCCAACTGTTCAGGAGACAACCACCTGGATGGACTGTTCCCTAGCCAGGTTCTAGAGCTCCAAGAGATCCAATATTATCCTTATTTTGTAATGTGAACCAGTAAGCCCACTCTACAGTCCAGTACACTGTCTTCTCACTTCACTTACAAGACCCCCACCCCTCCACAAACCTCTGTTCAGACATGCAAGCAGATGAGATATCAAACCTGAAAGATGCTTGCCAACCAACACACGTAAAAAGGAGAAAAATATTATTTCCTCTGTAAATAGATCTTTATCACTGAGACACTTCATTTTATTTTTCCCTGTCATATTTTCTTAGCCCACTGGTTGTATCCTTTCTATTTTGCATGAAATGTAGTTTCTCTATGTATCAGGTTCAGTTGGTGATCTCAGACCATGTAGTAGAGAGTATTGTTCTTACTAGAAGGTTGCAATCCTCTATGTTCTCAAATGATCATGAGCAACACAGCATTTACAATCAGTTAATGATCAGGAACCACATATCTTTGGTTTAACATAGGGTGCTGGCATTATGGCTGTAATTCACTTATGATTTTTAGCTGCTTTATTGCTTGTTTGATTCCTATTGTTTGGCTCTAGTTGTACAGTATGCATACCTGTATATTTAAGTTGTTACTAAAGTGTTTCTATTCATATACAAAATTCGAATGGGTAAGCATTTATTTCTTTACTGCAACTCCTGTTAAAGTGTACATATTTTTAAACTTCATACCAACTACTTTGAGCTAAGCCTTGACTGCTTGATTAGGCTATGATGGAAACTCAGGAAGGTGTAGTAGACAGGTTTTTGTACCTAGTATCCTGGTTTAAAGGGCACCCTGGCAATTTCCTCTTTCATATTGCCGAACAAGTGCTGTGACTACAGTTATCAGTTAAAAGATCTGACAAACAGATCAACCTTTATACAGTAATGATAACTAATGAGATGGAGCAAAACCATGTAATGCTTATTATTGAATGTGATATCCGATAACTACAAAGATGGCCAAGGACAAATGTTGAAAGACTATCAATGTGATGGCTGACATTGTTTTGAAAGAAGGAAACTGCAGCAAAGTCTGTGACTTTTAAAATATGACTGATGACTGAATTAAACAGAAGAAAACCGTGGTTTCATCAAAATTTCAAAGTTTCATTATATCGAGAACAGTTTATGGCTAAACTTGGAATTTTGTTGACATTGCTCTCAAACAAGAGACCTTCATAGCTAAGTGGTTGATTTGACTTCCATTATCAAGTACATACTTGGTAAGGATATTACCATGATGGTTCAGGTGTTGCAGCAGAAATACATGGATAATAGCATGAAATGTTCACCATTCAGTGCAACATGATATAGCCCCAAAGGTTCTAGTGTTAAAAGAAATAATATGAATGTGGTGATTGCCACTGTCTTAGGAAATAAAAGTGCAGAAGAAGTCATTCATTTCAAAGCAGACTGGGATAGTAACAAACAGATGATAATCCTGGCATCATTAAATCCAAAAAGGTTGTGGATAGTGATAGAAGGCAAGGGATTAACCAGAAAATGTAAATCCCCCCACTTTGAACTAAAGCTCTAATGGCACAAAGCAGGCAAAGCAAGTGAGCCCAACCCTCAGCAGAAGAGCTCCATTGTCTCTTCCATCCAAACATTTATTTTTCTATTCACCTGATATCCACTCTTTTTCCTTTCCATTCTGTCATTGATTGATTCTTTCATCATCATTAACCTTGTTCTCTCCTCCTTCCACTCTGCCATCTTTTTAGCCATCCTTTGACTCCCTCACCCATCTATTGCTTTACTCTGCCTTCTTTCTACCTGTTCAGCCACCTATCCATCCCTTTACTCTCCCATCCTTTCTTCTGCCCATCCACCTATCCATCTATCCCTTGCCATCCTTTCACCTTTTCATCCACCTACTCATCCATCCATCACTTTACTGTGCCATTATTTTTACCTGTCCATCCACCAAGCCATTTAGTTACTCATCCATCCATTTATATGTGCACCTATCCATTCTCTCATCCTTTAAACCACTCATCCTTTCACCCATTCATCTATCTACCATCCATCTACCCACCCATTCATCCACCTACATATTCACCCACCCAATTATTCATCTACCCTCCCTTCTTTCCACTCTTCCTTCCATTCAATATTTCTTTCTTCGTTCTCTTTTCTATTTTCCAATCTTTTGTAATTCCTTACTCATGCTTGATCTTCTATTAATGTTAATATGTTATATGCCTTATTGTGTTAATTGCCATGTTTCGTTTGCCGAGATGTAGACAGAAGAGACCCATAAAGAACCCTACATTGCTAAAGTGGGGGGTTCAGGATGCCCCTGATCGAATACTACAGATCCACTGGGGAAAATGCCCACGCAGTTATCTCAAACAGGAAAGCATATGCTGTTACAATGTCTGTTCCCATTTCTACACTCAAACAACAAAGCATGTGACTATATTAGGTGTTAATCCCACCAATCTGAAATGTCTCTGAACAAATGAATCAAGTTATGATATTTTCAATTCATAACACCAGTCTGAAGGTGCTATAGTTCCAAACCAAAGGGATTTGCAGTTTGTAGTATTACCGCAGACATTATTTTTTTTTTAAAAAGGGCAATAATATACCAAGTAATCATAATACAAATGCAAATTTAAACAAACTAGGCTTACATTAAAGTAGCCTACCTTCCGATAAAAAGTACACAATATGTTTAAAAATGCAAGTCATATCAGGCTGAAAATGTTTGAAAAAAATACCTCATATGAGATGCCTTGAGTAGGAAGGGTGATATTCCATGGCCAGCTTTATTGATTCTGCTAGTAATTGTGATAACATATTAACTAGAAATTAGTAGGTTAATTTGCATTTCAATAATGGGCACTTTTCCTATGGTGGTGAAGTTGATCAGTGGGCAATACATGTTCGATCATGCCTGGAAAAGCTGTGCATGCTGTCCTACAATGATTGAGGGGGTCAGGCAGAACTGGGTTAGCCAATCAATGCCCATAACCCCTGACCAACAGTATGTTGCTTTTCAGAATGACATGAGTAAAAGTTAACGCGGCTCCACGCCAGCCAGGGGATTTTGCCAGCCACCGGGCAGATTGACTAATCTCACAACACCTTTATCCAGCTTAGTTAAAGAAGGAACTGCCTCATCCTCAGAGGATATGCCTACATTATCAGGTGTTAGAATTTGATTCTACATGCGAGGGTGGGTGCCCTGATTATATGAAGTCACGTCCGCCATTTTGTTTTTCTACAACACCCGAGCAGCTGAAATGCTCAACACAGGATATTTCTTCAAATTCCCCCTTATGCCTCATACGTTTACTCAGAACTTTGGTTTTCTTTATTATATTTCCATATGCTCTTCACAAATTATATGTTTACCTGACATAAAGCAAGAGTCATTCTTTGCTTTATTTTGAGCAAGGACCTTAGCGAATAGCAATTTTATAAATTGCCACTATTTATCTTCTACATTTCCCATGCCTCTTTTATATAGAACACCATAACTTAAAATCAGATCCACTCCATATGGTGATGCAGCCCAAACCATCACATTTTGGCACCTCCACTCTTGCTTTACTTAAACGGGTGAAAAAAGACCTACATTCATCAGTCAAATCTCCTCCTCCCATTCCTTTAGAGCGCCTTCTTTAAGAAATACGCTTATGTGGAGGAAAAAAATTGATGAATCCAGAACCTGGATTACAAATGGTCTGGTATTAAAAACAGACTCAGGCCCTCATTATAAGGCTGGCAGTGATCAGACCGTCAGCCTCGCAGTGGCCGTCTTACTGCCGTGGACCCGGCAGTAAAGACCTCCACATTACAAGTTGTGGGGTTTGGCAGAAGCCAAACCTCCACGATGCCGCCCGGCCGGATTCCAAGTCTGCACACGCCAGACTTTCTGTGGTGGTCACCCCCCACCGAAAACCCTGGTGGTAATGCATCCGGAGGCAGGAATCCCCATTCCTGTTGCCGGCAGACACATGCACACATGACCCCACACCTCCATGCACCGCCCCACCTGTACACACACTTACAAACCCCCAGTCCTCCACATTCTTCCATACATCTCCCAACCGTACACACCCATCCAAACACCCACACCCGCACTCACACTGACATACACACACACCCACTGACACATATGCACCCCCCTGTGCATACATTCACACAGTTCCCCACTGCATACGCACACTTGCACACATGCACCCCACTCACTTGCAGCCTTGCACACATGCACCCACATTCTCACACATACACGCACACACCACACACTTGCACCCAACACTTCCACCCACCCCCTTTTGGACAATCACTTCCCTTCTCTGTCGAGGAGGTATTTCTAGGAGGGGATGGGTCCTGGCGGTTTTGTACTGCCAGCACCACCATGCCAGCAAGCCTCCACCAAACCGTATTACGCCTCATAATACGGCTTGCTGCCGTGGCGGTTCTGACTGTGCAAACGCCTCTTCGGAGTCAGACTTCTGCCCATAAATGGCCAGAAGTCCTCCAATGACTCCTAATATGGTAGTCAGCAGACCGTCAGGACTGGCGGTCTGTTGGCTGCAGCAGCTTTTGGGGTCTCACAAAAAGACCACCGAAGCCATAATAAGGGCCTAAGTCTGGTGGAGCAAAAAAATGTATTCAATGCCTGGTACCACTCATCAAACTGCCTGTTAACAGTATGAGGTGGTCACCTCATAAAACAAGTAGAACATCTCCAAAATTAAAGTAAATGGAATAATCTTCATATTTATGGTTTGGCAGAGGGCCTGGAAGGCTCCAATCTTTTGCCCTTTTTTAAACCTTTATACCTATAGTACTTGCATTACTGCAAACACCTGTCCTAAATATTCAAAGAGCTCATACACTTGGTCACAGTCCTCATGGTTCTTCAACATCTAAAAAAAACTAGAAGCCTTTTTTTATTTTTTAGAACACACTGAATTGCTAAAAGCCCTTCATGCAGCTAAAAGTGATGTATGTCATGGTCAGGTACTAATTTGTTCTTCTCTCAGAATTTAGCTAAAACAACAGCTGACAGATGAAAGTTCTTCAAAATATGAATTCCAGATTTGGTCTGTTCCATCCTTGTCTGTTCAAAGTTACCTACAACTATAAAAATACTACTTATGAGGACTCAACTTAGTTGCAGTAGTTCCTGGATAGGTGCTATGAAGACCAAATGGATGTGACCAGGCCTTTTAATATTTGATCGCTCAAATGTACTTTGAACCTGCTACCTTCTTAACTCTCTTGCAATTTCTGTAATTTCTCAGTTGTTTTAAATTATTTTATCTTATGTTCTGCCCTTCTTTGTATGTGCCGTACCTCAGTTTGCTGAATGTTCTTGTGTCAGTTTGAAAGATTTAATTCCCTCCCTCAACATGTTCTGGAGTCCGATTGTGTTGTCTTCCTCATGTGGCTTTTCTATGCTCAAATTTATGTTTATCTTTAAGATATATCATCTTTGTTATTTTCTTCATGTAGTTTGTTTCTATGTTCTTCAATTTCATCTATTTTTCCTTCTTCTTTTTACCTTTTCCTTCACACAGGAAGAACATGTTCTTAGAAATATATTTTCTTGTGGTTGTATCTTGAGAATTTTCTGCTTATGTATCTATGTTCTGATGTATTTACTCCTTTCTAAATGACTATATGAATTATTTCTTGGAATGTTAAATGGTTAGGCTCCCCATTCAAATGACAGCGAGTTCTTGATCATTCTTAGATGCTGATATTGTATTTTTACTAAAAACTCATGTTATTGCTTGGAAAGTTCAAAAAATGAAACTTCATTGGGTGAGGTGAGAATTTTCTTTCTCAGGTTCAGGAAAAAATAATGGAGTACTTATACTGTCATAAAGATAAGGATGTTAAATTTACTACACTGGATTGTGATATAGAAGGTAGATAGGTGGAGATCAAAGTAACTGTCAATAAAGTACTAATTGAGCTATTTAACATTTATTCGCCTACTAAATCCGAAAACATATTTTGACCTACTATTTCCAATAAACCTATGTCTATATCTGATGATTACATTCTTTTGGGGGACTATTGTATTTGTTTTTTGACCCCTACATTGACCGTAATTCTAATGTTTGCTTCCTTCCTTCTCCCATGCACTGACAATTCACTTAAACCATAAAACAAAGATTTGGTTGATACATGAGACTTTTTTATCCTCCATTGAGAGAGTGAACCTTTTTTTCCTCAAAGTTCCTTTCTCAATCTAGACATTTCAATTTCTAAACCCTTATTGTAACATATTTTACACACTGACATAGGTTCCCTATTGATATCTGATCATGTCCCAATTATTTTAGACTTACTCCCATAGGGTACTAAACAATGCCATTTTAATTCTTCCCTCTTGTTAGGTACTACCTTCACCAGAAATATGGAATCCTTTATTAAAGATTGTTTTACCCTTAACTCCTCACCAGAACGTTCATCTCATAATATTTGGGACTCCTTTAAAGCCACTGCAGAGATTTCATTATCTCATATGTCTCAAAGAAAAACAAAATGAATTCCCAAATATCGATAGCGACACTAAACCACGTTAATTGCCTAGAAATCTGTTACTCCAATACCAAATCAAGATTTCACTTACATGCTTTAAACAAGGACAAGTTCCATTTTAATAAACTTTCTGTGGAAAATGCATCAGCTTATCTCCTTAAAGCTAGTGCTGAATACTAGGATGGTCAAAATAAATTGGGTAAATATTGGCTAATTGCTTGAAAATCAAAAATAGCACATTAAAATAGAGTCTATTCTAAAGGATGACTCCTCTCCTGTAGTTAAAGATGTGGAAATAATAGATGAATTTTCAAAGTGTTATCAAACTCTCCATACTCCTGAGTTTACCCCTAATTTGCATGATATACAACATTATCTTTCATTCATTCATAAAGAATTTGACACTCAGATTGATCTCACCTCTTTAGAAGGGGACATGTTGTTGAAAGATATTCTTTCTGTAATAAAATTGCCTAAAACTGGGAAGTCACATTGTGCAGATGGTTTTCCATTTAATTTTATCTTCATTTGTCCAAACCTTTAGGTCCCAAACTTTATGAATTAT
Source organism: Pleurodeles waltl (assembly GCF_031143425.1). Classification (NCBI taxonomy): domain Eukaryota; kingdom Metazoa; phylum Chordata; class Amphibia; order Caudata; family Salamandridae; genus Pleurodeles; species Pleurodeles waltl. Next base: position 780,013,280 of record NC_090444.1, read on the forward strand.
TTTAACACTTTATCACAAATAAATCAGCAAGCAGTACATTTGAGGATGCTATGATATGTCTAATTTCTTAAGAAGGTCAGGAAACCAAATTTTGTGAAAATTATAGACTGATTTCTTTAGTTAATACAGACTATAAGATTTTTTGCAAAAATTAAAGCTCTTCATCTTGAAACCTTCCTCCCACTTCTGATCAGCAAAGAACAATTGGGCTTTATCAAAGGTAGACATCTTTCAGATAATATGACAATTGTTCCTTAATGTACTCACTATATCCAAATGATATAAACATTAATTGACTGCTGTATACCTTGATGCTGAAAAAGCATTTGATTGCATGGACTGGAATATTCTTCTTCAATCCCTTCCCTGGTTTGGCTTCAGACCCAAATAAACTTGGGGGTAGATTTATGGAAAGTGTTGCTGCACCGAGTGGCCCAAATTAATGTAAAAAATAATGACGTGAATGTGGTGCAAGGTGGCGCTAGGGCATTATAAATATGCCACTTGGTTTCCTCTTCTCTACAACACTCCTAAGGCCTCTATATTGAACATCAATTACTTTCTTCTCTACTTTACTTTTCATTCTTGAATTGGAACCTTTTCTTGTAAGAATAAGGCAACATCTTAACATAGTGGGTTTTCACTATGGTGATAAGCAAGAAAAACCTTATGTGTGAGTGGATGACATTCTTTTAAGGGTCTTTGTTTAAGTTCATCAGCTTATCTTCAATGACTCTTGTATTTCTCTTCATCAAGCTCAAACCATTTTCAGATTCCCAAATTTGTTTAAAGTTAAATTTGTTGCTTTACCTCATGCTTTAATTCATGCAATTACACGTTGCACTCTCGTATTCCATCTCTTCAGTATAAATCCCAGCTTCATTATGTTCTTTTTTCTTCTCCTTTCGCCTATAGTATTTACAAGTTATATAATAACTAAACATTGGGAAAACATAAAACCTCTCTTTCCACACATGGTAGTATGGTGTAAGTTACAATCAGAGACTTGACAGAGCATATGTTAACCCTATTTCACTCGCTATTTGGTCAACTGTAACTACCTTCTTAGTCATCACTTCCTCAAAGGCCCCCTTCATCATCCTTTATTAGAAGAAGTTTAGAAAACATCATGAACTGTTTTTTTATTGCATTTTAATTAACTGTTTATACTAATCATTTCTTGGTATCTATCACTAATTATACCTTTTATACGTATCCATTTAGTCTCAGACTATCCTGTTTACCGCTTATCACTTCTCCTTGTTCCTTTTTTTCTTTCTCCCTCTCTTCCCAATCTTTTAAATTACCAATATTATTAGTTTGTAACTTATTTTACTTATGTATCATATATTTGCTTACATTATTCATTTTATTGTAGTTCGGTTCTCATTTTCTTCTTTCATGTTTGATAATTTGTTGCAAATCCTCTAATAAAATATTATTTAAACTACAAATATTTACTACAAAGTATCTACTGCAGGAATATTGTGAGGATAATATATTGGTCAGTATAGATTTACTATTCTAATGTACATACCTTAACAATATGTAAATCATCAGTGTACTGATTCATGAAGTTAAGTATAGCAACCCATTGCCTAATTACATAGTCTTACTTTTAGAACATTGTTGAATGCTGGATAAGCAAATGATAGCATATTTGGTAATCTCAGCTGTGCTTACATTTTGTCTCTGGAGCAAAATATAAAAGACCATAGAGGTGCAAACTATAAATCTAAGTAGTCTACCTACTGCTCATGATACAATGTGGTTGGGTGTGTGATGGAGAATACCTTTATTGTGCAGACTATACTGGGTCTTGACTTCTAACAGAGCAGGAACATGATTATGGACCTGGTTTCTTGATTCAATATATAATTCAATAAATAATGCTTGAAAGATGTCTTTGAGGGTAAGTTACCCTTTCCTAAACACGTCTTCAGTTAGGCATAGACTTAAGGATATGTTGGTGCAGAGATGAGCCTCCAGTGCTTTGAAGGATGTAGTCTGATAATACATCTAAACTGAAATTCAATCTATCTAACCTTTATTCTGCAACTTTTAGTTTGCATAGCCTTTAAACCTCAGCCTTCACTCCAGATGTGCCTTTACCACACAAGCCTTTCTTCCACATGTCTTTACTCAGCAGTTAAGTGTTTTTAGGATTAAGGAAATATTAGAGGTGAACAGGAATAAGTTTAATTTTAGGGTTTAGGAGTGGGTAGAGATAAAGGTTGTTTTAGAGTTTGGGATGGGTAGAGGTAAAAGATAGTATAAGTGATTTGATTTTATGAGTTAAGAGGTGAGTAGAGGTAGAGGTGGTAAGGGTAATTATAGGGTTAAGCAGTGGGTGATTTTAAAGTTAAAGAGTGGTGAAAGTAAAGGGCTAGGGCATTATAGAGCTAAGAGGTAGGTATAAGTATAGGAGGGTAAGGGTGAATTTAGGGTTGAGCGGTTGGGTAGATATAAAGAGGTAAGGATAATTCTGCGGTTTATGGATGGAAAGCAGTAAGGGGATAAGGGTTATTTTAGAGTTTACACGTGGGTAGAGGTTAAGGAGGGTAAGGATGATGTTACAGTCAAAGCCTGGGTAGAGTTAAATGTGGTAAGGTTGATTTTAGGGTTAAGAGCTGGGTAGAGGTGAAGGTGGTAAAGGTAATTTTAGGGTCATGGGGTGGGTACGGGGAAAGGGGTAAGGAAGACTTTAGGGTTAAGGAATGGGTGACAACAAGGAGAGTAAAGTTGATATAATTACATTTCCTAACTATAACATCATCCTAAACTTTGGTTTATTTCAGTGAATATATGAATATATATATGCAATTTAAAAAAGCTAAAAAAGTGAAAATATTTTGAGAGTAGAAAAGATGTGTGTTGTAACATTAGTTATCATGATTTTAACTGAAACTGTGGAGCACAGGCTCGAGGAAAAAAATCTGTGGAGTAAATGGATGTGGACTAAAAGTTTGCATACTAAAGACTGATACTTAAAATTCTGACTTTTGGGAGTTCACTATTCAAAGGACCCCCACTAGATATATTAAACAAATGAGCTCATCCACCCTGAGTAAAAATTGAATGATTGAGTTTTTTAGGTTTGAAAAATGTGTCACATGTATCATTTGTGCTTACACATTTATTTTGCTGATCACCAGTGTTTAAAATGTGGGCTTTCCCATCTTGAAATTGAGGCCTCACTACTTCTTGAACTCTGTTCCCGGGTAGGAGAGGTGACAAATATTGATCAGTGGATTTGCTGAATTTGGCTGTGGGCTGTAAGCCATCAGGGAAAATTCATGTCAGCATTTGTCCTTCCCACAGAGGCTCTGTATTAGATTTATTTATTTAACATTCTTATGAAGCACAAAATAAACAAGGGGTCATAAGTGTGGTTTACTGGTAACCACAGAGTTAAGATAGATCTCTCTTACACCAGCAAGGTGGAATAATAAACACTAAGACAATGAGTGGCCTATAGAACAGATATTTATAGTGAATTCTTACTGAATAATGCATGAAACATAACCTTGTATGAAAAATAGGCAGAGGAGGATTAGAATGAGATGAGAATAGGCTGGATTTAGACAGAAGGTAGAAAAAGTATCTGGCGAATCCCAAGTTGAAAAATTAGGGAGATCTGTTAGAGAGTGATGAGAGGTGAAGGAAGAGAAGCAAATTATAGTTATTGAGAAAAGAGACGCTGAGCAGACAACACACTAAATTAAAGATGGATGAAGTGGGAAGATGGGATGAGTTTTAGAAAGGAAAGATGACATTTAGTTACATGAGAAGCATTTTTTCTACATAATTGAATTGTGAATGTAGAAAGATTTGGAATCAATTGTAACATTACATAAAATAATAATAATAATAATAATAATAATAATAATAATACACTGCTATTATTATTATTATTATTATTATTATTATTATTGGTAGTAGTAGTAATAGTAATAGTAGTATTAGTAATATGATTATTATTATAAATGTGTCTTTATGTGAATTACATGTAAAGTCATTTTACCAATGACAGCATTTAGAAGTTGGACACAGGTTGTCCATCAGTTTCATTCAAGAGCCTGTTTCTCAGGAGTGAATGAATAGGGTATCGTTTCAAGTCTGCAGATACCAACTCATGAGCAAAACATGACCTCAGATTCAACATCATTGAATGCAAAACTTCATTAAACTTCAAGCCAAAGCTTGAAAGTTCATTTATTCATGTTTCCAAGTCACAAATTATTTGATGTATATGTTTGATAGTTTTAATGGCCCAACATTGTTGCAAGATAAAAGTCCTTGCGTATCGGGATTTGTTAGTGCAGTAATGACAATTCCACTCTCAAGTGAATAGCAACTTGACAAATACCCCGTGTAAATTCATAATAATCACCTCACATGGACTACCCTAAAAAAGAGATATAAATTTCTAGTCACATTTCTAAAAATGGAAAATGTTTGCCATTGTAGTATTGCACTGGCCCAAACCATATAGAACACTAGGCTGAATGTAAAGACACCCAGAGGCAAGTTCAAATTAATTTAGTATGGTTCCTCACTATCATTCATGATGTTAAAGTCCCTAAATTGCTAGACAATATAGAATCTCCTTTGTAAAATGTTCATAATGGTGTGATCAAAATGGCGAAGGCTGAGCACATAGATAAGTGAAATAATCATCAGACTCCACAAATTTCTTTGGGTAGACCGTGATTTGTTGCAGCCTGGTCTGTTTTTGTGTTGGAGATGGCACACCCCTTATAATTTTCTGGAGAACACTATAAACATTACATTAAGGTAGTGATTACCCAATGCATCTACTGGTAATTCTTTTGGACAAATATTCAGGATAATTTAGAGGATTTTATATTGTGTTTTGTAGTTCATAGTGGTTACTTTAGCAAATCCAGGGTTAAGGTACGGTGTGGACACTTTGGGTGATGAAGTGTTAGTGTATAATTGTAAGATGGAACTTGGGGGAACATTTTTATATCAGCTCTTTGTTATGTGAGGTTCTTTTGTAGGCGAACAATTTTATCAGGAACTGCTACATTATTATTAGTCTCATATGTGAGTTTAAGGAGTTTTAATGTTTAGAGTCCTGGATGCCAAAACAATCTGCCTACATTCTATATTCATTTGTTGGTGCATTGGGTTATTTGATATGCAGTAGTAAAAAGGATGGTTTCTATGTATTGGGGTAAAATTGCTCAAAGGTACTTTAATTCTTTCAGAAAAGGTGTAATGCTTTGCCCTGTGGAGATGTCCCATTTCAGAACATTTGCAAAATTCTGCTATGTGTATGATAATTCAAAGGAGCAAGTATTCATAGCAGGCCTTGAATAGCCTTGCTTAGGTTTCCATGACAGATTTATTACAATTCATTGAATTCTTCAAAATGTCGATCTGGTGCTCCTAATTGTCTCTGCTTCCAGCTGCTTGTATGGTACGATAGACAAGCGGCTAGCAGCAGCATGAATCATGTGCACCAGAATAATGCTATCTTTGACAAATATGTGACTAGAAGGGGTATTGTCCCAGCCCCAGATCGGAGGCCTGTATCCCAATAATCTAGGGTGTCTAGATGACTACTTCCCACTCAGGTACTCAAGTAGGACTTGAGTGTGTAAATAATTTCACCATAAGGTAGAATAGGTTTCGACTCACTTTTGTTTGACAAGGGATCCATAGCCCTGAAGAATGCCCCAGACACGGATATGGTTCACTGCGATGGCAGAAACATGTTGGCCTTGTAAATGACAGGCTGAGTCATTATACTAATAATTACTATTGACATATGTTCTTAACCATACCATTGGACACCATTATTAAAGGTAGAATTTACCATTAGTCCGCTAGGTATTTTTAACTTATCTGGATCCCATTATTATCCAGTAAGCCTGACCTAAGAACTCCATCTGGTGTACTTCACCAAGAAGTTAAGTGCACCCTGACAGCACTGTCTTACCAGGGTGGATAGAGGTGGTCAGTGATGAAGCATGACATTACCAAGAATGTCAGACCCCCTCTTCCATAAGCAGGAATTCCTAATCAGCTAATCAACACAACAGTGTCAAAGGGACTACGAATGGTGTCAGGATCACAATCAAAGTGATTGTGGCCATGTAAAGTAAACATGTCCCTCCACACCTTTTGTGTGCATTATTTTTACATTGGGAGGATGTGTGAAGGGTATTTACCTCTCATCTGTCGCATTTTGTGTAACGTGAATGTGGGAAATACTTCTGCTCTTTTGTGCCCAGCTTGAAACACATTTAGTTTATTGATATAAATTAAATAATGGTAGATGAAATACAATTATTATTAGGAACTAGTAGATGGCCTTTTAACTTGCAGTCCAACAAAAGGGCTGCTTCCCTTCAAGGCCCTTTCTCCCCTGCGCAGCCATGCTATATTAACTGCAGCTCAAATCTGAAAGTGCTGCAGTCTTTCTGATATCAAACATTTGTTCTGATTTATTTACAGTGTGGCAAAATATATGGCTACAAGTGGGACTATCACCACCTTTGAGTAGAGAGTCTGCTTCTAAAGCAATAGTGTGGTATATACTTAATCCAGTAGGTAAGTGTTCCTGTACTTTAGAGGACTAGAAAAGGGTGAGCTAGATGGGGTTGCCCCAGTTATTTAGACTTCAGTTGAGGCACTTCAATAGCCAGTAGGTCTTGATACTTCTGCTGTCGCTTAACAACCTTTATTCTCCATTCTTACATACTGATGAACCATTGTCCCTCAAAAGTTGGGTGAATTTCCCTGTTTTGCTCTTTTTTCACAAATTGTACCTCTTGGATCAGGTTTTGGGCAGATTAATAGCCAGTGAGATGGGCCTGTATGTAACAATGACTGGCACCTTGAGTTATTTTTAATCATTAAATACGCCTCTATCTGGAGGTCAGACAACTTGGAACTTTGTTTATTCAGGGATTCAGATACCTCTGTTTGGAATCATTCAAATTTCAAATTATTTAGTTGAATGGATATGCTAAATTATGGGCAATGGATAATATATATAGTCTGAACATCATTAGCAAATATAGTGTGTGATAATATTGTTTACAAAATAGCATTCTGTTGAGTGGGGAATTTCAGTTATAACCACAACGGGCAATTTTGTTATATATTATATTTATGATATAAAATGTTTGACAGAAGACATTTTACTTATAATATTGTGAAACCTTGCTTTACATCTGTCTCCCCAAGTGAGCCAGCTTATCAAAGAGCAACTTATCATACTAAATAAAAGACCTCTCAATCAGTTTTAGACAAGAATCTCCTTGTAGCTGAAGAATTTTCAAACAGTAATGGTTTAGATTAGAAAGTGTTGAGAGAATAAAAAGTGACTTCCAACATTTTGAAGTAAACATTTTTCTCCACATCCTAATCTGAAGAACATGCAATGAGTCCTGGGTGAAATGATTTTATGCTGGAGCAATTGGCATAAGTTTGGTAATTTTACACAATGAAATTCATTCAAAATAACTGAGACTTTGCCATCATGCTACATAGCGTAATTTACAGGGAGAAAGTTTACGGTGAGATTACCGTTCACCATGTCAGGTTAGTTTTTTTACCCAAATGGGTCAATCAGGTAATGTTTAAGTGTAGCAGTACAAATCCAAACATGGTGAGCAGCGTTTTGAATGTCAGCAAGCAGTTCCTTTAACGTGGGTGGTCAACAGACATTTCAGATGGTTTTAGTAACCCAAGTGGACTGTTTGGAATTTGGATTCTTGACATCTAATCTCATTTTTATCAGTTTACCTAAATATGTTAAAAATAAATATTGTATTATGAATCTGGTCATGACCCAAAACACTTTGAGAAGTTCCTTATCCTTGCCATCAGAATTACTGCCATCCCAGTTGCCATATAGATGAAAGCTGTGGAAGAAAGAGACATGTTTTTCAGTCCCAACCTCCACATTTGGCCAACTTGTGTACTCTTAAGCAGTATGAGCGCTGAAAATATTACTAATAAGTATTTCATGTATTCTGCATTTTAAATCTGCATAGAAAATTAATTAACATAGAAAATAATGTGCAACTCGAAAAAGTGCCCACCTGAATGTCTGCCACATACTATGTAATGTTCTACTAAAAGTGTATTAATGTTTATTCAGAACAGATATGAATGTGAAATTTGTAGTAGTGCATTATACTTACAATGAATTGCTATGTATTTGCTTAAATTAACTGTAGGCCTCAAGTTAGCAAGCTCTAGGCCTTAGTAATGCACTGCCTTATACTGAAAATGCAATGTCTGAATACAATATGATCTCATGTGTAATGAATAATAAAGATGTATTGTTCTAACTGAAGGTTGACCAAAACATAGTAGAGGCAAAATGTTTGTTTCTTTTTCCATGGGAACTGCTTGTTAGAAAATTGTGTAATAGTTATAGATACAATGTAAAGTTTAGTGTGTGAGAAAGCAATGTTCCCAGGAACTAACAATGGATGTACTGACAGAAGTACGGAAGAATATTAAACTTGATTTTTGACGAGTTGAACAATGTGTGAGAAGGTAGAGGAGCCAATCATCAACGTGTAAAAGACTGTTTAGTTATATCTTAGAACTGAAATAATAATTCTCTTGGATTAATGGTTATCGTTCGATTCTTTGACCAATGATAACGTGGGACAACCTTAACTTAACTGGCTACACCGAGAGGTCTGAGCTTATTATTATTGCATTCTACTGCTGATTTCCTTTAATGATGAGGTTTACTTGCCTCTGATTGATTCTCTCATTTAGAGAATTTTGATATTCGGAGAACTTAGGCCCATATTTATACTTTTTTAGTGCTGCATTTCCGTAATTTTTTGACGTAAAAGTGGCGCAAACGTACAAAATTCAATTATATTTTGTAAGTTTGCGTCACTTTTGCAAAAAAAAATTACACAAATGTAGTGCTAAAAAAGTATAAATCAGGCCCCGGAGTCACCAAATCTGAAACATTTTCCCTTTATATGTCCCATTGCCGATGTTGGTCGAACTGATGTCCCCCTGACGAAGATTGTCACAGCTTGCTGATCCACAAGGAAAGGTATATCAAATTGCAAATGTCTTTATTGTAGATTTGTCTTTTGTTTCTAGTTACCAACTGCTGCTTTTGATAGAGCCATAGTTAGATGTTTTCCAAATTTATATTGACAATTTGTTTTTTGCATGAAGCCCAAACATGCTGATGCTAATCTGAAATCAGTGAAGTTTCCTCCATCCAACTAAACTGTTATTTGATGTTACTCAATTGCTGAATTCAATTGTATGTTATTTCCATTGCGCAATTATTCTTATTGTTGATTTGTACTTTGGTTTCAAAGGGATTAGTAATTAATGCTTTGGTCAAGTTGACATTCTTTAGAAGATTTGGTCAACCAGTGTTGATTTTATACTTATAGCATTTGGTTTTGATACTAATTTACTTGACAGTAGCATTATTAATCTAGGGAAATACATTTTCTAACTGACACTAAAGGTGTGGTTATTCGTGACCTAATGGGTGATGATGTGTGAAAGTTACTGACTCAAAATAATTTTATTGTTTATTGATGATATTTATGACATGTATGGACTTAGGGTGTGAACATCTTAAATGAGTCAAAATGTCCATCCGCCCTTTAATGCGTCCCCTTATAAATTAATAATAAGAAGATAAATAATGTCTGACACTCCCACAGAATTGCTAGCAGAGTATGATGGTTTGTCACTTTAAGAGCACATCCTTAAGTATAGTCCATGGTTTGTCTCTTTAAGAGCACATCCTTAAGTGTAGTCCATGGCTTGTCTCCTTAAGAGATCACCATAAGGTCCCTGTGTAAAAGATTAAGAGGTCAAATTGATTCAAGAATGTGGTTAGGATTTTTAGATTCAGTGATACAAAGTAGAGAGAAAATGTGTCCCTAAAAGCCTACGATGGCTTTCCCAGGTCCTTGGAGTTTGCGTATGCTTGTTTAAGATGCTTTTGGGGTTCTAATGACAATGTAAATGGAATAGGTTTTGTGCTTGCACTGCTTAAGCATACAGCAGGTGAACTGTGATGTTTATGAGGGTTTAGGGAGTTTGCGTACTCCAAATGAAGTTGTTGAAGGAGTTGGCGGACTCAGAAGTGTGAGAGTAGGGAAGATGTCGAACTTTACGTGTGTGGTGCTTTGTGCTCAAAAAGTGTCTACGTGGCTGTTGGTATATGGACCTGCAAGATCTAACACTCTGGGTTAAATTGAAAAGTGTATGAGACACTTGCTTTTTGCTGTAATTTGTCTGTTTAGTAGGTCATTTGAGCATGGTTGATGAATTTGAGAGTGCGTGTTAGGGTGAGTAAAAGGTTTTTCGACTGAGATCTGGCGAGTCCTATGTGTACCAGGACAGACCCACTGATCAGTTGAGAGTAAAATTTGAGGTTCACGTTGCTTGCGAATCAGGGAAACTGAGAAAGAATGAGTAGATGCTAGAGAGAAAGGCCATCAGTGAAATATCCATAAGGTTTCTGAAGCGACTGTGTTACTCTGCCTGTAGGAAACAGACAAATTGGGTTTTTTGATTTTGTTAAAGTGCTCACACTAATTTTGCATTAGTTTGGTGTGAATCCGAGTTGAGGAGGACTCGCAAGACTTTGTCAGCCGCTGTACAGGTGAGTGTGACGTCATTGGAGGCGCGCTTGGATAGGTTGGTTAGTGAGAGTGGTCTTGCACGGATTGGTTGACAACTGTGAAGGGTCATTGGTTGAGAAGCTTGGCAAAAAGGGTTTTGGTATTAACAGTCACTTCCTGATTTGATTGAAAGTAGAGTCAAATTTGCAAAGATGAAATTTTCCAAAGCTTCAAAGAGTGCCCCAAGAAGAGCTGTGTATATTTCAGCAACAATAGGGGAAGCTACTCCACCAGAAGGTACACCCTCATATGTTGTATTCAGAGAGCAGGGTCCTGTGCAATGCCTTTGGTTAAAACATTGGTGCAAAGCTACAGAGAAGGATGGGAGTCTAGCGTTTTCTCCCTATGGGACATTTAAGCATTTAAGCTGAGGATTTTATAGAATTTGAGGAGGGTATTGTACAATTTGAAACCTCTCCCAAGGCCCAGCACAGTTCAAAGCACTAGCAATTTGGGAACTAGTAGCTCGATAGCAACAGCAGTTAAAATTTGAGGCTAGATGAGATAGTGATCAGGAATTTTGGAGATCTGAGACTTTACAGGGAATTAAATTGTCTCCTGCAATTACGCAAGACAATGAAAAAGCAGAGAGAAAAATTACCAGGAAGAAGCATGCAGGTCCTTCCGAGGGTAAAGAGCAGAGATCAACAGAAACTAGAAAGTCTTTGACTTTTAACGAAGACTCAGATCATGATAAGATCATTTTAAAGTTATTGAGGAATTACCCCCCTCCATATGCAGCACATGAGAAAGGCTCCAACACTAATGTAGACCCTACAGCACCAACGCAAGTCAAACCGATACAGAGTCGAATACAGAGTGGTCCTAGTGGACCTACAACTTCAGTAGTTCAAAATCCAATATCACAGTCAAACATTCCCAGAATTTACCCAGATGTGCCCATTATAGATACTGCAACGAACCTGATAGTGCTGACAGGACAAGTTTACATGAAACCAGCATTAATGCCTTCAATGCAGTCACAGACAATTCCAAGGTATACCCCTATAGCAGGATCAAAGACAGAGATGTCTGCACTGATGAGTCAGAATACGGGAATAATGCACCCACAAGACCCAAATGTCAGACCAAGTCCAGACGCATTGTCAGTACCCGTTACCATCGGTCCAGTCATACCATTGTTTGCACAGGGAAATAATGAGACTAGCAGACAAGCGGACAGAGAATCATGAGCCAGAACTTATCTGGAGAGAGACTTGAAGAGAATGCCAGATTAATATCCCCCACGAGACCGACACTTGATGGAGCAGTACCGTTAAAAGACTTGGGGCAGATTTATACTTTTTGCCGCAAACCTGCATAAGCGCAGGTTTGCGGCAAAATATATAACGCCGACTAGCACCATTCCTAGACGCTGGCGGGGTGCCATATTTAAGGAATGCCACTAGTCGGCGCTGTTAGTGTCCTTTGAAAGGACGCAAACAGAGCCTGGGAGGCGTAGGGGAAACCGGGGTTTGCGTGCCAAATTATGGCACTACACTGTTTAGAGGCAAGGAAATTGCCTCTAAGAAAGTGTAGCGCCGTTTTCTGGTGCACAACACCCATGGACATGGCTCCTGTCTCCGTAAAGACAGGAGCCATGCCCACCACCCCAATGGTCATGCCCATTGGGGCCAGCACCGTGCAGGGAGCCCTAAGTCAGGGCCCGAGAGGCATTGAATAGAAAAATAAACTACCCAGACTTAACTTCAGATGGGTCCTCTATCCGTGGGTGACCTCCTGGTGTGGGTAGGGGTGGGTGGGGGTGTCCCTGGGGACAGGGAACGTCTCCTTTGGGCAATTTCCATGGTCTCTGACAATGGATATCTTCCTCCAGGTCCCCTTACACCTGCCTATACCCAGGCGTTAAATAATGGCGCTGACGAGGCTTAACGCCATTATTTAAGGCGCTCCTCCTCCCGTGTGATTCTTGCACGGGAGTATAAATAAGGCGCTAGGGCCTTTCGGGCATTTTTTGCCCAGGAACGCCTACCATGCAACTCATTGACGCAGGGTAGTTTCCTGCAGGCAAAACATTTTGTTAACTCCAATATTTTGGCGCTAGACATGTCTAGCGCCAAAATATAACTATGGAGTTAAATTTGCGCAGGATTTGCATTAAAAAAATGACACAAATCCGGCGCAAACAGAATTTAAATATGGGCCTTGAGTCCTTACAGAGCTCCTCCAAATACTGAGGCGAGGACATACATAAGCCCTAACCTGAGCCTAGTGACGCCAGAGACTCCAAACCTAACCTTACAGCAGTTGCCAAATATTTCCTTTCAAGGTTTGACAGCCCAACAATTAACCAATTTGCTGGAAAGGCTGAGTAGCTCTCGAGGCGATTCTAGTGGAGGGAATTACCCAAACTATACTAGACTTGAGATGGAGCAGAGGAACTAATCGAAGGAACAATGGGAATAAACAGACTTGAGTCATACACAGAAGATGAGCTGCATTACTTGTGCCCAATAATTACAAAAAGAGTGTGAATGGTACATCAAAAATTGGCAGACATAGCAGATAAATATGATAAAGACATTGAGAAAACTAAACATCTCAAGAGAAGTTACAGGTTAGAATTTGACGCAGAAGGTTTTGAACACATGAGAACTCCAGGAAGGAAAACACACCTTAGAGAATTGCTTCAAAGCATTCAAACATGGGGAGCATTAGAAAAATGGGAAGACGGATGGGTGAAGAAAAGAGATAAAAGAAAAATGGATTCTGAAACTCTACCTGCAAATATGCAGCAGGCTGAGGACCCAGTAAAAATATTGCTGGTGAGAGAAATTCCAGGAGGGAACTTTGTTAATGTCCCTTGGAGCAGAAGTGACATTCTGTCATTCACAAATGACTACCCCAGACTGTGAGAGAAACCTGTAGAACGGTACCAACAGACGGGTAGGTTTGTAAAGCCTGCAAAATGCCTATGGGAAGACTTAAACACTCTGTTAGAGATAGTAGTCCATGCAGACTTATGGGTGGAATGCAAAAGAAGTGTAGATTGGCCGACAAAGGAACCAGAGAGAGATCAAGCAACAGATGCACCATCTCCTGAAGTAATGAAATATTCTTATAAGGTGATTGAATATTTGAAAACGAGGATTTCACCCAAAAACTTTGACTGGCAGCACAGAGATAGGACATCTCAGGTGGCAAAAGAATCCATACATACGAGAGATTGTTACAGGTGTTTCAGCATTACAGGGGTACAGAAGCATTTGAGCCGAAAGACATGATTCATTTTATGTTCAGATTTGTTGAAGGACTGAGACCTGAAATTAGTCAGATGAATAAGAGCCATTTGACTTGCTGGCAAGCAAAGCCGAATGATGAGGTATTGCAGTATGCAAAGCACTGTAGTGACAAGATTGAGTTGAAGAACATAAGGTTGAAAGAGAAAGCGAGTGTGATGCAGATTAAAGTGGCACAAATAGGGTTACAGGGAAGTTTTCCACAACAGCATCAACAGGGAAACATTGTGTTTCAAAATCAAGGCAGAGGTAGAGGTCACAGAGGAATGGGTAGTGTAAATCGTGGTCCTGATTTGAGCAGGGTTGTAGTACAAGGCGAACTGCAAGGATTGAAAATAATGTTGCTGTGTCACTCTTGCAGAGGCCTTGGGCACTGGAAACGGGAGTGCCCAATGGTAAGTCAGGGAGGTGCTGTCAAGCAATTGAGTCATGTCAATTCTTTCCAAAACATGGGAGGGCCAAGAACGAAGGGTCCAAATTCAAATTTCCAAAATAATATGAATGAGATGCAAGTTTTTCAGCCCATACAGCAGGCGCAGTTGCCATAATTACAGGTGCTCCTGACACAACAGATGCAACCTCAAGTCCAAATGGTGCCTAGACAACAAATTCAAATACCTCAAGCCCCAATGGAACAGCAACAAGGGATGCTTTCCCAGTCGGTCACAGGTCAAAGGTTTCACCAGAATAATAATGCTGTACATTACATTTCCCCTACACAGTGAGAATGGAATAAACAATGACTGGGTGAGTGAGAATTTGGAAGAGGAAGAATGCATGTTGACCATATCACTAGATGTAGATCAGAAAGGTCCCTATGTTAAAGGAAAGGTGATGGGTCAACTAGTCTCATTTTTGGTTGATACTGGAGCTACACGCTCTACAGTAAGAACTGCAGAAGTTCCAAACCTGCCTCTTTTAGGAAAAACAGTTCAGATTGCAAACCAATATTTGACTAACCCAATTACAGAACCAGTCCCGGTCAAAATTGGCAATTTTAGGGGATTACGCAAATTCGTAGTTTGTAACTTGAGTCCTGTGTCCCGACTGTGAAGGGAATTGTTGTGCAAAACGAAATGTTCAATTACTTGCTCAAATGACGGAATCGAAATTCAGATAAACAGTGATGAGGAAGATGACTTACACACAGAGACAAATTGTGACACAGTGAATGAGGAATACCCTCTGATTAGTTTCTTTCCAGTTGACATGACAAAAGAGATGGGTGAAGGTATCACACCAATAATTGCAGAATTTTTAGACCAAGGTGCTTTGAAAGAGATGCTGAGCAGTCTATGTAATTCACCAATGATGAGATTGCTCAAACCATATTGGAAGTTTTGAATTGTTCAAGATTTGAGAACGGTAAATTACATCATGGTTAAATGTTGCCTGGTGGTACCCAGTCCTGCAGTACTTATGATTCAAATCCCATGCAATGCTCAATGGTTCACCGTAGTGGACCTGTCACAAGCATTCTTCTCTGTTCCTTTTCATGAGGAAAGCCAATTGCTCTTCTGTTTCAGATTTTTTAATTGAGTCTACTGGTTGTGTAGAATCCCACAGGGGTTCTCGGAGTCCCCCTCCATTTTCAATCAGAGCTTGAAAAATAATTTAGAGTCCCCGGGAATGCCTTACCAGTTGACATTGGTACAGTACATTGATGTTAAGTTGATTGGATCCAAAACAAAAGAAGGATGCAAGTACAATACTATTGCCTTGCTGAATCATTTATGGAAGAATAGACATAAAGTGTCTCCAGCAAAATTGCAGTTCTGTCAGAAAGAAGGGAAATATTTGGGTCACCTAATTGAGTAAGGAATTCGGAAACTATCGAGAGAAAGGGTTGCAACTATATTGCAGATGAATCCTCCAACCACTCAGAAAGATGTTAGGATGTTCATGGGAATGGTGAACTATTGCCGCCAATGGATTCCAAATTTTTCGGTCATTTCAAAACCTTTGCAGAAGCTGACTCACAAGGAGGGTACTGATCCCCTTGTGTTGGACAAAGCCTGTATGAGAGCCTTTACAGAATTGAGAGAGAGTCTGTGTCAAGCCCCAGCTTTGGGCATGCCTGATTACACAAAACTTTTCCTGTTGTTTGTCATGAGCGTGATGCATGTTCTTTGTCTGTCTTGACTCAAGTACATAGTGGTGTAAATTGCCCAGTAGCACATTTTTCAGCTACTTTGGACCGAGTTGCAGCATCTTTACCAGGCTGTCTGCGTTCAGTCGCCGCAGTTGAACAGAGCCTCACTCAGAGTGAGAGCATTGTGATGGGACACCCTTTAACAGTAATGGTCTCTCACTCAATTGAAGTTTTACTCACTTGGTCCAAGCCCCAACACTTGACAAGTGCCAGGTTGACCAAATATGAAATGATCATCCTGGGGTCCCCAAATGTGTCAATCAAAAGGTGTACAATGCTTAATCTAGCAATTTTGCTTCCAAATGAAAAGGTCAAAATTGATCAAATTGATGACATTGAGCATGACTGTCTAGAGGTAACTGAATTATGCAAAAAACCAAGACCCGATATTAGAGATACTTGTTTGGAAGAGAATGACCAAATTGTCTATGTTGATGGCTCCTGCCTGAGAGATAACACGGGTGTATTGAGAGCAGGATATGCTGTATATATCTCTGTTATACTAAAAGCATTCTGGCTTAAAGGAGTATATTCTGCACAAGTCACAGAGCTTGTAGCTCTTACTAGAGCATACCATGTCAGTATGGATTTGGAATCGTCCATGACTTTGGCCAATTGTGGTTAACAGAGAGGTTTCCTGTTCACCAGTGAGAAATGACAAGAGAATTCATGAACTGTTACAAGCTATCCAGTTACCCGAAAAGATTGCTGTGGTGAAATGCAGTGCACACCTGAAATCGCAAGATTTAGTGTCAATGGGAAAAGGATATGTGGATCAAGTCACAAGGTTTTGCGTGTTGAACTGTATATCGTTCAAATGGAAATGGGAACTGTTACCTGATGACAATGAAACACACCCATATTTTGCTTTGCATGTTGTAGATACCATGGAAGAATTTAAAGCATTGCAGGACAATGTACCTAAAGATGAAAAGAGGGAATGGATTAAAATGAAGTGTGTTCAGAGGGAGGATGATGTTTGGATCTCAGAAGAAGGACAGGTGGTCTTGCCAAATAGATTGCTAACTCAAGTGGCTAGATATTATCATGGTCAAGCACATGTTGGAAGGGATGTGATGGTTCGAACCTTCCAACAATGTTTCATTCAATCCGAAGTTTAGACAGGTTCCCGGAGCAATTTCTCATAGGTGTATTGTTTGTCAGCAGATGAATGGAGGAAAAGGAACAGTGGTCAACATCAGCCACATGGGAAAAGCTGGAGGTCCATTTAGCAGAATGCAGATGGATTTCATTGAGATCGCTGTGTGCGGAGGATTGAGATATGTGTTGGTGACTGTGTGTATCTTTAGTCATTGGATCAAAGCTTACCCTACACGAAGAAGTGACAGTCTTACAGTAGCAAACTTACTGCTAAGGGAACTGAATACACATTTTGGGTTTCTAGTCTTTTTAGAATCATATACAGGAAGCGCTTCAACAATGAAGTAATCAAATTGCTATGTTCAACTTTAAACATTGAGCAGAAACTGCACTGTAGTTATCGCCCTGAAGCATCAGGACTTGTGGAACAAGTGAATGGTACCTTGAAATCAAGAATGTCAAAACTGTGTGCATCCCTGAATCTGAAGTGAGGTTGCCGGCAATCCCAGTAAATGCTGAAACGGCCTGATGCACTACCGTTAGTTCTGATGTCAATGAGGAGTACCACTGACAAGAAAACAGGACTGTCGCCGCATGAGGTCCTCACGGGCTGAGAAATGAGGTTGCCGGCAATCCCAGTAAATGCTCTTGTGAACATTCCAATGATATGGTTTTGGAATAGTGCAAAGGCCTGACTGGTTCACTCTTTCTCACATCAGGTAGAAGCCACCACACAGCAACCGTCTCAAGACCAAGGACGCAACTTGAGAACAGGAGACTGGGTTGTGATCAGAAAGCATGTGAGAAAGTCATGCTTGGAGCCTTGTGGAAAGGCCCGTACCAGATAGCATTGATCACAACAACAGCTGTAAAGTGCGCTGGACTTCCAAATTTGATCCACACCATCCACACTCGGAAAATACCAAATCCTCCAGATAAGGAAGAAGAGTTGTTGAGAATAGCAACAACATCCAGACACACTCCAGGGTTGGAGAGAGGAGAATGCAAGCTAGAAACTGTACCTGAGCAGACCACATCCCATGTATACCCTCCTGTGAGAAACAAAGTGGAAGAGATACAGGAGAGTGACAATGAACCAACCTGAACTGAGATAGCAGGAGAGTCTGGTCAGAGGAGGGCTCTCCCAGAAGCAGATGGTCTTGAAAGTCAAGCAGAACAAATGATAGACCCCAGCGGGGAAGGAGTTGAGGTGGATCAAAGCCAAAATGATTTGACTCCTCCGGAACTGATTGCCGGTACATCAAAAGATGATATTGCAGATCAAAGGGAATCTATAAGTCTAGCACTGAAAAGAGCAGGGATGAAAGGGCCATTGAAATGAGATAAGTGGCCAGAATCACAACCAAAAGTGATGAAAGCAATTACAGTGACAACAATCGAGGAAAAAGTCGATACTACAAGAAAGGAACATTTGAGTGATGGAGAGTTAATTGGAGATCGAAAGCTGAAGAGAAAGAGAGTTGCAAATCGAAGGTACGTTGGTCCTGAATGGGCGTACAGATCTACCAGTGAGTAGCGGAAATAATATTTGTCTTTTTGTTTTGATCGAGATATCCCAGGTCAATATTTTTTTTTGCATGTGAAGGGAACTGATGAACTCAACTGTTGTAAACCTGCAATTCTGAGAAAAGAGGAAAAGAGACTGTTGAAATTAACCGGAAGAGACCTTTTGATTTCACAAGCTGCTAAACCAATTTTGACAACATTACCTATTTTTGACAAGGGTCCTGGATGAGAGAATGAAGCTGTAAATACTTGCTGAAAACTGTAGAATTGTGTTTTTTGCTGCAAAGCTATAAATGTTTCCTTGCTTCTACTTTCTGATCCTTTACAGACCATGAGTATCCATAACCAGCATAGTAGAAAGAATAAGTGCTGTAAATATATGGGTATTGGTTTGGCGATTGTGTGCATGATAGTGTGCCTGATATTGATTGTAGGTGTGACTGTTCTTGACAAGAATGAGGCCAATTATACCTCAGCTGTAGAGACAACTACTATGCTCTCAGACACAGATAGGCGTAGGTTAAATGAGAAATGTCTACACGTAGATGGCTCCCGTGGAGAACTTTACTCTAATGTTTTCTATGGCTCATTACGTGAGTATTTTGACCCAATGGATGCAAGAAAGTGTTATGTTTGTACACATATCCCTGCATCAATCGAGGAAGGAGTGACATATCATAGTTTGCCCCTTACTTATGGCATAAGTTGTAGTCTGTTACTAACAAGATTTTTTAACCAGGAATATATATAATATTTATTTTCCAATTATGATGATGTGTTTTCGTTTGTTCCTGTAATTAGATAGCTGCAAACAATAGCTAAGGACAATGACATAGAAATACTGAGAGGGTTCTTTGAACCTACGTTAACATTTGGAACGGATTTTGACCACCGCAATAATCTCACCTGCTTGCTGTCACCGGTAGAAAAAAGCTTCACAGAGCACACAGAAGATAGAAGAAGGGCATTTAAGGCAAAAATAAACCAAGGGTTTGTTATAAGAAAACCAGGAAATGATCATGCATTTAGTGACATAACAACACTAGGGAAATTAGCTTCAGATGTACATAGGAAAGCTTTGTTTATATAGACCTAAATCTAGAGTTGATTCGGTGTTGGTGGGAATGACACAGGCATTTGTTTCTATTTCAGAAACAAATGGACATTCGTGTTAAACAGACAGGATCCATCGGTTCAAGGAGTCTATTACATATGTTGACAAAATGCATATTACCGTCTTCCTAGAAGATTGTATGGCACATGTTATCTGGGGATAGTTTTCCCAAAAATGTACCAACTTGAAGACTTGAATAAATTACCTAAAATGACTGAATTACATCATAAATGACTAAAGCGATAATCCGTTTGTGGCATAGTTGGAGACATATTTGGAGCAATGATTCTTTCATTGGGAGTTGCTTTGAATTCTATTGCTGTGTCTGCAATATTGTTGCTCTTATATACCTGATAAGAGTAGAGAAATTAGTGGCCTTATTAACAATATAACTAAAGATAAAGCTGATTTAAAAGAACTAACTGAACCAAGTTTAAGGGAAAATGTTGGCAAAGGAATTGCTTCTGTGGGGAATTGGCTTGGCAACCTGCGAAAATGGATATTAATGAAGATAATACAAGTGATACTGATTATTGTGATTTGCCTGATTGGAGTAAGGGGAATACGTAAATTGTATGATGTGATTAAAATGAAAAGATTGATAAGGGATAAGAGCAGGGAATAAATTAGAATAGAAAAATTGTTTAAGGGAAATTCAAAAATGGAAAGAATAAATAAAAATATAAAGGAGACCAAGCTTTGAGAGAATTTTTTTGGGGGGTAAATGTAAGTGTGAAGACATATTTAGTCTTCAGCAGAGGGACTGTGAGCGCTGAAATTATTACTAATAAATATGTAATTTATTCTGTATTTTGAATCTACATAGAACATTAATTAATATAAAAAATAATGTGGAACTCAAAAATGTGCCCATCTGAATGGCTGTCACCTACTATGTAATGTGCTACTAAAAGTGTATTAATATTTATTCAGAACAGATATGAATGTGGAAATTTGTAGAAGTGTGTTATACTTACGATTAGTTGCATGTATTTGCTTAAATTAACTGTAGGCCTCAAATTAGCGAGGTCCAGGCCTTAGTAATGCACTGCCTCATATTAAAAATGCAATGTCAGGATAAAATATGATGTCATGTTTAATGATTCGTAAAGATGTATTGTTCTAACTGAAGGTTGTCCAAATCATAGTAGTAGCAAAATGTTTTTTCTTTTCCCATGAGAACTGCTTGTTAGAAAATCGTGTAATAGTAATAGATAAAATTTAAAGTTTAGTGTGGAAGAAAGCGATGTTCCCAGGAACTAACAATGGATGTACTGACGGAAGGATGGAAGGATATTAAACTTGATTCTTGACAAGTCAAACGATGTGCGCAAAGGAAGAGGAGCCAATCATCAACATGTGAAAGACTGTTTAGTTATATTTTAGATTTGAAATAATAATTTTATGGCTATTGTAGGATTCTTTGACCAATGACAATGTGGGACAACCTTAACTTAACTGCACTAAACTGAGAGGTGTGCGCTTATTATTATTGCATACTACTGCCAATTTTCTTTACTGATGAGGTGTACTTTCATCTGATTGATTCTCTTGCTTAGAGAATTTTGATCTTTAACTTTAATTTGCTTAGATTCTTTATGCTAAATGCTGCCTACCTTAGATACTTCTTTCTAATGGTTCGGAGAACTTAGAGTCCCTGATTCTGAACCATTACCCCTTTATGTGTCCTGTTGCCGATGCTGATCGAACTGATGTCCACCTGACGAAGATTATCATAGCTTGCTGATCCATAAGGAAAAGTATATCAAATTGCAAATGTCTTTATTGTTGATTTATCTTTTGTTTCTAGGTACCAACTGCTACTTTTGGTAGAACCATAGTTAGATGTTTTCCAAATTTATGTTGACAAAATTCTTTTTGCATGAAGCCCAAACATGCTGATGCTAATCTGAAGTCAGTGAGGTTTCCCCCATCCAACTAAATTGCTATTTGATGTTGCTCAATTGCTGAATTCAAATGTATGTTATTTCCATTGCGCAATTACTCTTATTGTTGATTTGTACTTTGATTTTAGAGGGATTAGTTATTAATGTTTTGGTCAAGTTAAGATTCTTTAGAAGATTTGGTCAACCAGTGTTATTTTTATACTTATATTATGTGGTTTTGAGACTAATTTACTGGACCATAGCATTGTTAATCTAGGGAAATACATGTTCTAACCGATACTATAGGTGTGGTTATTCGTGACCTAATGCGTCATGGTGCGTGAAAGTTACTGACTCCAAAGAATTTTATTGCTTGTTTGATGATATGTATTACATGTACGGACTTAGGGTGTGAACATCTTAAACTAGTCAAAAGGTCTAACAACCCTTTAACACATCCCCTTATAAATTAATAATGAGAAGGTAAATAAGTTCATACGCGCTGACAGCAGTCACTTTAATTATCCTTCTGCTACCTTTTTTAGTAAGACTAGGGATATTTGTAATCAGTCTAAAACAAAAGCTGCTTTTAAAAACCTGGGTTGAACTACATATTGGAATGGAAGTTCAGTGTTTTAAACATGTGCAATTCGAAAGAAACTCAAAATGACATTTTCAGGCTTCGAGTTGAATTTTTACCTGAATGAACTGTTCAGGTACCTTTTTGAGTGTATTCCTTAAATTAAACCAAATTACACAAGTTATGACCACCACTGCCTGTGATTCGCCCACCCTGCCCTATCACAGAGGGGGCAATACTCTCTGATTTAGTGAAAGACCCTGAACTGAAGTAGCTGATCTTGCTATTAATGAGACCCTACGGTCCTGTGATACCATGAAAAGTGACATCATACCAAAGTGGAGAGAATTGATGAACTATGTTGTTCCTTAGTTACTTTCATGACAGCCATTTCCCCAAAGGTGGAGGAAGCAAACACATTTTTACATAAGATCACTGGCAAATTGTGATTCTAATGTTATTCCAATGGACAATTTACTCAACTCACAAAAAGCCTTTACTGGTAAACTAAACACTTATTCCTCATTTTATTATGTCTAAATGCTAATCCCTCTCAAATCCGGTTGTATGCTCAATTTGTTATGTACAAAGCCAATTGTAAGTGGAAATGGCAGTGGCATTAAGGAAACATTTCTGATAGTGGTAAAAAAATTCGTATGCTTCTCTTGCAATAAACAACTTGAATCAACTGTCTTAGTAGGATTTACACACTGAAGGAAAATGTGTGTGATGTTGCAATTCATCTAGATTTTGAATGCGAAACAAATGAGCAGGGAAAATACGAGCTTAAGAGGCAGGAAAAGAGAAAGTAAAGAAGGACCTCGAAATCAATGTCTGCTAACATATTATAAACGTCTGCACCACAGAAACAGAAAACTAAAGACGAAATGCAATTGCCAGTGTGTTTTAAAAAAATGCATTAACCATATTGCACCAAAGGGAATTTGGGGTCCTCATAGGAAACGGTGTCGGATAGCAATATTGGAATAAACACAGAAAAGCTCATATTTGTCATGGCTGGTTAGCACTGCGAAATTACACTTTTTGACATTTTGAGTGAAGGACTTTTCTCATTTTAAATATGTTATTGTAACTTTTGTGTCTTTAATGTTATCCATGCACCAGACTGTAAAACAGATGTATCAATTATTAGGCTTGTGTTGTGTGTGCGATGGGGGTTAAACCAATGCTCATATTTCTGCTTGCTTCAGGATTTTGAAGGTTTGTATACTTATTTGGTTTGATTGTCCTCCTTTGGGCTTCAATGACAGTTACAGGGATCAATGGAGTACCCACAGAGAAATTACAGTTCCCTTAGTTTACGATCTTCTTGTTTATCATGTTATTGCATATAGGAATACGCTCACGTGGCTGTAAGTGCTGAGAATCCAGTGTTGATGATCGTTTGGGGCAATCTCTGAAAAAGTATCTCAATTAAGAGGAAATTCGTGTTTCTCTCTGAGTAGTAATCTCGAACATTCCATTACCACCTTTGCTATGCTTAAAGTAGAAGGCCAATGCACACACATGAAGTCTGATACATTGGTGATCTATTATATGGGTGAAAATAATGGGAAGCTATTTTTTCTTCAATTCTAAAAAGCTTGCCAAGACACATTAACACCTACAATTGTCAGGTTTATGGTTATGGCCTTTAGTGCCACACCTAAGAGAGTATTTGTTGCTAGGGAAATCAGTAAACTAAGCACTTCCCTCTGCTTGTTGGGATTGTTCGTTATTTTAGCATGAAAGGAAGTTTTGAGACGGAAAATGACTTGAAAAAAGTATGGATCCCTGCACTGAGGTAAAAATAACCCAATTTTCTATGAAAAATAGAAACATGTATGATTAGACTTTTCAACCCCCCCACCCAACTCACCAGGGTGTCTGAAGAAGGGCAAACAGCAGACTGATTTTCAAGGATTCTTTGGGCTCTTTCTCAATTTTATTAATCGCCTTTCCTTCCTGTACTACAGAACAGAAACATTTTAATATTCTGAATGGGGGTATAATCTTTTGGTTCAATATTTATAGGTGAGGACTTCAAACATGTCACCGGCCCTAGTCTTCCTAATGCTGGAGCTGTAATCAGACTTTCAATGTCTTAATTTGGGAAAAGTAAAGCAGAGTAGTTATGAACAGCAATTAGCGAACAAGCCAACTCTTAGAAAGATATGCATACGGTTTAGGAAAGGACAAATTAATTTTGATTTCATGCATTTCCATTTCTAAAAGTGTTTCCTGTGCAATGATTTGTAAGTTAGAAGGGGGGTCGTTCATCGGTTCTCCCTTATTCTGTCTTTCTCTAACAGGTGTACGTTGTCACAAGGGAAAATCTACCAGCTCTAGATATTTTTGTAAACTAGACACCCAGGGGAGTACAGGGTAGAGTGCCTTTCATGGATCCCAACAAGTTTTCTTATCCACAATGCCCGGCAAACCTCAAAATGTGACAGAAATCACACATTTTCTTTGGGGGTCTTTGAATTTCTGTGCCATATTTTTTGGGATTCAGGAGGAAACCACAAAATTCCTACCAGCCATAGTTTCCTCTCTTGTCTCAATACAAAGGCTGCCCCACTTTTGAAACTGGGTCTAGTTTTCATGACAGGAACAGATCGAACTAACATCAATGGGAGTCCCCGTAAAAGGGGTCCTCATTGACCTTGGATTGATTTGTTCAGTTGCAGGGACTAGGCTCAGCCACACAAGTGAGGTACCATTTTTATCAGGAAACTTAGAAGAATGCCCGGTGGAAGGAAGTTTGTGGCTCCCCACATATTCAAGAACTTTCCATCACAGAAATGAGAGGAAAATGTGTTTTTTAGTAAAAGCTGGAGGTTTGCAAGAGATTCTGGGTAACACAACGTGGTGGGAGCCATGCAAGTCACCCCACCCTGGATAGCCATTGGTGTCTAGTTTTAAAAATGTACAGTTTGGCTAGGTTTCCCTAGGTGCCTGCTGAGCTAGGGTACATTTTTAAAAAAAGAGTCTACATTTTTGGTGGAAAAATGAGTTGTGTCCATGTTGCATTTTGGTCTGTTTCCATTTTGGAGGCACTAGGGGGGGTTGATTTATGGAAAGTGGCACTGCACCAAGTTCAGCGCCACTTTCCCTGTGCTCCTTCGCATTCCCCACAATGTGTGTGCCGCATTTAAAATACGGTGGCCCATGGCGCAGGGTAGGGGGCAATAGCATAATTTCTCATCACGCTAGTGATGTACTCTGAAACAGTAGTGTCAAAATATTGGTGCTACTCCTGCAGAGTACATAGGGCCCCATTCTAAAGAATGGAAGCCCCCTCTTAATGCCTGCTCTTGAGCAGGTGTTAAAAGTGCCATGAAAAATGGCGCAAGGAAATCTCTTAGATTTCCTAACGCCATTTTTCCGGCTCCCCTAATGGGGGAACGCCCCCTTTGCATACATTATGCCAGACACATGCATAATGTAGAGTAAAGGGTTACAGAGTGGCGCAATGCATGCATTGCGCTACTCTGTAATAAAGTGCTGGGATTTTGACCTTGTTGGATCACATTAATGTAAAAAACAATGATGTTAATGTGGCGCAAGGTGGCGCTAAGGCATTATAAATATGCCCCTAGGTCCACCCGCACAAGTGAGGTTACATATTTATCAGGAGACTTGGGGAAATGCCAGGTTGAAGAAAGTTTTTGGTTCCCCTCAGATTCCAGAACTTTCCATCACAGAAATCTGAGGGAAATGTGTTTTTGTTTTCAGACTGTGAGTTTTGAAACAGATTCTGGGTGATAAACATGGTGGGAGTCACACAAGTCAGCCCACCCTTGATATCCCTAGTGGCTAAACTTCTGATTGGTAAAAAAGAGTCCGTTTTTTGGTGGAAAAATGTGGTGCATCCAAGTTGCGTTTTGGGCTGTTTCTTGGGGCAGGCACTAGGCCTATCTCATTCTGTCTCCACTTAGGGCCAGATGTAGCACACAGTTTGCACGTCACAAACAGCGAATTTTGCTGTTTGCGACGTGCAAACTACACTTGGCAATGCACAAAACCCCTTTTGCGATTCGGTAACCTGGTTACAGAATCGCAAAACGGGTTTGCGAGTCGCAGTTAGGAAGGTGAGTCCCCTTCCTAATTGCGAGTCGCAGTGCAATGCCTTTAAGGAAAACGGGCTGCATTACAAAAAACAAAAAAAACTGCTTTATTTAAAAGCAGTCATAGACATGATGGTCTGCTGTCTCCAGCAGGCCACCATCCCTGTGAGTGTCGCAAGCCTCAAGGGGGTTGCAAATTGGGACCCACTTCATTAATATTAATGAGGTGGGCCTTTGCGACCCCCTTGTGAGTCGCAGATGATGTCAGGGACTCCATCCTACGTTCTGAATTGCGACTCGCAAATTGCGAGTCGGTCTGACTCGCAATTTGCGGGTCGCAATTCAGAATCTACTTACATCTGGCCCTTAATCCCCACTCTGTTAAATTCCCCATTCAGGCCCATATTTATACTTTTTGACGCTAAACTGCGCTAACGCAGTTTAGCGTCAAAAAATTTAGCGCCGTCTAACGCCATTCTGAAGCGCCATGCAGGCGCCGTATTTATGGAATGGCGTTAGCCGGCGCTAGCAGACCGGCGCTGCCTGGTGTGCGTGGAAAAAAAACACGTAGACCAGGCAGCGCCGGCGTAGGGGGGAAATGGCGTTAGGGCGTCTTAAAATGGGGCAAGTCAGGTTGAGGCAAAAAAATCGCCTCAACCCGATTTGCGCCATTATTTTCGACGCCCAGACGCCATTTAAATGACTCCTGTCTTAGTAAAGACAGGAGTCATGCCCCCTTGCCCAATGGCCATGCCCAGGGGACTTATGTCCCCTGGGCATGGTCATTGGGCATAGTGGCATGTAGGGGGGCACAAATAAGGCCCCCCTATGCCACACAAAAAAAATTAAAAAATATAAAAAATTATACTTACCTGAACTTACCTGAATGTCCCTGGGGTGGGTCCCTCCATCCTTGGGTGTCCTCCTGGGGTGGGCAGGGGTGGCAGGGGGGGTACCTGGGGGCAGGGGAGGGCACCTGTGGGCTCATTTTGAGCCCACAGGCCCCTTAACGCCTACCCTGACCCAGGCGTTAAATAGTGGCGCAAATGCGGGGTTTTTTGACCCGCCACCTCCCGGGCGTGATTTTTGCCCGGGAGTATAAATACGACGCATTTGCGTCGCCGTCATTTTTTTAGACGGGAACGCCTTCCTTGCATCTCATTAACGCAAGGAAGGCGTTCACGCAAAAAAATGACGCTCTTTACTCATACTTTGGCGCTAGACGCGTCTAACGCCAAAGTATAAATATGGCGTTAGTTTTGCGCCGAATTTGCGTCTAAAAAAACGACGCTAATTCGGCGCAAACGGAGTATAAATATGCCCCTCAATTTTTACACTGCCAAGTCCTTCTTGTATCACTGAATTGCCCCTTTTCATTTAATTGTTAACTTGTCCTATGCATGTTTCTGATGTGCAGCTTGTGTTCTACACTTTCCCCTGATGATGTTCCTGACAGATTCTATTGGATTTTCCATGTTCTGCTAACCAACCTGAATTTTATGTTGATCCCAGGAGAGGTATAACAATTGCAATGTTATATGCCCCATTGCCTTATCCTAATTAGTTTAGCATGCTGACACCTATTTAATTTTGATTTTCTTTTAGTTGGTCTAACGTAACCCGAGATAGATGACGTTTATAAAATTATTTTTGCCTTCTTATTTTTGTTTTTGCCCGCATGTGATATTCCGTTCCCACACATGCTTGTCCTAATATGTAATAGTAATAGGGATAACCATCCTCATAAAAGTTGATGCATTGATCTGTGAATTTTGGAGTTGACTAATGTCACCATTTGATGATTTTAAAACAGTTTCTGTTGCACGAAATATATCATTGTGTTTACAATTCATCTGGAATTTTTCATGGTATTGATATTGAGTAGATTAAACTTGTTTCGCAGATTTAGTCAGCTTATGGTTTTCATTTACTTATATAAGTTAGTTTTACATACTATTTATGTGACTTTTGGCTTTGTGGTTATAATGTGGTTATAATAAAGCTTTGAAACTCTTCATTGATTGGAGTTTTGTTTCCATGGCCACATTGGTTATAGAGTTTAAATTTGTTGATGTGTTGATTGAGATTGGAATGATTGTATATGGTTAATGAAGTGCCGCCTCTACCAAAGAATACCGCACTCTCTAAATGTTCATCTTGAGTTTATTGCAATATTACAACTTGGCATCAACCTCTTACCAACCTACTTGCACTCGCGTCGTCGCTCTCTCGTAACTGTCATCATTCCCTCCCGCCTTCTCGAATTCCCCCACGAGATCACTGAAATTCTAAACATTGCTTGATAACACACCCCTTCCCTTCATGGTTGTGATAACAACTTTGAAACCAATGAAATACATGACCATGAAATATATAGGAACAACATAACTACTGAGCATCATTAAAATGAGCAAAACAAATGCAAATAAATCATTAGAGTTTTACAGCATTACAAACATAGATGTTAAAATGCAAAGACCAAGCTTGAAAACAATGATCTCACATAATCCTTAAGGTACATAGGTGTTTTCTGAGGCCTCTGTACTGTGGCATTTGAATCACCCATACCTACACTGGACTCAGATTCTCTACATGCCTCTCTGTCACTCCTCACTCTCATCTCAGCTTCTCTACATGCCTCTCTGTCACTCCTCAATATCAGTTCCTCATCACTCATGAACATTGTACATGACAAACTCTCCTTACACCTTTCAGCATCATACTCACCCCCTTTCTGATAGAGAGACACTCACCTCTAATTCCACCTATCACCCCCTTCAAGGATACTCGAATATCTGCTTCCTTTGTGAACCCTCAAAGGGCCCATACATTTTGTTAATCCACCTCCCACTTGTCAAGACTTGATTTTTACCCAATCACCTTTCTCTATCTTGTTAACTGACTTATCAACACCTCTTACCAAATTCCTGCTTGATGAGCTTACTCACTCCTTCAACCACGTAGGTACCAATTTGGTTCCTGGGACTCTCCCTCTAATCTCCTGAAAAGGACATTTTTGAGAAACACTGTATACCATTGTGTGATAGGCCCAAATCATATCATTAACCAATTCCCTGACATCAGTGTTGCTTGCCAAGGCCATTTGAATAGTACCCTTTATCAAACGATTCGCTCTCTCTACCATTCCATTTCTCCATGGATTATAAAGAGAAGTGTGAGAGTGCTTAACTCCACACTCCTCGGGAAACCACACCATTTTGGTAGACGTCAACTGCGTGCCACTATCAGTGTTCAATGTTGCCAGAATTCCTTTTTAAAGCTCCTTTATGGTCATTCTGGTGGTGACATCTCTCATGAACTTCAGAATAAGCCACTTGGACTACACATCCACTGCCACTAGGGCATACTGCATATCATTTGGTAACTCATGCATAGGACCTATAAAATCTTGACAAATGGTGTGCCATTGTTTACCCGGATCAACAATATGACCCTCAACAACCTCACTCACAACCGTAAGTCTCTTCTCACTTTCCTTACAAACTGCACACTTCTCAACCCACTCAACCACATGATTACGCAAACCAGGCCACCAAAACTCACGCTTCATTCTTTTCTTTATTCAGGTTTGTCCCAAATGCCCTTTGTGAATCATTTTAATTAATTTACTTCTTAACCCCGTAAGTGGCACAAAACTATCTCCTCTCACAATCAAAAAGTCCCCAAACACACTGAGCTCATCCAAATCTTAAAGTATGGTCTTGCAGCTAACGGAATTACACTCTCCCTTGTGGCTCCATAACATATCATTTTCATTACTACTGATAAAACCACATCTACTTCCATTTCTGCTTCCCAATCACACCTAGTAAAGGCACTCAAAGCTGAATGTACAGCATCCTGTATCCAAGCTACACCCCCATCTTTCTCCTCTCCACCCATGACACATGTATCACCACATTTTTGTGAATCCATGGGCAATCTTAACAATCAGCTTGAACATTTCTCCAGCCATGAATTAATTCCACAACATACATATACTCTTGTAACCTAGCAGCGAATCGTGGCAGTCTAGCTGAACCTTCACCCGCCAGTCCAGGTAATAATACTTTCAACAAACGTTTGTGATCTGTCCTTAAAATAAACCTCGTATCCCATAAGTAAAGGAGAAAGTATTCAAAATCCCAGGCAGCAGCTAGGGCTTCCCTTTCAATCACAGAATAATTATGTTCAGATTGTGTAAGGGAATGGGTGGCAAAAGCAACAGTTTTTTTTTGTCTTCCCTTGAATTTGTGACAAAACTGCTCCTATTCCAGAAGCGCCCGGATCAACTGTGATGATAGATTTTGGCCGTGTGTCAAATGCTGATAAGATATTTGCTTCACATAGTTCTTAATGCTTTCAAAACATATTTGTTGGTCCTTATTCAACACAAATCGGTTCCCTTTTTTCAACTAAATTCTAAGATCTCCAGTCTTATCAACAAAACGTTCAACAAACTTTGAATAATATTTTATAAATTCCCAAAACAATCTCAATTTCTCTTTATCCGAAGGACATGGTGACAACCTGATGGCATCAAGTAAATCCTGTTTAGGTTTGATCCCTCCTTCGGTAACAGAGTATCAATAATCACTGCTTTTGGTCATCAACGCATACTTTTCTTTACTCAGTGTTAAACCTGCCTCCTCCAATCATCTTAAACTTTCATAAGAACATTATGATGTAGACGCACAGTATTCCCAAAGACCAAAATATCGTCTTGAAAGTAGACAACATTCTCGATTCCAGTAAGAAGTCTTGCCATCATGCGTTGGAATATACTCGCCGCAGATACCAAACCAAATGGCATACGAGTAAATTGGAAATAACCTTCTGTAGTGATAAAAGCAGTAAGAGGTTTTGAGCTCTCAGGTAGCTGAACCTGATAATAGGCACTTTTAAAATCTAGTTTTGAAAAATATTTTCCCTTTTTACAGTCATCATTAATTCATTGATATTAGGTAGAGAGAACTCATCAGCTATTACATTATCATTCAGGGATTTCAAGTCCACAAAAAACCTCAACCGTCCATCTGTTTTCTGTGTGATCACTACCGGAGAAATCCAGGGAGACGTTTCTATAGGTTCGATAACAGCTGATTTGAGCATGTCGTCCAGCAGTTCTTTGACATCGCCACGCACTGCCATAGCTACCCGCCTCACCTTATGCTGCATTTTCCTTTAAATTAATTTTATGCACATAACCTTTCAAGCATCCTAGACTATCCTTAAATACCCCTTGTGCACTCCCCAACATGTCATCGAAAGACATTTCTTCTACTACCATGACCTGAGTGGACACTCTTGGATTAACCACAATGTTTAGGTCGTTTAGGTAACCATCCCAAAATGGCTGGAAAATCGGTTGATATATAAACATTCCCTATGACTTCATGTGAACCAAGCTTAATGACACCTTGTAAATATCCCAATATTTCAATGGTCTCTCCTTGGTAACCACCTGGGTTTATGTCTTTAGGGATTCGGTTAATGCCACCCCAATATGTTTTTCTAAAGACTCTCAGGAATTATGGTGTGCATTAACCCCGAATCAATCATAAGGTTGTATGCCCACACAAATGAGGTACCATTTTTATCTGGAGGTTTCTGGGAATGCTGGGTTGAAGGACAATTGAGACTGTAGAACGTTTCTCTCAGAAATATGAGAAAAAATTTGTTCTTTTAGTCAAGATTTGACTTTTGCAACAGATTCGGGGTAAAAGATTTGTGGTGAGAGCGGTGCAAGTCAGCCCACACTGGATACACATAGGTCTCTAGTTTTCAAATATGCATAGCTTAGCTAGGTTTCCCTTGTTTCTAGCTGAGCTAGGGTCGAAAATCTAGAGCTACCCAATTTGGAAAAAGAGGGTCAGTTTTCAGTGGAAAAATGTGCCGCATCTATGCTGCATTTTGGGACGTTTCCTGTTGCACCACTAAGTCTACCTTTACAAGTGAGGTGCCATTTTAATTGGGAGACTTAGGAAAATGCCAGGTGGAAGTAATTTTGTGTCTCCCCTCAGATTCCTGAACTTTCCATTACCGAAATCTGATGAAAATGTGTTTTTGTTTTGTCAAAATTTGAAGTTTGCAAAGGATCCTGGGTAATAAAACATGGTGAGACCATGCAAGTCAGCCCACTCTGGATATTTCTATGTATTCAATCTTCAAAAATGTACAGGCTGGCTAGGTTTCCCTAAATACCGACTGAGCTGGGGTCTAAAATCTAGAGGTACATATACCAGAAACAGAGGGTCAGTTTTCAGTGGAAAAATGTGATGCGTCCATGTTTGATTTTCGCCTTTTTCCTGTTGCGGGCACTAGATGTACCCACAGACATGAGGTACCATTTTTATTGGGAGGCATGGGGTAATGCCAGGTGGAAGGACGTTTGTGGCTCCCAGCAGATTCTAGAACGTTCCATCAAAGAAACGTGAGGAAAATATGTTTTTTTGTAAACGTTTTAGGTTTGCACAGGATTCTGGATAACAAAATGTATTGATAGCCTTGCAAGTCAGCCCATCCTGGATACCCCTTGGTGACTAGTTTTCAAAAATATATGAGGTGGCTTGTTTTCCCTAGGTGTCTGCTGAACTAGGGTACATAACCTAGATCTACCCAAATAGAAGAAATTGGGTCAGTTTGTGAAAACATGTGATGCGTCCATGTTGCATTTTGGGCAGTTTTCTTTTGCTAGCTTACCCACACAAGTGAAGTGCCACTTTTCATTGGGAGACTTGTGGGAGAATAGAATAGCACAACATTTGTTATTACCAATTGGATTTCGCTGCATTTGTGCTTTTCAAATGTAAGCCGGTGCAAAAGAAATATGGCATTTTGAAAAATACCCTTCAAGTCATACACTAGTATGGGTACCCACAAATTCAGAAATGTAGAAATGACCACTTTTCCTAAACTCTATATCCTGTGCCAGTTTTAGAAATACATATGTTTCCTTGATACCCATTTTTCACTTTGCCTTTTTCACTATAAGAATTGATCTATACTTGTACCTCAATGAAAAATCACTGTACAATGCAGCTCAGTTGTTTGCTGTGGGTAACTTGGGTTCTTGGAAAACTTACAAACCCTATATATCCCTGTAACTAAAGGGGTCTAGCAGAAATAATGGTATACTGTGTTTGTCAAGCAATCATCGTGATAAAGATTTATAGATGAAAATGTTGTCACAAATGCCTGTTTTTTCCTGCTCATGTTCAGTATTTCTTTATTTCAACAGTTATTTTCCTTGGGAAAACTTTGAGCAGTCTACACCTATGACCCCTTGCTGAATTTAGAATGTTGTCTTCTGTTCAAAAATCTATAGCTTTTATGTATCACCCATGTGTTTTACACTGGTTTCCAGCACAAACTGAAAGTAGCCGGAGAGCACACAAAATTGGGAACATAGGCTACCTCTCAGAAAAATGGCAAAACTGTGGAACAAAAATTAGTTGTTTTTTTCATTCAGCTCTGCATGTTCCTGAAATATGGGAGGATGGTAGACTTTAGAAGATGAAAATTTAGTAGACACCATTTTTAGGAAAACAGACACTTTCTACTGGAGCACTTCTTCCCTATTTTTTTCAATATAACTCAGGAGCTTATTTACAGGCCCCCTGCACTGCCGGTGTGCCACTTTTTGTGATACACCAGCAGCGCATAGCAGCCCATATCTACAAGGCCACACAAAGCCACTTTGTATGGCTTTTCATGACCTTGTAGATATGGTGCAAGGCAACACAGCGTGAATCACTGCGTTGCTTACCACTGCATCAGGGAGACGTTCCATGGGCATTGCAGTGGGTTTTCCCATGCAACACCAATGGGTTTTGGCACAATCCCAGATTTACAAGGCTTTGGAAACCTGGGAATGCATCAAAATCATACACCTCCCTGTGGGAAGTTCAAAGAGGAGAAATAGTTTTTGCTCTTTATATGTGTATTGTATTTTGCTCCTGGGAACAGGGGCAGATGAGCCACCGGCCTCCAGCAATACACAGTACTTATTAAATGGTGAATAAACAGTTATATAACTGAACAAAAAATGGGGAGTAAGGTCTGTGATTAAAGGGGCGATATTAGACCTTGCAGATGATGTTACCCAGAGCAAACCTCTGTAACCTGCCCTCTCGGCCTGTCAGATTCCTCTATTTTCCTCTTTTTAATTTACAGTAGCAAAGGAATACTGTAGTACTCCTAGAGGACCAACCACCCAATTATCACTAATGTTTCATCCTTTATTTCTCACAAACAACTGAAACATGTACACAAAATCACAAAAAGAAAGAATTCTGAGTAAAGAGCTAGTTTTCCACTAAATTTGGTGTAATTCTGGTTGGCTGTCTTATTCTAATATTATTATTTTTTAAACCTTCTTCGACAAATTGCATGGAGAAACAGTATTTTGTGAACCCCTTCCTTTTTCTCTTAACAGATCACCATGACTCTTTTCAGGCAGGAGCTGGCTTGGATGAACTTTGTTTTGGAAAGCTATGTGGAAATTAGTTAAATTGTGCCATAGTTATTAACAAACAAACAACACTCTTCCTAAGGAAACTTTGACCTAACTGTAACTGCACAGTGGTGACTGCCAATGGATTATATATTTTTTTAACCCAGCACCGGTCCATTTAAGGAACATGGAACATGAGTCGATTTTCCTGTGGTCAGCTGTTCCTTGCAGTCCACCAACCCTGAGCCAATCACAGGGTGTCACAACTAGTGATCTTCCTGATATTAGTTAGGCAGGTTGTTCTGCAACTATCTGCAATTGGATATTTTTCAATGTACCAAATAGTACATATGTTGCATCACAAAATGAAAGACAGCTCACAAAATGTTGGTGCCCAATTTACATCCCCTTTTGGAGACCTGTTGTTACGCCCAACACTAGAGTTCAGAATTCTCATGTGGAAATCAATGCAGTCAATGCCGTAACACTGATTTCCACATGTTTCAACTCAGATGTTGAACTCATCCTGACTCTTAGAAAGTGCAGTTATATTATGCATTTAAAATAAACAATACTGACTTCAAAAATGGCACACCTTTTTACCGGGTCAACCCTATTGAGGGTCTTAAAGACCATCTCTCTGATACTGACAAGTTTAATTATTTTTTTTCAACAAGACATCTGAATCATTGTGTTATCCAGAGATAAAGCAATAAGTACAAACTGTGAGTAAAAAAATGACCATAAAAGGTCAGAGTGCAGCGTGCAAAACTGGTTTTAGTGCAAGAGAAGAAAGAGTCAAATGAATTGTTATTAAAAACTTGGGCAGGAAAACCTTAGCCAGGATTTCTTGTATCTTGAGGTAACTAAAACTAAGCCAACACTGCTATAGAAGCGGTAGGAGCAACATCAAAAAGCACTACTTGTATAGCTATTAGTTCTGCCATAGGCTTCGCTTACACACCAAGGAAATGCACACTACTATTTGCATTTTTAGACCTAAACAACATTTTAGTGGAGCAATGAAGCAGACTGTCTTAGAAAAGCAGACTCTGTTAGCGAAGAATGCAATTATTTTGGAAATACCTGAGTCAATATCCCCTTGTGTATACATGTCAACCACATAGCGACAGAACTGAAATTGATCTAACGGAGCAGAAAGAAAAGAGAGCAAAGAAGAAATTATGCAAAATGCAGCCATACTCCTTACAAAAACAAAGAAGCTCACTCGATATGTATCTTTCAAAGATCTAAATAAGATTCACTTTTTCTCTAAAGCATATTTAACACTCAATCGTATTTTACAATCATAGGCCCAAGACACTTATGCTGAAAAGGAGCACGTTTATTGAGAAGTGTGTGACCTCTACATGCTTCCTTTAGGAGCAACAATAAGATTACCAAAAGCCGATATATTAGCAACTGTAGGTTACTTTTGCTTTGTATTCATATAGCAATTATAAACTGCAGGCATGGGCTCAAAAAAGGTATGACTTTTTCAAAAGTATGATCGATTTATCATTTTGTTAACAAACATACGTATATACGTAAAGGAAATTGAAGCTATTCCAGTGTTTGTGCAGTTATGCAAACACTTCCTGTGGGACTTCTGGTGATAACTCGCAACTGGCCATTTTGGCAGTGATGTTATTTTAATATTGTCCCATTCTTTCTAGATATATATATATATATGTATTCACACATACACACACACACACACATACATGCACACATATATTTACTGAAAAATCAAAGAGGCACATTTAAGAAAAGTGGCACTTTTCTTAAACCCCTTAGCACCCCCCTACCGCCACCATGTGTGCGCCGTATTTAAATACGGTGCACCATGGCGCAGGGTAAGGGGCAATAGTGTCATTTCTTTTCACGCTATTGATGTACCCTGCAGAGTACATAGGGGTCCATTATAAATAATGTAAGCCCCCTTTTAACGCCTACTCTGAGCAGGCATTAAAAGTGCCTAAAAATGGCGCGAGGAAATCTCTTAAATTTCCTTGTGCCATTTTTTCAGCCCCTCCAATGGGGAACACCTCCTTGCATACATTATGTCTGGTGCAGGCATGATGTGGCGCAAGAGTTTACAAAGTGGCGCAATGCATGCAATGCACCACTTTGCACATATGGTGCGGAGAAAATGCCATTTTAGCGCCACCTTAGTGTAAAAAAATGATGCTATGGCGGCGCTAAGGTGGCGCTAGGGGCTCTTAAATCTTCCCTAAAAGTTAAAGGGACGTTATAGTTAGATGAAATGTTTAGTTTTAAACCCTAAAAACCACGGAAATTCACCAGTTATGCTTATCTCAAGTAACTTGATAATATTTAATTACCATATATTGATCCAACTCCCGCCGTGCATGGCCTTCAGCCAGGTCCTGCGGCCTACCCCACGCATGCAGCCAACCCCATGCTGCACACGTCCTGTGGCTGTGCGCAGTGGGGGTGTACACAATTCCTGGCCACAGTCAGGCCCTGTGACCAACCCTGCATGAGCCAACCCCACATTGTGCATGGCCTTCAGCTGTGTGTGGTGGGATGGTGGCCACAGGACCCAGCCCTAGGGACCCCAAGTTCTTTTTTTTCAGGAGGAGAGGGGCACATGTACCCCCCCTCGCTTAACCTGTTATGGCCCTGGGGAATCCATCCCTTAGTGCCTCTAATTAAAATTAAGGGGAGGGGTACATGCAGCCCCCTCCCTGGGCTGATTTCAGCCACAGGGACCCCATCCTCAATTGACCCCATGTACCCTATTCCCTGGGGCCCAGAGCACATTTTAGCTGGACTGGGCATGTGCTCTCTCTCTGTGGGGTGCTTTTGGCCCCAGGGACCCCATCCATGGGGCCTGGCAACATATCTAGGGGGGAGGGTGAAATGCAGCCCCCCTCCCTGGACAGAAAAGGGCCCCAGGGACCCCCAATCCCTGAGGCCCAGCCGCATATAGGAAGGGGGTATGCAGCCTAACCTTCCTGGGTGGATTTCGGCCCTGGAGACCTCATCCAGGGCCTGGCTCACAAAAGGTGGGTGTCCTGTGCCCACCCAGGGCACCTGCCAAACTTTCTTTGGCCCCGGGGGATGGGGTCTGCCAAGCACTGCTAATTACCCCATATATTACATAACTCAGAACATCTATGATATCATTGATAAAACCACTGTAAAATTATTGATGAGAAAACTGTTCATGGCGGGGTTGCAAGTTAAAGTTACCTTAGGACACAGGTTAAAGTCACCTTGCGATAACTAAAATTGTGGTTTAGTGTGTGTAATACCTGAAGCTAACTTCTGAGTCTCACACAAAGGAAGAGTAGGTGTGATGTTGATGGGCCATCCTTAGGAGGATGGGAGGGAGGAGCTGACACTTGCCTAAATAGGCAGTTTCCTGCTCCCACACAAAGGACTGCTTAATCCCCCGTAGGAAGTCTGGAGCCAGGGCAGAAAGGGATGACCTCTGTGCACTTCAGAGACCCTTCTTAGAAGTCATCCCCACTTTAAAGGCACAGCTGGGTAAAAGAAGTGGACATCTGACCCTACCAAATCATTACACTTCTGGACCTGTGAAGAACACTGCCAGACTGCTGTGCTGCTATGAGGACTGCCACTGTAGACTTCTGCTCTGAAAGAACTGATTATCTGCTGTGCTGCCCTGCTCCCTGCTGCCCTCTGCCCTGCTGAGAAAGGACTGGATCCATCTCACTTGGACCCTGATTGACTCCAGGGTCTTGTTGGGCTGCCTCCTGTTCTTCTGAAGTCTCAGGGACACAAAAGACTTCCAACATCACCTGGACTAAGCTGCAATTCCTCCCCTACTAAGTTAGCCAATCCAGTCCCGGACCCTTGGAAGTGGGTATAAAGTGCTGAAACTACCAAAATCCACACATCACCACTTCAGGAGACATCCCATCGTGGTCGGCCTAAACATTCATATTTGACCCAGTTGAGCGTGACCTGATAGCCCCGGGTTGGAGAGTTATGTTTCTAATATTATTTAAAAATTGGTATCTTGACTTATATTTATTGGATTTTTTTCATTTTAGCCTTGTTTTGCCCATTACATTAAGCTCTATTTCTCTAGCCAGGTGTGGCATATTTCTTTGTGGTGTTTTCATTGCTTTATTGACTTAAGTGTTGCATAAATATGTTACACATTGCTTCCTAAGTTAAGGCCTGCGTCCTCTGTGTCAAGCTACCAGAGGCTGAGCACAGGATAACTTATGGTGTGTATCTGACTTACCTTAGGCTTGTGGTTCCTGCTTGGACAGGGAGAATACCTCTGCCAACCAGAAACCCAGGGGCAAATTTACAACAGTAGTGGTGCAGAGTAATGCAGCAAGTCACCTTGCTGCACTGCCATGCGACACAAGGAAAGGACAGAAATGCACTCTATTTATGAAATTCCAACCATTTCTGTCCCTTCTTCCAGCACTGATACACAATTGGCTGCCTAGCACCAATGCAGACTCCTTGCACCATGGCGTTGGATGCAGGATTGTTTATGTGCAGAAAGGGACACCTTCCTGCATAAAAACAATCCATGGAGGCATTTAACCTCTTTCTTGCAGCACACACGGAAAGAGGAAAAAATTAGGAGAAATGATTTTTTTCCCCTCAATATGCCTCCCCTGGAGACGTGTATGGTTTCAACACATTCCCAAGTTCACACATCCTTATAAATTTGAGAATGCATCAAACCCCTGGGTGTTGCATTCACTCTGGAACACCCATGGAATGCCCCCCTAATGCAGAGGGACTTATGCTGCCTTGCCTTACTCCATAACTATGAGGCCATGAAAAGTCTCGCAAAGTGGCTTTTGCGTGGCCATGTAGACATGAGTTTGCACACTGCACCACCGAAGCATGCAAAAAAGTGACAC
This sequence comes from Pleurodeles waltl, assembly GCF_031143425.1. Classification (NCBI taxonomy): domain Eukaryota; kingdom Metazoa; phylum Chordata; class Amphibia; order Caudata; family Salamandridae; genus Pleurodeles; species Pleurodeles waltl. Next base: position 780,052,978 of record NC_090444.1, read on the forward strand.
ATCGACAGCGCAAGTGTCCCTTGCTCACTGTGCTAATGGATAAACGTTAGCCTGACTGATGAACGGTGATGCTCCAAAACCGGCCCGGGATGCTTGTTTCTTGGCCTGGGAGGAACTGGCCTGGCAGTTCGGGCTGGACTGTTCTCATGGGAAGCAGGGTCAAGACCGATTTGCATATGGCTGGGTCCAAACTGGGGTGGCATGGTGAGCAAAAGAACAATGGATTCAACCCAGATCTGCAACTGGGGGTAAGTGTTTGAAAAGTTTCAGCACTCCATCCATTATCTTGTTGTGTTGCTATGTTCACCCTAAGCACCCTTGACATGTACCGCTAATTGTTCCACAAATTATGGCACTCATGACATCTTGATAACATCTTTGATAATATCAATGTAATATTTGCAGTAACATATTTGACAAAAAACTGTGCATGGCAAGTGCGAGTTATAGTTACCTTAATGTGTGAGTTATAGTTACTTGACATGACTCTAACTATAACTGGTGAATTTCTATGTTTTTTTATGAGTAAATTCAGAACCTAACTATAACGTCTCTGTAACCTTTGTTTTTTTTCAGTAAATTTCTATGTTTTTTTAACATAAAAATATTCATTACTATACGTTAATCTAACCATCACAGTGCATGGTGTCTTTCCTCTGGCCAGGCCCTCTGGCCAACCCCCTATAACCACCCAACCTTCTGCCCCACATGGCCTTCGGCTCTGCGGTCAATCTCCCTAACCACTGACCCTCAGGGATTGAGAGAGAGAGAGAGAGAGTGAGAGAGAGAGAGAGAGAGAGAGACAGAGAGAGTAATTGTGAGATTCAGAAAGAGAGAGAGAGTGATTTAGGCTTTGATGAATGATATATGTAGAAAGAAGTATTTTAAAACAAATTAAAAAGAAAAGTGTGTTTGTCAATTAAAATGAATGGGATCACCTTTCAGTATGAACCTTTAACTTTTAAAGCTTAAAATAAATTAAAGAAGGGAAAAGACCACAGATACACCTAGAGTACAACGCTCGACTTTCAGTGTGAGGGTCTCTGGCCTTAACCATTACATCACAGGTGAATCATTACTCTTCTGTTTCCAGACACACCTATGACATTCTACCCATGCATGGGATAGGGAAGAAACATGAATGCTGCATCATCAGAAAGGTTTAACAGACAAACACTAGTGAGTAAACGAACACACTGCCAAATGATACTAAAATTTGGACCTTCAGCCTACTGAATGACAGCACAGGACCTTGTCTATTAGGCCAGAATTAACTCTGTTCCGATCTGCATCCAAACATAAGTATAACATTTGCACAAAAGTCTTGCTGGTTTGTTGCTTTGAAGTCATTGCATGGAGAGACCACTGCAATGACAATCTCTCTCTCTTTCTCTCTCTCTCTCGCTTTCTCTGTCTCTCTCTCCCTCTCTTCTATCCCATTATGGGATAGAATGGAGAGAGAGAAAGAGGGACGGGATGGCAGGGGGAGTATCAAGGCCCTTGCAGTCCTAGCTGGCTCCCACCTCCTGCAGGAGTCAGCTTCGCTTCCACAAGCAGAGGGCTGTTTAAATAGCAGCTCCCTGCTTGTGGGAGCAATGTTTGGCTGGAAACATATTTGTGTGCAGGGAAACAGATAAAAACGTCACTTTCTGACAACTCTCACTTGCAGAAAGCAAAGTGTTTGCACTGACTTGGTGGAAGCTGTCAAAGCTCCCACCAAGTCTGAGCAAACAGCTATGTCCCAGGTATGGGCAACCCTGGGCATAAAAGGAGCCTGCCCTGAGGGGTGGCAGTCCCCAGGATCATCAGTGGTCCCCCTCCAACTAAAATAACCCCGGGGAGGTGGAGGTCCCTGGGGCCAGGCAGTCCAAAATGGACCCCTTCATTGTTTTATTAAAGCTCCAGGGGGTGATGGTCCGCCGCTTTAGATATGTTAAAGTACTGGTAGGTGGCTGTTCCTGGGCTATGGGGGGCCAGATGCCTTCTGGCATTCAAATTGTTTGAAGCCCTGGGGAGGTGGTGGTCCCTGGGTCTTCAGGGGGATGAGGCACCCCCCTCGTTAGATTTGTTAAAGCCCCAGGGAGGTTTGCAGTCCCCAGGGCTGTGGGGGGGTCACGTGCCCCCCCATGTTTTATTTGTTTGAAGCCCAGTGGAGGAGGCAGTCTATGGGGCAGTGGGGGGGGCTAGGCAGACCCCTGCACTTAACTTATTTGAAGCACCGGGAAGGTGGCAGTCCACAGGGTGTGGGGGGGATCCAAAATGGACCCACCTCATTGCTTCATTTTAGACCCGGGAAGGTGCTGGTCGCCAGGACTGCATGGGGGTGTGCAGCCCTCTCATCAAATTTGATTGAAGCCCCAGGGAGCTGGCAGGCTCTGGGGCTCTTAAAATAAACTTTTATCCCAGGGAGGTTGTGGTCCCTGGGGCACTGGGGGGAGTGGCATGGCCCCCCTGCATTCTAATTACTGATTGCCCCGCAGAGGTAGCTGCCCCCGGAACTAATGGAAGCCCTTGGAGGGAGGTCCTATGAGCTCCCCTCCTTAATTAAAAGGCTAATGCCCCCAGGAACTTGCCCACCCAAGGGCTAATTAAAAGAAAAGAGCAGGAGACCACCCTTTTATTAACAAAAATCTGAATTTGTGCTGATCAAGATCTGTAGATTTTCCTTTTTTTTAATAAAAAAATGCTATTTAGCCCTAGTGGGGTCCCTCTAAGACCCCAACACAAGAGCTATGTGGTCAAGGTGTCCCTACCCTGGCCCCTTTTCCTTCTTTTTGTAACTTTTTTTTCTGGGACTCGGACACCAGACTCAAACGTTTTTGGGAGCCTACCCTGTTTTCACCAGACTGACACATAAAATAAGGACCTCTACACCACATATCAATGTCACTCACTCCACTAAGAGTTATTATTTTCGCTTCAATGTCTTGAAATACCACTTCGCTCATAAACGCATTAGTAAAGATTTGTGCTTGTGTAATTTAGTTTTGTTTGCATTTTCCTAACAAATAACAACAGGGCTTCTGAGTAAGTTGAAAAGTCAACCATTATTGGCTAAAATCATGCACATTCTATGATTTCAACGAATAAGGTATGCAGCTTAAATTTGTGACTCCTATTAATTTCAGTAGTATTGACAGCCAATCAGATATCCGCACGGGGACAGTCAGATCCACAGAGGATTCCTGACCCTATGTATCAACATTTTTTAAACACTAATTTCTCCAAAACTACCAAACAGATTTACACTAAATGATAAAAAGAGTGCTTTCGGGACCAATGTCTGGCTTTCTGCCAAATTTGGTGTAATTCCGTTCAGCTGTTTGGGCTGTAGTCATCAGAAAAATACTTTGAGACCACCTCTTTTACTACCCCTTACTTGACGGATCACCCAGAAACTTTCAAGCTGAACTGACCAAAGTATACTTTTGAAAATGTTGTGAGGATTCGTCGAGAAGTGATAAAGTTATTGGCAAAACAAAAAATGCTCTATCTATGGTAAAAAAAAAGTCCTATTTTTTTGCACTGCTAATTACAAAATCTGACACTCATGACTTTTTGTTAACATTATTGATAATATTAATGTACTATTTGCAGTACGCTTTTTGACAAAATAACTGTGCATGGCGAAGGTGCAAGTTACAGTTACCTTAGGGCACAAGTTATAGTTACTTGAAATCTAACTATTACAGGTGAATTGCTATGTTTGATATGTTTAAAATGAGAGTTTAACTATAACATCCATGTAACCTTTGTTTTATTAAGTGAATTTCTATGTTTTATTAAGTCTATTTCCTAACTACAATGTCCCTGTAACCTTTGTTTGCTGATCCGTAGTCAAGGATCCTCCTCCGATTCTGGGGAAAGCAAGGCCCTGATGGGTTGGCCACAACCAAAACCATAGAAATTCAGCAGTTATAGTTATACTTATAGTTATTGTTATATGAAGAAACTATATCTCGTGCCAGAAAGAAAGAAACTTTGGTCAATGAGTTATAGTTTCTTAACATAAGCATAACTATAAATACTATATATATATATATATATATATATATATATATACACAAAGGTTACAGGGGCATTATGGTTAGGTTCTGAATTTATTCGCATAAAACAATAGAAGTTCAGCAGTTATTTCAAGGAACTATAACTCACTGCCTAAGGTAACTATAATTCGCATCCCCACATACACAGTTTGTCTTCAATAATTTGACTCCTAATGTTTCATTGATATTTTTATTAACATTATAAAAGTTGTCATGAGTGCTGTAATGTCGGGGGTACTTAGCACTGCACAGCGAGGGCCCGGGTTATAGTTACCTTAGGCCGCGAGTTTTAGTTACTTGAAATAACTCTAACTGCTGACTTTCTATGATTTTCGTGAGTAAAATCAGAACCTAACTATAACCTCTGTGTAATCTTTTTTTAGTGAATATATACATATGTGTGTATATATATATGTATATGTATGTGTATAAAGATTATATATATGTATATATATATATATATATATATAAATAAATAAATATATATATATATATATATATATATATACATATATTCACCTAAAAAACAAAGTTTACAGGAACGTTATAGTTAGGCTCACATTTTAAATGTACTAAACCAATGAAATTCACCTGTTAAAGTTATAGTTGTCTAAGGTGACTATAACCCGTGCCCTAAGGTAACTGTAACTCGCGGCCCATATGTTACTCTTTATGTACTTTTTATGTTATATGATTTGTTAATTGATTTTAGTACATTTTAGGAAGATTTAAAGTGTTTGAGTATCATCCACTTAGTATTCATTGTTTGCCTGGGACTGCACAATTGCCTCTGAAGTGTGTGCTTTTATTGGGGATAATGTGCTAATATTTAAATTGGGTTTTATTTAACACTCTGTATCATTATAAGTCAGATTTTAAGTGCAAAGCATTTTTTAAACGGAAATTAAAAACATGCATTTTAATTGTGCTTTTCTTTAGAAGTACATTGACAATATACAGTCAATTTAACAAAGCATATATAAATGAAAAAATAATATGCAATGTAGGACAGTGTAACTTTTTGCTTACACAATTCTGCCTTTGCAATGCTATTTTCACACACTGGAGAAGATTCATTGGTAGACGCTTGCCTCTAGGATTGGCCTGAAAGGTTGAGATAGTCATGTGTGCTGATTAATGGTCTAAAACCAGCACTGTCATTGTGAAAGTATTTTTACCACTGCTGAAAGAAAGATGAAAGTGTGTGTTTAACTTTTTTCAGGGAAGCTAAACATTCTTCAAAATACTTCAGCATTGTGAATTAGGTGAAATAGTTCACAGTTAGACCTCTTTTGTTTAAAATACCAGCTTTGAAACCACTGGCAAACATTCAGTAAAAAAGTGTTCACATATATATATATATATATATATATATATATATATGTATATATATATATATATATATATATATATATACATATATATATTGTACTGGATTACCAAAATATAAGGTATTCCTAAACTGCAATGAAAGAGGAATTCATACTTAAAAAGTTGGCTAGTTTAGTTAATTTTCTTGACACTATTTAGTATATAGTACAGTGAGAAATTGAGCAAATATCAAATTGTGATTCAATCACTCTTATTGAATTAAGAACTGCATTGTTTTGAAAAAAAAACATTGTTGGTATGCACCTTTTCAATGTGTGAAAATAGACATATCCCATTAACCCCGTACAACAAAAGAAGTTACCAGCCGGCATAATATGAACAAGAAGGTCACATATATTATTTCAGACAATTTATTTCATATGAGTATATCATGGTTTGGCAAAACACGTTACATTTGTGTTTATACTTTTTGATGATGCCATGGCACATAATTAGCTGAGACAGTTAAGCTATGGTGAATGATGTTTACATTTCCAAATGAGACCATAATGTGTTGTTCTTGCAAAAATGGCTGAATAAGGTATGTTCTCAAAGGAATTAATGTTTGTTCAGGTACAGGCCTAAAAGTTTATGCTGCGCTTTATTAACGAAAAGTGTCAATTTATCAGTAGCAGTTAACTAATCTGTATATTAGTGTTACAATGTGTTCCTATCCATCATCACTTTTCAGATTGCATTGACAATAAAGCACATAAACCATTCAAACACTGAGATGGAAATCGGTCAGGAAAGTGGAGGAGTCAACAACAAATGGTCGGCTGGACATCATACATCCAAGAAAGCAATGCTAGGTTTATTATCACTACCTTTAAAAAGGAGGAATGGAAGGTAAGAGTGCCATTGAGAAGAGGATGTAGGAGGAAGGAAAGGTAAACAGGGAAAAATTAGGTGAAACACTGTCAATGAGATTTAAGTCAGTTGCACCACCAATGACACAGAGCGTTGCACCAACAAGGAAGGGTGGGTGAGAAGAAGAGGCTCTGTTACACTCCCAACCTGAATGCAATGTGTATGGACCCAGCTGCCATGAGCAGCCACTTACTGTGAAACTGCACAGTGTTACCCTGTGGTAGTTCTGTGATATTAAGGAAGTGCTCAGAGCCTAAGGCCCATATTTGTACTTTTTTAGAGTTGCATTTGCATACTTTTTTGACGCAAAAGCGGTGCAAACTTGCAAAATACAATTGTATTTTGTAAGTTTGCGCCATATTTGCGTCACAAAATGATGCAAATGCGGCGCTAAAAAAGTATGAATACGGGCCTAAAGGGGAGGAATAATGTAACACAAGCAGATAGCAGACACTAATCTCTCATCAATTCTGATTCTTGTATGTACATCTCCTACTTCATGGAGTGTAAAACGTAAGTGCTCCTAAACCTTTCCTTTTTGTACTAGAGGTATTCTGAATTTACCCAAACAATGGAACTTATTTGGTAGTACTGATGAGATGGTGGTGACTTAGAAGGTGAAAGAGCACCGTGTCTTTTGTGAAAGCAACACATATCTTCACTCTAGAGTTCATATTCTTGTTATAAAACAGAAAAGGGGCCATTTCTGGGACGAACTAGTCAAGACATCAGAGACTCTGGCTTGCTTCTCCCTTCTAGCAACCACCAGACTCAAACGTTTTTGGGAGCCTACCCTGTTTTCACCAGACTGACACATAAAATAAGGACCTCTACACCACATATCAATGTCACTCACTCCACTAAGAGTTATTATTTTCGCTTCAATGTCTTGAAATACCACTTCGCTCATAAACGCATTAGTAAAGATTTGTGCTTGTGTAATTTAGTTTTGTTTGCATTTTCCTAACAAATAACAACAGGGCTTCTGAGTAAGTTGAAAAGTCAACCATTATTGGCTAAAATCATGCACATTCTATGATTTCAACGAATAAGATATGCAGCTTAAATTTGTGACTCCTATTAATTTGGGCAGGCCTTTCACAACAGATATGTAAGTAAAACTAGGTGCCATATTTATACTATGTTTGTGCCGAATTTGCATCATTTTTTTAAATGCAAATTCGGCACAAACTGAACTCCATATTTATATTATGATGCTAGACACATCCAGGGAAAAAACATTGGAGTTTGCACAATGTTTTGGATGCGTACACCTACCTTGCGTCAATGAGACGCAAGGTAGGTGCTTCCATCCAATAAATTGTGCTTTCCCCATAGCCCCATATTTATCCCCCATGCTAAAATAATGCATGGGCGGGAGGACGGGCTAAATAATGGTGCAAAGCTTGCGTTGCACCATTATTTAATGCCTGGGTCAGACCAAGCGCTAGGGGACCTGTGTACCCATTTGAATGGTTAAACACCATGGAATGGGCCCACAAGTGCCCTCCCCAAGCCCCAAAAACACACCCACCCACACCAGAGGGACACCAGAGGATGGGGGGCCCCATCCCAGGTAAGTAGGGTAAGTATTGGTAAGTATTGTTTTTTTTTTTAAGTGCCATCGAAGACCCTAATTTGGGCCCCCCTCACAGTACTGGGTGCAATGTCCATGCCCAGAGGACCTTGGTCCCCTGTGTTTGCCATTGGGGTGGTGGGCATGACTCCTGTCTTTTCTATAACAGGATTAATGTGTTTGGATGGTTGTGCATCAGGAAATGACACTAGGCAGGTTAATAGCATTTTTTTTGCCTGTAACCAGCCTAGCGTTATTTTTTTTAGGGAAAACCCACTTCACCCCTACTGCCACCCCCACCCGGCTAATGTCATTTTTTTCTGACGCTAGCCCAAACTGGTCGCCGGCTTGCACCATTCCATACATTTGGCGCTCAGCTGGCACTTTGGAATGACGCAAGCCGGTGCTATACCTTTTGCTGCAAAACTGTGTTTGAGCAGTTTTGCGGCAAAAAGTATGAATCTGGGCCTAGGAGTCCAATTTGAAGTTCCATAGACAAAAGTCAACAAGTGTGTCAAACAATTACTTAAATTTGGTGTGGGCCTTCTTCAAGACCTAAAGTCATTCAATTTCAACAGTCTCATGTGTTATTTCACAAAAGGTGATTTCAATGACACAAAAGGCAACACATCGGTTAGGTGATCATGGCTCCAGATTTCTTAAACACATTCACCCGTGCAACTGTTTAAATTTAATTAGAGAATGCAGCAAAGGTAGTTATGAGAAATCCACTTTCTAAAATTATCAGGATGATTTTTCTTCACTGAAGACTTAGGGACTCTATTTAGAACACACATGTCTGCCAAAAAGTTGTAGGTATCCTGCCTAACCACCTCTCTGTTCAGTTGTCCCATTTAGAGTCCTGTTGAGGGTGGTGTCTCCAATATGGGTGCTTTCACCAGGTATACTATAGAGAAAACCCATTTAATAGACGACACCAAACTAGATGGGATAAGTCTTAGAGTTACCCATAGGAAATCATTTCTCAGATGCTGTATCCGCTCTCTCTCTGAGAATACCACTGAAACCATGGCTGTCCAGTATTGAATTTTTGTTCACAGAGTTTCATGGGCATTTGTTAAGTAGGTGGTTGTAAGTGGACTTTTTGAGAAAGGAGCCTCTTTCGAGCATGGTTACCCCCACTTTTGGCCTGTTTGTGAGTGTGTATCAGTGTGTTTTTACTGCGTCACTGGGATCCTGCTAGCCAGGGCCCCAGTGCTCATAGATTAAAACCTATATGTCAGTATGTTTTGCCTGTCTCACTGGGATCCTGCTAGCCAGGACCCCAGTGCCTATAGTTTGTGGCCTAATGTGCATGCCTGTGTAGTGCCTAACTGTGTCACTGAGGCCCTGCTAACCAGAACCTCAGTGCTTATGCTCTCACTACTTTTAAATTTGTCACTGTAGGCCATTGACTTAATTTACCAATTTCAATTGGCACACTGGACCCCCCTTATAATTCCCTAGTATATGATACCTAGGTACCCAGGTCATTGGGGTTCAAAGAGATCCATAGGGGCTGCAGCATTTCTTTTGCCACCCATAGGGAGCTAAGACAAACCCTTACACAGGACTGACATTGCAGCCTGTGTGAAATAGTGCACACACTATTTCACAACCATTTTCACTGCACTTAAGTAACTTATAAGTCACCTATATGTCTAACCTTCACTTGCTGAAGGTTAGGTGCAAAGTTACTAAGTGTGAGGGCACCCTTGCACTAGCAAAGGTGCCAGCACATAGTTCAGGGTCATTTCCCTGGACTTTGTGAGTGCGGGGACGCCACTACATGCGTGCACTACAAATAGGTCAATACCTATATGTAGCTTCACAATGGTAACTCCGAATATGGCCATGTAACATGTCTGAGATCATGGAATTGTCCCCCCATTCCAAATCTGGTATTGGGGAGCCAATTCCGTGCATCCTGGGGACTCCATCATGGACCCCCAGTACTGCCAAACCAGCTCTCTGAAGCTTGCACTGCAGCTACAGCTACCGCTGCTGCCACCTCACAGACAGGGTTCTGCACTCCTGGGGTTTGGGCAGCCCAGTCCCAGGAAGGCAGAACAAAGCATTTCCTCTGAGAGCAGGGTGTTACACCCTCTCCCTTTGGAAATAGGTTTTACAGGCTGGGGAGGGGTAGCGTCCCCCAGCCTCTGGAAATGCTTTGAAGGGCATAGATGGTGCCCTCCATGCATAAACCAGTCTACGCCGGTTCAGGGACCCTTTCTCCCCTGCTCTAGTGGGAAACTGGACAAAGGAAAGGGGAGTGACCACTCCGCTGTCCATCACCACCCAAGGGGTGGGGCCCAGATCTCCTCCACTGTGTCCCAGACTTCAGACATCTTGCTTTGTAAGGTGTGGGGGCACTCTGGAGGGCTCTGAGTGGCCAGTGCCAGCAGGTGATGTCAGAGACCCCTCTTGATAGGCCCATACCTGATAAAGTAGCCAATCCCCCTCTCAGGGCTATTTAGGGTTTCTCCTGTGGGTTCTCTTCAGATTCTGCTTGCAAGTTTCCTTCAGGAATCCTCTGCAACAACTTCAGCATCCTCTGACCTTGGATCAACCGCAGCCTGCTCCAAGAAACGCTATAACTGCAACAAAGTGTCTAAAAGAGACACTTTTCTTCGGCACCCTCAACTCCAAGTCAGCAACTGCAACAGTTTCCATTGTGTGCACGCTCTGGGGACTCCCTGTCTTCATCCTGCACCAGAAAAACCAAAGAAATCTCCTGTGGAGTGACGGACTCACTCCCCTGCTCCAAGCAGGCACTTTTCAAGGCAACGACCGGTACCCTGGGACTCCTCTCATGGCAACAAGCATGCTCCTAAGGACACAGAGGGTGGACATCCTCGACATATACTATCCAGAGGTCCTGCTGATGCAATTTAGAGGAGGTAAGACCTTGCCTTCCCCAAGAACGTCAGTACCCCTTTGTTTTGTGTCTTCTTCGCCTCCTGAGGCATCTGTGCACTCTTTGCAAAATTAATTCATGCACAGCCTGGCCCAAGTCCCCAGCACTCCACTCTGTGATGCTCAACTTACTGAGTTGTTCTCTGGCGGCGTGGGACCTTCTTTTGTTGTGCTGCATCAACTGCATTTTGCACCTCCTTTGAACCCAAATCCTGCAGCTCCTGGGGGTGCTGGCTGGCATCAGGAGGGCTCTCTAAAGTTCTGAGATGCCCTTTCTTCCTCCTCACACAGAGCTGAGGACCCCAGGTCCCTCCTGTGTCCATCCGGCACCATTTTGATGAAAAATGCACTTTTGGTGTAGCCAAGGCTTGTTGATGTCTTCCAACACGAAATCGCATCTGCAACAATCTCCACGCCGTGCAACATCTTTTGCATCATGCAGGAACCCGCCGGCATCTTCCTAGGGTGCATTTCTGCAGTCTCCTACTAACCGGGGACTCTTCTTTTGCACCCTCTTCAGGGTTGGCAGGGTCTCCTGTCCTTCCTGGAACTTCTTTTGACTTCTGGACTTGGTCCCCTTCCTTTGCAGGTCTTTAGGTCCAATAATCCAGCAGTTGTTCTTTGCAGACTTGGTTGGCTGCTGCAAAATCCCAAAAACGAGATGTAGTGTGTCCTAAGGAAACTTGCAGTACTTTCGCCATCTTTTCTGGGCTCTGGGTGGGGTAATTTACTTACCTTTTCTGTATTCTTACTCTCCCAGCAATTCTGCATATACTACACTTGTCTAGGGGGGGATTTGTGATTCACATTCCACTTTTTTAGTATATGGTTTGTGTTGCCCCTAGACCTATTTTCTCCCATTGCATTCTATAGGATTTCATACTGTTTTCATTGTTCTATGTCTATTTACTTGTCTAATTTTGGTGTCTAGTGTATATATTGTGTATAATACTTAACTCCAGAAGGTGTATTGTCTGTAAGATATTTTTGGTACTGTGTCACCCAAATAAATACCTTTATTTTTGATATCACTGAGTATTGTCTTTACTTGTGTATAAATACTGTGTAACTATAAGTTGTACTGCATGAGCTTTGCATGTCTCCTCGTTCAGCCTAAGCTGCTCTGCTATAGCTACCTCTATCAGCCTAAGCTGCTAGAATACTACTACATTCACTAACAAGGGATAACTGGACCTGGTGTAAGGTGTAAGTACCCACGGTACCCACTACATAACCAGGTCAGCCTCCTACAGACTTTAATTTCAGACCTTAATTTGGGAGTCGAGATCCAAGACTCACGTACATGAAGACTATTCTTCTGTGGAGACATACCATTGTGAACCTGTAACAATGGTCTTTATTAAGCCAAGTCAGCAGCTGCCATCCATGTAAGCCACCATAAATGAATATGTTGCTCTACAATGATGGTCACCTTAAAATTACATTTTCTGGCTGAGCTGATGCTGCTAAAATGAACGTCTTCTTTCACAGATCAACAGTTTGGAAGCTTGGCCAACAAACTTCAAATGACTCCTGAAGCCCCAAAATCTCGAATTGGTCAGAACTACTATCACCCACTTTGACTCTCTACACACGCTACAAATATGCATCAAATTGAATTTGTCTGATTAAATTAATTTCTAGTCACATTGACCTTCATGGAAGAAAACTGAACGATGGGTTTATGAATTATTGTTGGTAACAGAAGGATTGGTGAATGTCAACTCTGAGAACAAAAATCACATATACTTTGCTTACTGACATAAGGACTGACTCTAACTACATATATCCCTCCATATCCATCAGGCTCATTTTCAGAGTTGATCTGAATTAACAGGATGACAGAGATGTCATCCTCTAAAGTTGGATGACATTTGATAAAAAGGTATGCTCAAAATTCATTTGTATATTCCAATGTCTCGATTGGGTTATCTCCCAACAAGGTTTTCACTATATTATGTTAATAGAGTAAGTAAAGGAATTGAAAGCCTATGTGTCATTCTCACTATATGTAAAAGGTAATGATAGAACGCTTTAATTTAAAACATAGAGGTCGTTTTTGCGCCATTTTAATGTGCGGACATATTCATCAAGATCAAAACATAGTAAAATATAAATGAATAATTAATTGTTGCTGTCAAAGACAGCACTTATAATAGCTGTAGTATACGATACAAAAACGGATTTGAACTTTGCACTGTCCTCTAAACAGATTTAGACTCACAAAGAAATGGGCTACACTTCCGGTGCAGTACCTCAGTAAAGATCCGTTAATTATAATTCACAACCAAGAACCTATGGTGTGAAGCACTGACACTGTTTTTCAATAATGGTTGCTTACTTATTTGAGCTAAATCTCCTATGTGGTGGTGAGGAAGCAAGTCGAGGGTCTTAACTTAATGTGTTTTTGTGTGCTAGTCTCGCATTATGAAGGCAAACTGAAATTCTGATTACCATGAAGCAATAGCCAGAACTCCACGCATAAGGACATCTAGTCTTTTCAGGTTTGTCTGTCAGGTCAATATGTGGGCCATTCTTTTGTTGTGCTTGGAACTGTTTTGTGATCTATTGAGCAGGTTTTAACTGTTGTTTTCCCTGATATTACCACACATATTGCCTACAGCAAATATACATGCATGCAGTGACCTATACCTTGCAAAACACCTCCAAGGCATGTTTTGTACGGGTTCAAAACTACCCCAAATGTAGCACTCTTTTTTAAATGTCTGGTTCGCAAAGGGGCGTGGGGGCTCTTTTATGCTGGTACCTCAGTCTGTTTTCCTTCAATGTCCGATCCTTTTACCATCAGAACAACATATATTAATAAATGTGGCTTTAAGGAGTCATTGGACAAATGTTTTACTAATGTCTAAACAGTAAGTGCATTCCAGCGGTAAAGGGCTTTTAGATTTTCAGATGGCATATTAGGCACACGGAAGCACCCAGTTTTTACCGAAGTACAGGCACTTTTAAGCAAAACCTAATATCCACACAGTGGAAGGACGGCACACTGACAGTGTCTCTGTAATGTCATACAACATCTGAAGAAATATAAGAAATGCATCAAAGCCCAATTGTGAGTTTTGCTAAAACCATTTATTTGTGAAAGCACATTTTGTGCACCGCTTGGTGGCGTGGAATATCAAAACTGGCATTTATTTTGTCTTTTCACGTTCACATATTCCCGTTATGTAGCAATTTGAACAGCATCTGACTGGTTTCCTAGCAAATTCAAGGTCCTCAGAATGCAGTCTTCAATCTCTAGTAAAGAAAGGCATCATGTTTTTATTTGAATTCTGAACTCTCTCAAGGTGTGATGAAAGTTACAAATCCGGCATAATTCAATAGTGATTGTTTGTTTCGCATTTCTAGATTAAAGGTCAATATTTGTGAACCAAAACATTCAAAATAAGTTTAAACCATGACTCTTTAATTGGGGCTGTGTGGCTCATGCTTCTTGTTTTATCGCTACAAAGGAATGGACGGTTGCAGTTCTTTTCCTAGACATGTTTGTGTTTTGATTTTGACATCATTGTCATATTTTTTTTTGGATTTTTCATCTTTCCAACTACTTTTTTAGCGTCTTCTTCACTGTCCTTTCTTTTTACCTTTATTTCCTGCAGCCACATCAGTCTTCTCTAGTTTCTCTTCTTTTGCCTTGACTTTAGCTATCACGACTTCTACAGCTTTTTCAATAATTTTCTTCACTTTCTTCACTTTCTCAGTCTTTACTTTGCCTTTTTCACTTCTGTCTTTCTTTTCGTCTTCTTTTTTCGGCTTCTCGTCTGACTTGATGGGCTTGGCTTTTACTTCTGTAAATAAAATGTTCATTTTCAAACTTCAAAACGGAAGTTGTAATCACAAATGTATATTGTCCATCCCCTTTCTCCCCAGATTCTTTACATTTAACAAGCATTGACAAGTCTGGCTCGGCGTTGACCACCAGTGTTTTGGCTTTGTCAATGCATGTTTATATATCATGGTTTTTACCGAGCTTTAATTCCGGGAAGCTGCGGACAGCTATCAAAACTCAGAGAAAATTGGGTGAAACTAACAATATTTTTTCGGCCTCAAAAAAGTGCACATAGCTAGAGTACTCCCTGACACCTAAGAGAACTAATGTGTGTGTCTGCATGCTCCTTGTGAAAGGGCACAAGGCCATCATTCACAGCAAAATTGTTGAAGTGGGCTGATATACTGTCGGATGCTGCATGCTGCGTGCTGTAGTGTGGAAGAAAAATGTGAAAAATGTGAATGACACAATGACAGACCAAGGGATCAAGACGGCTGGCCAAAAGCTCCTATATGTAAGTATGTTACACATACAAGTTTAGTAAAATTAGAAGGTCTACATTAACGTCAGACCTGTGGAAGTAAAAGAAAACAAATATGAATTCTTGGATAAGTGATTAATATCCAAGCAACATAGAACAAATTAGATAACCCTGCAGATGCTACATTATCTTAACCAAATCAGGAGGCCTCAAGTTAAAAGTAGATGAGGCCACCAAGCAAAACATATGGAATAGTGAAAGGCTTAATAAAGCTGCAGTTCCAATAGACTACCCACAAACTAAAGCCAGACTTGAAACTGTCCATTGTTTACAGAAATAAACCCAGAATAAAACCACCTAAAACAAGCTCATTCCTGACTATGACCAAAGCTTGTTTATCACAAAACCTTAGAGTTGTATGGCTTGGATTCCTCACATCATTACCTGTGAAAAATGGTTATTTCGACTCATTTATAATCACTTCTCACATACAATGTCCACCATCAGTATCAAAATAGCCTTCACGATAGTAAGTCTAATTTGGCTCATTATATTGAATGCATTGAATGCAAGGACTCTTCTCATGCAGTGGGAGCTGCCAATGAAAGGGGGTGGTGGGGCGGGACGAGTAGCGGCAAGATGGGGGTTAAAAAAATAAATACATCTAAAAAAACACTTACCTCCGAGGGGCGACACCTGTTCCTGGGTGCATACAGGCTCCAAGCCAATCACAACGCTGCTGTCAATAGCATGACAGCAGCGTCATGATTGGTCTGGGAGGCCTGTTCTCTGCTCCGACTGGGAGTGGGAGCCTGTGCATGTTCTCTACTCGGCTGTTCAAAACAGCCCAGTAGAGAACATGCTAAGTGCACATGTCTGTTTGGTCAGCCCAACACGGCTGGCAAAACAGACATGTGCACATTGTGGTGTATAGCCCTCCTCCAGCCCAGCCTCGTCTACAAGGAAAAATCAAATGATAATAATGTAGCATACGTTATTATAATTTTATTTGTCCTTTTTTTGAAAATCCAGAGGGGCAACGCTCCTCCACCTTCGCTGAGGAGCCGCCCCTGTTCTCATGTAGCCTTAAAATGGGCCAGGTAAAAACCAGGGGCTGACATATCTTGCAGAGTTTCACAATGCTTGGAGTTACATAGAAACTCCATGAGATTCCACAGAGTTCTGCTAATGGGCATGAGCAGCACTGAAAAATCGGTGCAAACAGCATGCACCTATTCAAGTTGATTTTGCTGTTGCTCGAGTAGAAAATCTACTTGAGTGGCCAGTTTTGCAGGAGGAACATAAAAACATTCCTAGGCCCTAAGCTTCCTGTCGGTGTCACTTCATCACAAATTTAGTAGTCAAAAAGAATTTAAAATGTTTTTCCTCCAAATAAAATCATTAACAGCAGTTAGCAGGCAGGTGGCTAGTCTTGTTATGCCATGGAAAGAGCAGGACATGACAAATAGTCCAAAACGGACAACAGCAATATATAGTAGGCATTGGTAGAATTGTGTAATTATTCTAATGAAATGTATGACATTTGCAAAAATCACTTTATGTGAAATTTGAAAAATTCTTGAAAATTCACATTATGTAATTTTGCATAATTTGTAATTGCTGTAGAATGGTTTGAACAGGAAGGTCTGAATCCTGTCTCATCCCATTATCTTGCATTACTTTTTGAAGAGAGGTGCGCCTCTGCATGAAACTTTTAAATATCAGGAAACCACATGTTATGCCTTTTGCATTCTTTCACTTATTTGTTTACGAAAAGTCAACACATTTCTAAAACTAAGCGGAATTTTGCACAGTCTTATACTAGTCCAACTGATTTAACCTACCAATGGTTCCTCAAAAACAAAAAAAAAAAACATATATGGTTCGGAGACAATGTTGGGCCTCATGATAAGTGCTAGACCAAACCAAAGTAGAGTAAATAGATAGTGTAATGATGAACTCTGTATTTTCCACTGTTTCAAATGGTACAAGGAGAACCACAGAATTGTTAATTTTCTCACCACCCAAATCACTTTCTGAATGAGACATTTTGGAGCTGTAATTGAGAGGACCAAGAGCATTTGCTTCAAACCGCACCAACATACTATTAACACACAACAGTACTGTGACTGCAGGACGGAGCATAATATACGTAAGCCACAAAGCAGAAATAGAGATTTGGATATGATCATGCAACTAAGAGCGTTCTTTAAAAAAAAAAACATCAATCTTAACTTCTCCTCCTTTCAAACTACTATCCCAGTTTTGTTAAACATGAGAGTAAAAATTGGATCATACATGAAACAATTAATGAAGCATGGTCCTTTGGATTTCTGATGTATGTCATGTATGTCAAAGTTCTTCAAATGAAAAATGAAGAAAACTTTCCACAATTTACTCTCAATACTCTCAATACTTGGATACTATTCAGGAACAACGATTGAAAACCATTCTGGCATTCTAGAAATCAATACAGCATATTAAATACGAAAAACGTAGGGAGGGAAGTATGGAGAGGTAGGAAAGCAGCAGACGTGGGAGCAACTTGTTATAACTTAATTTATCAATACATTTTGTCACACTGTCTATAATTATAGGGAAGCAAATAGATTGGCTAAGATCATTGTTTAGAAATGTTGACTAGTGTTCGCTTGTCAGACCTTATTAGGTAAACCCTAACTAACACAAGATTAGAATAGCATGTTTGGACTTCATGCAAAACAATTTAGTCACACAAATGTGGAAAAACATCTAACTATAGCTCTATCAAAATAGCGGTTGGTAGCTAGAAACAAAAGCAAATAGACATGGCAATCAATAACAATGGCAGTATACCTGTCATAAATAGGACATCAGTTCAGTCAGCAAAACATCAGGATTCAGCATCAAAGTTCAGAAAAAGCAAAGTCTCTCTAAGCAGTAAAGTTAAACAAGTCTCTTCTCGGGACAGTCTAGAAAATAATGGCCTGTCTTCTTTCGGTGCAGTCTGGCTAAGTTAGATTTCCTAAAACTAATTCCCACATCCTAATTGGTCAGGGGATCACATGTTCACATTTAGTACAATAAAGCTAAACCCTCAAATCTATAATTTTACTACTACATGGTCCACATGTCGACGATTGGTTCCTCTTCTCCCGCTTCCGTCATTCGGCTCGTCAGGTATCAATATTGTTGCAGCTTATACTCAGTGTTTAATTTGTAAATAAAAAGGTGCCAGTGCCGAAAGACCTTCTTTTAAACATGCGGTGGCTGCAAATAAATGTGCAAACACGGAATACTGAGTCAGCTTTATCCCAAAGCCATCTCTGACCTCTTCAATCCATTTAAAACCACTCCCTACCCCTTCAGCTCACACTTGCAACTTTCTGCTTTCTCTCATTGTGACGCTTTTTCATTTTTCTCTTCCTCCGTCAAAATGCCAGAAATGATTGTTTATGTGTGGGAAGGTGTCCCTTCCTGCACATAAACAATCATTTCAAAATGGCACTATGGCACCTCTGTGTGTGCTGCATTCTGCAACACACACAGAAGTGCCTAATCACCATTAGTGATTGTTTAGGTGCAGGAACGGACACCTTCCGACACATAAACAATCAAACTCCTCAACGCAGACATCGTTGCACTGACAGCTAAATTTAGTGCCAGCGCATGGGACAACACAGGGATGCGCCGTATTCAATTAAATATGGCGCATCCCTGCATTGTGAAAATGACGGAGTGCAGCACTGCCAGTTTTGGTGCAACGTGGTGCTCCCTCATTTTCCTTTAAATATGGGCCTAAATATCTACATGGATATGAAGTTGGTCATTTAGGCCCATATTTATACTTTTTGACGCTAAACTGCGCTAACGCAGTTTAGCGTCCAAAAATTTTGCGCCGTCTAACGCCATTCTGAAGCGCCATGCGGGCGCCGTATTTATGGAATGGCGTTAGCCGGCGCAAGCAGACCGGCGCTGCCTGGTGTGCGTGGAAAAAAACCACGTAGACCAGGCAGCGCCGGCGTTGGGCAAAAATGACGTTAGGGCGTCTTAAAATGGGGCAAGTCAGGTTGAGGCAAAAAAATCGTCTTAACCCGACTTGCGCCATTTTTTAACGACGCCCATCCCCCATCAACATGACTCCTATCATTGTAAAGACAGGAGTCATGCCCCCTTGCCCAATGGCCATGCCCAGGGGACTTCTGTCCCCTGGGCATGGTCATTGGGCATAGTGGCATATAGGGGGGCACAAATCAGGCCCCCCTATGCCAAAAAAAATTATAAAAAAAAATAATAAAATACTTACCTGAACTTACCTGAATGTCCCTGGGGTGGGTCCCTCCAGCCTTGGGTGTCCTCCTGGGGTGGGCAAGGGTGGCAGGGGGGGTCCCTGGGGGCAGGGGAGGGCACTCTGGGCTCATTTTGAGCCCACTTGTCCCTTAACGCCATGCCTGACCCAGGCGTTAAAAAGCGGCGCAAATGTGCCGTTTTTAGCCACGCCCACTCCCGGGCGTCTCTTTTGCCCGGGAGTATAAATACCACGTAAAGGCCTGGGAGTCATTTTTTAAGACGGGAACGCCTCCCTTGCATATCATTAACGCAAGGAAGGGGTTCACGCTAAAAAATGACGCACATTCCGGGAACTTTGGCGCTAGACGCCTCTAACGCCATAGTATAAATATGGCGTTAGTTGGCGTTAGTTTAGCGTCGAATTTGCGTCGAAAAAAACGACGCAAATTCGGCGCAAACGGAGTATAAATACGGGCCTTAGTTTGTTGCTTAGTCTCTTATTTGGAGCCATCTCTGTTAGAGATAAGATCCACTCATGTGGGTGAGTGCTGTGTTGGATTTCCACCTACATAGGTTAAGAAGTTTAGCTACTGCTAGGGCAGTGTCAGGCCATCACTTTCTTTGACTGGTCATGTTTGGTATCGCCACAATATAATGAAAGCGTGCTAGCTCTGCCCAATTTCGTAATCTGAAGCAGATTGGTCATAGTAGACCAGACCCTGGTCAATTAAGGCTCTGATGCTGTGCAGTCCCAGACAAGATTGGTGATGTCCACTTCTAGAATTTCATTTCATGTATGCACCTTGTGGGTTTGGAATTGCAGATATTAATCATGTTCAATATAATTCAAATATTAACAATTTGTAATTATCCTATGTAACTAAATATTTCTATATTGGTGACAATGTCTGTGTATTTGTCAGGAGACTCATTAGCCTCTCTTTACAGTTATTAGGATCTCCCATACTGTTCATCCTGGTAAAATTTGGTCAAATCTGTAAAAGACATGGCAGACTCCAGTGCATGTTGTCCAATGCCATTGACGCCGTCTTGATGGCAGGATCTCACACAGCCTATTTAGATAGCACAGTTGTGCTGACGGTGTATCAGCAGAAGTCCCATGACGGCGGGAGCCCATCGCAGAACACATTTAGTATAATACTATGACTGTGGCTAATGGTTGGAAGCTAGCAGAAACACCTGTTGTATATTGGACAATAGAGAACATCTGCAAAACACACTTTGAAAACACTCCATTCTGAATTCAGGCCAGGGCAGTGAAAGCTGCTGTTTCAGTCCATGTTTATGCACCAGTGTGCACAAACAATGACAAAACAAAGAAAGAGACGAGAACTTACCTGGGTCTTCCTGGGGGTCCTCCTCTCCTCGTCGTCCAACTGCAAAGACAGTCCTCCACAGCAGCTGCCTCCCTCCTCTGCACACTGTAGCCCAGTTATGGGGTGCACAGCGCAAGTGCAGACTGTCTGTGCATGTACTGTGCAGCCCATACTGGGCTGTAGCGCACAGCGGGTGAGCTCCGCTCCACTGGCAAGGCTAGCGGAGTTTTTTTGGATAACTCCACGCTCAATGCGGAGCACGGAGTTCCAAAAACTCTGTCAGCTCTGCCAGCGGAACGGACTTCCCTGCACTCCCCTAATGACAAGTTCCATATTCTTGGCATTGATGGTGTTTGTGCCCTGTATTGGTAACATGAGGTAAACATTATTGAGGCTACTCCACAATTCACTTCAAATACATTTTTCTAAGGAACTTTGAAATGTCTGTAGATAATCTGTACTGTCTATTCTGTTAATACTTGTGAGAGCTGCTACTACAAACAACCAAAATCACTGAAAACCTATTTTGTTGTCATTTGTTCTCATTCATACTGGTCAACATCAATCAGAAACATGATTTTTGGAAGGCCACTGTGAAGAAGGTGCAGACCTGAGGTGTCTTATAGCAGCTCAGCCTGCATTGCAGGAAGAGATCGGAGGACCTCTGGTGCTGGTCCAGGAATTCAGCACAAGTTCAACTCGGCCAGGCCTCCCAACAAGTCAAGTGCATGGGCTACAGTCTGACCCCTCTAATGGCCTGCATCCTTGCGGTGGCCTACCTGGAGCTAGATGGGGAGATGAGAGCCCAAAAGCAGCATCAAGGGGGTGAGTTATTGTATGTAGCTTTTTTGTTGTTTAACCTTTTTTATTTACATCAATGTAGTTTGACATCAACATGATAACTGACACACATCCAACGCAGAAGAGTATTTCTGGAGGTGTACATTTTTTCAGACGGTGTCTGATGCTGTGTTTGGAATTAATTTTTTGTCTGTGTCAACCAACATGATTTTTCAGGCCAGAATGTATTGATTGAAACAGACAGGAATGCGTACGCATTGGCAACAGAGTAGCCGAAATACATGTAAGTGTCCTTAGTTATGTCCAGATGGGAAAGCAATGATGGTGAACAAAGTGGTACTTGAAATGACAATTGCAGATGAAAGGTTCGATCACATACATTTAGGTGTATCCCATCTTGATAAGTCAATATTTGGCCCAAAACATGTCTCCTTTGGATATGTTGAAACGTTTTTGCTCTGTACTGCAGTGCTTTAGGAATGTATCCAGGCCTATGTATTTATGAATGGTGTCAAAGCCATTTGTCATGCAGTGAAACAAAAGTGGATTAGGGACAAAAGGGATAAATGGTATGGGAGCTAGCATGGCAATTTGGAGACTGTGAGCAGATGGTTTGTGGAATTCATCCCATATGCATAAGATAGTGATGATAAATAAGTCAATTTTGAGTGCTTAGAAGGTGGTGTAATCTGTAGACTTGGCAAATGTTTTCTGAGCAAAGTTCATGTTAAACTCCATTTACACAAATAGCACCAAATTGCTGCATCTTTTTACAGCATCATCTTGCCAAGGCGAAGGTGACAGCAGCCATGTCAGCGGAGAAAGAGCTGGGCACTGTGGCCAAGGTGCAGACACCACTGACACTGAGGGACCCTGTGCACGGAGGGTGAGAGTACTGGCGCAGAGGCCACAAGTGACTCATCAAAATCTTCGAAGGTATCCACAGATGACCAGTTCCTAGTGGTGGCAGATCCTAGTGCGATAACTCCATCTGCATCTTCGTCCCCCACCCAAGTTCCAAACTGTATGCCCTCTCTTACTCCCCCCCTTTTGCCCGTAGCCACTCCCCTAAAAGGGATGGGGTCAACTTTTCTGCAGACACCTCTCCCTCTGCCCTGGTCTCTGCAGCTGCGCTTAATCAGCAGGCTGTTGATTTTATGAGGAATATCGCTGTAGGCCAGAACCGCACTATGGAATGGCATCCAGGAGCTTGATGGTCAGAATACCCAGATGCTGCCTTACGTGGATGGCATTCATGGTGCCCTATCTGGCCTACAGCAGTCATTCCAGGGTCTGGCCTCCTGAATGACCACAGCCTCCCACCAACCCCAACCTTGTGCCCCAACTCCGGCCCCTTCTCCATACTAAATCCCTCTTCCTAGCCCTATACGCACCTTTACATGCACCCAATCCAATACCCACAAGCAGTACATCCTCACACCAACACAACCAGAAACACAGACACACATATGCAAACATCACACACCACATACCCCACCACCACCAAAACCATAAGCACACCCAATGACACCACACCCACAATGACACAAACACCCACACTCACCACCAGCACACCTGCAGACACCACGTCCACTAGAACACCAACATCTACACTCATCACCACACACCTGCAAACACCACACCTACCACTACACAAACACACACATAACCAGCACACCCACAATCACAACACCCATGCCTACACAAACACCCACACACACCACCAGCACACCCACAGTCACCACACACACCATGACACACACATGTGCCAGCACACCCACAGACACCACAACCATACATACCACATCCACGACAGACACATACACACACACACCCAACATGCGATACACATAGATATGAGGACCAGCCATTGACTCTAATGAAGTGTGTATTTACTATTCTAACTCCACGTGCACTTTGATAGTACAGAAGGTTATAAAGCGGACTGAGGCAAATATAACTGCATTTTTACATTTTTGGTGCACTCCCTAAAAACTACCTTAACTCGCGGTAGGAAAGCAGCATCTTTCTAGCTTGGTTACCCCCACTTTTGGCCTGTTTGTCAGGGTGTTTTACTGTTTTCACTTGGATCCTCCTACACCAGGGCACTGTAAGTCACCCCTATGGTAGTCCCTCTCAGCCCAGAGGGCATGTGCAGTTACTTGTGTGTGAGGGAACCCCTGCACTAGCAGAGGTGCCCCCACGAACTCCAGATCAATTTTCCTGGACTTTTGAGTGTGGAGACGCCATTTTACGCGTGTACTGGCCATAGGTCACTACCTATGTCCAACTACATAATGGTAACTCTGAACCAGGGCATGTTTGGAATCAAACATGTCAGAATAATACCCCAATGCTGTTGCAGGTATTGGAAGTATGATTCCATGCACTCTGGGGGCTCCTTCGAGGACCCCAAGCATTGCTAACACCAGAGGGTTTTCTGGGCAGCCCAGCTGCTGCCACCCCTCAGACAGGTTTCTGCCCTCCTGCTGCTTTATCTGATCAAGCCCCAGAAGGCAGAGCAAAGTATTGCCTATGGGAGAGGGAGGTAACTTCTTTGGAAATAGGTGTGACTGGCTTGGGAGAGGTACCTTCCCCCAGCCACTGGTTTTGTTTTGAAGGGCACATTTGGTGCCCTCCATGCATAAACCATTCCACACCGGTACAGGGACCCCTAGTCCATGCTCTGCCACAAAACTGGACATTGGAAAAGGGAGTGACCACTCCCCTGTCTATCACCACCCGAGGGGTGGTGCTCAGAGCTCCTCCGGGGGGTCAGTGGGTTCTTCCATTTTGATTCCAAGGTTGGCAGAGGACTGTGGGAGCATTTGAGTGGTCAGGCAGGTGACCTCAGAGGCACCCTCTGATAGGTAGTTACATGATCAGGTGGCCAAGCCCCCTTTTTGGGCTATATAGGGTCTTCCTCTGGGGTGGGTCCTCAGAATCGGCTTGCAAGATTCCAGCAGGACTCCTCTGCAACTTCCACTTCGACTTCTGGCTACTGGAACTGCGTCTGGACCCTCCAGGAACCAACATCGCTGCTAACTTGGAATAAGACTCACCTGCAACTTTGTTTCTCCGGGTCCTGCCAGCTTTGCAACATTTCCCTGGCTGTGCATCCTCAGAAGACTGTAGCTCTTCAGCCTGCACAAGAAGAAGAAGGAATCTCCCTTGGGGTGAAGGCATCACTCCCCTGCATCCACAGGTACCCATCTGCAATGACAACTTGCTGCGTGGGTCTCCCCTCATCCTCAGTGGTGTGGATCCTGCATCACGGGTGGTGGTCCAGATTGGTCCCCTTGGTCCTATCTACTAGCTGTCACACAGTGGTGGTGGTAAGTCCTTTCCACTCCATGCAAGACAATACCCCCATGCACCGCATCCTGTGCACCTGGCAAGGCTTGTTTGCTTCACCTCTAAGGGGAAATTCAAGTGACGTGTAGCTCCAGCCCCCAGCACTCTCTCCTGCAATGCCTGGGCCTCTGAGTGGTCCTCCTGCAATGTGGGAGCATCTTCTGTGGTGCTGCATGGGCTGCTTCAGCGACTTCTGTGTCCCTGTTCTGTGGGACACCTGTGGGTGCTGCCTCTGCTCCTTTAGGCCTTCTGTGATGCAGAGGGTCCCCTGTGATGGACATATTCATTTTGGTGCAAGCATGGGTCATGTTACTGGACACTTGCACCAAAATTATATCTGTTTCTGTTTTTGTGACTGGAGAATGCATGTGTGTGTAGTTTGACATGATGTGTCAATAATATGCATTATACAAGGAACATAACACTTTACAGTTAAATGGCATCTCATGTTTGTCATAACTTGCAAACACCAGGGACACATGTGACCTTCATACATCTCTTACATGTTTGCAGTTTAGAGGTAAGAAAGATTTCACATTCTGTGTACACAGACTTGTTGCATTTTGTAGTGCAAATACTACAGTATCAGGGATTTGAGTAGTTTGTTTTGAGTATACTGTTAATGCATATGATATGGTCGTTTAAAGGACATTATTGCACACACCCGTATGGACATATTTTTATTTGGGATTGCTGTGACTTTTGATATAGGTGTCCATTGCCATGAAGACAGCTGATACGGGATTGGTGGGTGCTACTCATTTTTTGGTGTGTTTATAGACCTTTTTCTAAGTAGGACATTACAGAGTTATGCATTGGAAATTGTTGTACTATTTGCATACCTCTGTTAAACACACTTGAGTCCAGTGCTACTGGAGAGCGACAATTCCAAGGATGACAGGTAAAACAGTGACTTACTTTCTGTTCCTTCATCAACGGGATTGATTTTACTCTTGGTTCAGGAGCAGTGGCAACAGAAGAACTTGTATTACCAGGTTCCGGGCAGCAGGACATGAGAAAAGTGAAAAAAGATGAGTTTCATCCTTTTATCCCTCCCAATCCACCAACTCAGGGGTGGAGATTAAGCCACAACAGTTTTGTCAGCAGGAATGCACATTGTGATTGGCTCAGCGACAAAAGGGGCTAGAGTTCCACAGCCAGCCTCTTTAGCCTATGGCACCATCAATGCGTGTGGAGATCCTTGTCAGTGACAGCGGACCATCAGCAGTCTTTCGCCTGTGGTCCTGCTAACGTCTAATTAGAACTGGCAAACTGTCATGGCCTCGGACAGGTTTACAGACAGAAAAGAGATGGCCGGACCATTATGGCCAAGATCTGAATCATGTCCACAGTGTTGCTGAGTTTTTGGCTGTATTCAAACCCAGATATCTTAGGACTGTGTAAGACACAGCAGGGTCAGATGTCTCTACTTTTAGTGATGGTCAGTTGCCCATGAGATAGCAAGGTAGTGTGTGGGGACCTATAAAGGTGCATTCATGATAACCTTTTCCCCTGTCTCAAGTTTCAGAAGCCTGAACACTGTGATCAAAAACTCCAATTTTATCTTATTATGTTCAATAATGAAATGTCTGATTTCAATTAAACTGATGATGTAATCACTAGAGGGTTATCCTTTCACACTTTGGGGGATATTTATAGTCCTCTAGCGCCACCTTGCACCACATTAAAGTCATTATTATTATTGCAAGGCCGAAATCTCCGTGCCGTATTTACAGGGTGGAGCAATGCATGCATTGAGCCACCCTGTAACCCTTTGCGCTACATTATGCCTGTGCCAGGCATAATGTATGCAAACTGGGCATTCCCCCATTAGAGGAGCCTGAAAAATGGCCTAGCACCATTTTTTACAGCACTTTTAACGCCTGCTCAAGAGCAGGAGTTAAAAGGGTGCTTCCATTCTTTAGAATAGAGCCCTATGTACTCTGCAAAAGTAGCTAATCCTGCAGAGTACATAAATAGCGTCATGTGAAATGAAACTACTGCCCCTTTTTTAAATACAGTACACACATGGTGGCAGTAGGGGGCCCCTAAGGGGCACAAGGAAAGTGGTGCTGTACTCTGTGCAGCGCCACTTTCCATAAATCTGCCCCTTTGTGTCCCCTGGGATTCTCACAGTGCCATTGCTAGTAAGGGGATCACAAATTGCCTCTGACAGTAACTGCAAAAAAGCCTTTTAGCAATGATAAAAATTAAGATAGAATTATCTCTCAAAGTTTTTGCTAGTCGTAGAAGTTGAATTAGTCCTTACTATTTGAGGAAACTGTGTCAGTTCTCTTAAACGTCTCACTGAATTCACAATCAGGTAAACTTAATAGTTTATATTTAAGTCAAGTGCAGAGCATTGCTCCAAGGAAAGGCATTGTTTCAGGTTATAATGATGACTCAGTTACAGAAAACAGATAGAAACGTTTCTTTTCCAACTTTTCTTTATAAGTACACTTGTTGTGATGATACAGGTGAATCTGAGGAACTGCTATGTTGTTACAGGCATAAATAGTTTTTAGTGATACAAGCTTAACTCCAGACTTTAGCAATGTCTTGTTTAATCATGTCTATGTTCACTAAACTATACTAAGCTCTATCCATTAGATAATTTATGGAGCATCATATAAAAGTACAGGGATGTTGACACTAACGGAATGGTGGTCAGACCAGCCCATTGAAAAATATGGTTGTACCATATTTTTTAATTTTCTGAAGAAAGAAGTATGTCCAGAGTTTGTCCAGGTTCATGAATGTGACACTGAAGTAGGTAGTCATAGTGCAATGATGTGAGATTTGAAATGAGTCTTTTGGGGATTTGCATGGTGCAAGTGATCTGAGCTGTATGAAAAACTATACTAATTCTGTTAATTTATAAGATACTATTGATGATTTGTCAATCAAATCTAAGAATGGTTTAATGAATGATATGTGTTGTGGGTGTGGTGTGTAAAAGAATGCTTCGTAAGTTGTGAAAAATTATTACTTAAGCAAGTATCATTTACTCACTTGAAGAATATATATTCACACATCTCTCTCTTACTCTCCCCTTTTCTCTAGTCTTGGTTGGTGGACAACTTTAAAACCTGGGGGCAGGTTGTTCTGAAGTCAATGTTAGACTCTGGGGGAATCCACGTCTCAGTAACACATAGAATGTCCCATTTGTTTGTTTCTAATAGCAATATTAATTCCTAATGTGTGCTTTACCGCTAATTGTGCCTTTACTAGCCCTCATCTAATCAGCTCTGGTCCAACCTTAGTGTTAGTTTCAGTGACAAATTGTTTTTCTATCTTGATGTTAACTTGAGTGACCAATTGTTTTTCGTTCCACTCAATTGTTTTCACCTTTACATTGTCTTGTGTACAGACTAATCTTAACTGTTTTAGGTCCTGACTTGACTATGTAATCTGTTCTGTCCGTCTTGAACCCTTGGTGTTCAACCTGCAACATATCTGACGCTGTGCGCAGTCGATGCACGGACGATCGCAGGCAAGTTTGCCTTTTACGTGCCGTCAGCACACCAGCTGCACATGCCCAGTGCAAGTTTGCTCCAGAGTCCTTCTTTTATAGCCCTCCTTCCTTTGGAAACACTAGACTGATCCCAAAAGCAAATGGCAGCTGCTAAGTGTCCTTGTCTCAGTTTAAATTCTCTTTGCTATTTTACTTCACTTCATTAACTTTAAAAACAGCATAAAACACAACAATCCTTAAAAAAAAAAAAAAAACCTCCCACTCCCCTGTTCAAAAAGTGGCTTTAGCAGCATTTTTTTGAATAAGGAGAACACGGTCATTCCAGAGTCCTCCTTTTATATCCCCTCCTTCCTTTGGAAACACTAAACCGGTCCCAAAATCTAATGGTCGCTGCTAAATGTCCTTGTCTCAGTTCAATTCCCCTTTGTTATTTCACTTCACTGTGTTAATTTTGAAAACTGCATAAAACATAACAATCCTTTTAAAAAAAAAATTCCTCCTGTTCCCTGTGCAAAAAGTGCCTTTAGCAGCGTTTTTTTGAGCAAGTTTTTTTGAGCAAGGTTCCTTACATATTTCATGATGAATGAATAATGCAATACAAAATGTACTAAAGAATCCTTTCACATTCCTACATTATCTATGTTGATCAATGTCTCTGCTTATTCACAATTTGTTGTTGCAAGTAATTTAAGCATTATTTGAGGGAGTGAGAACCCACCTCAACTAATAATCACAATATTGAGCAGTGTGAACTACGAAAGTCACAAAATAATCCTATGCTTAACCCACTGGTAGCTTGGCACCAACACCATTAGGTTTAACTTAAAGACAACGTGTAAGGTATTTATGCAACACTCAGCCTGAAGTGAAGTGCAACCACAACATATGAAAAATCCTAAACCTATTTAGAAAAATTTTAATAAAAACATTACACCAAAACCACAAGTATTCTACAAGTAGAACAGGAATTAGGAATTTTTAGAGCTTAAGTTTAAAAAAGAGCCAACAAGCATTAAACACCAACTGCAGTCACCTGGCTGGGCTTGACCAGGACAATGCTAAAGTTTAAGGCCGACCGTGATGGAGCTCAGGTCAGCTACAGGGACCTAGTTTATCCTAATGAAAACCTTTACTTTCAGGCTTAGACCATGGAATGGAAGTCAAAAATCCTCAGTGGGGCAAGGTAGCAGACTGTGGCTGAGAGGGCTCCACATCATTGGATTGTAACTGGATGAGGTTTTAGTGAAGTTATTGGAGCTCTGATTTTTCCACTGGGGGAAGGCTGCAGGCTGTAGCCAAAGAGGGCTCTATGAGGCCTGACACTTTTTGTGTGAGGTCCAACTGGATTGGGTTTGCTGTTGTGGAGAAGAACATAACAGGAGCAACCTTAATCATTAGACCAGCGGTGATGCACCTTCGTCGTATTTAGCTTGGCAGATTGATCTTGATCCTTCGTCAGTTCTCAGAGATAAAAGCTGGCAGAAAGTTTCTAAGTCTCATGTTTCAGGAAACTTCAGGAACAGTACACTTTGACACTAGCCAAGGGTCCAGGACCTATGAGACAGCTCTTGGGGATCAAGACTCACTCTAGCAGAGTTGAGCAGCAGGGTCCAGGGCTGTACCAGTGGACCTGGACAGCTTGAAATGCAGGAAAAATTCCTCTTGGAACTTGTGATGTCCCTGTAATCCAAACAGGAGGTCAGCCTTTTAAAACTAGAAACCCACTTACTTGGTCTTTGTACAAGAGAAAGAACAGGTCCTGTCTTCAAGGCTACTCTCAGGTCATAGACAACAGTTCCAGTCCTCTTCCACTAGTCCAGAAGGGATCTGGGGAGGGTACTGGGGGTGCCATTTTTATGCCCAGTGTCAGCCTGTGTGTGGAGGAAACTACCAGCCAGTACCTACCAATGGGGTAAAAGTTCCTAATGGTGAGTTTACCCACTTAAGCCGTGCTTTCTGTGTGTTAGACTGACAACCAACTCACAGTTCCCTTCTATACCTAAAAGAAACATGGCAGAACATTTTTCCCCTCTGCCCATCTGGAGATGTGGCAATGACAATGTGATTATCAACTTTTGTGCACAAAAGGTTCCTGCAGAATGGATTGTTAAATGGCATTGTTTTGCACAAGAAAACACTTCCCCTAATGTATACTTATTGGGTGTTATGGGACAGGACCTGTGCAAACCCCCATGAATTCAATGCATACCATAAAAACATGCAAACTAGTGAGACCTAGCTTTGCACTGAATACTAATGTTGAGTGAAAACAAGTGCACAAATGGACACATTTTAGGTTGAGTAACTTTGTATATAACAATTGTGAAATATAAACATATTAGAAAATAGTTTTGTTCAGTGTTATGCCTTTAGCACAGTGTTAAATGAGACACCACTGGATGGATCATGTTTTGCATCATGTGAGCATGCCACTATTTGCGTTCATGTCAGCAATGTCGTCATCACTGATACTTCCTAAACATGGTTCTGCATCAAATTTGCTTGCTCAAGGCAACGCACCTGGTTTTGTGTGGTACTGCATGAACCTAAGCAAGCCTGACACTACATAATCTTGAAATGGATGTTTCGTCTCAGCTTACAGGTAAGCATTCATTGGCCAACTGCAGGCTGCAATCTGCCCAGCAAAGTCGTTCATCATCTTTGTGGAAGGAGTTGGCAAACTGGTTAAACAAAGCTTACCACATGATACATTTATAGGTTTCTTCTCTAATAGTATATGTGGCTAGTAGAGGGTTGCTGTGAAATATCGGGTGACATTTTTCTTTCCTTCTCTGATTCCAATTCACAAAGGATGTTCACAGTTGTTGTGGAGGCTCTGCAGCCATGATGAGGTCTCTGCACTCATAGCAGAATATCCACAATCAGAAACTGCAGTGCAGATATTCAGCCACAAGTGCAGAGGCTGTTTGTCAGTCTGCCCTCGGTTTCTAAGTTCAGTGAAAGAAGTACAATCCAGTAGTTGGGGGAATGCCACATTTATTTAAGCACCAAACCCATGTGTCATCAATCCCACAACCTCTCTCACTACACGATTGTTCTTCTCCACGCCATATTTCCACAGCACATACTTATGTGCTCGTCCACGTAACACAATGTATTTTCCATTGTGCATCAGTAAGCCTGCCTTGACTCCTCTAAACAGGTAGCCAACTGTGCCATATGAATCAGAGAGAGAGGTCAAATAACGTTTGCGGGGACCACTTTATAAAGCTGATATCTGAAAACAGGAGCTCTCCAGTATGAATTCACATTTAGAATGTAATATCAACAAGTTAACTACCTTCTACAAATATAATAAATCATACAAATTCTTAACAAATAAGGTAATTGTTTTTTATAGCTGTCTCTCTCCTTTTCCTGCAGGCACAGCTTACACTATGTGCTGATAGGGTCAGTACAATTGCAAATCAAGACAAGTGGAAGGAAATATAGATTATCTTTCTATGCCAATGATAGCAAAAGCACAATTACTTTGTGAACTTCCACCCACAATCTCAGGAAAGACACTTCTTGTGTGTACTTCTAATAAACAATAATGTGAGTTACATACGAATGTACGGACCAAGAAAATGAAGAGCTGGTCATTTCACAGAAAGGGGAATAAATATAAACTACTTAAAAATACATCTATGGAAAACCTAACCACACAGTTGTTTAATTGTTTGTGTATCTCTTTTGCACCTGTTTTCATTTTCTCCTCTATTTCAGAATCAATATTATTTGAAAAAGCAGAACCAAAGAAAAAGTCCAGTGCTTCAGCTATGAGAATAATTAACCACTTCTTAAATCAAATGATTCTTAACCTCTTCGTTGCGGGCGTCGGCCACTGGCCGACGCCCACACACCCTCCCTGGTGCGGGTCACGACCAGTGGCCGACACCAGGAAGGGTATCAATAAATCCTCGGGTGCGTCGAACCAGAGGATTTTTTTTTTAAACCCCCCCCGGGAGATACGGAAGCTTCCGTGTCTCCCCCCACCCCCCCACCCGCCCCTTTGTGACGTCAGCGCGCCTCGCGGCGCGCTGACGTTGCAAAGGTGTTTTCCCCATCAAAGCAGGAAGCAGCCTTGCGGCCGCTTCCTGCTTTGATGGGGAAAACGGCCTTTCCCACGTTCGGGAAGGCCTCGTAAGAAAGGGGAGTGTCTCCCCTTTCTTACGAGGCCTTCCTGAAAGTGTTTCCTGGCCCCCGATCGCAGCACAGCTGCGATCGGGGGCCAGGAAACACTTTCAGGTTTCCTGGCCCCCCGATCGCAGCTGTGCTGCGATCGGGGGGCCAGGAAACACTTTGAAAAGGCCTCGTAAGAAAGGGGAGACTCTCCCCTTTCTTACGAGGCCTTCTCAAACTGTTTCTGGCCCCTGATCGCAGCACAGCTGCGATCGGGGGCCAGAAACAGTTTGAGAAGGCCTCGTAAGAAAGGGGAGAGTCTCCCCTTTCTTACGAGGCCTTCTCAAAGTGTTTCCTGGCCCCCGATCGCAGCACAGCTGCGATCGGGGGCCAGGAAACACCACTAGACGCCAGGGATTTCACTTTGGGGGGGCGGCCCCCTTGGAAAACGGGCCGCCCCCCCCGGGGGCATAATTAATAAAAAAAAAAAAGGGGATTGTTTTTTTTTCATAAAAATAAAAAATAAATAAAATGACAGGGGGTCGCCCGTGGGCAGGGTGACCCCCTGTGGGGGCAATTTTTTTTTTTTATGTTGTAGGGTTTCCCTGGGGGCCATTTTGGCCCCCAAGGAAACCATACAACAACTAAAAAAAATAGATCTATATATAGATCTATATTTATATATCTATGTAGATAGATATATCTATGTACATGGATATATCTATAGATATATCTATGTACATAGATATATATATATATATATAGAGGTAGATCTATATATACCAAAGAGATTTATAAAGTGTGCTACTCACCTGTGAGGGTCTCAAGGCGCTTGGGGGGGGGGGGGCGGGGGGAGGGAAAGGGGCTGGGAGGTTCACTGTTCGAAAAGCCAGGTTTTGAGGCCCTTCCTGAAAAGAAGTAGGTTTTGGGTCTTGCGAAGGTGGGTTGTGAGGGCGTTCCAGGTTTTGGGTGCAAGGTAGGAGAAGGATCTGCCCCCGGTGGTGGTGTGTTTGATGCGGGGGACAGAGGCGAGAGAGAGGTCAGCTGAGCGGACGTTTCGTGTGGGGGTGTGGAAGGTGACTCTCGTTGAGGTAGGCAGGGCCTGTGTTGTGGAGTGATTTGTGTGCGAGGATGAGGATCTTGAAGGTGATCCTTTTGTCAATGGGGAGCCAGTGGAGGGATTTGAGGTGTGGAGAGATGTGTTCGTGTCGGCGGAGGTCGAGGATGAGTCGTGCTGCTGAGTTCTAGATGCGTGTAGTTTGCGCTTGAGTTTTAGAGTGGTGCCGGCGTAGAGGGCGTTTCCGTAATCAAGCCTGCTGCTGATGTGTGCGTGAGTGACAGTTTTTCTGGTCTCTGTGGGGATCCATTTGAATGTTTTTCAGTATACGGAGTGTGTTGAAGCATGTGGAGGTGAGAGCGTTGATTTGTTGGGTCATCGAGAGGGAGGAGTCTAGGATGATGCTGAGGTTGCGTGCGTGGTTGGCGGGGGTGGGTGCAGGGCCTAGCGTGGTGGGCCACCATGAGGGGTCCCAGGTGTTTTTGTGTGGGCCAAAGAGGATTATTTCGGTTTTGCTTGAGTTGAGTTTCAGGTGATTGGCTGTCATATATATATCACTTTTGTCAATATGTGTGTGGTTTCCCTGGGGGGAAAAGGGTCCGACTTGTCTAGTGGCAGTTTTAGTGCCATAAAGAAGCGCAGAAGGTTTATATGCCTACTGCAAAGAGCAAATCTGTATTTTATGTAAATAGCTGAGTACATTAGCAAAGTCTATGGAGAGATGAAGGGCACTTTTGCTGGGTGGTAATGAGGGAATCCGAGGAGGAGGGAGTGGGAGCACCAATAATGATTGTTGGACTGGGCGCAGGAGGTGCTAAAGACTGTGACGAATGGTATGTGACAAGGTGTTTTTTGAGTGTCTTGAAAGTACGTGCTGATTGAGGGAAGAAGCGCAGGTAAGGTGGCCTCTACTGTTGCACGTATCTCACACACCATCGATTTTGTGACTGTCTACGTAGGCTAGTGTTTTAGAGCAACAGTTTAGCCAATAGCAGAGATGGCATCTTGATGGATGACTGCTGCCTGCACTCGGGTTATAGAGGACCGCTCTGACATAGGATCAGAGACTGAGACATCAGATACTGAGACAGCATCTGAGGGATAGGACAATGGCGCAGACTCTGGGAGTGATTTTTCAGTCAGAGGAGTCCCATTCGATAACTCCTCTTCCAGTACATTATGAGGGAGGTGATGAGGACAGTCCTGCTGTCCCTTCGCAAGCTGTTTGTGCAACTGGGTAATAGTGGGTTAGGCCAACCCAGAGAGCAGGTGAATGCGGCGGCAAGCAGAGAGAGAGTGCTCTCTTGGGAGCTCCCCAATTTAGTTCAGCCCCAAATTCCACCACCCAAATCATATTGTGGAGACATCAAAATTATCCATGGCAAAACAAACTGGTTTTGTAAGGCAGGCACCTGTGTTTTTGGTCCTGGATTCGGCGGCCATATAGAGAAACACACTAAACCCAAACATTTCTGGAAACTAGACATTCGGGGGAGTCCACAGAGGTGTGACTTGTGTGGCTTCCCCAAAGTTTTCTTACCCAGAATACCCTGCAAAGCTGAAATGTTGAAAAAAAACTCAATTTTTCTCGCATT
Organism: Pleurodeles waltl; assembly: GCF_031143425.1. NCBI lineage: Eukaryota > Metazoa > Chordata > Amphibia > Caudata > Salamandridae > Pleurodeles > Pleurodeles waltl. The sequence goes on from NC_090444.1 coordinate 780,088,044, forward strand.
TCTGTCACACAAACTACAGGAATATGCTGGGATCCACAATATTCCTACCACCCAGTGACTCCTCACCTGTCCTGATAAAAACACTACCCCACTTGAGTGCCTACACCTAGTGTCTGTGTCAGGAATGGATCACCCCAGGGTCAACAGCTGCCTCACGTAAGGACCAACATTGACCGTTGTGTGATCTATTCCTGTCGCAGGCACCAGGCCTAACCACACAAGTGAGGTATCATTTTTATCGGGAGGCTTGGGGGAACGCTGGGTGGAAGGAAATTTGTGGCTCCTCTCAGATTCCAGAACTTTCTGTCACCGAAATGTGAGGAAAACTTGTTTTTTTAGCCACTTTTTGAGGTTTGCAAAGGATTCTGGGTAACAGAACCTGGTCCGAGCCCCGCAAGTCACCCCTCCTTGGATTCCCCTAGGTCTCTAGTTTTCAGAAATGCACAGGTTTGGTAGGTTTCCCTAGGTGCCGGCTGAGCTAGAGGCCAAAATCTACAGGTAGGCACTTTGCAAAAAACAGCTCTGTTTTCTGTGATGTGTCCACGTTGTGTTTTGGGGCATTTCCTGTCACGGGCGCTAGGCCTACCCACACAAGTGAGGTATCATTTTTATCGGGAGACTTTGGGGGGCGCTGGGTGGATGGAAATTTGAGGCTCCCCTCAGATTCCAGAACTTTCTGTCACCGAAATGTGAGGAAAACTTGTTTTTTTAGCCACTTTTTGAGGTTTGCAAAGGATTCTGGGTAACAGAACCTGGTCAGAGCCCCGCGAGTCACCCCATCTTGGATTCCCCTAGGTCTCTAGTTTTCAAAAATGTACAGATTTGGTAGGTTTCCCTAGGTGCCGGCTGAGCTAGAGGCCAAAATCTATAGGTAGGCACTTTGCAAAAAACAGCTCTGTTTTCTGTGATGTCCACGTTGTGTTTTGGGGCATTTCCTGTCGCGGCCGCTAGGCCTACCCACACAAGTGAGGTATCATTTTTATCGGGAGACTTGGGGGGACGCTGGGTGGAAGGAAATTTGAGGCTCCTCTCAGATTCCAGAACTTTCTGTCACCGAAATGTGAGGAAAACTTGTTTTTTTAGCCACTTTTTGAGGTTTGCAAAGGATTCTGGGTAACAGAACCTGGTCAGAGCCCCGCGAGTCACCCCATCTTGGATTCCCCTAGGTCTCTAGTTTAAAAAAATGTACAGGTTTGGTAGGTTTCCCTAGGTGCCGGCTGAGCTAGAGGCCAAAATCTACAGGTAGGCACTTTGCAAAAAACAGCTCTGTTTTCTGTGATGTGTCCACGTTGTGTTTTGGGGCATTTCCTGTCGCGGCCGCTAGGCCTACCCACACAAGTGAGGTATCATTTTTATCGGGAGACTTGGGGGGACGCTGGGTGGAAGGAAATTTGAGGCTCCTCTCCGATTCCAGAACTTTCTGTCACCGAAATGTGAGGAAAACTTGTTTTTTTAGCCACTTTTTGAGGTTTGCAAAGGATTCTGGGTAACAGAACCTGGTCAGAGCCCCGCGAGTCACCCCATCTTGGATTCCCCTAGGTCTCTAGTTTTCAAAAATGTACAGGTTTGGTAGGTTTCCCTAGGTGCCGGCTGAGCTAGAGGCCAAAATCTACAGGTAGGCACTTTGCAAAAAACAGCTCTGTTTTCTGTGATGTGTCCACGTTGTGTTTTGGGGCACTTCCTGTCGCGGCCGCTAGGCCTACCCACACAAGTGAGGTATCATTTTTATCGGGAGACTTGGGGGGACGCTGGGTGAAAGGAAATTTGAGGCTCCTCTCCGATTCCAGAACTTTCTGTCACCGAAATGTGAGGAAAACTTGTTTTTTTAGCCACTTTTTGAGGTTTGCAAAGGATTCTGGGTAACAGAACCTGGTCAGAGCCCCGCGAGTCACCCCATCTTGGATTCCCCTAGGTCTCTAGTTTTCAAAAATGTACAGGTTTGGTAGGTTTCCCTAGGTGCCGGCTGAGCTAGAGGCCAAAATCTACAGGTAGGCACTTTGCAAAAAACAGCTCTGTTTTCTGTGATGTGTCCACGTTGTGTTTTGGGGCATTTCCTGTCGCGGCCGCTAGGCCTACCCACACAAGTGAGGTATCATTTTTATCGGGAGACTTGGGGGGACGCTGGGTGGAAGGAAATTTGAGGCTCCTCTCAGATTCCAGAACTTTCTGTCACCGAAATGTGAGGAAAACTTGTTTTTTTAGCCACTTTTTGAGGTTTGCAAAGGATTCTGGGTAACAGAACCTGGTCAGAGCCCCGCGAGTCACCCCATCTTGGATTCCCCTAGGTCTCTAGTTTTCAAAAATGTACAGGTTTGGTAGGTTTCCCTAGGTGCCGGCTGAGCTAGAGGCCAAAATCTACAGGTAGGCACTTTGCAAAAAACAGCTCTGTTTTCTGTGATGTGTCCACGTTGTGTTTTGGGGCATTTCCTGTCGCGGGTGCTAGGCCTACCCACACAAGTGAGGTATCATTTTTATCGGGAGACTTGGGGGGACGCTGGGTGGAAGGAAATTTGAGGCTCCTCTCCGATTCCAGAACTTTCTGTCACCGAAATGTGAGGAAAACTTGTTTTTTTAGCCACTTTTTGAGGTTTGCAAAGGATTCTGGGTAACAGAACCTGGTCAGAGCCCCGCGAGTCACCCCATCTTGGATTCCCCTAGGTCTCTAGTTTTCAAAAATGTACAGGTTTGGTAGGTTTCCCTAGGTGCCGGCTGAGCTAGAGGCCATAATCTACAGGTAGGCACTTTGCAAAAAAACAGCTCTGTATTTTGTGAAAAAATGGGATGTGTCCACGTTGTGTTTTGGGGCATTTCCTGTCGCGCGCGCTAGGCCTACCCACACAAGTGAGGTATCATTTTTATCGGGAGACTTGGGGGAACATAGAATAGCAAAACAAGTGTTATTGCCCCTTATCTTTCTCTACATTTTTTCCTTCCAAATATAAGAGAGTGTGTAAAAAAGACGTCTATTTGAGAAATGCCCTGCAATTCACATGCTAGTATGGGCACCTCGGAATTCAAAGATGTGCAAATAACCACTGCTCCTCAAAACCTTATCTTGATCCCATTTTGGAAATGCAAAGGTTTTCTTGATACCTCTTTTTCACTCCTCATATTTCAGCAAATGAATTGCTGTATACCCAGTATAGAATGAAAACCAACTGCAGGGTGCACCTCATTTATTGGCTCTGGGTACCTAGGGTTCTTGATGAACCTATAAGCCCTTTATATCCCCGCAACCAGAAGAGTCCAGCAGACAAAACTGTATATTGCTTTCAGAAATCTGACATCGCAGGAAAAAGTTACAGAGTAAAACATAAAGAAAAATGGCTGTTGTTTTCAGCTCAATTTCAATATTTTTTTATTTCAGCTGTTATTTTCTGTAGGAAAACCTTGTAGGATCTACACAAATGACCCCTTGCTGAATTCAGAATTTTGTCTAGTTTTCAGAAATGTTTAGCTTTCCGGGATCCAGCATTGGTTTCACACCCATTCCTGTCACTAACTGGAAGGAGGTTGAAAGCACCAAAAATAGTAAAAATGGGGTATGTCCCAGTAAAATGCCAAATTTGTGTTGGAAAATGTGGTTTTCTGATTCAAGTCTGCCCGTTCCTGAAAGGTGGGAAGATAGTGATTTCAGCACCAGAAACCCTTTGTTGATGGCATTTTCAGGGAAAAAACCACAAGCCTTCTTCGGCGGCCCTTTTTTCCCATTTTTTTGGAAAAAACTAAATTTTCACTGTATTTTGGCTATTTTCTTGGTCTCCTCCAGGGTAAACCACAAACTCTGGGAACCATTAGAATCCCTAGGATGTTGGAAAAAAAGGACGCAAATTTGGCGTGGTTAGCTTATGTGGACAAAAAGTTATGAAGCCCTAAGCGCGAACTACCCCAAATAGCCAAAAAAGGGCTCAGCACTGGGGGGGAAAAGGCCCAGCAGCTAAGGGGTTAAGATGATTTCCCACTCACGCCGAGGTAATTGTTTGAAATCTATCACCCAAGAGAGTTTCTTGACAGTTCTTAAAGTAAGTATAAGGTAATCAAAGGGTCTTTAGGCTCACTGAGACCACTAAGAAGTGCATAATTATATAGGACTGCTTTGGAGTCATTTCTCTCTACCTTATCTATGTGACTTTTCTGCATTTTTGTGGAACTGACAGTGGCCAGTTACCATGACTAGAAATCCCTACCTTTGCACAGAGCCATGAGATACAATATTTCAAGTGGCATCAAAACATCTTGCTTCCCACTAAAGTGCCTAGTAAACACTTTGGGCCTCATTACGAATTTGGCGGTATCTGGACCGCCATGTTGGCGGCGGCACTCACACCGCCAACAGGCTGTCGAAGAAGACCATCATATTATGACTATGGCGGTATTCATAACAGAATACACCCAAAGCACCGCCACTGTGGTCTGGCAGACACGGATGACAGTAGCCAACTGCAAGCCGGCGGAGACAATGTTTCCATGGAGACCATGTTCCATCTGACTGATTACGAGGTTGAACAATGCCAAGGTTCCCACTGCGAGTGCACCACCATGGAAACCCAGGCGGAAACCAACTGCATAAAAGGAGACACTCACCTTTAGGAAGCCATACCCATCCGAGGCGCCATGGAACCAGAACTCCACATCATCCTGCTGCTCCTACTCGCCCAGAGATAGCAAAATCAACGCCGAAAATGACGACAACAACCGTGGGTGCACACATTTACCTGTATGTCACTGTTGTAAATTGCCGAAGTTCATACGCTTACAGAACATACCAATCAAGAATGGGGGTGAGAGAGACAAGCACACGTAATCTGACACTGACATGCACAATCACAGACAGCCACATACACACATGCACATACACAGTGCACACACTACGGCCATCTCACACACACACACATGTCAAAAACACATACCTACTCCCAGAAACACAGCACCGGCACACTCAGACAATGACACACAACACCACAAAACATCACTACAACACCACAACCGCAACACCATCAAGGCATTGGCAAGCACCCAGAATAGACACTACTCATTGGCAAAACATACACACAACACAACGTACCACCAACAGGGAACAAACACACACAACCAGACAACGCAGCCTTCGACATACCCAGCAAACACAAATCACAATGTTTCTGACATACTATGCACCAAACATTCACACACACACAGTCAAAACACACAAAGCCACACACAAATGCAATACCATGACAACAACATGTTCCGAACATACAAATGGCCATCACACAACACACACCCATGGGGGACAAATGCACTTCACACAACTTCACATGCTTCCTGAACAAATGCACTGCACACAACTTTACATGCTACCCAGACAAAACAGGTAGCACAAGCACCACTTACACACAAATACTCAACACAAACAATGTCAACCATTCACAAATATGTGAAAAGAAAACCAGGACAATTATGTAATGGAAAACCAATGACTGGTTTGTCCAATTATGTATTAAAAGTGATATTAAATATGAAAATGTCCAAGGTCATAGGCCAGTCCAAATAGAACTAGTGCAACATGCACTTGATGCACATCTGTGTGCCCCGAACTTGACTCCTGACTGCCATGTAACCTCCACAGGTAGGGTGATCAAGGGGTTGGGCAGGCACCTCAGGGATTATCAGGGGGCGTTTGAGCTTAGGCTTGGGAGGGGGTCCTATGGGACTGGGCTATGGAGAGGATTTTAGGTCTAGGCTTAAGGGAGGGTTGGGTTCTCTTGGGAGGGGTAGACTTCTTGGCGGGTTGAAGGGCATGGGTACTTGCAGGGAGTAGGGGAGGGCTTGGAGGTGGAAGGGACGGGCTGGGGGAGGGAAACAGAGCATTTAGGGGTCTCACGGGGGAAGAAGAGTAGGGAAAAGGTCAAAACATAAAAGGAACACTTTTTTAGACACATGGAGACATCATCAGAAGGGGATTTGGGAGTGGAGGGTGAGGGAGTGGTTATCTGACGTGTCTGTGTGGGTGTCATGGGTGCGTGTGTGTTGGAGGTATGCTTGTGCGTGGTGGGTGTCGTTGGGTGGGTGAGTGGTTTATGTGAATGGGACTGAGGGGGGTGGAGGTGACCGTCTTTTGGGGTTTTGACTGCAGGTATGGTGGATGTGCTGCATGTAGACGTGTCAATGGTTGTGATGTCTGTGGGTCTGGTGACTGGGGTGGATATCTAAGGGTCTGCTGTGGTACTGTCTGTGGGTAGGATCGGTGTGGTGGATGGATCTGTGAATGTTGGAGTTGTGTCTTCAGGTATGTCAGGTGTGCTGTCAGTGGTGCCGGGGGTGTCAGGGCAGGTAATGACTGTTGCCTGCTGTGCAGGTGTATGTTGCCTGTGTGCCAGTGGTGTGTCTTGTGGTGTTTGTGTTTGTCTGAGCTACCCTTGGATGTTGAAGTGGATGCATTCCTGTCTGTCTGTGTGCTTTGGCTGTGTCAGGGCAGAAGGGTTTGGGTTTGGAAAGAGGAAGATGGAGGGGGACAGGAGACAAAGGGTGACTGGCTGCCATCAGTGTGGATGCCAGAGCGTGGAAGGATCTCTGTAGGCCATCCAGTGCACTGTGAATGCCCTCTAGGAATGTATTACTCTGTTAGATCTGAGTTGCAAGTCCATGGATGGCATTCACATTGGTCTACTGACCCACAGAGATGGACCTCAGGAGAATAATAGCATCCTCACTGAGGGCAGCAGAGCTGACAGGGGCAGGGGCAGAGGTGCCTGCGGCAAAGGAGATGCCCACCCTCTTGGATGAGTGGGCACGGCCAACTGGGTGGGGAGCTACAGGGAGGGCAGTGGTAGTAAGGGGGTGGTGGACTGAGATGGTGCTGGAGTGGTACCAGATGGTTCCGTCACCGCTGGGTCTCTTGGTGTTGTGGTCTTAGCACTCTGGATCCTGTGGTTAGCAGCTTCCCCACTCGGCTACGCCCCATCTCCTTTGCCTGCCGATGCTGATGCACAGAAACAGAGAGAGAGAGAGAGAGGGTCATCACATTCTTAACATACACATACATTACAACATACACAACAGTAACAACACATCTATGTCAAATAAAGCCCCAGGTAGAAATCATTCAGAGCCTATGTCAACTCACAACTAGATACTTCCAACATTCCCTTATGACCACAGTCTCACCCACAACATAAGCCAACCACCTGACCACTACATCACCACCCCATCAATTCACCAGTAACTCAAAAGCAACACACACAAGATAAATTGGCTACATCTAAAATCTCTCCCCATACAAATCATCACTGTCTATCAACAAATCAGTTTAAGGAAATTCAGTTTACTGACAATATCATGCCTCCCCCTACTCCACACCTGCCCAGTCTATCACCAGTACTCAAGTTCCATTAAAAGTAAACTCATCTCACTTCAAATTAAACACAGCTTGTTGCTTTACATACACATGCCTAACATCATTCTGTAAACACATAGCATGCCATTGAAACATGTATCTAAATATTATGAAAAGATTCATAAAGAGTATCTGGACCCACGTATCTAGCTCACTGACACATTGACAACAATTATATGACCTGCAATAGGGGCCTACTTAGCACACAGGATACATCCACAGACAACCACAGGGAGCATAATATCACCACCAATACAATGGACACCAAACAATTTGCATAAATGGCTCATAGCATTCCACCATACATGCTGATTAGAAACCTCTACATGACAATATCTAAACACCTACATCATTAACAATTGTCTAGACATGTGATTCCTATTACCTTAGTCCAGAACTAACACTTACACAGCTTATTACTAAGGTAACCCGGAATGACACATACATCTAGAGTCAAGCAAAATGAATGACAACATATCCCATAACACCACCATGTGTATGTCAAATGGAACACCTGCTACACCATTAAGTCAGGCAGAAATGAACAGATACATTACTAAAAATTTCCAAACAGGGCTCAACATTACAATAGGCATAAAGTATCAATTGACACATGATGTGGGCAGGAAATAGTTTGTTGCACTCAAATAAGTTTGGTATCGCCCTATGTACCATGGACAATTTACATGAGCTAAGGGATCAGCAAACTAGCCACTTACCTTCTCAAAATCATATACATTATAGTAAAAGGTATTAATACACATGTCAATGTTATGTCTTGAAATGTCAATGTATTATTACCAACATGATTTCCACTATGTAGAATGTACACCCTGATCAAATGTCACCTTTCTCAATATATAAATCTGACCTGACAATGGGAATATCTCCTCAGACCTCATAGGGAGTGTAGTGAGTTTGACATAGCTAAATCCTGCTAGGGATGACAGCCTCACATGGGGTTTCCATCTAGTTCAGGACACAGGATTACTTGGCCCTGTTACTCATCTGTCAGACCCAATGTTGCACATGTCCCTATATACAATACTATGGTCACATACGTGCCTCTATATTGCCAACTGTAATACTATGTCTACCTAGGTGACACTTTACCTGTATGACGTACCACATTGTCACAGATGAGATACTTATACATCATACACTGAACTTGCAGAGGCATGTACATGGGTTCAGTCAGTACTTACCCCATTGTGGCTGCTGTGCTGCTTTCAAACGCCCGTCTACCTCAGGGTAGGCCACCACCAAATGTGGGCAATTAGGGGGGTCAAGGTCCGATGGGCACCTCTCCCTCATTGAGAGGACATCCCAAGCTAGGCCTCTTTGGTCTTCCGGGCCCAGAGTCTCATGTCCTCCCACTGCTTCCTACAGTGGGAACTCTGCCGGCTTTGGTCCCCCAGGGTCCACACTTGCTTGGCGATGGCACGCAAAATTCCCTTCTTCTGATGGGTGTTGACCTGCATGGATGACACAGACAAAACAAAAAAGTCATGTCCACATGCACCATACCAATAGTAGTGGACAGAGCACTTCAGTGACACCAAGTAGGCAAACATTCCCATCCTCTCAGCTCATTCTCATTTACAAATTAGTATCTGCATCTTCACTACTGTACTTTTCACGTACACCATCATACACCACACCTATCACACATTTGTTTGCATGGGACTCACCTGCTACTCTGGTGCACCATATAGCTGTTCATACAGGGGTAGAACCTCCTCCACGAGCTCATACAGCTCTACAGGGGTGAAGGCTGGGGTCCTTTCACCTGCAGGGTGTGGCATGATAGCTCCCTTAGGCAGTACACAGCAGCTCAGGTAGTGAAGGTCTTATTGGCAACAGTGTCAGGAGTCAAGTGAGCAACAATGCAGAAGATGGCAGTCATGTCCCCCACGTACATGACCATCACTGCTGTTGGACATCTTCCAAAGGCAGCAATGTCTTCTAATGGCAATTTCTACTGCTGTTGTGACCGCCTAACACCATGACGACTTCCGCTGGTGGACTAGGGTCACTTCCACATGTCCAGTACAGTAGGTCATACAGCTGCCATTTTAAGCACATTTCATGTATGAAAGATGTTAGACTTTTCATCCTTCGTACGGTCTCCCTTAACTTTTTGCCTCTGTTTCCCAGGTTGTTGATGTGTGCTGGACTGTTTTTGCTGTTTTTGTTACTCTGGGAACTTTACCACTGCTATCCAGTGCTAAAGTGCAAGTGCTCCTATATAAAATGTGTATGGAATCGGTTCATCCATGATTGGCATATTTGATTTACTGGTTAGTCCCTAGTACAGTGCACTAGAGGTGCCCAGGGCCTGTAAATCAAATGCTATTAGTGGGCCTGCAGCACTGGCTTTGCCGCCCACATTAGTAGATCTGTAATCATGGCTCAGACCTGCCACTGCAATGTCTGTGTGCGCAGTTTTAAACTGCCAATTCGACTTGGCAAGTGTACCCACTTGCCAGGCCTAAACCTTCCCTTTTCTTACATGTAAGACACTCCTAAGGTAGGCCCTAGGTAGCCCCATGGGCAGGGTGCAGTGTATGTTTAAGGTAGGACATATACTAATGTGCTTTATATGTCCTAACAGTGAAATACTGCTAAATTCGTTTTTCACTGTTGCAAGGCCTATCCCTCTCATATGTTAACATGGGGGCTACTTTTAAATATGATTACAGCGTAAATTCCCTTTGGGAGCGGATAGACATGTGGAGTTTGGGGTCACTGAGCTCACAATTTAAAAATACATCTTTTAGTAAAGTTGCTTTTAAGATTGTGTGTTTGAAAATGCCACTTTGAGAAAGTGAGCATGTTCTTGCTTAACCCATTCTGTGAGTCTGCCTGTTTGTGGATTCCCTACCTGGGTCAGTTTGACAGATGGGCTGATTGCACCTCTCTCTAGACAGTGACACAAAGTGAGCTGGGGTGTAGCCTGCATATCCTGATGAGCCATCTGTGCTAGGTGGGAGGGAAAGAGTGGTCACTCACACCTGAAAGGGCTGTGCCTGCCCTCACACAATGCAGTCTCCAACCCGCTGGTGTGTGTCTGGGGCCTGGCCTGGGCAAGGCAGAATTTCACAAACAAGAGAGACTTTTCTTTGAAGTAAGCTTACTTCAAAGGGAAAAATGGGTATAAGAAGGTTACCCAAAACCACAGACTAGAGATCACTTCTGGAAACCTCTGCCCGGAGAACAGCTGAAGAGCTGAGGAAGAAGAGAGGCCCTGCCTGTGACTGTACTTTGTGGAGCTATCCTGCAGTTGTTGCTTCTGCCTGTGCAAAAGGACAAAGACTGGACTTTGTGTGCATTCCTGCTTGTAAAGAACTCTCCAAGGGCTTGAAACTGAACTTGCCTCCAGTTGTTGAAGTGTCAGGGACAGCAAAGACTTCTCTCTACCAGCACCTGGAGCCTCTGCTGCGACTCCTGCCCTGCCAGGTGGTGTCCTATCCAGTTCCTGGGGTCTTGAAAGGAGAAGCTGGCAGACCAAGTTTGAGAAATCCACACATAGACCGCCGTGCAGGGGAAATTTTAATGCAACCTCTGGAAAAACAACACGCTGCCAGCTTCGCGGCTGAAATCAACGCTCTGCCTGCAGCGTGGCTGGGAGATCGACGCACAGCATCGCTGACGGAGGCTAGTGAGATCGTAACCAACACTGCGTGGTTTTTGGATCACCGTGTGGCAGGATTCCTGATGCAAACATCACTGGGTGTGTAAAAACGATGCAAAGCCTGCCCGGACCCGAGAGTGCTTGTCCAGATCAACGCATTGCTCTTCTGCGGAGAGAAGAAACGACGGACGCAGACCTGACCGAAGGAGAAACTACGCATGGTCTCGCTTGTGAGTGATATCGACGCATCATAGGCTTCCTCCGATGCACACTCACCTGTGCGGGGTTATTTTTGACACGATCCAGGTAAATTTTCAGTGTTAACAGCGTCAGTGTTGTGTTTAAATTAACATGAAGACTCTCTTTACATTTTAATTAATACATTGACTTGTGTATGGTGGATTTTTGTCGTTGTGGTCTTGTTTCGTTTAGATAAATATTTTCAATTTTTTCTAAACCTGTGTTGTGTCATTTTGAAGGGTTTTCATTAAGTTACTGTGTATGTTGGTACAAATACTTTACGCCTACCACTCTGAAGTTAAGCCTGCCTGCTCGTGCCAAGCTACCAAGGGGGTGAGCGGGGATTAGCCGAGGGTGATTATCTTTTACCCTGACCAGAGTGAAGGTCCTTACTTGGACAGAGGGTAACTTGACTGCCAACCAAAGACCCCATTTCTAACAGAAGATTTTTTAAATCTGTGTCATAAACTATACCCCATATTGTGTATATATCTGTAAGTCCTGCCTTCATGTTTAGTTGTCTATTTATACATCTGTGCAGTACATGCTGTGTAACAGGAGGACATGTGGTGATAGCAATGTACATCTACTCTGAGGTTCCTATCTACTTTGAAAATGTAGATACTGTGCAACAATATGTGTAAGGAATGTCAAGTTGGTGGGACTTACAAACATATATAGTAACAGATGAATATGTATATGTAGTTCAATAGTTATTTGAGGGAATGTGCACCAAGGAGGGTGTCATTGGATGCATAGCTATGTGCTGTACTGTAGATTTCAGAGCTTTTAGCCAACCTCAACAGCAGATCTATGTGAGTTGTATATTTAACTTTACATAATGGGTGCATGCTGCATGTCACATACTATGTTTACCTCTTTTCACATGGTTACCCTACCATGAGGAGAGGAACTCAACCACCAGTGTACCGTCCACTAGTAGACCTTCACACCATGGAGGAGAGACATTGTATCTAGACTTATCGTCTGAATCCTCATTCTATCATGGATCTTTGTGATCAGTTGGAGCCAGATCTGATGCCTGCCTTTCTCAATCCCTATAGCATACCTCCCATCGTTCAAGTATTGTCAGTGCTACACTTCCTGGCCAATGAGTCCTTCCAAAATACAGTGGCCCTAACTGCAAGGATGTCTCAGCCATTGTTCAGTGTGGTTTTAAAGGATATACTGTGTGCATTGTTGAAAAACCTGGACAGCTACATCAGGTTTCCCAACGTGTGGATTTAGCCTACGTGAAGGCAGAGTTTTATGCAATAGGACACATTCCGTTCCAGATATGGTTGGAGCCATAGATGGCACCCAGGTTGCCTTGGTTCCACCCAGTGCCAATGAACAGGTGTATCGGAACAGGAAAAACTACCACTCCATAAACATTCAAGTGGTGTGTCTGAGAGACCAGTACATTTCAGAAGTTGGTGCTAAGTATCCAGGATCAGTCTATGATTCCTTCATCATGCAGAATTGCAATGTCCCACTGCTGATGACACAACTCCACACAGAGAAGGCCTGGCTGGTGGGTAAGTTACAACTGAAATGTGTGTTTGCAATGAATGTCTCCTGACATCAAAATATTGAGTGTCCCACATATATGTTTGTGTTGTTCTACCAAAGTGTTCACAGGTGACTCTGGCTATCCAAACCATCCTTGGCTGTTGACACCAGTGAGGTACTCAACCACGGCAGGGTAAGTCCACCACAAGGAGGCCCACGGTGGACAAGGCGTGTCGTTGAGTGGACCTTTGGGTTCCTGAAAGGAAGATTTAGGTGCTTGGACATATCAGAAGGAGCCCGCTTCTACTCACCCAACAAGGTATGTCAAATAATAGTTGCCTTCTGCATGCTCCACAATCTTGCCCTAAGATGACAGATACCATATGAGGGGGAGCCAGCAGAACCTGTAGGTGGAAATGCAGATTTGCCAAGTGATGAAGAGCCAGAGGAAGATGAAGCAGGAGACTCTAGGGCAGATCTCATCAATCAATATTTCAATTGACTAAAAGGTATGTGAAGTTGATGTAATGTTGTGATGTAATTTTGTAACCTGAAGTAGATGGGTAGCATGACACCTCCTTTCTTGCATCATCTGTGGGGTTGTAGATAGCTCCAATGCCTATGAGTGAGTTGTGCATGCAGACTGGAAGTTTGTATTGTGTACAAGACAGAGTCTTCTACAATATCATGTATTGCTATAGCAGATGCAAAGTCACACTTGTGGATACGACTTCCCTGATTTGAGGAGTGTATTCTGCTATGTCCTATCCCTTTCTCTTTAAATCACAGATTTGCCTAGATTTTGTTTGGCTCATCATCCTTGACAAACGACATTGTCAGAAGCAGATGGGTATTGCAGACAGACATGAGAAGTGGACATGACTAGAAACCAGGTACTATTAGTCTTGAATATGTGGAGTGTTACGAACATTGTTAGATTGTCAGGACATTGGGGTGGAAAAGTGTTTTCCCGTCATGTTCACCTGTAGGGTGCAGGAGGTTGTCAAATAGTGTCATTTGTGTCTGGATGTCTGGATATGTGTCAGGCAAATTTGTAAATGTAGGACCATAGCCTCTCCCATCACAATGGTTTCTGTTTAATGTAATCTACCTTCAACCTAGCTGTCAGTGTGTTCCTACTTTGCAGACTAACGTGAATGTCACTGTGGACTGACATAGGTGAATGACAAGCCCACAGGTATATGACCAATGTAAGTGAAAGGTTCCAGGGCTGGGGACATCAGTACTGATCTCTGTCTGTACCATGGGATTGAATACTTGGAAGCTATGGTATGGAATAATGCTTTACCAGGTGATACAAATGACCAACATGTGTGCCTCCTGCCTTGTTGGTAGACTAACATGACCCTAACTTCTGTATGCTGTGGTTTAGCATTATGGGACACCTTGGCAAACATCCTAATGCTCTATGTGTAATTTGCATATCTACCAATGATTGTGTGTAGTTGTAGTTTATAACTTTTTTAGAATCAGTCCTGTTACTATCCTATTGTAATAAGTCTCCTGCTGATGGAGTCCACGTTTGATGTCCATCACAATGGGTATACAATACAGAGGGATATATTCAGACTAGAGTTGGCATGCATAACTATTTTACATGGATGATAAATGACACATATACAGGACTTGTGTTTAAGTGTCATTTATTGCAGATATAAATACAACATATGTAACTATTAATGTAAAAATCACCCAAAATAACCAGTGATGGCTTCAGTCATGGTGGCTGGAATTATGAGGGTAGCTGCTATACCATCACTATTTACACATCCAGTGTCCTTGCACCATAGGAAAATGGAGATTGTTTACAGATCAGTCAACAGGGTGTATCTGTGGAACAGAAGGGGTACAAGTCAGGAGAGGTTTATTTCCTGGCAGTGGGTTTGTTCTTGGCATTTGCTCCTGCTGGATGTCTGGGTGGACATCCACGTTAGTGGGGTGGTCTTCAGCTTTAAAGGCTGGGGAATCTGAGCCATGTCTTTCTCCTGGCAGGGCCTCCATTTCACTAGCAGCCGCAGATGTAGAAGGGCCTAATGTTTCAGTGCTAGTAGAAGGGGCAGATGTTGGGTACAAAACCTACTCAGTGTGGTATTCTTTTCTCTCAGCACCCCTGCAATGGAAGCCAAGTGGGCATTTTGTGTCTGCCACTGCTGCATGACTTCCTGGTAGTTGTCCCTGTGCAGCTTTATGGATTTCCTCCAACATGGTGATAACTTGGCCCATCATCTTTGGAGATGGTTTCCTGATCAGTATTGTCCCTTTGAAACCCCATCCTCTCGCCCACAGCATCCCTCCCACATACCCTACCCCCACATGCCTGGGCCCTTGGCACAGTGTGCCCACTCCCATTAGTAGCAGGTCCATCATTATCAGGGGTGACAAGGTGAGACTTAAGTACCTGCACTGTGGGAAACACAATGGATGAATCAGTCCTTGGGACACAGGTTTGGGGTGAATGTTTGCCTGTGATGTAGCTGTAACAGGGCTAGGAGGAGTTGATGTGGGCAGGGTGAGACTGACAGTTGTTGACGGACCAGGAGTCCCAGATGGGCCAGGTTCATCGTCAGTGTCCAGTCATCCAGGGGTGTTATCCTCACTGGGGCGTTCATCCAGAGGGATAGTGACAGTCCCTGGTATCCTCTCCATGGTGACAAGGGCAAGGTTACCTATGGAAGGAGAAAAACTCAGAGTTCAGGTTAAATTGGGGTATTGTTGCAGCTGTGTGAGATGCAGACAGTGCCTTAACATGATACCCAGCAATAACATTGACAACTGCTGCACAGAATAACTTCGTACAACATACAACTCTGTGACTTGAATTCCATACTCCATGGATAGAGTTGTTAGGCTAGGTTGGTATTGTTTGTACTGCTGATGGCTTCTGAAATTGTCTGGTTATTGACATGGCTGTTCACCTCTGTTACCTAGTGAACTGTCTGCCATGATAGATGGCACAAATAAGAGCTGTAGAGTGGACATTGGTGTCCCTGTAAGAACACAGTATGTGAGTAATCAATGGACATTGACCTGTATCAGGATGTACTGCATGTGCATCCACTCAGCCATCTGAATTTCCAAACCAGGTGAGTCTATCTCTAGCTTGGGATATTCAATCTGTGCCCATTTGAACTGGGCATTCAGCTATAGCTGTATTTTGCTTGGGGTGCTAGTGTGAGTGAGCTATTGCATTGCTGTCATTGGCATGTAATGTTCCACACTAGAACAATCACAATGCTGTAGATAGAAAATTAGTTTAACATGCATGACATAATATTTGGTGCAGTGTCCAGGTTTTGAAAATGTTGGGATATTGCATTTTGGGAGTTGTAGTGCTATAATTAACCAGTACTTTATGTGCCATTTCCAAGGGCTGTGGGGCCAGATGAGTTTAGTGGACATGTGGCATGCCAGAGAGAGGTATTAGGTGATTAAGACAGAGTTGTAGTTTGTGGTGTGTTAAGTGGGGTGGGTTTAGGTGGTGAGGGAGTATGCAGGAATAGACAATTGGGTGACATGAATGTTGTGGTTACTTACCTGACTCCACTCCCCGGGTATTGCTGTCAGGCCTTCAGGATACAAGATGTCCATCACCTTCTCCTCCCAAGATGTGAAAGTAGGGGGAGGAGGTGGGGGCCCACCACCAGTCTTCAGTACCGCAAGTTGGTGCCTGGATGCCAAGAAATGGTCCTTCCCCCGAAGGTTGTTCCACCTCTTCTTGATGTCCTCCCTTGTGTGTAGATAACGTCCTACAGAGTTCACTTTGTGACTATCCTTTTCCACAACTCCATTTTCCTGGCAATAGATGTTGTTGGACCTGTGCTCCGAACATGGGTAGCTCTACCCTGACAATTTTATCCCCAATAACCCTCTACTCCTCATCAGTGAAATGTGGATGTTTCTGTGAGGACATGGTAGTGGTTGTGAAGACGGTGTGGTTGTGTTAAAAGTGTGAGGGTGCAGAGTTAGGTAAATGGTGAGGTGTAGGTGCTGTGATGTTATGTGAGTGGGTGACGGGTGGTGTGGATTGTGTGTGGTACTATTAGGTGTGTTTTGTATGTTGTGCAGGTGTGTGATGTGTGCATAGTAAAGTGTAAATGGGTGCCTGTTCATGCTAATTTAAACTCTGGAATGTTGGTTGTCTGTGGCTGTGTGTGGCGTTTTGATTGCAAAGGATTATGGATTCTGTATGGATGTGTTATGTAGTGCAGTGAGTAGGTGTGTCAGGTGTTGTGGATGTGTATCAGGTGTGGGGTATTCTAACTATCCAATGTGGTGCAGTGTTTTGACTGAAGTGAGTTGAGAAGGCCGCAGTTTGCACTGCCAATAGTTTTCCGCCATGGAAGAACCGCTGTTGTGATTTGTGGATCGTAATCTGATGGAAGGATTTTTGTCGGGCTGGCAGTGATCATGGTGGGACCGCCTCTTTTCTGTCCTCCAGTGTCCTGCCAGTTTCAGAAATGTGTCTGTTTTTTGGCGGATTTCACAGTGTAACTCACTACTGCGGTCCGATTACCGCCAACTTAGCGGTCTTTTAACAGCCGTCACTACGGCCGTCTTCCTATAAGACCACCAAACTTATAATGAGGCCCTTTGCCTGAGGTGACCCTTTCATGAGGGTCCACACTTGAGTTGCTGCTTGTCTTTTTATAAGAGTTCAGGGAAACTTTTCCTCATGTAGTAACTGGGAAGCTCATTTCAAGATGGTACAGGCATCTACTGAAAACACCTTGCAACTGGGCATCTTCTACTTCTACTTGTGTCTCTGCACGTATCTCATGGCAACAATGAAGTGGCGGCTGGTAAACTTGGGAAGTGATGCAGTGAAAGTACATGCCTTAGATCCAAGTTAGCGAACAAAATGAACAAGGCCCATGTCCTTGAAGGGGGTTCTTCTTCCTAGAAACCTTTAAAAAAATTGGGCCTGGAAATATGTTTGAATTGATAAAGCATTCTTTGCACTAACAGTGCATCTCTAGGTTTACTTTTTGAGTTAGCAAGCCAAGCTTTGCACTAGCAGTATATCCTGTGGATGACTTTTCAGATTGTTGAATCTCTCTGTTACAGCAGTGTAGCCCTTGGGTGCCTTTTAGAAACACTTAAGCCCACGCAAATTATACAAGAATATTTCCATAGTAAAAGGATTTTTTAAAATAGTTTCATGCTGCAGTTTTTTTCCTTTAAGTGGACATTATATTTATTAAGTGTAAAAGTCGAGTCTAGACTCAGTAGACCATTGCACTAGCATGACAAATCTGTGAACCCAGTGTTATCCACTCAGCCTTTCATCTTTCCAAGGTTGATTATCTCTGAAGAAGGTAACAAAAAACGTGTTATCTTTCAACAGGCTAAGAGGCCTCCTGGGGGTGACAGTTATGATCTACAAATACTAATGCTACAGCAACTTGTTTTACCAAGAAATAACACCTCGGCATCCTCCCTCCTTTATATTTGTAGTAATGAAGTTGTCGCCTTCTTTAGTGCACAGTTTGCCATTGGTTTAGCATCACTGCCCTTTCCTGTACAAGATTTGGATTAATAATCTAAAAGCCCGTAAATCTGAGGCAGTTAGCTATGTCCATACTAATCTTAAAGGAAGCATATTTTTGTATATCTTATCCAAGCCTGAATTTTGCTTTTTAAATTTTTTATATAGCGTTTAATTTAGGGTTGTTGGCAGAGCGTGTAAACACGAAGGAGTTCATGGCATTGACAAATGAATCTATGTTTGTACCTTCGCTTCCAACTGAATAATGATTTCAGTTTCTTGGTGAGAGGTGAAAAGAGATGGTGCGGCGGTGACAGTAGGAAAAGGTAAGCTATGCAACAGAAGTGAAGTCAAGTTTGCTTGGAAAGAGCAAATATTTTTGGATTTTGTGGGCATCTTTATTTGTAAATATCTTGAATAAACTTGCTGCACTAAAAATAAATGAAACTGTGCTAGAACTGTTTCTTGTCAGTGCAAATTAAACCCCTTTTCAGTTTTCACAATAGTCAGCAGGCATGGAACTTGATGCAAAGCATTTTCCAGCAATCACAAAATTCTGGCAATTGGTGGTGCCAGGATTAGATTCGAGGCCTTCCGGTTCGAAAGTCAGTGTATGTCCTCCAAGTAGTTATTGGTGTATGTTAACAGAAAAAAACATGATTTGAGGGTGAGTGAGACGCGGAAAGGGGTCTACAGCACTTACAGTGAACCTTACGCAGTGGAGTTCAGATGTTTTTATAACATACTCAGGCACAGCCATCAAGTTTCTTGTTATGTTCACTTTTGTTGCTTACCATGAATTTCACGGACATTGCCTGTAGGCATCTGACAGGCTGAGCAGTGTGCACCTATCCAACTGGAAATGGGTCTGTTGAATGCCCGATAGTGCTGGGACTAACCCAGCTTTACCCAGCTGCAACATGTCTTCTGATTGGGTGTTTGGATAACCAGGCTGAAATGCGTCACTGCCGGAGCAGGCATCGTTCTTCAGACATACTGTGCTGATTTGGGCATGCACAGCATGTCTATGGTTTGGAAATGTTTGAAGAAAGCTGAGATTTAGGGGCATATTTATACTCTGTTTGCGCCGAATTAGCGTCAATATTTTTGACGCAAATTCAGCGCAAACCTCACACCATATTTATACTGTGACGCCTGACCCCGCGAACGTCAAAAGTCAGCAGTGTGCGTCATTTTCTGGATTCGGGAAACCACCTTGCATTAATGACATGCAAGGTAGGCATTCCCATCCAAAAAATGACTTTAAGGCCTGTGCACCTTATTTATACTCCCGCATCATTTTGACACACAGGAGGGGGCGGGCCTTAAAAAAAATGGCGCCCAGCCTGATTTGCGCCGCTTTTTAACGCCTTGGTGAGGGCAGGCATTAAGGGACATGTGGGCTCATTTCCATGGTCTCTGACCATGGAAGCAGTCCACAGTTGTCCTTTCCTGCCCCCAGGGACACCCCCTGTCACCCTCGCCCACCACTGGAGGACATCCATGTATGGGGCGACCCATCCCAGGTAAGTACAGAGAAGTAGAGGTAAGTATATTTTTTTATTTTTTTAAAGTGGCACAGGGGGGCCTAACTTGGGCCGCCCTATATGCCACTGTGCCCAATGGCCATGCTGAGGGGACAGAAGTCCCCTCGGCATGGCCATCGGGCAGGGGGGCATGACTCCTGTTGTTCCTAATCCTACTGATTTGGTTGATTTTATGGGAAGCCAATTTATGACTCTTCCCTATTTCATTACCCAAATTCAACAGAATAATTTCCCAACAGCCATGTGGTCGATTATGTTTCCTGTTATATGAGACATCCTCTGGATAAATCAGTTAGGAACAAGTTATGTTCTGAGTACCCTTGTCCGTCCTTTCCCAATAAGGTAGCAGCCACTCCAGTCGTAAACCCTAATATGCATTTGTTTTCTACAAAATTTGGCAAGGACCCCAAAAAGGGTGTGGACAGGGCCTGGTCGAAAAGATAAAGTTCTGGATATGGTTGGTCCTGACTAGAATCATTGACCTAGCAAAGGAGGCTAAGATGGAGGGTTCTCAGTTAGACCCTGATACTTTATCCAACTGGGCTCAGAAGGTAATCTGCATGCTAGACAATGCTAACACAGTAATTTCTCAAGATATAAAAAATTTACCCGAAACTAAGCACCCTTTGCTCCAAAGAGGAAGGTCAACAAGCCAATGACCAGTTATTTGGAGATTCATTCAACAAGGAGCTCAGTAAATATGTCTCTACCTTTGCCTCCATCGACAAAGCTCAGTTTTCTTTAAGGAAAAGCTTTCATCCTGCGTTTTGGCAGGCCAGCAAAGGAAGAGGTGGCTTTGCTGGCTGATACTCCTCTCTGGGAAATTCAAATAAAAGAGGCTCCTTTAATAAGGATAACTAAGAAGACTGCTACCAGAACTACAGAACTCCTTTCTACCCCTGTCGCCAATGAGGCTTCCAGAAACAAAGGAGACCAATATTCAGGTGAGTCCTTTAAATTCTGGCCTTCCTCCCGTATGAGGCCATCTGTCTCTGTGTCTAAATACCTGGTTTTCCCTCACTGTACATCCCTCTGTTCTTCAGACAATTCAAGGTTACTCTACAGACGTTTATCAGGAGCCCGTTCAGCTTCTTCTACCCTGCGCCCTTCACTTCTCACATGAGCAATCTGCTCTGAGTCATGAAGAAGTTAAGTCTCTTTTTACTAACTCAAGCAATAGAGTACACCTCTTTCGATCTGACAAGGTTTCTAAGCACTTTATTCCTAGTACAGAAAAAGAACAAACAGTTTTGCGCTGTCATCAATTTAACCATTTTTATCAATTTTGTGGTTTATCATCACTTCAAAATGGAGATTATAGTTCACCTCAGAGACACCCTCCTCGAAGAGGACTAGCTAGTGAAGGTGGATCTTCAAGATGCTTACCTGACGATTCCTGTTCATAAGCATTACAGGAAGTATTTTCAGTTCCAGTGGGGGGATCCTTTCTTCTGGTTCAAAACTCTCTTCTTTGGCCTATCCTCAACCCCTTTAAGTTTTACCAAGATTTTGAAACCAGTGCCAGCTTTTCTAAGAGCTCAAGGTGTTAAACTTATAGTAGTAGTAGTAGAAATGTATTGTACAGATAATAAAATCCAATATAAATGAACAAGGAAAGAGAGAAAAAAAAAATATATATAGTATATCTATATGATTTTCTGATTATGGCACAAGACAGAAAGTGCCTTCTCTCTCACCTAAATTTATGCCAAAATCTCCACATAGACTTAGGCTTTCTTATCAGTGTTCAAAAGTATTCTCTTCTCCCTACAAAGTGCATAGAATTTCTAGGTTCCTTATATGCTCACCAGACTCTGTCTTACAATTCCCTCCTCAAAAGATGTCCCTCATAAAGAAAGAGATCCGGCAAGTTTTGTCCCTTCCTCATTTTTCGCTCAGATATCTTATAGTGGGTCTTTTAGCATCTTCCATTCAGGCAATTTTCCTTGGCCTTCTTCATTATTGGGAGTTACAAAGATTGAAGATACGCCATCTTCACAAAGGTCTGACTTATTCAGATCTGGTAAATTTAGATCAAGAATCCAAAGACTAACTCCAGTGATAGCTGACTCATTTCAAAGGCTAGAACAGTAGAACAATTTTAATTGTCACCCCAGATCTTGTATTAGAATCTGATGCAAGTCGGACAGTTTGGGGTGCAAGATGTGATCAGTTCTCGACTGGCAGAACATGGTCACCTCAGGAGTTGCCCTTGCACATCAATTGTCTACGGATGCTTGCAGGTTCATTTGCCATCCAGACCGTCACAAAGGAGAGGATAAGATGCACATTTCTGTTAGGAATGGACAACATGTTGGCAGTAAGGTATATAAACCATCTCGGCCGTACAAAATCCAAAGCATTGGCAGATCAAACCAAAAGTCTTTTGGAATTCTGCCTTCACCGAAATCTTTCCATCAAGGGAGGATCTCTTCCAGGCAACTTAAATCTACTTGCGGAATGGTGTTCCAGGCACCTTCAGGATTCCAGCGATTGGCATCTTCTCCCTTCATTATTCAGTCAGATTTCTTCTATATGAGGCACAATGTCAATCAATTTGATTGCCTCCTGTTTCAATTTCCAACGTCCCTCCTTTTTAAGCTGAAGACTTGATCTGGTGGTTCTACCCACGTATGCTTTCCTCCAGTCGTGGCCTCAACATAAACTCCTTTATGCCTTCCCTCCCTTCATGATGATCTCTTGAGTGTTAGCTCACCCTTGCAGACAACTTTCCTACCTGGTGTTTCTTACCCCCTTTTGGCAGGCTCAGCCTTGATACCCAACACCTCTGGAGATATCCTAAGATCATCTGGTATGTATTCGCCATCTTTTCAATCTCCTACTGAATCCTCGGCTATGCTGTCATAATCTAGTTCTAAACAGCTCGCTATCCTTCATTAATTGGAGGATTTCAGGTGTTTCTGGAGAACCCCACGATTTTCGAATAAGAGTCCATAGTAGTAAACAGAACTCTGGCTTGCAGTGTTACACTATCCACAGCATCTCAGGTAGCAGAGGATTGGCATCAAGAACAGACACTATGGGGGTTATTCCAACTTTGGAGGAGGTGGTAATCCGTCCCAAATGTGACGGATTTACCACCAGCCGTATTACGAGGTCCATAGGATATAATGGACTCGTAATACGGCTGGTGGTATATCCGTCACTTTACAGTCACTTTTGGGACGGATTACCACTTCCTCCAAAGTTGGAATAACCCCCTATGTGCCTAATTTAGAACTCGGCAGAGTGGTTACTCTATCACAACAGTGATTGATATCCAATCCGCCAAAATCTAAAAACCATTTTAACACGTCTGCTGAGATCGAAATCAGGCCCTATGTCTTCTTTCTCCAGTTCATAGATATTTCTCTGATCTCAAAAACAGGAACCAATGTGAGTCGTAGATTGTGCTATCCAGCTGCAGAAAGAACCCGTCTGCTACCTTCCACTGCATTTATAAATACCAAAGCTTCCAGTTTCATCATATTTAGTAAATGGCTCAGCTTGAGTAGTGGTATATAACCCTCATATGCAGATCCAAGTCAGTTTGAAATCTACAGATATTTGAAAAAATAGAGGTATTCCCCTATAAGTAGGGACTTCCTCTCACTAAAGTGTGATCACTGTCAATGGGCAGTCATGTTCACATACTCCAATTATGCAGGTAATTAAATATTTTTGAGAAATTGTTTGATGTTATCTGGTGTTTATTCTACGTTAGGATCTCAGGGGCAGGCTTTAAACAAGATAGGCTACACAATAGTACACACAAAACTTTTTTAACACCTATTTTCTATGGATTTCTAAGGGTCACTAGCTACATTGGTATTATACTGGCATAGCTAATTACATCACAATAAATTTCATATTAAACACAAACATGAATATGTAAGGAAAACAACATTGCTACTCAAGTAAACACATAGGGGGTCATTCTAAGTCTGGCGGGCAGCGGAGGCCGCCCGCCAGACTTCCCCCACCAAAATACCACTCCGCGGTCGAAAGACCGCTGAGGGTATTTTGGGATTTGCCCTGGGCTGGCGGGCGACCGCCAAAAGGCCGCCCGCCAGCCCAGGGGAAATCATCCTTCCCACGAGGACGCCGGCTCAGAATTGAGCCGGCGGAGTGGGAAGGTGCGACGGGTGCAGTGGCACCCGTCGCGTATTACAGTGTCTGCATAGCAGACACTGAAATACAAAGTGGGGCCCTCTTACGGGGGCCCACGGCACCCCCCACCGCCATCCTGTTCCTGGCGGGAGACCCGCCAGGAACAGGATGGCGGTAGGGGGTGTCAGAATCCCCATGGCGGCGGAGCGCGCTCCGCCGCCATGGAGGATTCACAAGGGCAGCGGAAAACCGGCGGGAGACCGCCGGTTTTCCGCATCTGACCGCGGCCCCGGCGGTAGTGAACTGCCGGGGTCAGAATCACCCCCATGATGTATAGCACTTGGAGCAAACATCAGCAGATATTTGTGCAGATACGTACCTAAACATTGTACTGTCAGAAAAGACACATCAAAAAATGCCAAAAAGTAACATCAGGGAAATAAGCCTGATCTCTTGTTCATAGCAGAATGGCTAGGTTAGAATTGCCCTCTTCCAAGTGGGGGCATGGAAGACAGGCCAGCCTTACTCAAGCAAAGTTGCATGTGTACCAAGTCAGATCCTCGCATGTGCTAACTCAAGGGTGTACACTCACAACCTTGACTCCATGTGCCAGTGCTTAGCATAGAGGAATGAGTGATATGGGTCTCAGGCTGACTGAGGGTTAAAATGATTGTTCAATTAGCGTCTGAGGCCGCATGGGGATGAAATAAAGATTTTGCCCTCAGGTTATGAAGCGCCTCCTCTGGATCAAAGAGTACTGGTTACAGTGGATCATTCAATGATGTTAACTGGGGACCAGCTACAATGTAAATGCATAAATGAAGCTATAAAAAGAATTAGTGAAAAGGTTAGACCATCTGACCCCATCATGTAAGGAAGATTGTGATACAAAGACAATGTATTTGTTCTATGATGGAGCAGTGAACACTAGGTTGTGCAGCAGTATAATCTATTGAAATCACTGCACATGATAATAATGTAGGTGTCACAAGTCACCTGTAGGATTTTGCATAGAGATTGCAGCTCCCATATGATATAATAGTTTTATAATACAAGGCATTCTGCAATCCCCCTATAAAAGCTAGTATCTAATTTCTTTGTAGTCAGCAACTAGTGATGTACCCAGTCACCGACTATAAAGAAAAGAAGTCAGAACTCGACTATTATAAGTTATTACAGTTGAGCACTGATGTGATGATGCCTGCTGCCAGGGCAAGCAGCTGAGGTTAAAGGCAGGTCAGGCCTCAGAGCATGTTGAAATCAATAAGAACAGAACTTTGTTTTTCTTTCTTCTGCTTTATTTTTAGCTTACAAAGACAAGCAGAGAGACCATGTTTATGTTTGTTTTAACTCCTTTGGTAGAGTAAAGCAGGATCTTTCTGAATGTTTCTACACATTCCAAGGCTACTGCAGCTTTTTTTGTTTTTAAACCAAGTTTATTTGAACTACTTCTAATGTCTGTTTGCAACAAATAACTAACATGTTCTGATGTGTGTATTTTGCACTACATGTTTATTTTTATTCTTCATGTTTGTAAACATGTTCGCTCTTTCATATGAAAGAGATATACAGCAGGTTTTTCACTAATTTGTGTGTAAGGTGATGGTGTGACCATGCATTATATGGGATAAAGTTACACCTGGCGTACATGCTAAGGATATTGTAATTGGAGTTCCATTTGCTTACAAAGAAATGCGTCCTTCGGCCTCATTCTTCAAAATGGTTATGAAACTCCTTGGTGACTTGCAATATCCTTTTCATATACACCAGGAGTTACTGTATCCTTGATAATACTGATATTGTTTCATTGATCATTACAAAGCTTGAATAGTAAGACAATTAATTTTAACTTACAGAAACATATACATAACATATAGCATACCTTTTTGGGGAACACTCTTTTCTATCTTTTCTTTGTTTTCATGTATTTCTTTGTTTTCAGTTTTCTCCTTCCTTATAGTTTTTTCCTTCTTTTCAGTTATTTCTTTCTTTTGTGTTTTCTCTTTCTTTTGTGCGTTTTCTTTTTTGGGTAATGTTTCCTTTTTCTTGAGTGTCTCTTCTTTTTCAAGTTTAGGTTTCCTTTCTTTTACTTCTTTCTTTTCAACTATTTCTTTCTTTTCTGCTTTTTGTTTGATTTCTGGTTTTGCCTTCTTTTCTTGTTTCTCCTTTACTCCTGTGATTACCTTCTTCGTTGGTGTTTCCTTAATATCTGTCTTTTCTTTGATTTCATTTTTTTTCTTTGTTCCTTTTTCTTTCATAGATATTTTTGTTTTGTTCTCCTTTGTTTCTAGTTTCAGTTCCTTTTTAAATTTCTCTTCAGTTTTTTCTCTTGCCTTTGTTTTTTCCTTTGCCTCAGGTTCCTCTTTTTTTTCTGGAATTTCCTTTTGAATTACTGAAATCAGTAGAAATTTAATGTGAACTTTAGGTTAGAAAGCTAGGAACATTGTAGGGTACAGTCTCATGTCATGATGTTAAATTATACACAAGTTCATACCTGTGCTTTCAGATTATCATATAAAATGCACACAACTTACGTATATCTTTTTATGTATTGAGCATGACTTTATATATGGTACTTAAATAGAAATGTATTTCTCATCTTGATGCAAGTCACAGACACGTTATAGCTTGTTTTGTATGATTTTTGAATGAACCAATGTTTATCAGAGTGCCAGATAGCTGGATGTGCCCATTAAAAGGTGAGTATAATCAACAGATTAGTTGAAGAGCTGTATTAAATGTGTATTTCCCACGACTTAAGAACAACATCAAGTTTCACTGATTACTGTACTTTATTTAAGAACTAACTTGAGTATCTGCAGAGTCTAACTCCTATTTAGTTTGCTTCCTTAAACCTCTGAAGCAGAATCCAGGAAGACTGAGTGTAACAATTACATTTACTTTTATTAGAGGAATTAAGTTGAAAGGTTTAGAGAATTTGCAATTTCCTTTTGGTTCTAAGGGTAACAAAAAAAAAAGTCCTATTGACACTTATTGCATATGGACGAATGAATGGAATTAAACTTTGAATGGAGTGTTTTAAACTTCTATTAAACTCCATAAACATAAACGGATGCAGAATCTTTAGGAGAATATTCATTTAAAGAAAGTACAATTTTTTTTGTGTATTTTTGGGGAATTTTGAAAAAAAAAAAAGTTTCATTAACAGCTTCTCAAATTCCCACTACCAACTTGTATAAAGGGCTTAGTTAATATTTTAAGCAAGTGCTTCCTTACAAATCTGCATATTCACAAGACAGGCGAACTGCAGAAACAGACAATCCTGTGAGCTATGGGAAGTGTGTGCGTAGGGAGTGAGGGAGTCACTCTGTTACTTGGCTCTTTGGTTTAATGATTTTGTGACTGTAGGAAAGCCATCCTTTTTGCCCTGATCATCCCCATATTTTGACTGATGCTGGTGGTTACTGACTATGAAACTATCCTGGGCTCTGTCAACAAGACCCAGGGCTAGTGCTCTATCAGCTAAAAGGTATATGTTAATTGACATATTTCTAATTGGCAAAGACCACCTACCTGTGGGACCCTAATTTATGGTAGGACATGTACGTTAAGAGACCCCTGTGGACTTAAGGCATTCATGTATGCACTGCTGTGGTGTTTGATGTCATTTTAAAGCCAGGAATGCCTTGCAGGCTGTTCTTTGTGTCCAAATTCATCTTTAGAATTAAAAGCACTTCCTAAGACCAGAGATACCTTTCTATCACTTATAAGACAAAGAGGAGGTCTGCCCTATGTGCCCCAATGGCAGAATAAATAGTTATAAAAAAACAGGGGCAATATACAAGATGTTTTATATGCCCTGGTAAAGAAAAAGAGCCCAAAGTTGTAACTAGCTAGACATATCATTCAAAGTATGAAATTAATGGTTATCTTAAAAGGAACAATCTGCCAAGGTCAGATTTATTATAACTATTACAGGAAATTCGTTTTTTTAACTCACTATTTTGAAGTTACCTAAAGCAGCCCCGTAGCAGCCTCTTCTGATTGGTCAGCCTTTGAAAGCCTGAGCTAAGCTGCTTTCTGAGTAGGTGGGAAAAGGCCTGGGGCTCCAACAGTGCAGTCATTGGGTGGGAGGCGATCTCCTTCCTGGAGAAGTCAGGGTGAGGAAGAGAGCTGAGTAGATAAGCAGGACTTCAAAAGCAGGAGCCTCTGCAGAAAACAGATGCCACGGGACCCAGAACACCCCCACTTCCTTGATCTCTGGCCAGATGGGAGACACCATGATTAGATTAGGAGAGGGGCTGAAAGGGGAGTGTAGTCAATTATTAGCCACACTGTTTGGTTTAGGTTGCACAGATACACACAGTAAGGAGAGATTTTCTCCATTTTGATTTTGAGAGAATGTTGCTTTCTGGGCAAGAAATATGCCACACTTCACAGGAAGTGATAATAGCAGAGGGAGGTAGCTTTACTCTTATTGGTTAGGATGCATCTGTACTGCCAGTCCAGAATGAACATAAATATAGAAGAGCTGCAGGAGCTACACAGATCACTGGCTGGAAAAGAAGAAGGACTGCCCTGCTGTTCTCCTGTCCCACACCAAAGAAAGAAATGCACTTCAAAAGACTGCACCTGCTGCGCTCACAATGCTTCACAAAGCTGACCAGCAACAGGTGCAAAACAGCTGAAGAAATAACCTGAAAAGCCAAAGAAAGGACACCCCAGCTGACCAGTTGTCACTGGGTTCATTCTGGAATGCAAAAGTGCATTGTGGGAGATTGAGTTCAGCCACCAAGGGGCAACCCAGAGCCCCTGAACATTTGGCGAGTGCTAGAGGACACATATCTCCCCAAAGGAACCAAGAACCAGCTACCTGCCTCAAAGGAACCAACGCAAACCAATGTGAGATGACGCACATCCTTGCAAACGCTCATCGCTTAGCTGCCAGCTTTAACAGAACTGATGCAACTTGACGCGAAACATTGCAAAGCCTTGTGGCACAGCTTTAACCGAAGCAATGCAAGTTGATGAGAAGCCCTGAAAAGCCTCGACAGACAGTTTCAATTAAACTGATGCAGTGCGAAGCAACACAGGACCTTGCAGCTCCTCTGAACCAACTTTGGATGATGCAAAGCCTTTCAAAGCAACCTTGCACAGACCACGCACCAAAGACATAAAGTACAATACTCAGCGGGCCTAACTTGATCCTGTGCCCGACATGCGCTCTATCGTGCTCACCCTGAACTTTTGACTTTGTCTTGGCCCAGTGTTTCCAGGAGCAGGAGCCAGCCCTGAGGGGTGGTGGTTCCCAGGGCCATCAGTGGTTCCTTGAGGGGGGCTGTGGGTCCCCCTCCCATCTTAGTAGAGGTGGTGGTCCCTGGGGTCTGGGGGACCACAACGACTCCCTGAATCCTTTTAAATTGGCCCTGGGGAGGTGTCCGTCCCCGGTTCTTTGGGGAGGCCAGGCACTACCCATGTTTGATTTATTTAAAGCCCTGGGGAAGTGGTGGTCCCCGGTGCTGCAGGGATGCCAGGCAGCTCCCCCGGGTGTGGCACACCTCAAGTCATCATGCCATTACCACGCATACCTTTGCAATGGCTATGCCTTTACCACGCATGCCATTACAATGAATTTTGTTGTAAAGTAATGAAAGGTAAAGGTATATTTATTGTGTAGGTTTTACAGGTATCAGGTATTAGGCATATTCACCAAAAAAATCAAATGTTACAGGGATAGGCGGGTTCTGAATTTACTCGTACAAAACCATAGAAATTCAACAGTTATGGCTATCAGAGAGTACTCCAATCTCTCAGCCACCGAAAGCATCATCCCCTCTTCTCAGGAACTCTGTGACTCCCTGGTACAAGTTTTCCACAACAAGATTTCCAGCTTCTAAAATATCTTGAACCCAAACCCACCGCTGCTTACACCCTCAGCTTCCACACTCCCACAGATACTAATCCTGATGCGATCTCCAACCACCTGCTCACCACACAACATACCACAACCATCTTGAACTCTGTCCACTCAGGAGCACCCACGGACCCCAGTCCCACGGACCCCAGTTACCACGCATGTCATTACAATGAATTTTGTTGTAAAGTAATGAAAGGTAAAGGTATATTTATTGTAAAGGTTTTACAGGTATCAGGTATTAGGCATATTCATTGAAAAAAACTAATGTTACAGGGATACTATAGTTAGGTTCTGAATTTACTCGTAAGAAACCATAGAAATTCAGCAGTTATGGTTGGAGTTATTTCAAGTAACTATAACTCAATGCCCTAAGGTAACTATACTATAACTCACTCCCTCGCCATGCAGAGTTATCTCATCAATTCCTTTACTACGAATGTTACAGTAACACTATTAATGGTGTTTTAATAAATGTCATGAATGTTGTGATATCTGGGCTAATTAGCAGTCCATGGTGAGGGTGTTGCAATTTGGCTCACAAAATACAAGTGGCCCAACAAGCCAAACAAAAAAACACCTTTCTTAAGCACCCCTGTGCAACACAATGAGAAATGGCCCTAGCAGTGAGCCACACAAACTACTATTTTGGAGGACATGATAATTGGTGACTAGGAAAAAAATAATAATCTAAATTTTTGGAACAATAACTATTATGACCACGGAGCTGAGAATCACAGAAAGAAATAGCAAGCAAATAGAAAGGAAATGGCTCAACAGTAGGGAGCCCACAAACAGAGCTACCTTCAAGTCATCCCTTAACCCATACCACCAACTAGAGACAAAAATAAAGCACCCTAACCTCCCACTTCAAACCAGCTCTAACCACAGCAAAAAAAAAAACTCTTCAACACTGTCAGAGAGTACTCCAATCCCTCAGCTACCGAAAGCATCATCCGCCTTCTCAGGAACTCTGTGACTCCCTCGCATAATTCTTCCACAACAAGATTTCCACCTTCTAAAATAACTTGAAACCCAACCCACCGCTGCTGACACCCTCAGCTTCCACACTCCCACAGATACTAATCCTGATGCGATCTCCAACCACCTGTTCACCATACTACATACCGCAGCCATCATGAACTCTTTCCACTCAGGGGCACCCACGGACCCTAGTATCTGTAACCTCAGGAGCAAAATGATCAGCACCAATCTCACTGCTGTCTTCAATTCATCCATAACCACTGCCTCTTTTACCGAAAAAAAGAAACATGCAGAAGTCAAACTCCTTCTCATGAAACCTTCTGCAGATGCCAGTGAACTCAAAAACTACCATCCCATCTCACTCCCTTTTTCCTGCCAAAGTCCTCGAGAAAGCCATCAACTGCCAACTCACGGAATACCTCCCAATCGGGAACTGCCCTGATCACTGCCACTGACAACATTAGAACCCTCCTCGATTGGGAAGAAATGGTGGCCCTGAACCTCTTTGACCTCTCAGCAGCATTCTTCACAGTTTCTCATGACCCCCTTATCAAGAGGCTTCATCATATCAGAATCCAAGGAGACACCCTCAAGTGGATCCCCTCTTTTCTCACCTTATGAGTCTAGGGAATCTGCCTACCACCTTTCACCTTGGAACTCAAGAACGTTATCTGTGGGGTCCCACAAGGTTTGTCCCTTAGCCCCTGTTAGACCTGACAGCCTTAGGGTGGTCACCCTAACTTTTTGCCTGCCTCCCTCCACTTTATGGACACTGTTTTTGCTGGCTTTTAGACTCTGCGCACTTTACCACTGCTAACCAGTGCTAAAGTGCATATGCTCTCTCCCTTTAAACATGGTAACCTTGGATCATAATACCTGATTGGACTATTTAATTTACTTATAAGTCCCTAGTAATGTGCACTATATGTGCCTAGGGCCTGTAGATTAAATGTTACTATTGGGCCCACAGCACCGGTTGTGCCACCCACTTAAGTAGCCCCTTTACCTTGTCTCAGGCCTGCCAATGCAAGGCCTGTGTGTGCAGTTCCACTGCCACCTCGACTTGGCATTTAAAAGTACTTGCCAAGCCTAAACCTCCCCTTTCTCCACATATAAGTCACCTCTAATGTGTGCCCTAGGTAACCCCTAGAGCAGGATGCTGTGTGGGTGAAAGGCAGGACATGTACCTGTGTAGTTTACATGTCCTGGTAGTGTAAAACTCCTAAATTCGTTTTTGCACTACTGTGAGGCCTGCTCCCTTCATAGGCTAACATTGGGGCTGCCCTCATACAGTATTGAAGTGGTAGCTGCTGATCTGAAAGGAGTAGGAAGGTCATATTTAGTATGGCCAGAATGGTAATACCAAATCCTGCTGACTGGTGAAGTTGGATTTAATATTACTATTCTAGAAATGCCACTTTTAGAAAGTGAGCATCTCTTTGCACTTAAATCTTTCTGTGCCTTACAATCCACATCTGGCTGGGCTTAGTTGACAGCTCCTTGTGCATTCACTTAGACACACCCCAAACACAGGGTACTCAGCCTTACTTGCATACATCTGCATTTTTAATGGGTCTTCCTGGGCTGGGAGGGTGGAGGGCCTGCTCTCACACAAAGGACTGCCACACCCCCTACTGGGACCCTGGCAGACAGGATTGAACTGAAAGGGGACCTGGTGCACTTCTTAGCCACTCTTTGAAGTCTCCCCCACTTCAAAGGCACATTTGGGTATAAAACAGGGCCTCTGCCCTACCTCATCACACACTTGCTGGAGAAGAAACCTGAACCATAACCTGCATCCTGCCAAGACAAACTGCCTGGCTGCCTAAAGGACTCACCTGACTGCTTTCTACAAAGGACTGCTGCCTTGCTGTTGCCCTGATGCCCTGCTGAACTCTTGCCTTGCTGCTGAAGTGCTCTCCAAGAGCTTTGATAGAGCTTGCCTCCTGTTCCCTGAAGTCTCAGGACCAAAAAGACTTCTCTTTTTCATTTGGACGCCTTGTGCAACGAAAAATTCGACGCACAGCTTGCTCCGCGGTGAAAAATTCACTGCATGCCGATCCGGAAAGACGCCGCTCGACGTGACGCCTGCGGTGCGACCGGAACTTCGACGCAAGATCTCGCCTGGACAAACGCCGCCCGACTCCAGAAAGGAAATCGATGCAACGCCTGCCGTGAGGGAGAAGATTCCACGCACAGCCCACCGGAACAACGCGCAGCCGGAAAACAAGCCTAGGATTCCACGCATAGACCCCGGGACATCTGGTAATCCCGCGAACCACAGAAAGAGACTGTCCGCGCGCCGGAAAACGACACCCGACTTCCCCGCGTGAAAAATAACGACGCAAGCCTGTGTGTGCAGGGGAGAAATCTACGCACACACCATTTTTCCACGTATCTCTTCTTCTGCGGCCCTTTGCGGAGATTTTCCATTTTAAACCAGGTACTTTGTGCTTGAAAGAGACTATGGGGGTCATTCTGACCCTGCCAACGACCGCGGAAGCACCGCCAACAGGCTGGCGGTGCTTCCTGGGCCATTCTGACCACGGCGGTAAAGCCGCGGTCAGAAAAGGGGAACCGGCGGTTTCCCGCCGGTTTTCCCCTGGCCCAGGGAATCCTCCATGGCGGCGCTGCTTGCAGCGCTGCCATGGGGATTCCGACCCCCTTCCCGCCATCCCGTACCTGGCGGTTTTTACCGCCAGGAACAGGATGGCGGGAACGGGTGTCGTGGGGCCCCTGGGGGCCCCTGCACTGCCCATGCCACTGGCATGGGCAGTGCAGGGGCCCCCTAACAGGGCCCCATAATGATTTTCAGTGTCTGCTTTGCAGACACTGAAAATCGCGACGGGTGCCACTGCACACGTCGCACCCCAGCAACTCCGCCGGCTCCATTCGGAGCCGGCTTCATCGTTGCTGGGTCTTTCCCGCTGGGCCGACGGGCGGCCTTTTGGCGGTCGCCCGCCGGCCCAGCGGGAAAGCCAGAATGGCCGCCGCGGTCTTTTGACCGCGCTGCGGTCATTCGGCGGTGCCCGCCGCGGTTGGAATGACCGCCTTAGTTTGCTTTTTAAAGACTTAAGACACTTTATATCACTTTTCAGTGATATCTCTACAATTTCACATCGCATCTTTATTCGTTTTGACCTGCAATTATCCAGATAAATATAATATATTTTTCTAAACACTGTGTGGTGTATTTTTGTGGTGCTGTATTATGTTATTGTATGATTTATTGCACAAATACTTTGCACATTGCCTTCTGAGTTAAGCCTGACTGCTCGTGCCAAGCTACCAGAGGGTGGGCACAGGATAATTTTGGATTGTGTGTGACTTACCCTGACTAGAGTGAGGGTTCTTGCTTGGACAGAGGGTAACCTGACTGCCAACCAAAAATCCCATTTCTAACAGCCCCACACTGTCCAACATCGACATGACCCCATTGGCCAACATCGTCAGAACCCACTGAATGAACTTTATATCATATGCAGATGACATTTAGCTCATCCTCTCATTATCTGAAGACCCCCTTCCACAAACGCCAACTTCCACAGGTGCATGATGTGCATTGGCATCTGGAAGAAGACAACTGCCTAAAACTCAACACAGAAAAAATGGAAGTGCTGATCTTCAGGAACAACAAATTACCACGGAACAAATCCTTGTAGCCTTCAGAACTAGGACTAGCTCCCATCCATATTAGCTCCATAATGACTTTCCACCCATTTTCAAATATCCACAAAATGTTCCAGACCCGTAGCATTTTCTACATTTTGAGATGATGTACAATTTTGTGGTGAATCCTTAAGGGAGTGCAAACTAAAAAGGAGGTTACAAAATGTGTTTTTCCATAGACTATGGTATTTAATGTAGCTTGAAAATGGCAGAATGGATTTACATGAAATTTAGCAAGGTTATACATTATGGTGCAGAGATTATGCTTTTTTGGTACTACAGTTAAGTAGGGTAAGTCATTTCAAGTTATAGTTATAAGGCATTTAAATGTAGTGGTATATGTCAACGCAGTAGTTTTACAGAATTTCACGATATTTCGTGAAATTGCCATTGTACATGGCATTAAACATATTTAAAACTATGTAAAAAATCTAAATACATTTCCCTACCTATTATCACTTAAAGTGGTAATAGGGATGGACCTACTACTTAGCTATATCTAAGGCCCTAACACTGAACACAGCAACAGTGTAGTAAAACCAATATGGCTCTCTTTTCATTCTCTAAAAACAGCCATTACCCCATTATATACTGTCTTGTCATTGCCATGTACCACTGTATACAAATAATATATCATGGTATACCATGGCCCGAATTGTAACTAACGACTAGCTGGATTTTGGTACCCTTGCATCAATCATGGTGTTACATGAGCACTGCAATGCATAAATCAAATTTACAAAGAAACGCAAGGCCGTCATGCATGAACCTGAGTTGATTGGTAAATCTGGAGAAATGGAAGGTAGCACAATTCATTGTTTTGCATTACTCTGCACCGTACAATCTACATTGCTGCTAAATTTCACAGACACTGATATGCCACACGTATGGAGCCACTCCACTGTATGCTATTCCACTCTATGCTAATCCACTCTTTGCTGCTCAATTGTATGAGACTCCACTCTATGCCCTACACTCTACGTGTGGACACGGTGTGTGCAATGCCACTGTAGGCCATTCCCGTCTACATCACCCCACTGTATGCCACTCTACTGGATTCTACTCCACTATACGCTATTTTACTCTATACAATTCTACCTACACCACTCTACTCTAATGTATATCACTGTGTTCTGTTCCACTCAACAACACTCTATCGTACATTATTCCACTGTATGCCACTCCACTGTATGTTACTCTTCGTTACTCCACTCCAGTTTATAGAACTCCAATCTCCTCCACTTGATTCTCTGCTATTTGATTGGACCCCTCTCCAATGCACGACACTCCACTGTATGCTAATATACTCCACCCAGGCCACTGTACACCACTCCAGTCTACATCACTCCATTGTACACCACTCCACTGCGCACTTCTTCACTATACACTATAACACTCTGTGCCACTCCCCTGTACAACAATCCACTCCACGCCACTCCAACTACATTGTACCTAACTCCCTGTGCCAGCACACTCTACACTATCACACTGTATGCAGTGTACTCCACTCTACTGTATTTCACTCCACAATGTATTACTCCAGTATATGCTATTCCACTCTGTTGGACCTGGCTTTTTGACAGGGACATCCCCAAACTTTTTGCCTCCTTCCTCCTATTTTTTCTGACCTGTTGTTGTTGGCTTTTGACCTCTGGGCACTTTACCACTGCTAACCAGTGCTAAAGTGCATATGCTCTCTGTGTAAATTGTACTACTGATTGGTTTATCCATGATTGACTATTTAATTTACTTGTAAGTCCCTGGTAGAGTGCACTACATGTGCCTAGGGCAGGTAGATTAAATGCTACTAGTGGGCCTGCAGCACTGGTTGTGCCACCCACCTCAGTAGCCCCTTAACCTTGTCTCAGGCCTGCCATTGCAAGGCCTGTGTGTGCAGTTTCACTGCCACTTCGACTTGGCATTTAAAGGTACTTGCCAAGCCTAGAACTCCCCTTTTTCTATACATAAGTCACACCTAATGTGTGCCCTAGGTAACCCCTAGAGCAGGGTGCTGTGTGGGTAAAAGGCAGGACATGTACTTGTGCGGTTATATGTCCTGGTAGTGTAAAACTCCTAAATTCGTTTTTACACTACTGTGAGGCCTGCTCCCTTCATAGGCTAACATTGGGGCTGCTCTCATACATTGTTGAAGTGGCAGCTGCTGATCTGAAAGGAGCAGGAAGGTCATATTTAGTATGGCCAGAATGGTAATATAAAATCCTGCTGACTGGTGAAGTCGGATTTAATATTACTATTCTAGAAATGCCACTTTTAGAAAGTGAGCATTTCTTTGAACTAAAATCTTGTTGTGCCCTTCAATCCACGTCTGGCTAGGTTTAGTTGACAACTCCTTGTCCATTCACTCAGACACACCCCAAACACAGGGTACTCAGCCTCACTTGCATACATCTGCATTTTGAATGGGTCTTCCTGGGCTGGGAGGGTGGAGGGCCTGCCCTCACACAAAGGACTGCCACACCCCCTACTGGGACTCTGGCAGACAGGATTGAACTGAAAGGGGGCTTGGTGCATTTCTTAGACACTCTTTGAAGTCACCCCCACTTCAAAGGCACAACTTAGTATAAAACAGGGCCTCTGCCCTACCTCATCAGACACTTGCTGGAGAAGAAACCTGAACCAGAAACTACATCCTGCCAAGAAGAACTGCCTGGCTGCTCAAAGGACTCACCTGTCTGCTTTTCTACAAAGGACTGCTGCCTTGCTGTTGGCCTGCTGCTTTGCTGAACTCTTGTCTGGCTGTAAAAGTGCTCTCCAAAGCTTGGATAGAGCTTGCCTCCTGTTCCCTGAAGTCTCAGGACCAAAAAGACTTCTCTCTTCCTCTTGGACGCTCCGTGCGCCAAACTTTTCGACGCACAGCTTGTTCCGCGGCAAGAAAAACGCCGCACACCGACGCTGATCAACGCAACGTCTTCGGGACGACCGATACTTTGACGCACGGCCTCGCAAGGACAACGCCGCCCGACTTCCCGGGAGAAATCGACGCGACGCCTGCCATGAGATCAAAACTTTGACGCACGGCCTCGCAAGGACAACGCCGCCCGACTCCGCAGGAGAAATCGACGCAACGCCTGCTGTGAGATCGAAACTTTGACGCACGGCCCCGCAAGGACAACGCCGCCCGACTTTCCAGGAGAAATCGACGCAACGCCTGCCGTGAGATCAAAACTTTGACGCACGGCCTCGCAAGGACAATGCCGCCCGACTCCACCGGAGAAATCGACGCGACGCCTGCCGTGAGATCGAAACTTCGACGCGCAGCCCCGCAGAACGACGCGCAGCTGGAAAACAAGCAGGAAAATCCACGCACAGACCCGGGACATCTGGTACTCCCCGCAAACCACAGTAAGAGACTGTCCGCGTGCCGGAAGACGACGCCCGACTCCCCGCGTGGAAAATAACGGCGCAAGTCCGTGTGTGCTGAGGAGAAATCGACGCACACACCAGTTTTCCACGCACCTCTTCTCCTGTGGCCCTCTGAGGAGATTTTCCACCAGAAACCAGGTACTTTGTGTTTGAAAGAGACTTTGTTTACTTTCTAAAGACTTAAGACACTTTCTATCACTTTTCAGTGATATCTTTACAAATTCGTATTGCAACTTTGATCGTTTTGACCTGAAGATACCCAGATAAATATAATATATTTTTCTAAATACTGTGTGGTGTATTTTTGTGGTGTTATGCTATGGTGTTGTATGATTTATTGCACAAATGCTTTACACATTGCCTTCTAAGTTAAGCCTGACTGCTCGTGCCAAGCTACCGGAGGGTGAGCACAGGCTGATTTCGGATTGTGTGTGACTTACCCTGACTAGAGTGAGGGTTCTTGCTTGGACAGAGGGCAACCTGACTGCCAAGCAAAAACCCCATTTCTAACACACTCTACCCAATTTCACTTCATGCCACTCCATTGTATGTTATTCCACTTATGCCACTTCACTGTATGCTACTCCACTCTATGCCGCTTATGTTTATGCCACTCCTCTCTACCTCACTCCCTTCTATGCTATTCCATTGGACATCACTCCACTGTACGCCACTCCACTGTATGCTACTACACTCTACCCCACTCCAGTGTATGCCACTCCACGCTACCACACTCCATTCTATACTATTCTATTGGATGCCACTCCACTGCCACTTCACTGTAGGCTTTTACACTCTACCCCATTCCAGTGTATGCCGCTCATTTCTACACCACTTCACTGTACGTCACTGCTGTGTATGCTACTCCACTATATGCTTTTCCTGTCTACACCACTCTACTGTACACCACTCCACTCTCTGCTACTCTACTGTATGCTACTTCACTATACGCTTCTCCACTCTATGCCACTCCAGTGTACATCACTCCACTCTATGCTACTCCATTCTCTGCTAGTCCACTAGGTGCTACACCACTCTACATCACTCCACTCTATGCCACTCCACTATATACTACTTCAATCTACCCCACTCCACTGTACACAACTCCAGTCCACACCATTTCACTGCAAACCGCTCCACTCTATGCTATTCTGCTTTAGAGTATTCCACTCTGTGCTATTGTAATCTATGCCAGTCCTCGCTACTCCTTCTATGCTAATTCACTGTGCGCCACTCCATTCTACTCTATCACACTGCACGCAACAGTAATCTTTTCCCCTCTACTCTATGGTATTCCACTGTAGCCCACTCCACTGTATGCTGTAACACTCTACCACACCACACAACACACCACTCCAGTCTAAACCACTTCACTGTACGCCACTCAGCTGTATACTACTATAAGCTATTACACTTTATGTCACTCTACTGTGTGCTTCTACTCTATACGCTATTACCCTCTATTCTACTCCACTGTACACCACTCCAGTGTAATCCACTCTATATAACTTCACTCTACAAACCTCTACAAAACTGTGCCACTCTGGCCTCTACTCTACAACTGTTTACATCACTGTACCACAAAGCACTCCACTCTACTGCATGAGATGCCACTCCAGTTTAGAACAGTTTCCTCAACTCTATGCTATGCTACTTCAATGTATGCCTCCCCACTCTATGCTAATCCACTGTACCCTTATTCAACTCCACACCACTCCACTGGACACCACTCCACTCTCTTCTAATCCACTTTATGCTGCTTCAGTCACCTACACTCCACTGTACAGTATTCCATTGTACCGTATTCCAGTGAATGCTACTCTACTTTACGGTAATCCATTCTACGGCACTACAGTGTCGGTCACACCACTCTGCACCGTTCTATTGTTTGACACTCTCCTCCACTCTTAAGAGCTCCATTCTATGAAACTCTTCATAGCACTCTATGACATGCAGAGCTTAAGGTGTTTAAAGAAGTCACAACAGAGGAAGTAACAAATAGCAGTTCAAGTCAGAAATCACATTATAGGAGCAGGGATTTCATTATAAAATTTAGTAAGAGAAGGTATCACAAAGTGAAATGTCTAAATACAGGGAGACTAAGGCCCTCATTTTGATGACAGCGGGATACCCTGCTGACAACAGTGCTGACGGTCGACGGAAGACCGTCAGCGCAGCGAAGCCCCCGCCGGCCCTATAATAATGTTCCTGCTGGGCCGGCGGGCGGAAACAGTGTTTCGCCAGTCTTTTCATGGCGGCATGGGACTCATAATCCCCAGGAAAGCTCTGCTTGCAGCACTGCCCTGTCGGATTTGAAACGCCGCCACCGCCGGGCTGCCACCATGGTATTTTCGCCACGGTCATAATAGGGCGGGCGGGTGGCCCGCCACTACCACAGCTGTCAACCCGCTACCGTGAGTCTGGTGGTCCATTGACCGCCAGATTCAAAATGAAGGCCTAGATCTTTAGAATATTATTTGAAATTGGGGCATGCCCTGCGTGGATTAAGGATATTGATTCCACCATGCTACGAGAATCCCAACCCAGACATGCTTAGAGAATGGACTAGAAGTAACAATGAAGCCTCAAAACGGAGATCGGAAATTGTAGTCAAGAATGTAGAATTGGATACAAAATTCATACTGGATGAAATTTAAATAAAGGGAATTTGTCAAAATATGTATGGATGGCATGAAAGGGAGAGTGAAGAAATTAGAAGACCAAGAAGTCTCAAAAAGTTAGATGAGATAAGGCAGACTATGATTGAGGACAAATATATACTTTGCTAAGATGTTTGGTAACTTAAAGAGACAAAGACTAAAATGTATAAAACAAAGGCTACAAGGACGTTATAGTTATGTTCTGAATTTACTCATACAAAATCATTTCAAGTAACTATGGGCCAGATGTAGGAAGCAGTTTGCATGGTGCTCATTCACATTTTGCCGACTCGCAAATAGGAAGGGGTGTCCCCTTCCTATTTGCGACTAGCATCGCAATGCTAAATTGCTTTGTGACCGCGAACGCGGTCGCAAAGCAATTCGCAGTTACCACCAGTGTCACACTGGTGGTAACCCATTTGCAAAAGTGAAGGGGTCCCCATGGGACCCCTTCCCCTTTGTGAATGTTGCCAAAAAAGTATTTTCAGAGCAAGCAGTGGTCCAATGGACCACTGCCTACTCTGAAAAAATGAAACCAAGAAACCAAATGGTTTCGTTATTTTTTTTTTTTATTGCAACTCGTTTTCCTTTAAGGAAAACGGGCTGCAATACAAAAAAACCTGCTTTATTTAAAAAGCTGTCACAGACATGGAGGTATGCTGTCTTCAGCAGGCCACCATCCCTGTGAGTGCAGGGACTCGCTATGGGGTCGCAAAATGCAACCCATCTCCTTAATATTAAAGAGGTGGGTCTTTGCGACCCCATAGCGATTCGCAGACGGTGTCTGAGACACCGTTCTGCATCCGAATTTGCGATTCGGAAATTGCGAGTCGCACCCACTCGCAATTTCCGAATCGCAAATTCGGAACTTGCTACATCTGGCCCTAAATCTCGCCCCCCGCCATGCACATTTTTTTCTTCAATAATTTGACTTCTAATGTTTCATTGATATTTTTATTGACGCTATAAAAGTTGTCATGAGTGTTGTAATATCTGGGGTAATTAGCAGTGCACGGCGAGGGCACAAGTTATAGTTACTTGAAATAACTGAATTTCTCTGATTTTGTGTGAGTAAATTCAGAACCTAACTATAACCTCCTGGTAACCTTTGGTTATTTCTTAAGTGAATTTGGATGTATTTTTTTTTCATTTTGATTTCTTAACTATAACATTCATATAATCTTTGATTTTTTCAGTGAATTTCTTTTCTTTTATAGTGAAGTCATTTTCTTTGCTATTAATTAATCTAACCACTGCCTTTGGCTGCGTGCAGTGTGGGTTGGAAACCAGGCCTGGCCTGTGCCCTGTCCCCCTGGCCAACACCCTTAACCACCCAGTCCCACTCTGCACTTTGGCCTTGCACAGTGGAAGTTGGCCTCACGGTCTGTCTCTCTGGGAGTGAGAATAGATGTGAGAGGGTGTCTGTCTGGGTTTGAGAGTGGGTGTGAGAGTGTCTGATTGCGCTCCAATAGATGAAAGATGCATTCACCTCCAAAAAGAATTTCAAATTGTTTTTCAATATGGAATCACGGAGTAAACAGACTTGCTTTGTCTTTGACAAGCACAGGAGTTAGGATCATTTGTCCTTTCCAGAAGTAAAGCTTCAACTGGGGCACCTGCTACATTTATATTTGTAAGTGCTTCCTGTTGTGGTTTAACTTCTGTGAAATAGGCATCATGGCCAGAACGGTGGCTCAACTGCTTGCTTATCCAACAAGAGTCCACAGTTTTGCACAAAATGTCTATCCAACTAGAACACTTTCTACTGGTTAGTTAGTAAGTGCTACCTCATTAGGTTCCTTCAAACAAGGAAGTGTTGGCAGCCATCCCGGGGCTATCTTCACATTGGAAGGGGGCCGAGCAGCAGCCCTCGAGGAGCCACAGATGGTCCAGGGGACCGCCACCCCCCCGGGACGGCTCCGGCTATGTCCCAGGGTGCCCACCCTCAGGACATAGCTGTTTGCTGGGTCATGGCCCTACAGCAAACACCCTGCTGTAAAACCTGTCCAACTGTCAAACAGTGCAGTTTTCATCTCTGTTTCCTGCATGCGTGCAATGAACAAGGATGAAATGCCTCAGCAACCAGGGAGCAGCTGTTAAAGCAGCTCCCTTCTTGCTGAAGTAATGGCACCATGAAGGAAGCCTTAAGGCCTTAAAGCTTCCTTCATGGTGCCAGGTAGCCCCTAAAGGGCATTTTCATAAATATTTTTTGAAAAAAATAAGTAAATAAATGTGTAGGGACCGCAGGGGACCCGTTGAGGGCTCCCTCATGGTCCCAGATAGCCCATAAAAGGCTAAAGACAAGAAAGCAAAAAAAAAGAGAAATAGCTCAGACCTTCACACTGAGCATTCAGGGTTCGAGTTCAGCCGAACTCGCTTCCCTGTTTTTTTTTTTTTTTTTTAGTATAAATTATTTTAAATTTAAAAAATGACTGATACTTTTTTTATGTTAATTTGTGCAGAAGTATCTCATTTTAAGTATGTCATACATCAAAGTCTAAAAAAACTCTCTATCTCTCCATCTTACTTGGTTTCTCTCTCTGTTTAAAACAATTTCTCCCACTAACACA
Source organism: Pleurodeles waltl (assembly GCF_031143425.1). Classification (NCBI taxonomy): domain Eukaryota; kingdom Metazoa; phylum Chordata; class Amphibia; order Caudata; family Salamandridae; genus Pleurodeles; species Pleurodeles waltl. The sequence continues at coordinate 780,131,110 of NC_090444.1, forward strand.
CCCACTGAGACACTCACGCACCCACTCACAGACCCAATGAGACACTCACGCACCCAGCTACAGACCCACTCAGACCCTTGTTCACCCATTCACAGCCCCAGTCAGACCCTCACACGCCCACTCACAGATCCACTCAGCTAGTTACGCACCCACTCACAGACCCACTCAGACTCTCACCCACTCACACACCCATTGACAGCCTCTTGCACCCACTCACAATGTATGCACTCTCACATCCAGACAGACACTCTCACTGCCGCTCTCAACCCCAGATACACGCGCTCACACCTATTCTCACATCCTGAGAGGCTGCGGCCCACTCCCGTCGCGCATGGCCCAAGGGATGGGCACAGCATTGCTTCAGGTGGTTAGGGTGGTTGTCCACAGGGTCTGGCTGCAGGCCAGGTCTTGGAGGCAACTTCCACTGTGTAAGGGTGAAGGCCGTAGATGGTGCAAGGTTGGGTGCTTATAGAGGGTTGGCCCCAGGGCCTGGCCTTCAGCATGTGCAGCCATGGTTGGATTAACGTATATTAATATTAATTACTATACGTTAAAAAGCATAAAAATTCACTGAAAAAAACAAAGGTTGCAGGGACCTTATAGTTAGGAAATAGAAAAAAAACATAGAAATTCACTTTAAAAAACAAAGGTTACAGGAAGATTAAAGTTAGGTTCACATTTTAAACATACAAAACCATAGAAATTCACCAGTTATAGTTATAGTTAGAGTTACCTCAAGTATCTATAGCTCATGCCCTAAGGTAACTGTGACTCGCGCCCTGGCCATGCACTGATAATTAACCCACAAATTAAGCCACTCGTGACATCTTTGATACATCTCTGATAACATATATGTAATATTTGCAGTAAAAAATGTTTGATGAAAAAACTAACTATGCATGGCGGGGGCATGAGTTATAGTTACCTTGGGGCACCACTGGGCAAACACGGGCAAACACAGGACCCTGGTCCAGCAGTCCTCACCAAAGGCTCAACTCCACCCCCCTGGCCAACACCCAGCAGAACCAGTGCACTCCACCTGGTCGCTTTGTCGTAGGGGTAGGTCTAGTACTGGACTCAATTGCTGTGGGAGTGGATGGTTGTTTTTTGTTAAGAATATATGACGGGTCAGAAACCGAGCTGTCTACAAAGAGTCTGATGTGGCCGCCATCTTCGCCACACCTCCCAATTAATTGATAGATAATTATTACCTAATTAACTTCCCATCCTCAACGCTTGCAAACCTAGCAGTCCACAAAAAAAATAAAGCTAAATGCTGCGGTACTCTTTTTGAGTAATTCTGTGTAATCTTGCAGAATGTTTGGGGATTTCCGAAAGATTAAGTTACAACAAATTATGCGTTCTATCTCTAGTATTCATTTTATTTATATTGATACAGACTGAGTAAATACATGCATCGGGTATTGGTAAGGCACGAATCCTTGTATCTATTAAAATAAGTTGAAAATGTGAAATGTAAAATGCCAGATGACAGGAGTACGGTCATGTAATGGACACTCAATCATTGTGTTTCACTGCCATGGTTGTTCATCAAAGGGACTGCTGCTGGGAATATATCTCACTCATTGCCTTAATCTTGTGTTTCTCTTTGGGGTGCGCCATTTGTTGTTTTTAATATATCAAACTGCAATAGGGGCCACACCAGCACCAGTGAATTGAACTACTTTAATTGTGAGATGGTCTTTCTTCTTCTCATCAGAAAATACTAATGATAATTAGGCCTGGGTGAAATACATTAATTCCCCTTGTCAACTTATTCAAACTGCCCCAAACATTATGCAACAATACACATTATCAAGTGAAATGCTGGCTTCAGCATTCTGCACTATTTTTTTACCCCAAAATGTATCTTTGTGCCCATTCTGGATGCAAAAAGGCAAGAGAACAGACTTATACATTGTGAACAACAGTTGCTCGCGTTTGGGTCATTCACTTTGTTACTTTGTTCCTGTGGTCTTGCAAAAGGGTTTTTAAACACACGCATTCTCAGTTTTGTAACATGACATATTCTCTGCCTTTTCACATAACAGTCATACTGCAAGTACTAGAAATTATGCAAGATTATAATGGTGTAACAAAATTTCACACTGGCCTAGAAGTTTTTTTAACATGATAATCTGAGAATGAATTATATTAACCTTGTCAGTCAACCCATCACAGTCTGCCTAGTTTATTGGCATAAATTAAGACAAAGCATACTAATTCAACAAGTTATAAGAGGGGACACAATTCTTTATGATTTTTTTAGAAGAATGAGGTTCAATGTCCCACTTGAATGAGATGTCATAGCTTGCATATAACCATTTTATAAAATACAAGGGAAACCCATCGCTTTCAAGGGACCAGGGGTAAGCCGTATTATAAAAGGACAGTGGTCTCTCATCAGAACATTTACTACTGATGTAGTGCGAAAACAAATATGCCCATACATGTTGTCCAATAGAGAAAATAAAATCTTTATTACTAAACCATACCATTAAATAGGTGGCTGAAAACACAAATGACAAACAATTGCATAAACAAGGAGACTCGGGCACTAAAATGTGACAAAAAACAAAACAAATGGTTAGTCACAATTCAGAGCAGCACTTATGCCCTTATATGCATTACAATTATCATTACCATAGAGTCAAGGTGAAGGAGTTGATGACATTTCAATCCTCACAAAATAATAGGATCTTCATCAGGACACAATAAAATCATGCCCATGAAGTTTATACACAATGGTAAGTAAAGCTTTACTTAGTGTGGCGGCCTGGGTTGTGACTCCTGGGGCACAACTGATTGTTGCCTTTCGTGATTTACCAGCATTCAGGCTACTGACTTTTAACATGGCCTGACCAGTTCATTGGTTTGTGTACAGAGCCCCTGCTGACTGTAACTGTATGCCAGTGTGATTCAACATTTTACGCTCCACATCTGCCACGAGCCATGGAGCAGACCTATTTACAAGTGTGACTCAGCTGAGCGTTCACTGTTACGGTCTAATGACCCTCCCATGAAGCTTCTGTGGAAGGGTGTTAATTAACCTATGTGACAGCCAGTTGTTTTGCAAGGTCTCCACATTTGTGGGCCCTAACAGTCCCACAGGTCACTCTATGCAGTTTCAACCATTGTCAAAAAACGTATCAATCATGATTTTCTAATGTCCTGATGGTGATCCTATGATTTTGTATGGATCAAAACATTGCTGACTCCTGCACCTTGACTCCATTAGAAATGTTTATTTTGATATATATAAAGGCATAATTACAGCTCTGAATTGTTAATAACTTATTTTTTCGATTTGGCACTTCTGTGTGTGATGCAGAATGTAGCACACACAGAAGTGCCAAAGCATCGTTTTGAAATTATTGTTTATGTGCAGGAAGGGACACTTTACTGCACTTAAAACAACAATTTCTGGCATTTTGCTATTTCTATATGTGCTGCAGAATGCATCATGCATAGAAAAAGCAAAAAATGAGAAAGAAGAAAAGTATTCCTCCTTGTTGTGCCTTGCTAATGACACCCCTGCGGTGGCGTTAGGTTTTAGAACTGCCTCAGGTTTACAAAATCTCATAAATCTGAGGCAGCGTCAAAATGCAATGGGTGTTGCTGTTGCACCCATTGCACAACCCTCTGATGCAGAAAAATGTGTTGGATATTTACAAGGAGGCGTAATGCCACAAATAGTGGCGCTACTCCTCCTTGTAAATATGGAGTGGAGGTTAGTGCCACTGGAGCATCACATTAAATGACGCTCCAGTGGCGCTAGGTGCTCTTAAATATGCCCCTTAGTATGTGTTCACCAACTAAGATATTTGAGTAAACTTGAGAGGTATGTAGTCACAACACAGACAACATCATTCCAAATGGAGTTGATAGCACATTTAGCGGCCTGATGCGGTTCTACTTGGGAGCCCAAACAGAAGCCTGAAAACTCTCTTCAAATGTCCTAGTAAAATGATCCATTAATACTGAATGTGAAGGTATCGGAATATGGTTTGATTTTTGTGAGTGCAATATTACTACATATTTCAGCAGAATGAGAGAAACACAGTAATGCTAAAATCATTCCCCTCTGATCCAAGCAAATCTCAGAATATTAGATTTTACTCTTCACACATTTCACTTTCCTTTCATATTTGTGGGGCAAAGATCACTGCATCGTGCAATAATTTAACAAAAGTTTCAATCTAGATCCTGTGCTTGAATCGAGATTATTGAGTCATCAAAATCAAGTTCCATCTTGCTAAAATTATTTTGAATATCGTAGAAATAACATGGTTGTCTATGACACATGCACAGCCTGTGAGTGGGAATGTTGTGCGTGCAGTAGACTACATAGATTGTTGGTTCTGGGATCTTTCCTGTTATTTGTTTGTTTCTCTTTTAGGAGGACATGTTTTCCTAACAGCCAAATTTTTTTTAGATTAATGTATTGTTGAAAACGTGAAGAGGAAGAAACATTTACCTTTTAGTGATGATTTCTTTTCATGTTCTTCTCTGTCTTTTTTTTCTTTGTGTACTACAGTTACAGAAATAAATAGATTAAATGTTTGAAGTCAGCCTTCTGTAATATTACTGACTACAGTTCATACCAAACTTATGTTTTGGTCCAGCATATTATTGTGGACACTTAGAAGCATATTTTGAAGCCCCTTGCACAGCTGCTGCATCACTTTTTACCATGCTCTGGAGGCGCATTGTGCAGACCCATATCTACGAGACCACGCACAGCCACTTTGCATGGCTTTTCGTACATATGTTGTAAGGCAATGCAGCACAAGTCGCTGCGTTGCCTTACACTGCATCAAGGAGGTGTTCCATTGGTGTTGCGGTAGTTGTCCCCATGCAACACCCAAGAGTTTTGACACATTTCCAGATTTACAAGAATATGTAAACCTGGGAATGTGTCAAAACTGTACGTCTCCCCAGGGCAGGTGCAACAGGGAGAAATATCTTTATTTCTCCTCGTTGATTCCTATTTCTATGTGTACTGCAGAATGCAGCACACATAAAAAAAGGTAAAACCCTCTCTGGATTGTTTTTGTTCAGGAAGATGCTGTTTCCTGCACAAAATAATCCTGGCAACAACGCAGACACCCTTGCATCATGGTGCAAGGATGCCTGTGTTGGCCCTAGTCAGAAAATTGTGTGCTAGAGCAGGGGGAAAGAACAGAAATGCATTGTAACTTGTCAATACGGTGCATTTCTGCCCTTTCAAATTCGAATTGGCATAGGGCAGAGCAGCAGAAAGATTTTGTGGTGCAGCCCTACATCAATTCCTTGAAAATATGCACCTTAATGCGTTTAGGAGGGTGTACCAGTGGTTCTGTGCCTACTGTTGAGAGTGTGGCTAAATCTATCTTCCACCATGTTTTTTCCAATTTATTAGTGCCTATGTTCATCAATATTTGGTGAAATAGACTTTATTCCAGAAAAGGCTGTTTTATGATGTTTAAGTAGTGAGATGCTGTCAGATGCTGTCAGTAATGGAATTTTGAAGCGCTGCTACCATGAGCTCAGATGCATGTATACCAAGAGTGCATCAAACACACAATTGTAAACTACACACAAGAGATGGGAGGGGATATTGCAAGGTTTGATTTGCCTTGAAAGTTTAGGAACACTGACAAACAGGTGTGTTTCTGGGCATTCCTTAACTCCGACCCAGACATTACTGACGCTCTTTCAGCAAGGAAACGGAAAGGATCACCCACATATTTACTGAGGGTGTAGGGGAAGGGCTTTCCCTATGGAGAAAAAGGTGTTGCACAGTGGGGGGTGTATGAATGTTATGGTAAGTAGAATACTGTACAATATGAATAGGGGCCTGTGGGAATTGTCACATGACACTGTGGAGAGATGATGTGTCCTGTGGTTATTGGTGTGCAAGTTTCCTCTTAAAGATTTTGCCAGACAAAAACATGCACATCTACAAATGTAAACCAGTATTGCAAAAAGCACAACAGGCAGAAATTGTTCCGTAGATAGCAATTTTCCATATTCTTCCTCTTTTTTGGATTGCTATCTCATACAAGGCAGTAACTACCAAAACTAGTTAATATCCTGCACTAATAAAGTTGCATTTTCTTGGTGTGCCGAATACCACCCATTATGGTACATCTCTCATATTGCCAAGAAAAGGTAGCCTGAAGTTTTCTGAACCCTGCATTAACCCTTGTTTGCGCAGGTCCTCAAATTTTGAATTATTCAGAATTTACTGCGTGTTGTAATTTCCAGGCTTGATGAAGTTCTCACCCCTCGTTCAATTTCAGCAGGTTAAAAATGTTAGTATGTAACAGGGAAAAACATATGGCATTCGTCATGACATCCATAGTTTTAACTGGAAAGCATCAAAATCTGCATGTTAATCTACAAAAACTTGATAAAGGTATCATTAATTGTATCCAATATCAATGCGATAAATAGCACTTTACCTCCAGACATTCTCAATCAGGGCTTTTCTATTTATCTCTAGAAGACAATCATAATAATTCCAGGGCTAAATTCTGATCCTTAGACAAACAGAAGAGTGTAAAGGGATCAAAATTACAAGTGGTGTGATGGGTATCACACCTTTTAAGTTCTCCTCTGATAGATTCCAATAAGGCAAACGTGCTGAAAGGGGAAAGCGCTGGGGAAAGCGGACCATAAAAAGGAAAAGCATGCAGAATTTGGTGTGTTAAATACCGATTCTGAAGCTGTGCTTCATGTCAAGTTGAAAATGCGGTCTAACCTTCACTTATTTATTACCTCACCCTGGGAAAGTGGTATTTACCAGGTGTGGTAAGTAATTACTCCACCCTGTTCGACCCAACTTGTATTGAGGGCCAAAGGGTCCAGTTTCTGAGAAGAGTGCATTCTCCAGTTAAATGGGTTAAAAGTAAGTATATTGATGTACATTTATACTGACTGCAGAATATTCACCACCTACACATTATGAACGTAACCATACACTGGAGAATGTAGATTTCCTATTAAACATCTGCTTACCTTGAAGATATGGTGGTAGTTGATACTGTGCATCCAAACAAGTGTTGATTGATAAAAAAAAACTCAATATTTTGGTAGAGTACCCATTAAGGCCCTCGTTAA